>NC_135537.1:169157221-169814861 GCF_045843805.1 Urocitellus parryii | reverse complement strand
CACTTTTTTCATTAGTTTTCAAAAAAAAAATTTTTTTTTGACAATTCCAGTGTGTTTGATAACTTGTTTGTCCTTAAAAAAATGTTGAGGGAAGGGGCTGGGATTCTGGCTCAGCAGTAGAGTGCTTGCCTAGCACATGTGAGGCCCTGGGTTCTATCCTCAGCACCACATAGAAATAAATAAAAGTATTGTGTCTACCTACAACTAATAAATAAATAAATAAAATGTTGAGAGAAAAAAGAACCCCCATCAGAAAATCAAATGAACAAAACAAAACAAAAACAACTATGAAAGAGTGAAGAGAAATACAAGGAAATATTTTAGGCCAGATTAGGAGCCACAAAAAAAAAAAAAAAAAAGAACAAAATAATTAGAAGCCATAAAAAAAAAGATTGAAAATTCTTAGCTACCCCCAAACTTTAAACTCCTCTATGACAAAATTAAAAGTCAAGTGACAGTCTAGAACAAAATGCTTTAAAAGTAAATAAAACCAGTGGATTTTCAATATATAGAAATCAACTTCAAATCAACAAGAAAAAGGCCAACAATCAAATTAGCAGGCAAATAATATAAACAGGTAATTTCCAGAAGAAGAAATGCAGATGACCACTAAATACCATGGGAACCAAACACCTGCTTGGGTGGAAGACAGATTTATGCCATCAACTCCCTCCCACTCTTTGATCTGGATAATTAACATTTTCTCAGTCTTTTTTAGCTCAACTTCAAAACAACACCTTCCCTTTCCAACCTGGATGGTGGTCCCCACATTTCCTTCACATGGGAATGCTGGAGCCTTAACGGCCAATGAACATGAAACAGATGTGCAGTTTTACAAGAGATGAGACAACTGTGAAATAAAATACTGGGATATCACTTTGCTCTCATTAGGTTGGCATAAATTTTATAAACTGTTATATCCACTGCTGGGGCCGTGGGATGAGCTCACACTTACCCACACTGTTGGTGACCCCAGCAGCTTCAGCCTAGCGGGAGGGCAATTGAGAATCTGCAACAATTTAACTCATGTTTCCTTTGATCTGGCAATTTCAATTGTTAGGATGTACAGAGATGCTCCCATTGGCCCACAAAAGGTGTTCTGTACAGGGATGTCTATTACAGTATTATTTATATTATGAGAAAAAGTGGAATAATCAATAAAAATGAACTGTTGCTGCATCATATTATAAAATACCATGTCATGGGGGTGCAGTGGTGCACACCTGTAATTACCCAGATACTTGGGAGGCTGAGGCAGGAGAATCACAAGTCTGAGGCCAGCCACAATAATTTAGCAAGATCCTGTCTCAAGATTAAAAAATAAAAAGGACTGGGATGTAGCTCAGTGGGAGAACACCTCTGGGTTCAATCCCCAGTACTGCAAAAAAATTAATTAATTAATTAAATACCATGCAACTGTTGAACAAATGAGATAAATCTATATCTTCTACTTAGGAGGATATCTATGATACATGGTTACCTTCTTTTTTTACAAAAGAAAGTTATAAAAGAATTTATTTAGGGCTGGGGTGTAGCTAAGTGCTAGAGTGCTTGCCTCGCATGCACAAGGCCTTGGGTTCAATCCCCAGCCCTGAAAAAAAAAAAAAATTCCACTGATCCTGGATAGAAAAACATGATTGATAGTGGTCTATTCTAGAAATAGAGAATAGAAAGGGATTGGAGGAAATGTGACTGCACTTTCATTTTTTTACCAGGAATAAAGAAGGTATATGGAATAAGATTAGCGCATATCAGTGGCCTTCCATTTGCTGGGAGCTGTTTGGAGGAGTGAGGACTGTAGCATTCAACCCTCAGGAGGACTCTCCCAGCAGGGCTTTTAGTACTTCACCTCACAGTTGAGAAACCTGAAGTAAAGGGTTTACATCATTTGCCCAGGCTGCCAGGTGGTCAACAGCAGAACCAGGATGAGGATCAAGTGGTCTAATGCTGCCTTTTTTGGTACCGGGGATTGAACCCAGGGGTGCTTAACCACTGAGCCACATGCGCTGAGGCGGACCTTGAATTTGGGATCCTCTTGCCTCTACCCTCCAAGTAGCTGGGATTATAGGCATGCGCCACCCCACCCAGCCTGCCCTCTGATATACGTTTCTAGTGTCGCTTGAACTATTTTGCAATGACGATGCGTTGGGTTTTCTAGTTGAAGAACAACAACAATGAAAGAAAGCGAGAAACATTCATTGTAAAAGCAATCTCAAAACTTTGTCACAAGAGACTCAGGAAAAAACTTTCCAACGCTCTCCCTAAAAATCACTATTTAAATAGTTTATTTAACTGAAAAGTCTTTGTTCTTGGTTATTTATCTAAAAGCAAGCAAACAAAAAAACTTAAGCAGTCATGTTTAAGGCTGACCATCTCACCCTTTCCCGTAAAATAACTTCAGTAAGAAGAAAAGGAAACTTACCATTTTTTTTCATGGTCTGACAGTTCAGTACAGCTTTTTGAACTGAAAGAGAGAAAAAGAACATGAGAAAGCTCATTTTTCACACGATGCTTCAGTGTGGCGATTCGAGTCTCAAGACGGTATGTGGCCTTACATGTAACAGAAGAAAAAATGCCCCAAAAAAAGAACGTGTTCAAGTGTCTGCACATTCTCTTCAGTGGAACCAGAGAGGACGGGCGAGCCGAGATCATGGTAGTGGCACCATCAAGAGAGAAGAGAACTTCCTCCTTTTCTTGACCGCATTAGGGAAATCGGAGGATCTTGACAAGCTTTGCACAATCTAACTCACGGGTTGGGCCCGCCTCCCACTGGCTGGGGACTTGGGTTTGGGATAAAGAAAAGGAAAAATCTGGCTGTTAGTTTGTTATATATGTAAACCCGCCCAATCATCTCTGCTCCCCAAATGACCTGAATAACTGTGTGCTCTTCTGTAATTACAAATTATCCTGCTTTTAAAAATGGCATTTCTTTTTATATTGCTAGTTTGTGGCTACATGGTTTTATAGTACTTTATAAAAGTTTGCATGGGGGGGGGAAGGGACAGGGATGGGACCCAGGCCTTCTTAACCACTGAGTCACATCCCCAGCCCTTTCTTATTTATTTATTTTTTATGTTGAGGCTGGGTGTTGCTAAGTTGCTTTAGGGCCTCACTAAGTTGCTGACTTTAAACTTGCAATCCTCCTGCCTCAGCCTCCTGAACTGTTGGGATTACAGGCGTGCACCACCATGCCCATAAGTTTGAATGGGCGTCCTATTAGCAGATGCGTGTGCAAAGTTCTGCTTTCTCTTATCTTTGTGTTAGCAGTCTTTACCCGCATCCTTCACCTCCCAGCTACCCCTGCTGGCTAGTTGAAAAAACAAAACAAAACAGAATAACAATAGATTCATTTGGGGTCCCCACATTTTTATGTACATCTGTGGAAAGGTTTCTCTCTCAGAGACAATTGGAGACAAGACTCAGGCAATGAAAAGGCATTGAAAACTTCTATTATTTTCAAGATTGATAATTGCCATTTTCCAACTCACCTTGTAAGAATAGATGCAGGACAAACCTCTGTTTCAGGACAAAATAATTATGTCAGAAGATCTAAACTGCAGAGGTTTAAAATGACAGTATTGGATCAAATAAACCCTTTCCTATTTAATTGCTTAGTGAATGAAAAATCCAGTCATTGGACAGTGAATCTCAAAGAGTAGAGAATGAATCTGAAGAAGAGGTGGTTCCATCAGGGAAACATGACTGTGATAATAGAAAATTAAGTACCGCTTGTTCATAAGTAACCATTTGAATAAGAGCAAGATTTATAAAATATTACAGACTGATACTTACAGGAAGAAAATGATCGGTGAAATGAAATAAAGTGCAACAGACCATCAACATGTTTGTACGTACGAATCCATGCGTGTCTGTAAGGAGGCCTTTGTGTGAGACTGGCTCCAATATGACAGCTTCTTCTTTTTGTTTTTCCTGCTGTCCACCACTTTAGAGTGGGAAAATGCTCTCATCTTAAACGTCCATTTGTGCAACATTGATTTACAACTACAAAAAAGTTATTTAATTTTACTTTAGGAATAATGCGAGGAGTCATCCAATCACGCGTCTAACAGAGCATACGCATTTGTTTGATGCCTGAGTTACATTATTAAAGTTGCTTCTTACCATCCATATAATTCTTCACTCCAAAAAAAGCAAGCTAAAACCTTTTCCTAAATGTGGTATATATAGAGCAGTACAGGGCCTGAAATTGAGCAACAATTTCCCAAATACTCTCACTTGTTTTGTAAAACAGAAAAGAAAATCTTGAATGTAATTACAGATTTCACATCTATAATCCCAGTGGTTTGGGAGGCTGAGGCAGGAGGATCATAAGCTCAAGGCCAGTCTGGGCAACTAAGTGAGACCCTGTCTCAAAAGAGAAAGCAAAAAGGGATGGGGCTGCAGCTCAGAGCACCCCTGAGTTTAATCCCCAGCACTGCAAATAAATAAATAAGTAATAAATAAAATGTCATGCTAGTTTATAACTACTGGTCATACTGTTCCACATCTATGATGAAGATTTGTAGACTATTTTATGATGTGGTCAATGAAACAGAAAACCCAGTAAAACACTGGTGAGTCGTCCATAATTTAAACGCATAGAGAAAAACTGGAGGAATGATTTCTTAGAATGTCAATAATGGCCCTCTCTTGCTGTTAAGAGTTATGGGGGAGATTGTCTTATTTTAGCTTTTTAGGAATTTTTTTCTGAATTAATTTCTTATTATATAGAAAGGGAAGGAAAGGGAATAATTCCTGACCTTGACACTTCCCCTGTCCTCAGCTGAAGGGGAAGAGTCTCTGCTAGGCCTGGCAGTACCCACCACTCCACAAGGGCAGGAGGTCAGAGGCATTTCCCCAGGCGCCAGCGCTCCAAACCACAGAGCTACTGAGAGGGGAAAGTGAGTTTTACATGGAAGGTCAAGATAACAGTCCTTGCTGTGAGGACCCAGCTGGGTTCATGCCTGCCCTCTGTCAACCCAGCCTCTTGCAAACAATAGCCTCAACTTTCTTAAGAGAAAATACATGTTTTGAGTCTGGTAAATCACAAAAATGGAAACAGCACACTAAACAAAGAAAATACCCAGTGGGTATGAGCGGAATTCATTTCCACATATTGTTCTCGCTCTCAGGAAGGTCTTCAGCCCTCCCTGCTCTGCAGTTTCCACAAAATTCCTTGCCATGGACACCATGCGTCCTTGGGGACAGTTTATCATTAGCCGCAGTTAGTGGTGGCAGCTGTTTATGGCCTCGTGCCCTTGTGTGGCATGCTTTTCCCACACCGTGTCCTCCCGTCCTCTGGAGCATCATCATCCCTGTTTTCCATGTGGGAAATCTCAGCGAGTAATTAGCGGGGATTCAGACCCTGGTCTCTCTGAGCCAACGTCCGGGCTCCCAAGCTTCCCCAGGGCCTCTGTCTGCCCAGCGCTCACATCAGACCCCTCTTGACTTCAGGTCTCAGAGGCTCTCAGTTCACCCCAGAGGGGCTGTGGGTCACTTCTACTCGATCCAGAATTCTCCAGGCTCCATGAAGCACACACAGAAGCCAGAGAGTCTGCGCTCACCAGTCTGAAAAGAGTGTGTGTGACAAGGGACTTCCCGGGGGAGAGAACGGAGGGCCACTTGAGGTGCTGGTTCTTCTGGCACGTTCCCATGGCGGGTGCCTGTCTGTGGGGAAGCCAGGTATCTGCCCAGGAACAGGCTCTTCTAGGCCAGTGTCCCTCTCCAGTGTCCACACACATCAGGGTGCTCCTGGCCCGGGCTTCCAGGTCCCAGCCCATGGCTGTCAGTCATTTCAAGTACCACGCCCTGTCACCTCCAGGGGATCTGAGCAAAGCCAGGGCAGAGTGGAGTCCTCTCACATCCTCCTGGTGTGACCAGGGTGTGGGAGGAAAACGTCTTTAACCCTCAGTTTACAGAAAGCCTTAATTCCAAATTTCATGCTCTTCCTAAAAAGGTGACACTCAGTGATTTATGCTGCTCGTAATACAGGCTGAGCATCCTTCATCCCAAATGCTTGGGACCAGAAGTTTCAGACTTTGGAATATTGAGAGATCTTGGGGATTTATACACACACACACATACACACACACACACACACACACACAGTTTGAAGGTAATTTTATATGATATTATAAATAGTTTTTTAAGAAAATCATTTCTTCTAATTAGTTGTACGTAACAGCAGAATGCATTTCGATTCACAGTACATAAGCAGAGCACAATTTTTCATTTCTCTGGTTGTACATGAAGTAGAGTCACACCATGTGTGTCTTCATACATGTACTTAGGGTAATGATATTCATCTCATTCCACCATCTTTCCTACCCCCATGCCCCCTCCCTTCCCCTCCCTCTCTTTTGCCCTATTTAAAGTTCCTCCATTCCTCCCATGCCACCCGCCTTATGGATCAGCATCCACTTATCAGAGGAAATATCCAGCCTTTGGTTTTTTGGGATTGGCTAACTTCACTTAGCACAATATTCTCCAACTCCATCCATTTACCTACAAATGCCATGATTTTATTCTCTTTTAATACTGAGTAATATTCCATTGTGTATATACACCACAGTTTCTTTATCTATTCATCTATTGAAGGGCATCTAGGTTGGTCCAGTTTAGCTATTGTGAATCGTGATGCTATAAACATTGATGTAGCCATGTTACTGTGGTATGCTGTTTTTAAGTCCTTTGGGTATAAACGGAGGGGTGGGATAGCTGGGTCAAATGGTGTTTCCATTCCAAGTTTTCTAAGGAATCTCCATACTGCTTTTCAGAGTGGTTGCACCAATTCGCAGACCCACTCACAATGTAAGAGTGTCCCCACATCCTCGCCAACACTTATAGTTGCTTTTATTCTTGATAAATGCCATTCTGACTAGAGTTTTGATTTGCATTTCTCTAATTAACCAGAGATGTTGAACATTTTTTTCATGTATTTGTTAATTGATTGTATATCTTCTTCTGAGAAGTGTCTGTTCAGTTCCTTAGCCCATTTATTGTTTGGATTATTTATTTTTTTGGTGTTAAGTTTTTTGAGTTCTTTCTGTATCCTGGAGATTAGTGCTCTGTCTGACAGGCATGTGGCAAAAATTTGCTCCCAAAAAATGTAGGCTCTCTCTGCATATAAATAGTTTTGTGCGTGAAACAAAGTTTATGTATGCTGAATCTTCAGAAAGGAGAGTGTCACTCTCCACCATTCCTGGCTCTGAATTTTCTTTTCTTTCTTTCTTTTTATTTTTATTTTTGTGGTGCTGGGGATTGAACCCAGGGCTTTCTGTGTTTGAGGCAAGCACTCTACCAACTGAGCTATAGCCCCAGCCCCTTGGCTCTGAATTTATACACTTCCAATAAGCAATCATTTTCTTATACTTATTCACACATAAGTACTTGGCAGTAAAAAAAAAAACACAAAATTACATGCCATTAATATAGTCATGAAATGAATCATTGCCCAGAGTTTACTCAGCAGCATAGGGGCATCCCCAGGAGGCCCGAATCAGCTGTCAAACAACAACAGTAGCTTTCATTCCCCACCAACTAGGCTGTGTTTTGATTAAAAGTTTACTGTACACCACATTTAATTTTCTAGGTAAGAGAAATGATCTGAAGCAGGTGAGGGACCAGGAAGAGGGTCCTCTAGGGGTGAGAGTATGTTCTGCTGGATGACTTTTAAAAATCTTTCCTCCAGCTCATCTGCCTCATTAACAGTGGTTTTTGTCGTAGAAGTCATCTTCTGATTTTATTAAAGGTCATGCTAAGCCGGGTGTGGTGGCACATGCCTGTAATCCCAGTGGCTCAGGAGGCTGAAGCATTAAGCAATTCAGGGTGACCCTGTTTCTAAATAAAATTCAAAATAGGGCTGGGGATGGGGCTCAGTGGTCTGGTGCACTTGAGTTCAATCCCTGGTACCGCCCCCCCCCCCTGCAAAAAAAGAACATGCTATCTTGTTCTGTTATCGTGCATGCCTATCCGGTCCTTCAAAAACCCATCGCACATTTTCCACCCGTAGGCTTTTTTTTTTTCATTATTATCACGACACCTTGGTGGATATCATGACCATTTTGTCTATTTCACTATTGGCCAGTGAATGAACAACTAGAGTCTCACTGTCAGTGTTAAAAACTTCAGCTTACTGAAGGATGCTGAAAAGTGTCTTTTATATTCCTAGGAAAGTCAGGCATATTATTCCTCCCTCACTCAGCAAACAGAAGACTTCAGGCTCCACACCTGGTTCAGTACCATCACTGAACACAGAGGGCGCCAGAGGCAGTGTCAGTGGTCACAGGTGTGTCTTTCGTCACTGTGTTCCAAGCCTTGGCAACAGCAGCCACGGGTCCCTCATGCCAAACTCGTTCCAAAACCCATCCACACCCTCACCTCTGATCACTGCTGCTAGCATGCTGTTCAAGAACATATTTTTTGTATTTACCCTCCATCGATCTAAAGATACACTGGCCATGTGGCTGAATTGATGAGGTTACATTTTGGGAAAAATACATGGCATTGAGATTATTTTTGAAGAGAATTCCAGCCACAGCATGAGCAGAATGGTTGTCAAGGAATAACAAAATTTTATAGTCATCAGCCAATTCAGCTTCCGTGCAGTCAACACCAGCCACTGGTACAAAATGTTTGGGAAACCCATCAGAACAGATCCCCGGCCATCCAAGCCTTCTGTTAGCATTAATGGACTGGTAAGAATTGCACTCCTTGCCGGGCATGGTAATGCATATGTAATCCCAGCAGCTCAGGAGGCTGAGGCAGGAAGATCGCGAGTTCAAAGCCAGCCTCAGCAACTTATCGAGGACCTAAGCAACTCAGTGAGACCCTGCCCCTAAATAAAATATAAAAATGGGCTGGAGAAGTGGTTCAGTGGTTAAACGCCCCTGGGTTCAATCCCCGGTACCAAAAACATACAAACAAACAAATAAAAAAAACTCTACACTCTCTTAAAACAGTGAATTCAGCCCCATCCTAGCACAATCATTCTGTCTTTGGCATCCTAATTTCTGCAGGGGCTGCCTTGTCAGCTGTAGTCAGTATCTTCCTGGGCAACAACATTAGAACATTGGCATTTCACCAGCATTAAAGACTGGTTCTGGCATTAGATTTTCATTAGCCATGACATCGGCAACATCATCAGAGAATTTTTCCATTGCTTTGTGATCAGCACTTGCTCTGTCATCACAAGCCATCAAATACACGGTGCCATGACTTTTCTTGGAGATCTGCAACCTGCCTGTGGAATACTTACAGCTCCCTTCTATTGTGGTTCGTCATGATACTGTCAAGTGTCCTGGGGCCACTCTTCAAACACACAGTCAGGATCTTCATTTTGAATCTTCTGCAGCATTTTCTTATTTTCCATTAACTTCTGTTCATGGCACTCAGCCTGGAATGTCAAGTATGTCCTTCTGTTCCTTCAGGCCCTGGATGGCGGTCAGCGCACATCACACCCTTCTGTGAGACGTTCCTCACTCACCTCCGTCCAGTTTTTCCAACAGTGTGACTTCTTGGGCTACAGATGGGTGTAAATCTTTCCTCTTTTCTTATCACTGCTACCCATATGGGCCTCTGCAGGCATTTTTGACGTTTGCAACAATATCTTTTCCCTGAAGAGCAGAGAATAACCAAAACCACGTTTAGTAATGCACAGAGGTCTTGGTCCATGTGGGGGACCATGAGGAACCTGCTGTTGAGGCCGCCGACCTGTGGATGTGTGGATGGTGTGCTTGTGTGGAGGAATCTGGGGGTTATGGTTCGGATGTGCTGACCCCTGAAAACTCACATGTGAGACATGCCAGAAGGTTTGGAGGAGAAATGATTAACTGAAGTGGTAGAGTGTGGCTAGAGGAGGTGAGAATCGGGGCGTGGCTTTGGTGTATCTACTTGTATCTGGAGAGTGGAGTCTCTCTGTGTTTCCTGATGTGAACTGCCTCCCTCTGCCACACTTTCCTACCATGATGTTTAGCCTCACCTTGAGCTGGCCTATGGACTAAGACCTCTGAAACCAGGAGCCCTCAAATAAACCTTTCCTCTTCTACAATGGTTCTAGTCAGATCCTTTAGTCACAGCAGTGAAAAAGCTGACTAAAACAGAAATTGGTGCCAGGAGTGGGGTCATCGCCTTGACTAACCTGACCACGTGGTTCAGAAGGTTTTTGAGCTTTTTGGAATTGGTCGGAAGAATTTTGAGATGTTTAGCAGTGCAAGTTGGAGACGCTTTAGGATATTATAAGCAGAGCTTAATGGCTGATTGTGGTGGGAGCTCAGAAAACCAGAATGGCAATAGGACTGTGGTCAATGAAGACAGGGCTCAAGAGGGGTCAAAAAAGGGGGACTCCATTGGAATTTGGAGTAGAGGTCATTCATGTTATGTTGTGGCTGAGAAGTTGTCTTCATTTGCCCGTGTCCAGAGACTTTCTGTGAGGCTGATTTTAGGAGCGATGGACTTCTTAATCTGGTGGAAGAAATGTCTAGGCAGCATAACATTCAGGCAGTGGCATGAATATTGCTGGCAGCTTCTGGCCAAATTTATTGTGATAATCAGGAGCAGGAAGCAGAGCAGAAAAATTTGGGGAAAGAACTTGAAAGGCCCAACTAGGGCTAAGCCAGTTGCAGTTGTTAAAGACATTACCACCTCTAAAGAAATGCTGAAGGGGCTGGGGCTGGAGCTCAGTGGTAGAATGCTTGCCTAGCATGGGAGAGGCCCTGGGTTCAATCCTCAGCATCACATTAAAAAAAGGTAAATAAATAAAATAAAGTTATAAGAAATATTTTTAAAAATGCTAAACACTTTGCCTACACACAATAAGAAAGATGCCCTGAGGGCATCTCAATCTTAGGAGCTGGCAAGACCACACCCATCTCAAGCTCCAGGGAGTAAAGGTGAAAATTCTCTTGAGAAGAGACCAGGGGGCAACCTCCTTGCACAGGGAGCCTAGGAAGTTTGTTCAGCATCCTCAGACACCCAGACACTCAGAGACTGCTGCAGCAAGAGTCCCTGGAGGCTGGGCCACTGCTCAAGATGGCAGCCAACCTTGACATCAACCACGGGGTGCTGGTTCTGCAGGGGTGCAGGATGCTGGAGCCAGGGGGCCATGGAAGCTTCCACCAAGATTTCAAAGGAAGGCCTGGGAGGCCAGGCAGAGTGCAGCAGGGTTGGAGTCCCTGCGGGCACCTCCTGAGAAGTCAAGGTATGGAGCGGTGAGGAAGCCAAAGCTGCAGTGGAGAGCCCCAAGATCAAGAAATGCCAGGAACCTGGGACATCACCCTAGGAAAGCTGCAGGAATCCAGCAGAGACAAGCCAATGGAAAGGCCACTTGGGCTGCAACAAACATGGCCACAGGGGCAGAGCTACACGTGCCCTTTGGAGAGAACGTTACGACGCCACGTGCCCTAGATGCTGGCTGTGGAGCTACAGGACTTGTTTGTCCTGCTGGACTTTGGTCTTGCTTTGGTGTTATGCCTTCTTTCTATGCCCCTATTTTTGTGAATGAAAATCAGTTCTTCTATATGTTGGATACTTGTAAATTGCTTTTACTCTTACAGCAGCTCACAATAGAGATTGCCTTGAGCCTCAGAGAAGACTTTGGACTTGAACTTTGAGCAATCTCGGAACTATTGACTATGGGGACTCTTGGGAATGGACTAAATGTATTCTGCATTGTTAGATGGTTGTGAGCTTTTGGGGGCCAGGGGCAGAATGTTATGGTTTAGATGTGGTGTCCCCCAAAAGCTCACATGAGAAACAATGCAAGAAGGTTTGGAGGAGAAATGATTGGATTATGGCCTCAGCCTAATCAGTGAGTCAATCCCAGATGGGATTAACTAAAGTGATGGGGTGTGGCTGGAGGGGGTGGGAATTGGGGCGTGGCTTTGGTGTATCTACTTACTCTGGAGAGTGGAGTCTTTCTCTGTTTCCTGATGTGAGCTGCTTCCCTCTGCCACACTCTCCCGCCCTGATGTTCAGCCTCACCTCGAGCCAGGAATGGAGCCAGCCTTCTATGGATTAAGACCTCAGAAACCATGAGCCCTCAAATAAACTCTTCCTCTTCTACAATCGGAGGTTCGATGCTTTCGGCAACCGATGAAACCAGGGAAAAGACTACTCACAGCTGTTAGCAAATGTTACCCTGAACATGTTTCATTCCCTGGAAAAGGAACATCATTTGTCATCAGTGATACAATAAATCTGAGATGAAATCTCAAATTGAAAAAGGAAACTTTCACCCAAGAACTTGTGGTCCATCCTGGGGCCCCAAATCACACCAAATCCACGCTGTGTGATCCACAGTACTTGCTAGGTTGGTAAGGTTGATGGCAATAATGCAATAACGTTGGTGTATCCCTTTCTGTTGGGCTAAGAGCTTTACGCTGATAATCTCATTTAATCCTTATAAAAGTACTTAGCCAGTAGAATAATTCAAATATACAAATCAGCACACGGATCAGAAACTTAGAAATAGATTCTACCCCACCCTCACTTCGTCTCTAAACCAACCTGTTATGAAACTACTCATGGGGAGAGCAGTTTCCATGTCAATGTTGATTCAATCCTTTGTATCGTTTCCAAGGATTTATTGAGGTTTAGAAATGGTCGGTTTGGTCTTCCTGACTGGTGTCTGGTCAGCACTCACTCTCTGGGACAATTTGGCACAGGAAACAGCCTTGAACTTTTCCAATGAGATCCTTGAAATGGGCGGCCGTTGACTAACAGGAGGATTCAGAAAATGGAGGCCTTCTCTTCCCGCCAACCCTGCCGTTCACGGTCTTCAGTTCTGCACCTCTGATGGACATTAACAATGACCAACTTCAAAAAGTTCCAGCTGGCTGCAGTGGCGTGGGCCTGCGGCTCCGGCTACCTAAGGTCTGAGGATCCTGCGAATCCAGGAGTTCGGGGCCAGTGTGGGCAACTCAGTGAGACCCTGTCTCCAAATAAAATACAAAATAAGGCTGGGGATGTGGCTCAGTGGTTGAGACCCTCTGAGTTCAATCCCCAGTAAGCCTCCCAGCTACCACCACCACCACCCCCGCCCCCCCCCAAAAAAAAAACCACCAGGAATAGACTGGTGCAGGCAGAGCCAGGACACCAACCCCGTGCCCAGCCACGCTCTGCTCTCCGGGGGTGGACTAATAGAAACTGAAACCACCTTGCTCGAGTTTGGATCTTAAGCCCACAGGTTGGTCCCCACCTGGTGCTATCAGAAGGTGGTGGGAACTTTAAGGACCAAATGGGAGGTCCTTAAATCATTGGAGGTTTGTCCTCAAAGGGCACCGAGGGGCCCCGATTTCTTCCTCTTCCCCTCTCTCACCCCCACGGACAGGTGAGTGGTTTGGTTCCATCATACACTCCCTCCATGATGCGCCACCACAAAACATCTTGTCAGCTGAACATGGGCTGAAACCTCTAGAACTAAGTAAGCCAAAATGACCAACCCTTTTATCTTTATAAGCTGATTATCTCAGGTATTTGTCATAGTGATGGAAAACTGACCAACACACCATTCTTCCTCCCCTCCCTGTGGCCACAGAGGGGAACCAGGGCCCATCCTCAGTGGAAATTTTTCTTTAGCACACTGAAAACATTCACATGGGTATTTGTGTTTATATTTATGTATTAATTTGTGTATGCATGGAGTATCGTGTCTGCAGAAAGGAATGGGAAACTTGTTTTTTTTACACTGTTAAATATACTATTTCAGGGCTGGGGTTGTGGCTCAGTGGGTAGAGTGCTTGCCTAGCATGGGTGAGGCACTGGGTTCCATCCTCAGCACTACATATACATTAAGATTAAGGGACCATCAACAACTAAAAAAAAAAAATTTAAAAATATACTATTTCGAGTTGGGGCTGTGGCTCAGTGGTGGAGCACTTACCTGGAACTTACCCGGGTTCGATCTTCAGCACCACATCAAAATAAATAAATAAAGGTAAGGGTGTCTAAAGCAGATAAGATGTTTAGGAGGAGCCACTGCTGCTTGAGTTGATTTTTTCCACCTTCTAATCTTCCACTAGGTGGCACCATTGTCAAGTTCCTGTAGTTTCACACGGGCTGGGGAAGGAACCACAGTCTACTTTCTGCCCAGATTGTCTTGTTTGGTTTTTTTCTTTTCTTCTTCTTCTTTTTTTTTTTTTTTTAATTATTTTTCTTTCTTTTGAGTCACTTGAAAAATGAAAAAAAAAAAAGTTAGCGCTCTATTCAGAAATTACTCTCTCAGGCTAATACGAGCAAATGGGGTGCTTTTAAAAGGCATTTAATCATTTTTCTTTTATATGTTTATTTTATTTACTTATATGTGGTGCTAAGGATGGAACCCAGGGCCTCACAGGTGCTAGGTGAGTGCTTTACCTCTGAGCCCCAGCCCCAGCCCAGGAATTTAATCTTTAGGTGAAAAATACCATCAAAAAATGTTTGTAAAGAGTGGTGCTGGGCAACAAGTTACTGTCTTTCACTCTCATAAACATCCACCCTGTGCCGGGCTCGGTGGCCCACGCCTGTGGTCCCACAGACTTGAGAGGCTGAGGCAGGAGGCTCTCGGGTTAAGGCCAACCTGGGCAACTTTGTAAAATAAAAAATAAAAAGGGCCGGGGATGTGGTTCAATGGTAGGACAACCCTGGATTCAATCCCCAGAACAAAAACAAAATAAAACAAATCACCCCCGATAACCTGATCATCTAAAGTGAAAAATGCCCTCAGCTCTTTTGGAATTGGGCCTTAATTCTGAGCAGGTGAGTTTCCCATCTTTTTCCCATCAACATCCTCTCCGTTATTTTTACTTCATTTGGGAAGTTTTTTTTTTTCCCAAAATGGCATTGACCAAGTAGTTACTGATTCCTCTGTTTTGTATTTAAAGTCTGGGGGTGTCGCTCGTGGTAGGGTGTGGGCTTAGCGTGTGTGACACTCGGTTCCATCCCCAGAACCAAAGCAATAACAGCAAACAAGCTTAAAAAGTGGATGAATTAAAGTTCCCAGGAGACCAGGGACAAACCTGGCTGGACTAATTTACCTCCATCCAAAAACTGGAGGAACTGGAACCGAGCAGAGGCCCTGGGGTTTGGACCCCACGTCTAGCCCTGACCAGCCGCGGCACCGTGGGAGTTAGGGTAGCTGTGCCAACCTCCCAGCACCCAGCCAGGGAACATGTGGACCACTTACTGTCATTGCCACTTTATTCTGTGTGTGCCACCGGCCCACAGGGACCCATGAGGAATCTCCCTCATTGGCCTTCCTGCCCCTCACTGCCCTGAGAACTCCCAGGTGGCTTCCGGAGTCTGGGCTGATAATAATCAGGATTCTTAGGTTTATAAAAGATCACTGCAACATCCACCATGTGGAGCAGTTTTATGTATTTTTTTTTTAAGGATAAGTATATCCCTTGCAATATCTGGGACATACTTACACTAAAAATATGATTCCCCGCTTATCTGAACTTCAAATAAACTGAATGTCCTGTGCTTTTATTTACTAGGGCTGGGAACCCCCTCTTTTGTAAACATATACAGATGTGCAGACAATACCACAGTCCGGTCATAGGACACTTCTGTCACCCAGGCAAGTCCCCCCCTCACCCTCTGGCAACCAATCCCCAACCCTCCTGAGTCCCGGGCAGTGCCTGGTTTGCCTCCTGTCCCTATAGATTGGAGAAGGCTGTATTTTTAAGTGGAGGGAGCTGGCTGTTACATAACTTAGTTAAAGCTTAAGTATTTGCATGAAGAGTTTGGTTTCATTTTTTCAAGTGAAACCACAGAACAGACTGGCTTTCCAACGTGGCTTGTGTGTTGTCATCAGAGCAGCCTCCGGTCACAGGTACGTGGATTATTTGAGTCTTCTGGTGCTTGCAGACCACATGGGTCACCCAGTTGTGGTGAGGGTGAGAGTCTCTTGGCTTAGCACTGCAAGTGGGGACCCTCTCCGGGCCCAGCCGGGGCAGGGCAGAATGGGAGGGGACATCCCACCAACAGAGGGGACATTCAAGCACATTGTATCCTTTGCCCACAGAACGTTTGTCCTTGGTGGCCTGGGGCTAGTCTTGAGGTGAGTGAACTGAGGGAGATCCTACAGGTCAAGGGGCCTAGCACTGTGCCTGGTGGCTGGACAAAAGAATCACATCTTTGCTCAACGTCCACCAAAGGCCGAAGACTCAGGATCTAGGGATACTCGTGAGAGATGGCACCTGCTTTAAGAAAGTTAATTCTTGGGGCTGGGTTGTGGCTCAAGCTGTAGCGCACTGGCCTGGCATGCGCGGGGTGCTGGGTTCGGTCCTCAGCACCACATAAAAATAAAATAAAGATGTTGTGTCCACTGAGAACTAAAAAATTAAAAAAAAAAGAAAGTTAATTCTTAGCTGGGTGCACGCTGGTAATCCTGGTGGCTTGGGAGTTTGATGTAGGAGGATCACAAGTTCAAAGCCAGCCTTAGCAGCTCAGCAGGGCCCTGTCCAAATAAAAAAATAAAAGTGATAAAAACAGGCTGGGAATGTGGCTCAGTGGTAAAGCACCCCTGGGTTCAATCCCTGGTACCAAAAAGGAATATATATATATATATATATATATATATATATATATATATATATATATATATATATAATTCTTTAAGGATTAACATTTATTGAGCACTGACTATGTCCAGTGTTTTCTAAGCACTTTGTGAGTATTGACATCTGATCCTCATAAACACACGACAAAGCACCTGTCATTCTCTGCACCTTGCCGATGAGGAAACTGAGGTTCAGGAAGGGTAAAGTCTCCCCAGGTCATACAGCTACTCTGGACCTAGGAGAGCCTTTTCTCTTACCGCCACTCTGTGTTGCCACAGGATATGGTGTGGCAATTTCTATGGGAGCCCCAAAAGCAAGGCATCTGAGCCCCTGGGGGAAAAAGAGTTGCTGACCAGAGTATCAGGGAACAGCATTTCAAGCAGAGGGAACGGCACAGGCAAAGATCAGAGGTCTGAGAACTGGGACAAATGACATTTCAGGAAAAACCTTGAATATTTTCTGCAGAAAACAGTCCGATTTTGGCCAGGGAAAGAGTCGCTGAGAGGAGCCTTGAGGACCTCCGGGAGTGACAGAGAGCTCCTCTGTTAACTGGGTGAGTTGTCTCTGGCACAAGTCTCCCTCGTGAGCCTGGTTTCTTCTGCTGTCAAAGAGCTGATATGAGGAGTGGGAAGGGAGCCATGTGGGTGATATGCACCCAGCACTTTAGGGACTGTGCGTGACCACCCGGGGGCTGACGGGGTGGCGCAGGCTGCTCTGGGCACCTGTAACCCAGATTCAGTGTGCTTGTAAGAGGGCTGGGGACCCCCCTGTTCTCTCTGGCAGCCCTGCCCCCTCCCTTGGCCTGCCTCTGGAGCCCAGCATACAACCAGTCCCGAGGTGGCACCTTGGGAACGCGTCTGCGGGGAGCCAGGGGAGGGCAGAAGTCCAGCGGCTGCTGTCCCCTCCGCTCCCTTCCTGGGGACTTGTCACTATGGAAACGGGCCTCTTCCTCTGGGCTGTGGCGGGGGCCCTGTTGATGCCAGGGCTGAGCAGGCCACGAGTTCCTTCCTCTTTCCTGCTGCAGAAATGTCACAGTAACTACGTGGCCCAAGAGCCGCAGCTCACACCTGAAGAGCCCGGGCTTGGGACAAACAATGGCTGTGTTTTCCCCAGGGTCGGGGGACTTCTGGGTCAGCGGGAGAGGCAGAGGAACGAAGGCAGGCGGAGAACAATGGGGCCTGGGGCCTGGGGCCCACTTTCCCCTTCCTCCCAGGCCTTCCTAGTCAGGGGTTAAAAATGCATCAACAGGCGGTGGCAGGTAGCATTGTGTTTGGTGGCAGAAAACTGAAACGCAGAGTCCCTTTGTGTGGGCCAAGGCTCCCGGGAGGGTCCCTCCACGGCCGGCCACTTGCTGGTGAGGCCCAAGCGGAGGGTGTTCTTGGAGTCCTGGCCTCTGCTCTTGGTGCAGGGCCGAGGGTGTGGGGATGTGGACACAGGAGGGGGACGCAGGGGAGGCCACACCTGTGTCCTGCCAGTCACTTCTGCACGCAGGGGAGATTCAGGTGTGGTCAGCTGGAGGCCTGCTCAGAGCTGTCCCCGCCGGGGCTGGTCCAACTCACAGGTCACCCCTTAGAGCCAGGGGCAGGGTCAGAGCGCCCCTGGACCTGGCGTTCCACATGCCTATGAGGACACAGGCAAGAGGGTCCCCGAGACAATGGCAGAGGCTCCCTGGCCAGGACGTCCCAAGGCAGTGCCAGGCCTGGTGGTCCCCTTGCTGGGCACACCAGAGAGCCATGGCCAGCCAGGGCCTGGAGGCCCTTCTCTGCAAGATGACCCAGGGCTCCCTCTCTAGGCTGTATGGCATGGGGGGTGGGTTCCCGTGAAACTGGCCTTGATGTGACCTGAGGGAAACATTTCACCCAGGAGCCGGGACAGTTCAGTTCCTTTCTAGAACGTTCTGCCTTGAGCACCCAGGATCCTTCCTGCACGACGCAGCCCTGCTGGCTTTGTAGCTAGAGCTTCCTTGATTTGGGGCATGCCTGCTCCTTCCCCTCGTGCCTCACACATTCTAAGTAGCAAATTGAAAGTCGAGTTTTCTCTTTGAGGGGTCTGAACCCCAAATCCCAAGGAAATGCCGACCGTGGGGAAAGCAGATGGTGACAGAGTGAGGGATCCGGGGCAGCGCAGTCCGCTTGTCCTCCTGATGCAGGAGGAGGTGGCTGTGCGTGCTCCGGGGCCTGCAGAAGCCGGGGCTTTTGTACAAGGCTCTGCCGTCTGAGGGGTCTCTCTGCCATGAGCCCTCAGGAGAACTGCAGAGACGATGGTGGAGGGGTCCCCTAAGGCACTGAACCACTGAACCAGCCGTTTTCATTTTATTTTTGTCGTTTGGGTACTGGGGATCTAACTCAGGTGTGCTTTACCACCGAGCTTCATCCCCAGCGCTTTTACCTTTCCAATTTTAAGACACTAAGGGTCTCACTACGTTGCTGAGGGTCTTGCTAAGTGGCTGAGGCTGGCTTCAAATTTGAGATCCTCCTGTCTCAGCCTCCAGAGTCACTGGGATTACAGGTGTACACCACCGCACCTGGCCCCTTTGTTTTCAAATAGATATTTTTTTTTTTGTTGAGATAATAGCAGCTTCGAGTGCATTTGTGGAAAATAATACAGAGAGCTGTACACTTTGCCCAGTTTTCCCCTGATGGTAACATTTTGTTTACTGCAGTATAATATCCCAGCCAGGGTATTCAGTTGGAGTGACCCATAGACCTCACTGAAGGGCTCCACGGTTAGCCTTGTGCCCGTGAGCGGCTGTGGGCGGAGTTCCGTGAGGCCGCAGCATCTGTGTCAATTCCCATATCCAACCCCAAAGTGGAGACCCTGCACGTTCCAACCCCACCTGATCCCTCCCTCGCCCCAGTGGAGTGACACCCCCACTTCTTTCCCAGCCTCCACCCTTAACCTCTGGAACCACTACAGGCTGAACATCCCTTCTCCAAAATGCTTGGGAACAGAAGTGGTTTGAATTTGTTTCTTTCAGATATTGGAATATGGTACAGATATAAATGAGGTACCCTAGAGACAGGACCCAAGTCTAACAAGATTCATTTGCTTCATATGTACCTAACTGGAAGGCAATTTTTTTAAATACAACATTTCAAATGATTTTGTGCATGAAACAAAAGTTTCACAGAGTGGAATTTTCCACTTGTGGTATCACGTTGGCACTCAAAATATTTCCAATTTTGGAGCATTTTAGATTTTGTATTTTTAGATGACGGATGCTCAACCTGTCATTTGTCTTCCATTTAAATTATTTAAAAAATATTTTATAGTTAGAATCGTACTTTGGGGGATATATATATATATTATTTTTCCACTCAGAATAATTCCCTGGAGATTCATCCAAATTCTTTTTTTTTTCTTTTCTGTACTGGGAATTAACCCAGTGAGACTTTACCATGGAGCCACACCTCCAGCCCTTTATTTTTGTTATTTTGAGACAGGATCTTGCTAGGTTTCTTAGAACGTCTCTAAGTTGCTGGGGCTGGCCTTGAACTTGCAATCCTCCTCCCTCAGCCTCCCAACTTGCACAGTTTACAGGCCAGCTTCATCCAAGCTCTTGTGTTTATCCACAGTGTGTTCTTTTTCATTACTGAGTAATATTTCACAAAAGTGCCAGGCATCCGATAGTCATTCACTGAAGAGCATCTAGCTAGATTCCAGTTTTTCAGGAAATCTGGAATTGCAAATGCAGCGCTGTGAACATGCATGTGCAGGTTCTTTATATGGGCATGTTTTTATTTCTCTGGGCAATGGGTCCATTTTTAAACAGTCTAATTAAAGCAGGCTCTTGACATCTGGGAGTGGTACATCTGCAGACCCAGATGGGTTCCAACGGTGCCAATATTACGAATGTTTACACAGGCTCCAGGCTTGGTCCTAAATCATATGAATCTCATTTCTGTCTAGAAGCACTACTTCCTGTGCACATTCTCATAACCCCAACTTGGCTGCCTCTTTAATGTGTGTTGATTTATTTTAATTCTGTTAAGCCAGGTAACGCAGCTGTAAAGAAACAGGAAGCAGAAGACAATTGTATAGAGCAGAGTGAAGGATGGCATCCTAGAATACCCTCGGGAATAAATATTTCCTATTTTGTGTTTTTGACTTTTTAGACTTTGAGTTCCTCTGTCTTTGTTCTAGGCTGACGACTTTCCTCTTGTGGGGCATTTCAAGACGTTCTGAAATGTTTCTCTCCTGAGAGCACTGCATGGGGAATTAAGGGCTCAGGGCAGCCAAGAGTCTGACTGACTGACTTCACCACTTCCACTAGCTGGGAGAGTTGGACAAGTGTACCAACCTCTCTGAGAGTCTCATTTCTCTGACTTACGAAAAATGGTAATGGTAGTATCTGACTCATAGGATCAAACAATACCACTGATGAGAAGTGTCTTAAATACTCAGTAAATACTAGCTAGTATTAGTGAAATCAAAGGTCCATAGGAGAATCCTGTATAAGTGGTGTGTGGGTGTGTGTGTGTGTGTGTGTGTGTGTGTGTGTGTGTGTGTCTGGTGTTCTGGGGATTTAATCCAAGGACATTTGATTACTGAACCTTTTTTTTTTTTTGGTAACAGGGGCACTCAACCACTGAGCCACATCCCCAGCCCTATTTTGTATTTTATTTAGAGACAGGGTCTCACTGAGTTGCTTAGTGCCTTGTCATTGCTGAGGCTGGCTTTGAACTCGGGATCCTCCTGCCTCAACCTCCCGAGCAGCTGGGATTACAGCCGTGTGCCTCTGTGACCAGCACTACTGAGCCTTTTTAATTTTTTATTTGAGGTAGGGTCTTGCTGAGTTGCCTAAGCTGGCCTCAAACTTGTGGTCCTCCTGTCTCAGCCTCCTGAGTCACTGGGATTACAAGCATGTGCCACCATGCCTGGAAAAAATGATAATTTTTAAGAGTAAAATCATAACTCTCCTACAAATGTAAAATGAAATCATGTCAACTATTTTATTGAACTTAATGATGGAGAAAGTGAGAGGGTATAACTGGTTCAAGGGAGAGTTGAAGAGCATATCTATATGATTAGATAGAAAGGTTGATTTTTTAGTCAATTGATTGATAAATGAGCATCTTCGGCCAGGGATGTTGAAATGGATTTGTTTAACGCAGACTTAGGGCTGGGGACGCGGCTCGGTGGTAGAGCCCTGGCCTAGTGGGAGCGAGGCCCTGGGTTCATCACCAGCCCAACCAGGACAAAAACCAGGGCTACCCAGCAAAATCAGCACCTCAGAGAATGAAGGGCAGGGGGGAAGGCGCTCCCTGAGCGCGGGTCTTCCCTTCTGTCCCCTGGGTTTCTTTGGCTTTGCTGGGCACCCCAGGCACCGACGGGGTCAGCGTGGCCACTGTCTGAGGAGCCCAAGGAAGCCGGGCCCTGCTGCTCTCTCGGGGGCACCCCTGGACTATGTCATTCTGTCACCCCCGGGATACTGCCAGCCGGGGACCGAGGCTGCCTTTTCTGTCGGGTTTGGGTTCTGGCCCCGTCCCTCTGTGGTTAGTGCAGCTGATCCACTCAGGTTCCCCCAGGAGGACGTGGACATGGTTTAGCGCTGTCTGGAAGGTCACTTGGAACCCTGGTACCTCCTTTATGGCCTGAACTGTGATCCTGGCCTCGGACCCCCTCTGCAATGGCCACCACAGAGGATAGCAGTCTCCCTCCCTGTCCCTTTGTCTGTCTCCCCAGCAGTCACAGGGACACCACTGTCCAGGGCTCTGGCTTTGCAGGCCTTGGCTTCCTTAGCCGTTTCATCAATAAGAAGGGACTTGGTAGACATTCCCTCCCCGCCCTGTCGTGGAAGGAGTGGCCGCTGGGGCTTCTGGGGCCCTCAGGAACTGGCCCCCAACCTGCGTCTTGGTGGCAGTGACAGGTGCGCAGGGAGGGTCCGGAGGAGCCCTCGCTCAGCTGCCTTTAGAAACCTGTCGAGCGTCTGGCTGGATAGACCTCCCTGTGCCTCCTACCCAGAGGGAAGGAACAAGCCGGGTTCTCCTTCCTCTCGGTGCACTGCAGGCATTGGAAGGTGATGGCCAGGTGCCTCTCAATCTTCCTTTTCCGTCTTAAGCTCTGACCTCCGTGGAAGCTCCTCTCAGTGCGGTGTGAAGGTCCCTCCTGGACAGTCCCCCTACGCCTCTGTGTGCTGTTGGGTCTCACGGTCCCCCAAACCGAGGAAGTGATAACAAAACACAGCAGGACAGTCTTGTCCCCTCTTGGGAACACTTCCACAAATGCCACCAACCGTGATGGTGGCCGCCTCCCTTCCGAGGTCACCGGTGTCCCCATGCCTTCTGCTGTTGAGCAACACCCTGTCGCCAGTCTCTGAGGAACTCAGCCGGGACCTTCGCTTTCTATTACATGTCATCGTTGGGCCCATTTCTCCCACTCCTGGTGCTAGTGTTTGACCAGTGACATTGTCATTTGGTCCCTTGTGTGTTTGTCCTGAGGCTGTGTCAGCCAGCCATGGAGTCCCGTGCTCTCATCTGAGCCAGCGACCCACATGTCCCCAGGAGAGGAAGGAGGACAGAGCCTTGTGGCACTCTGCTTGAGACCTCGATCGAAACGCTTTTGATGGAACTGCGCTCAGAGGGCCTGGGTATGGCGTAGCGGGAGAGCCTTCCGTGTGTGGGGCCCTGGGTCCCTTCCCCAGCACTGCAAACACAGAGAGAAAACAAAAAAATCACTCCACAGATGGAATCTCCCCACCCTTCTGTTACCATTCTCCACGGGGACCCAGGACAGTGCTGGGCAGATGTCTTGCTGAGATCCACAGACTCTGTCCTGGCTGAGAACCACACGGGTGGGGACTGTTTTAAATATTTTAATGTCCCTTCTCCCTTAAATTCCCAGAGCATATGTGTAGAAGTGGGTAAAACACAGAGGGTGACATAAATGTCAGCCACCAGTCCACGTCCCATCTCAGATTCTGTGTTTTTTGCTCTTTATCCTTAATCCCTTTTAAACTAAAAAAAAAAAAAAAATATATATATATATATATATATATATATATATATATTTTTTTTTTTTAGTTGCAGAGGCACACAATACCTTTTGTTTATTTATCTTTATATGGTGTCCTGCACGTGCTAGGTGAGCGCTCTGCCACAGAGCTACAACCCCAGCACCCCAGTTTTTTAAAACAAGTAGGAGACGGACAGATCTGCAGCCCAGTTGGAGAAAGGACCACAGCCTTTCTCTGAGCCGCCAGGCAAGGTTCTGACCCTCTCCAGAGGTGGGGGTCCGTAGGCATTGATGGGGACATGTAAGGGAAGGGAACCTCTTCCTGCTACAAAGTTCCCCAGAAAGGGGACTAGCCTCTATTATAAATGCCCTTAAATTACAGACTTTGGGGCCGCTGGGGTTGGCTCAGTAGTAGAGTACTGGCCTCCCACGTGTGAGGCCCTGGGTTTGATCCTCAGCACTACACGGAAGTGAATAAACAAAAATAAAGATAATGCGTCCGTGTATAACTAAAAAAAAATATTCAAAAAAATTATAGACTTTGGACTTCAAAGTAACCCCTGCACACAGGCAGCTGCTGGCTCCCACCTGCTGGGGAGGGAAGCTGTCCAGACCTCTGCCTGCCCTTGGATTAAAGGGGTTCAAATCTGGGAGCCTGAAGAGATTTGTGGCTGGGGGCCGTAATCAGCATTGGTCAGATGGCTTTTGAGTACATTTAGCATTGGCTCAACAGCCAACTTAAACTGCTGGATCAAAACGGGACGATAAGCTGGAAACTGCCTGTTCTTTAAGCCAAAGTCACTGTTTGTATCTGAAGTCAGTTTTGCTGATCTCTAGATAAACCCTGACCATTCCCCTCCCCCCCCCCATAAGAATTGTTTCTGGTGGGGTAAATTTCTTCATGAACTTGTAATAAACCAATTAGGGCTTCCTCTTGTTTTATTTAGTAAAGTTCAATTTATCCTGGATAGAAAGGAGAGGGAAGGTAGAATGAGGATGGAAAATAAAAAAATTCCAGTGATGATAATTATTATCACTTACTGCTGTAGAAGCAGCAAGGGTAACCATCATCTAACGGACATAAAGTCCCCACCAGTATTTTTGGATTTCTTTGGTAGGGGAGGGGTACCAGAGATTGACCTCGGGGGCACTGGACCACTGAGCCACATTCCAACCCTATTTTTTTTTTGTTTTTTGTATTTAAATTCAGGGTCTTATTGAGTCGCTTAGCACCTCGCTGTTGCTGAGGCTGGCTTCAAACTCATGATCCCTCTGTTCAGCCTCCCAAGCTCCCGGGATTTCAGACCTGCAATACCCTGAATTGTTGGATCTTTATCAAGACCTCTAACGCATCCCATGAGGAGTCCCAGAGTCTTCCTGGAGAAGTTCAGGGCCAATGCTAGCAGAATTTAAGGAGATTTGGAGCAGTTGCCATTTGTAGCGACAGGCTTCTGCTGAAGGTCTGGGCGAGTCCCTGGGAGGGTGCCCCAGGCCTCTCTCGCATTCTTCTCCTATTGAGTATTTTTATTAAGGACTTGGACGAGGGCTCTGGCAACTTTCGGATTCCATCCGTGGATGACGCGAAGCTGGGAGGTTAGAATCAATCGTCAAGAAGCTCAGCAGAGGCACCGCCTGAGAGAGGAGGGAAGTGGAGGGGCGTCCAGAGAAGGCCACCTCTCACATGGAGCTTTCGCTTTCTTTACCTTCCAGGAGGAGCGGGACCTGGCACTGTGTCGCCGAGCCGAGGGACCTGCTGGCCGGTCAGCCCACCGCGCAGCGCCCTGGAGGGCAGGCCCAGGTATTCGCCTCTTACCCCGGGGCCCAGCATGGCACAGGAGAGGCCCACCCTCCTCCCTCCCTGGGGGACACTGACCTGATTGACCTGGGAGAGCGGTTCAGCTCCCCCTGATCTGTGCCCTTTCCTCTTGGTCACCTGACTTGAAAGAAAAAAAAAAAATCTGGAATCAGACTGTTCAGCCCCTCCCCCAACAAGAGCCCAGGATCCTGCACAAGGTGGTCCTGGGAGGGCTGTCAGATAAATAAAGAATGCTCAGGTACATTTGAGTTCTAGATAAACAACAGATCTCTCTCTTTTTTTTTTTCTTTTTATTATGTCCCATGCAAGATGTGGGATATGCTTATACTTAAATAAATAATAATTACTTGATGTTTATCTGAAAAATCAAGTGCTGCTGCGCATCAGGTATTCTCATTTGCCAAATCCAGCAGTCCAAGCACATCCAAGACAGGTCAGAGTGACGGTCAGAGGCCTCCCAAGGAGCCCTGGCCTGGCCTGGCTTGCCACTGGCCTGTATCACCTCTCACCTAAGAGGGGGGACAGGCAGGGGCCAGCTGTGTGTGCTGCTGCTTCTGCTGCAGCACCCCAAACCTCCAAACCCTCACTTCTGCCTTCTCTCTTGGGGGCTCCTCAGGTCCTGGTCATCTCTGCTGGCCTCAGGCTTGCCCTCCCTTCAGGGCTGAATCCTGCTACACGAGGTTAGTGGCTAACACTGGCTTTTTCTCTGTCCCAAGGAGCCCTAGCTCAGGCCGAGGCCAGCCGTCGCAGCCCGTCTGAGTGTGGCCTGGCAGGGCGGCTGCTGTGCAAATGGCTCATGGTGACCTTTTATGTCCTTGCTGTGCTTTTAGCTTACTCACCCATTTAAGAAGGATTTCTCAAGAGCCTGCTCTATCCTGGGTGTTCTGCAGATGACAGGGGCACAGCCCTGAGCCCGGCAGGCCCATCCCAGTCCCAGGGACTGAGAGTCACACAAAAATAGAGACTATGGAGAGCTAAGAGGGGTACAGTAGAAGGTCAGGTCTGGTCAAGAGTCTCCTCTGAGCTGGGCCTGGAGGGAAGGAGTTAAAACATGGGGTTTGGGAAGAGCTTTCCAAGCAGAGGGGACGGCGTGACCTTGACTGCAGAGGGGCTGGGTCAGGGAGCTGGCTCTTTCCGGGCTGAGGGGAGGCCAGTGGACAGGGGCAGTCTTTCCAGTCGCCTTCCCATCTGTTCCTTGGTCCAAAGTCACAGGGTGGGACCAAATATAATTTGTGAATCTAGCGTAAGGCTTCTGAGCACAGGGCCCGCGTGACTGTGTGGGTCCCCTGCCTGAGAAGCTGGCCCTGGTCTCTTGATTCATGTGTGTGTGCATCAGGTCAGGAACTGGGTCTGCATCTTCCGTCCAGGGGAGCTGCTGTATGGGGTCAGCTCCTCAGAGCAAGCCAGACAGACCTAGGCAGGCGGACGTGACTAGGAGCACCTGGTGGATACTTGACCTTCTGGCTGTCTTTTTTTCTGTGTGTTTACATGATGGTAGGGGCTGGGGAGTTTTGGGGGGTCCCTTTTATGGTTGGGCACTAATCCCACCCATGGCTAGTCACTCCCACATGACCTACTCACTCCCAATGCATCCACCTCATCACTTTGGCCGTTAGATTTCAACATATGAGTTTTGGGGAGGTGTAAACATCCAGTCTGTAGCGTGTGGAAGAAAGGTGTTGGCAGATGTAAGAAGTTAAAAATCTTGACATTAGGGGGGTTATCCTGGATCAGCTGGAAAGGCCTTACTTGCCATCACAGGGATCCTTATAAAGAAAGAGGCAAAGGGAGATTTGACAGCCAGCCAGAGAAGACGAGGCAAAGACCAGCAGAGATTCAAACATGCTGACCTTGAAGATGGGAGCGATGAAGCCACAAGCCAAGGAACACCGGCAGCCACCAGAAACCAGGAGAGGCAGGGAACCGGTTATCTCCTAGCACCTCCGGAGGGAGTGCGGCCCCATGGGCACCTTGATTTCGGTCTATTCATCCTCATTTTGGATCCAGAACTATGAGAGAATAAGTTGCAGTTCTTTTATGGAAAGTTGCGACAGGGCCACAGGAAGCAGAGGGAAGCCTCCCTCCTGAGACTGTTTAAATAGCAGCTGTACTGAGATCTATTTCTTTAGACCTCATCATTCACCTATAAAGTGTAAAAGGCAATGGTTTTTAGTATCTTTACAGGGTGGTGAAACCAGCACCGAAATCAGTTTTAGAACCTTTCCCATTACCCCCACAAGATACCAGTGTTTGGCCGTCAGGATGAGAGCCCCAGCCTAAGGCATCCATAAATCTACTTTCGCTTCTTCTGGATGTTTCATGTAAATGGAATCGGAAAAGATGTAGCTTTTTTTTTTTTTTCATGATAAACTTTTTTCACTTAGCATAGTGCCTTCAAGGTCACCCACATTAGTAGCATGTGTTGGCACCTCACTTTCTATTGCCGGATGATATCTCCTTGTCTAGACATACACACCTTGTTACCCATCGATCAGTTGATGGACATCTCGCTTGTTTCTGTTTGGCTACTGTGAATGATGCTGCTGTAGACATCGGTGTCCAAGTTTCTAGGTGGACACTTGCCGCAGTCTGGCTGGGCACAAGTAACCGAGCCGCCACAAAGCCTTGTAGGTTCAAACAGCAACTCTTTATTCCCCAACTCTCACCGGCACTGCACACACACTACTCGGGAACACACCCCTTCCACCGGGCTCTGTGTGCCCAATCTCCCAGAACCCCCGTCAGAACTGCACGGGAACTCCAAAGTAGCGGGCGCCCGAGGCAGATTCCCGGAGCAGGGTCCATATACAACTCAATCAATCCAGCATCACAGCAATTATATGCAGCTTAACTCAAATCATCATCTCAATGGTTCGCTGGCCTCACCTTTCAACCATTCCCTCTGGCAAGGCGTCCTTCTGACTGGGCTGTGGCTCTCAACAGACATTGATTGCCTAAGAGTGGAATTGCTGCAGGGTCATATGGTAACTCTATTTTTAACCTTTTGAGGAACTGCCAGACCACTTTCCAAAGTGGCTTTGGAAATGACTTTCATAATCCCACCAGCCGTGTTCGGCATCTGTTTCTCCACATCCCTGCCAACGCTTGTTTTTTGTTTATGGCGCGAGGTATCCAACCCAGGACCTGTGTGTGCTAGGAGGCGCTCTGCGTTCCCAGTTCCGGTCTGCTTTTCGGTTTTGATCTGCATTTCCCCAGTGGCGAATAATGTGGAGTCAGCTATTCACATGCTTATTAGGCTTTTGAGTATTTTCTTTGGAAATATGCCTATGCTTATCCTTTGCCCATTTTTAAAAATAGTTATCCTTTTGTTATTGAATTGTAAGATTCTTTTTCTATATTCTGGATCCTGGGCCCTTATCAAATATAAGACTTCAAAATATTTTCCCCCATTCTCTCACTTCCCTAATGGTGACCTTTGTGACACAATATTTAAAAAAAAAAACTTTTAATGAACTCCAGTGTGTCCTTTTTTATCAAATTGTTGCTTGTAATTTTGAGAACAGACCGCACAAATGCCTGTTTTTGCTTCAGTACCTGGAACATGGTGAAGCTTTTCTTTTCCTAGGTCAACACCTGGGCCACTCGGGTTGGAAGAGAACAGGTCTTTGGTCCCTGGGGCTGTTGGGTGGCAGATCAGCCGTGAGGGCCAGCTTCTCCATTAGGCCAGGAGGCATATTTGCACATTTCTAGGCTCATAATACTTTAAGAGGCCCATGGGAAACACACACACACACACACACACACTTTGTTTTTGGTTTTGTGTGTGTGGTGCTGAGGATCCAACCCGTCACTTACATGGGCCAGGCGAGTGCTGTACCACGGAGCCACAGACTCAGCCCTGTTCACTTTTACGGAGGAGCCGGCCTACAGAGACCCAAATGCCTGTGGCCATGAGTCACAGTACAGTCCTGTTCCCTGTTCCTGGAGAGCCCTCCAGCAGGGATGGACAGTGTGGACCCCTCTAGTGCGTCCAGCCTGCCTCCTTTCTGCTTAACCTCCCTTTATGAGGGGCCAGAATGGGGCTCTGAACGCTGGATTCAAAGAAAGCATTGCGTCCTCCCCTTGAGGGCACTAACATGCTAGAGTTACATGAGCAGGTTTTTTGTTTGTTTGTTTTTGGATAGGGTCTCACCACCCTGCCCAGGCTGGTCTCAGGCTCAGAGCTCGGGCGATCCTCCTGCCTCTGTCTCCAGAGTAGCTGGGACCATGTCCAGGTGTGCTCCACCACCCCGGCCTAGGAGCTGGGGCCCAAACCAGACCACCAACTATTATGATTACCCTTGTTTTCATTTTTATCGTCATCATATTCCTATTGTTGTGAAAATAAAAGGAAAAATCATGATGAAAACAATATGGAAAGAGCTTTTCCAATGGAGTCAGGAGGCCGTGAGATGCAGGTTGCTCACCCTATTCTAACTGCTGCCGAGGAAAGCGAATTGGGTCGCTCTCGGCTCCGAGCATCTAGGACAGATGATGACACCGTCCCACAGTCTGAACACCTGCCCCCGGGGGTCAGCAGATTCTAGTTATGGACATGTCCTACTAGGATAGACGGCCATGGGCTGAGGAAAACCTGTGTGTCTTATTTCTAATCACCACCGTCTTGAAAGAGATGGAGGCTTGCCTCACCTGGACCAGCATCATCTGTTACCTGTCAGCCCACCTTCCCTCTCTCCCCTCACCCCACCCCCAGCTGCTCAGAAAAGGAGGGATCAAGCCAGGTCCGACGTCTTAGGCCTGTGATCCCCGCGATTCAGGATTCTGAGGCAGGAGGATGGCAAGTTCGAGACCAGCCTGGGTTTAGTGAGATTCTACCTCAAAAGCAAATAAAAAGGGGTGGGGATATAGCTCAGTGGTAGAAAACTGGGATAGCATGTGAGAGGCCAGGGTTCAATTCCCAGAACCGTAAACAATAAGTAAATAATTTAAAAACCAGAAAACTATATCTAAAAATGTGATTCTAAGGGAAAAAAAACTCACTTAATTAAAAATTGGACAAAAGATTTTAACTTCATGAAAATTTTAAATGATAGTGCAGTTTCATTTAGAAAACAAGAGTGCAGGGCTGGGGATGTGGCTCAAGCGGTAGCGCGCTCACCTGGCATGTGTGCGGCCCGGGTTCGATCCTCAGCACCACATACCAACAAAGATGTTGTGTCCGCCGAGAACTAAAAATAAATATTAAAAATTCTCTCTCTCTCTCTCTCCTCTCTCACTCTCTCTTTAAAAAAAAAGAATCATGCATGAAACAAGTATTATGTTTTAGAAGCTTACTTTGGATCTTAGAGGACATACTGGAGAACGGACATTTATTGCTATGGCTTGAATGTTACTCTGAGATTGAATTTTTACGATATCGAAAGATCTCCACTTGAAGCCAGTATTTATTACTCATGGTGTTTTCCCATCTTCGTCCCAAATTGACATTCCAATAAGTGGGTGGGGACAGTTTCTAGTAGGCTGCCAAAGAAGATAGCTTTTAGTGGGAGATGGAGACAGAAAACCATAGCAACAAAACATAAACAGTACCATAGAGAAATCCCTTTAGAAACAGGGGGGTTAAGTGAGTCCTGCTCTTCAATAGCTCCTGCCAACACTTCCACTGAGTTTCAAGACGGCAGAATGGAGGAGACCTGGCTGCTCTGTGGTGTAAGACCAAGAACGCAGACAGGCAGCTCCTTGGCAGGTGGGGGAAGGAAAACCGGGGGAGGAACTTTGCTGGGAATGAATTCTGGACATTCAAAGCAGATCAGGGATTCAGGAGGGTGGATAGAATACAATAAGAACAAATCCCCAGCACCAGCACCAGCACCGGTGCCACGGCCATCAGGGGTGCCTGCCAGAGGGTCCCTCCCACGGGCAAGGTGGAGGGGTAAGGGGATTAAAGGAATCCACATCCTAGGAGGTCTGAGGTGTGTCTGGGTGCACGTAGATCAGAGATCAAAGATGTTGCATGACTAAACGGAAAGTCATGCCACACGATATCCTTGTGCAGGGAGGAGGGTACATCTCTCCTGGCTGTAGGAGTGCAGAGAAGGAACCGTGTTGCAGCTGGGGTGAGGTGGCCAGCAGCTGGGGAACCGAAAGCTGGAAAACCTCAGCTTGGCCCAATATTCAGGCCTGGCAAACCCACACTGCATGACACGGAGTGTGCCTAAGTGACCAGGGGAAAATCAAACATGGAGCAGGGTTTACACCGGGGAATTCAGGTCGTGGAAATCCACCCATCCCCCCCACCCCACCCCAGACCTGCTGGGAGAGACAAGTCTGGCCCAGATTTCAAAAGAGTGGAGACAGGTACACCGTCAGAGTGCACACCCGAAATCCCAGCAGCTCTGGAGGCTGAGACAGGAGGATTGTGAGTTCAAAGCCAGCCTTGGCAACAGCAAGGTGCTAAGCAACTCAGTGAGAAGCTGTCTGTAAATAAAAATACAAAATAGGGCTGGGAACTGGCTCAGTGCTCCTGAATTCAATCCCCAGTAGCCGCCCCGCAAAAAACTCCAGAGTTGGGGTGGGAGAGGCTGAGTTTGGAGACTGAACCTGAGAGACCAAAAAACACGGGTCCGTGGGTTGGACAGAGTAGACTAAGTATTGGCTCCTCTAGTGCCCGAGTGGAACCCAGGGGAGATGGAGGACTGGCAACTCCTGGGCCCTAGAGGTGCTGATTTAAAACCTCCAGGCCAGTTGCCATTCCAGAAAGAACCTGGAGCCTCCGTAAGCCTAAACCCCACCTCCAGGAGCTCTGCCTCTGGGATTTCCTCTCACACTCCTGACCCCACCTAACACTGCTGAGAAGGATCTTTTGAACTCCAACAGGAACAATTCTTTAATTGTTTAAATTAAACATGGAGGATTTTTTTTAGTTTAAAAATTTTTTAATTTTTTTTTTTTTTGTCCAGTTGTGACTTGAATGCTTTGTGGACACTTATACATACTCCTATTTGTTTCTTTTTTCCCCCCAGTATTATTTGAAAGCAGTTATTTTTTCATGGATTATTATTTTGAGGACTAGGATATTCAATTAGTATATTTTGGTTCTGTTTTGTTTTATTTTCAATATTTATTTTTTAAAATTTTAATTTCATATATATTTTCTTTCATCTGTTTCCCTCAACTCTCTTTTCTACTGCTAACAGCCAATCTGTACTGATCTCTCTTTCACTCTTCCTTTAATTTTTTTTACTTCTATTTTCTCTTTTTCTCTTCCATAATCATCACATCCGGGCTGGGGTTGTGGCTCAGTGGTAGAGCGCCTGTCTAGCACGTGTGAGGCCCTGGGTTCCTCAGCACCACATAAAAATAAATAAAATTATGTCCATCTACAACTAAAAAAATATTTTTTAAAAAAATCATCACATCCTACATCATTTCTGTTCTCTCCCTGTCCACCATTTGAAATTATAAACCCTTTTGCAAACCTACCGTGGGCAATAATCGATCACATCATTTATGTTTATTGTGACAATTAACATTGTAGATGTCACAGCAGGAGCTATTTGGTTTAATACTGTATACTATTGGATGTTGTTATTATTTGTCTCCCTCTAAACAGGGAGGTACTGGAAACCTTCAGGGACCCTGTAAGTACACAGGGAAATCTACTGCCTCAGATCCATAGTGTTAAATGGGTAAACACATAAACAACATGAAAAAGCAAGGGAACAAATCACCCCCAAACAAAAATACTTTAATTACAAAATCCATTAATACCATATTGGAAGAAATGTCAGAGGAGACATTTAGAATGTTCATAGTTAAACTGATCTTTGAGATAAAGGATGATGTAAGAAGTTAAAACAGAAAATATAGGAAGTGAGATCACTTTAGTAAAGAGATAGAGACTCTGAAAATCCTTGAAATGAAGGAATCAATAAACTAAATTAAAAATTCAATGAAAAGCATCCAGCAGACGAGACCACTTGGAAGACAGAGTTTCAGGCAAAGAGACAAAACATCTAATGTTGAAAATAAAGTTGGCCATGTAGAAAAGATGTTAACAGATCATGAAGAGAACATCTAAGAAGGGCTGGGATTGTGGCTCAGCAGTAGAGTGCTCGCCTAGCACGGAAGCGACCCGGGTTCGATCCTCAGCCCCACATAAAAATAAAGGAATTGTGTTATGTCCATCTACACCTAAAAAATAAATATTTTTTTAAAAAAAGAACATCTAAGAAATATGGGATAACATGAAAAGACCGAATATAAGATTTATCAGGCTAGATGAAGGCTCGGAGATACAAACAAAAGGAATGTACAATCTTTTAAATGAAATAATATCTGAAGATTTCCCAAACCTTAAGAATGAAATGGGGGCTGGGGATGTGGCTCAAGCGGTATCGCGCTCACCTGGCATGCGTGCAACCCGGGTTCGATCCTCAGCACCACATACCAACAAAGATGTTGTGTCTGCCGAGAACTAAAAAATAAATATTAAAAAAAAATTCTCTCTCTCTCTGTCTCTCCTCTCTCACTCTCTCTTTAAAAAAAAAAAAAAGAATGAAATGGAAAGTCACATACAGGAGGCTTATAGACCCCCAAATATACAAAATTACAACAGACTCACACCAAGCCACATTATTATGAAAATGCCAAACATGGAATAAGGATAGAATTTTTAAAGGCTGCTGCCAGAGAAAAATGACAGGTCATATTTAGAGGGAAAACAACCTGGATCTCAGCCGATTTCTCAACCCAGACCCTCAAAGTTAGGAGGTCTTGGAATAATGTATGCCAAGCTCTGAAAGGAAATGGATGCCAACCAAGAATACACTATTCAGCAAAATTAAGCTTCAGAATTGATGATAAAATAAAAATCTTCCATAATAAAAAAATGTTAAAAGAATTTAGAACTAGAAAGACTGCAGTACAAAACTTACTCAATAAAATATTTCATGAAGAAGAAATGGCAAATAAAATTGAAAACAGGCAAAGGGAGGAACTACACTAGAATAGTCAATCAAAGGAGAAACTAATTCAAATGAAACCCAGAAATAAATAAAAATGACATGGAATAAAAATAATTTCTCAATAATAGCATTAAAAATGTAAAAGGCCTAAACTTATCAATCAAAAGACACAGACTAGCAGATTAGATTAAAAAACAAAACCCAACAATATGCTGTTTCCAAGAGACTCACCTTATAGGCAGAGACATCCACAGACTAAAGGTAAAAGGATGGGAAAAAATATATCACTCGCATGGATTATGTTAAACCAGCAGGGGTTTCTATGCTTATATCAGATAAAGGGGGCTTCAGACCAATGTTAATCAAAAGGGAAAAAGAAGGACTTGGTCATACTGCTTAAAGGAAGTGTACATCAACAAGACATAACAATCATAAATATTTATGCTCCAAACAATGGAGCATCTATGTACGTCAAATAAACCTTCTCAATTTCAATAATCAAATAGATAACAATATAATAATACTGAGTGACCTTAACATGCCTCTCTCTCATCTCTGGCTAGATCCTCCAAACAAAACTAACGAAGCTATAGAACTAAAAAATACATTTAATAACTTAGACTTAACAGACATATATAAAACTTTTCATCCATCAATGACTGAATCTACTTTCTTCTCAGCAGCATATGGATCCTTCTATAAAATAGACTATATCTTAGGCTACAAAGCAACTCTTAGAATGCAAGGTATTATCTCTATTTTTTTTTTTGTATTTGCTATCAGGTCATAATGGAATATTATGAAATTAGAAATCAAAGAAAAATAAAAAATAGATACTACTCTAACACTTAGAGACTAAAAAATATGCTATTGAATGATCAATGGATAGCAGAAGAAATCAGGGATGAAACAAAAAAATAATTTTACATAAATGAGAATAGCAACACAATATATCAAAATCTCTGGGACACTATGAATGTGGTTCTAAGAGGAAAGTTCATTACATTGAGCTCATTTATTAAAAGAATAGGAAGTCAATGAATATAACCTAACATTACATCTGAAAACCCTAGATAAAGAAAAACAAATCAACACCAAAAGCAGTAGAAGATAGGAATTAAAATCAGAGCTGAAATCAATTAAATTGAAAATAAACACAAAAAAATTTTAAAAATCAATAAAACAAAATGTTAGTTCTAGGGGAAAAAATGAAATTGATAAACCCTTAGCCAAGCCAACAAAGAGAAAGAGGGAAAAAAACCTCAAATTATGAAAATTTGTGATGATAAAGGAAATATCATTATAGATACTACTGAAATACAGATGATAATCAGAAACTATTTTGAAAATTTATACTCCAATAAAACAGAAAGTATTGAAGACATTGACAAATTTCTAGAGATATATGACCTACCCAAATTGAATCAGGAGGACATAGAAAATTTAAACAGATCAATTTCAAGCAATAAAATTGAAGACACCATCAAAAACCTACCAACCAAGAAAAACCCAGGACCAGATGGATTCTCAGCTGAGTTTTTCCATATCTTCAAAGAATAACTAACACCAATCCTCCTCAAATTATTCCATGAAATAGAAAAGGAGAGAACCCTTCCAAACTCATACTATGAAGGTAGTATCAATCTGATATCAAAGCCAGACAAAGACACATCAAGGAAAGAAAACTTCAGACCAATATCCTTGATGAACATAGATGCAAAAATTCTTAATAAGATAATGGAAAATTGCATACATAAATATATTTAAAAGATAGTATACCATGACCAAGTGGGGTTCATCCCAGGGATGCAAGGTTCAACATATGGAAATCAATAAACATAATCCACCACATCAATAGACTTAAAGACAAGAATTACATGATTATCTCAATAGATGCAGAGAAAGCATTTGACAAAATACAGCATCCATTCATATCCAAAACACTAAAAAAACAAGGGATAGTAGGAACATAATTCACCATTGTACAAGTTATATACATGAGTCCAACATCATTCTAAATTGAGAAAAACTAAAAGCATTTCCTCTAAAAACTGGAACAAGACAAAGTGCCCTCTTTCAGTACTTCTATTCAACATAGTCCTTGAAACTCCAGCCAGAGCAATTAGGCAAAAGAAATGAAGGGGATATGAATAGGAAAAGGAAAGTTCAAACTATCCCTATTTCCCAAAGACATGATTCTATATTTAGAAGACAAAAAGAAAAAAGAAAAAAAAAAAACTCCACCAGAAAATTTCTAAAACTCATAAATGAATTTAGCAAATAGCAGGATATAAAATTAACATCCATCCAGGCATGATGGTGCAGGCTTGTGATCCCAGCAGCTCGGGAGCCTGAGGCAGGAGGATTGTGAGTTTAAAGCCAGTCTAAGTGAAACCTGTGAAACTCAGTGAAACCTGTCTCTAAATAAAATTAAAAAAATGGGTTGAGAATGTGGCTCAGTGGTTGAGTGCCCCTGAGTTCACTCTTTGGTACTGCCCCCACACACACAAAAAATAACATCCATAAATCAATTGCATTTCTATACAACAGTGATGAGTTACTGAAAAAGAAATTAGGAAAACTATCCCATTCACAGTAGCCTCAAAAATAAATAAATAAGTAAGTAAATAAATAAATAAATAAGTAAATCAAACAACTTGGGAATCAATCAATCTAACAAAAGAAGTGAAAGACCTCTACAATGAAAATTATAGAACACTAAATAAAGAAATTAAAGAAGACCATAGGAGATGAAAAGATCTCCCATATTCTTGTATAGGCAGAATTAATATGGTCAAAATGGCCATGATACCAAAAGTGCTATTCAGATTTAATGCAATTCCTATTAAATTTCAATGATGTTCTTCATAAAAGATAGAAAAAGTTGTCATGAAATTCATTTGGAACAATAAGAGGCCCAGAATAGCCAAAGCAATTCTTAGCAAGAAAAGCAAAGCAAGAGGCATCCCAATACAAGAACTTAAACTATACTATAGAGCTATAGTAACCAAACAGCATGGTATTGGCACCAAAACGGACATTAAGACCAATGGGACAGAACAGAAGACAGAGACAAACCCACATAAACACAGGTATCCATCCTAGACAAAGGCACCATCAACATACACTGGAGGAAAGATGACCTCTTCACAAATGGTGCTGGGAAAACTGGAAATCCACATGTAGCAGAATAACATTGAACCCCTGTCTCTCACCTGGCACAAGACTCTAGTCAAAGTGGACCATGGACCAAGTACCTAGACATTAGACCAGAGACCCTGCACCTATTAGAAGAAAATGTAGGCCCACCTTTCCATCATGTCCTCAGCCAAACTCCTAAAGCTCAAGAAGTAAAATCAAGAAGCAGTAAATGGGATGGTATCAAACTAAAAAGCTTCTTCATCGCAAAGGAAGCAAGAGTGTGAAGACAGAGCCTACAGAATGGGAGAAAATCTTTGTCACTTGCAACTCAGAGGATTAATCTCCAGGATACACAAAGAATTCAAAAAACTTGCCCCCCACACACACACCCACAAACAACCTAATCAATAAATGGGCAAAGGAACTGAACAGGCACTTCACAGAAGAAGAAATACAAATTGTCAACAAATATATGAAAAAATGTTCAACTTCTCTAGCAATTAGAGGAATACAAATTGAAACTATACCGAGATTTTATCTCACTCCAGTCAGAATGGCAATTATCAATACAAGTAATGATAAATGGGTGAGGATGTAAGGAAAAAGGCACATTCATACATTGCTGGTGGGACTGCAAATTGGTGCAACCACTCTGGAAAGTAATAGGGAGATTACTTTGAAAATCATTTCGGTCTCAGGAAACCTTTCAGTATTTTCTTCTGTTTTTAACATTATATATTCTTTGGGATAGCTTTTAATGGACTGAAATTAATATTCTTTCTTGATTTGACTGCATTGATTTTGTTTTTAAAGAGAGAGCGAGAGAGATAGAATTTTTTTTAATATTTATTTTTTAGTTCTAGGCGGACACAACATCTTTGTTTGGAAGTGGTGCTGAGGATCGAACCTGGGCCGCACGCATGCCAGGCGAGTGCGCTACCACTTGAGCCACATCCCCAGCCCTGCATTGATTTTTAACATATTATCAGTCTCTACCATTACAGTATGTGTCATGATAGCACGAACTTTGTAATATATTTAACCACTGAATTCGTGTATGTACCAGATTGCCTGGCTTAGACTACATGCTCAATGAATCTTAAAATGAGTAAATGAATTTATAACATCAAAAAGAAAAGAAAAAAGAAAAAAAAAACCCGTAAATGGAACCACCATTTGATCCAGTTATCCCACTCCTTGGTTTATACCCAAAGGACTTACAATCAGCATACTGTAGTGATGATACTGTAGCCACATACTACAGCCACATCTATGTTACAGCGGCTCAATTTATAATAGCTAAGCTATGGAACCAACTTAAGTGTCCTTCAACAGAAGAATAGATTAAGAAAATGTGGAATCTGGAGACTATTATGCTAAGTGAAATGAGCTGATCCCAAAAAACCAAAGGCCGAATGCTCTCTCTGATATGTGGATGTTAACACACATGGGGGTGGGGGGCGGGGAGAAGAATAGAAGTTCAGTGGATTAGACAAAGGGGAATGAAGGGAAGGGAGGGGAGTGGGAATAAGAAAGATAGTAGAATGAATTGAACATGACTTTCTTATGTTCATATATGAGTACACAACCAGTGTAATTCCACATCATGTATAACTACAAGAACGGGAAGTTATACTCCATGTATGTATGATATGTCAAAATGCACTCTACTGGGTTAAGGATATAGTTCAGCTGCTTGCCTTGCATGTACAAGGCCCTGGGTTCAATCCCCAGAACCTAATAATAATAATAATAATAATAATATAATACACTCTAGGGCTGGGGATGTGGCTCAAGCGGTATCGCGCTCGCCTGGCATGCGTGTGACCCGGGTTCGATCCACAGCACCACATACAAACAAAGATGTTGTGTCCGCTGAAAACTAGAAATAAATATTAAAAAATTCTCTCTCTCTCTCTCTCACTCACTCACTCTCTCTCTAAAATAAATAAATAAATAAAAATAATACACTCTACTTCCATGTATATCTAAAAAGAAGAGATTGAAAAAAAAAACTTCCATTGAAGACAGCATAGTGGTGCACACCTATAATCCCAGTTACTTGGGAGGCTGAGGCAGATGATCACAAGTTCAAGTCCAGCAACTTAGCAAGGCCTGTTATGCCAGATTCGTGGGATCCCAGTAGACCTCCAGGAGCCGAATCCGATGCAATCACACAAGAGTCTTTATTGCAAGCTTGAGCCTGGACTCACACCATCACAGCAGTCCCAGGGAGTGAGTCCTGGTCCTTTGTTCAGTGAAGTTTTATAGGTTTTGGGCGGATACTCTATGCGTCACAGCATCACACAGCAATCATTCCATACCGCGGGAAAATCAAACAACAACTCTTAACATTGATTAGCACATTCACTGGTGGGAACAAGTTGGGTAGGGGTGATTGGTTAGTACAAGAGGGGGATTCGTCTGAACTGATTGGCTTAGGCCACGAGGGGTGTACGTGGTAAACGACATGGTTTCCCAACATGTTATCAACCACCATAAACTACTTGGGGGTCATCTGGCATTCCAGGTATTTTCCCTGTCTCATGCTAATTGGGGGTTGTTAGGGGGGTTGCTAGGGGTCCTCACCTAGCCTAACTGGGTTAGGGACCCCTGGCGCTGCAAACCTTTCCTGTTATTTACAGACAAACAACTCAGCAGGGTGGGAATGTGCTCAGGAGCGCTCTGTGGGTTTTTCCCAGGACCAGGGTCACGCCCCCTTCCTTAGGACAGGCCTTGAGGTAGAAGCTGCTGTTACTTATTTATTTTTAAAAATTGAGTCACATGAGTTTCTCAGGCCCTATCTCAAAATAAAAATTTAAAGAGAGACTGGGAATGCAGCTCAGGGGTAGACCACTTGCCTAGCACGTTTGAGGCCCTGGTTCAATCCCAAGCACCAAAACACTGACCACAAAAGGCAAAACCATCATTGAGCCATCAGAGGGGAATCGTTTTCTAGCTGGAAGCCTGTACTGTCTGGTTCCCGCTCTGCGGCAGGAACTGGCTCCTGTGTTCCCAGTTAAGACAAGTCTTCCTTGACCACGTGGAAGTCCTAGAGGGCAATGTTCCAGAAAGATCATGGCACCCTCCAGGAGAGAGAATCCAGTTCTGACTACACAGTAACTTCATCTAGACAGTCGTCCATCTGACTAACTTCCTGGATCATCCACTGGGTACCAGGCATCGTCCCTGCCCTTGAGGGGCCAGCGGTCCATTTGGGGGAGGAGGGCTATCACCGACAGCTGCAGACAGGGTCGGACACGGGGAAGACGTGGGAGGTGAGAGGGCACCGCGGAGAGGCAGCGTGGTCCGGGCCAGACAGGCTATTTCTGGGGGGTTTGGTGCCCAAAATGAGTTAGGGAGGATGTGTGGCAGTTAGCCACCACTGAGGGGGAGGGCCCCTAGGCAGGGCGAGGACACTGGCAAAAGCAGAGACCCACAAGGCATTGTGGGAATCATGCATTTTATCCACCAAAACGTAGAGCCAGGAAGGAGACGGGGAGAGTTCAGGCCAGAGAGGTCAGCAAGGGGTGGATTAGGAAGGATCATCCACTGACCTTTAGTCTGGGCGTGGCATAATCCCAGTGACTAGGGAGGCCAAGGCAGGAGGAGCACAGGTTGAAGCCAGCCTAGGCAGCTTAGTGAGACCCTGTCTCAAAGTAAAATAAAAAGGGCTGGGAGTGTCACTCAGGGCTAGAGGACCTCTGGCTTCAATCCTAGTAGTGAAAAAAAAAAAATTTTTTTTTTAAAGATTCTGATTTTATTTCTGGAGGCCAGACACAGGTGAAATGGAAGAAACTGGTTAAAATCTTGGGAGATTCCCTGTGGCCCAGTACAGTATGTGTGTTTGGGGATGCCGGCTGGAGGGGCCTCTGGGAGTTGTGGGCACCTCATGGGATGCCCGTGTCCTCCACACCAAAGCCACTGTGAGGGCTGGAGAGACCTTCCTAGCTCCCTAAATTCCAAGCCCAGCTGCCCTGATCCCTGCTCTCTCTGACAAACACTGATTTTTTTTTTTTCTTTTTTTAAAGTTAGCCCAGGAAAGACAAGAGACCTGATTAATGCTGGGTGAAAAGAGCCCCTTTGGGGAAGTCACAGGAAAAGCAGAGACCTCGCTGGGTGTCCAACGAGACAAGGGTAGACCCGGAGCGAGGGAAGAATCCCTTACCCTGCCACCAGAAGGGGGGACCCCAAACCCAGGAGAGACGGGGAGGGTCGAGAACCTGGAGGCAAATATCACTGGTGCCTTTTTTTTTTTTCTCCCCCTAAACAAAGCGGCTGCACTCCGTGGTCCCTCAGGAAGGCCAGTCATTTCCTGAGGAGATATCAGGCCGGCCCAGGCCTCATTGTTCTGGGTTTCCAGCAATGGCCGCCATTACCTGACCAGGAGAACAGCCCGTCTCTCTGCAGCTGCCACAGAAGTTACCAGAGTGGTTTCTGCTCTTCACAGGACCGGCTTGTCATCGGTGGCAAAGGGGGAAGTGTTTTCTGCCCCAGAGGCATGGCCCAGAGGCAGCACTAACTGTGCCTTCACCTTCCCGGCTCTCAGGATGCAGCTGGGGTGGACCCAAGGGGGCAAGATGCGGCTGGGAGTCCTGCTGATGCTCCTGCTCTGTGAGTTTCTCCCTCTCTCTCCCCACTTGGCTTAAACTCCATGAGAATTGAAGCTCCTGAAACCAACAGATTTCTTCTGTCTCTTCCAGGTTGGAGTCTTGATGGTACAGAGAACTGTAAGTCACAGATTCATTGACTTAGCTTTGCTCTCACACTCGCGTCCCCTTGCTTGGCTTGGATAGCAGTTGAGACAAACACACCCGTGGGGAACTAAAGCGGATTCCATTTGGTCCTTTTTAGAAGCGCTTAGAACAAAGCACTTGCTCTACGTCCAGGCCTGATCAGGGGGGTTTAGAAGCAGCCGTTTACTGTGTTTCTGGGGCTGCTTTTGGTCGGGACTGGGAGGTGATCGAGTAGTGAGCAAATCCATAATTTGCTGGAGTTCATTCCACCATAAATTGCTTATTTCCCTGTCCTGCCCCCATCCCTGATTATTTTTAGTTTTCAATCTTTTTTTTTTTCTCAATTGTTTTCACTCACAAATGGGATACAACTGATCTGTCAGACTCATGAAGACAGAACATTGTTTAGATTGGTATTATAATTCTCTTTCTCCTAAGTGATTCCAAAAAAAAGACACCGGGTCTTGTTTTCCATCCGCCCCGTTGAGGCTGTGATTTTTATCTGCCACATTTTGTGCTTCTACCCAGGGAAGCATCTGCCGCCCGTCTTTGCTCTGTCTGGTTTTTCATCCGCTCTACGGCTGATTTTGAACTTTCCTCTTGGATGGATGGGTTTTGTTCTGCTTGGCCTTGAGGGAGGGGGATGAGCTGGGTTTGGGGACCCTGAATGGAGAGACGGTCCACAAAACAGAATCCCCTAGTCAGAAATCACTTCAGCTGGCAAAGAACAGGGGTGGCTGGGGGCTGGCAAGTCACGCAGCTGCTTGGAGATGAAGAAGGGGAACAATGCTGGGTTGAGCCAAAGCTGGGGTGGGGGTCCCAGGATGAGGGCGCTGGTGTGGCCACTCCATGTCCATGTTCTTCCTTGGGCATCGGCCCCCGTGGTAGCCCACAAAGACAAGGTAACCCTCATCTTCAAATCATCCCCCTTGTGTGAGGGTGACATTGAGCTTCAGAAATGACTGACTTGTCCAGTCAAGAGCCAGTGGACAGTCAGTTCTGGGACCCCTCACTCTCTAAACCTAGTTATCTGACCAGAGCCACAGGCCTGACCCATGTCTCTAGGATCAGTTTTATTTTGCCTCTTGGAGCTTTTCCCCCCTATCTGTGAAATGGGGATGGCGACAGCGTATGGCGTGGAGTGGCATGAGGCTGGGATGGGGCAGTGGAGATAACCCCTTGCACACAGAGATGGATACATGATGATGCTGACAAGAGGTGCAAGCCTGCCTCGTAGCCGGGCCTCCTGTCTCACCTGCTGTCTTCTGGCCACTCTAGCCACAGAGGCCTGCTCCTGTCCAGACCACACCCCAAGGGCGTGCAGATGCCCCAGGGCTTGGGCTCCTGCCTCTCTCCATCCACACATCCTGTTTCCAGCACCACTACTCTCGGTCCCCTTCCCACCTCCCTGGAGGTCAACCCCCTCCTCCCTGAGGTCCTAGGGAATGTTCCTGCCTTCAGGGAAGACTTTGGAGCCGAGGCTCTCCCACCCTTCCTCCGGTGCCTGGTTTGTTTTTGCACTGGAGGGATCAAGGCCCTGTGGCCACAGAGCCCTGGCAGGTCACCACGTGGGTTAGAGCATCGTGGCTGTGACCAGCCTCCACTTCTTGGGCCACCTGAGACCCACAGGATGTGCCAGCGTGCTCTGTGGGCCCCACTCTGCAGCCCTGGTCCTTCCCTCCCCCCATCTCAGCCCTCCTGTGCCCCTCCTGCCCCTCCCCAACCACAGCCCACCTCCCCTTGCCTCAGGAGGTGACCTTGCTTGTCTTCACTTAGCAAAACGGTCTGGAGGGAACTCCCTGGACTTCCCGCCTGGCCCTGGCTGCTGGCTTATCTGCCTCCCCACCCATCCTCCGCCTTCCCTCCTGGCTTCTGGGGACACATCCAACCCTCTGGTCACCAGAGCCAGCCATTCACCTGGGTCCCAGGCTCTTCCCTGCCTGGAGGTCCCTCCACACCCATTTTTGGCCTCCTCCCACCCATGCTCTGTCCTTGATTCCTTGTCCTTGCGTCTTTGTCCTTGATTCTGCCTCTTCTCACAGTCTACAAACCCAGCTGGGAACTCTTGTTTTGTCCTGTTTCTCAAACACAAACAGCTCTGCCCCTCCATTCATCCTGGGTCCCTCTGCCCTCTCAGTGGCACTTTGAGGCTGGTTTAGAAGCACTGGCTCTGCCTCCTCACCTCCCGGCCCTCCACACGCACAGCCATGTGGCCTGGGGCCCACTCCTCCCAGCCTGCAATCTCCTTGCCAAGGGTCTTCGAGGACCACCAGATGCCAAATGCAATGCACACCTCCAGCCTTTCCCGAACTGGGACTCTCTGCGGGTCGACCATGTCCCAAAGCCTCCTTCTCTGACCTTCTAGATCCTCTGCCCTGGTTTTCCTCCTCCCTCTAACGAACTGTCCTCCTTCTCCCCAGGCGGGATTTTGATCTTTCCCTGAGTCTGAGCCCACCCCCTGGCCTCTGCAGGCTCCACTTCTTGTCCTTTGGGAAGCCCAGTCCTCCCTTCTTCCACAAGCCCCCCTGATCTTCTTCTAGCCCTGACCTGTTCCCTGAGCCTCAGACTTAACCTGGGGCCAGCAACTGTCGTCTTGTCCTCCTCTCCCCGCTCCTCCAGGCCCTCAGACCCAGCTGTACCCGGGGGACTTCATCCTCCTTCCTTACCGTTTTTTCGATGCTCTCTATTTTAATTGGTGGCACCCATATCCTCTTGGGAACCCTATAATCTGGGAACCTTAACTTCTACCTTTTCAACTTCCATATCCCATCAGATCTTTTAAAAATTGTGGTAAAATAGGAATAATATAAAATGCATTATTAGTAACATGGATTACTTTCACGGTGTCGGCAACCTTCGGCATTATTTTGTTCTAGAACCCCGTCATCAGCCAGCCCGCAAAACAAATCCTTTGAGTCCCCTGGAGCGCCCCACGTCGGCCCCAGCTCTGGCCTCGTTTGTGTTCACCTGAACCGTCGGGCGCTGCGCCAGCCTCTGGTCTTGGCTCACAGTGCTCTTTCCAAAGCTCTGCTCTCAGCTGGCACGCCCCAGCTGAAGACCCCCAGGTCAGAGCCCAGCTTGTCCACGTGGAAGAACAGGCTTTTTAATCTGGCACCGCTGCCCTGGCCCCTCCAGCCCCACACGCTGCTTCCTGGAGCTGCAGTGCCCACAGTGCACTGATTCTCACGCCCCGGGGCCCTGTGCACACACGCTGTTCTCCTGGAGCGCCCACGGCCTGCCCATGGCCTGCCAGGCCCACTCCAGGGGCACTTCTTTAGACTGTCCTTGGCCTCTCAGTGTCACTGACAGTGCTGAGCTAGTGGGGTCTCCACCCGTCTGCCAGCCCTGGGTGGCACCGCTGATTTCTTATTCTCCCTGGAAGCCTAATTCCTGGCACAGGTGCTTGATCCGTGTCTCATGGATGGGAACTTGAACTGCACTTGGAGATGCTTAGGATTGAGGTGGGAAGATGGGCCAGCTTGCTCTCTGCTGAGCCCAGAAGATCCTGGGGGAGTCGAGGCTTTGTGGCACTCTGTAATTTTCCTGACAACAGCGGGGGGGCCCCTCTTTCTCCTGCCCCGCTTCTTTCTGAGTCATTTCCAGGTTGAGGGCCAGGTGGCTCCTGAGTCACGCTGCTCTATCTTTCCAGGGAGCATCAGCATCCGCTGACTGGTGGCCTTGAGGTCAAGGGAAGTAGGCACCATTGTTTGGGTGTTTGGGGACTTGGCACTGTGGTTCCTGGGTGCCCTATCTGTGCTTTTTTGATAACTCTGCCAACTTGGATTCTTTTCCACCAACCTCCCTCTCTCCAGGTTGAAAAGATCTGACCTCTTTAGACTGCTCTGTGACCCCATCCCGCACCACAGCAGTTCTGAACCTTTTGGGGTTCAGTGAGAAGAGGACCCCCTCTTCAGAAAAACACACATTCTCATACCATTGGGGATGGGTCATGGACTCCCTACTACACACACTATTTCGGTTTGGCTGTGCTTGGAGAGTTTATTTACAAAGAAGATAGTGTTTCCTGTATTATTGAAATAAGAATTTGAGATTGTTCAAGATTGACCGGGTGGCTTCTTGGTTATCTATTGCTGCTAAACAAATTACTCCCAAAACTTAGTGACCAAAGGTGACACACACATGTGACCTCAGCAGTCTCAGGGGATCACCAGTCCGAGGTAGCCTAGCTGGGAGGTTCTGGCCCAGGGTTCTCAGGAGATGGCAGTGGGTCAGGGTTGTGGTTATCAGGTGAAGGTCAGACCAGCCAGGGCATCTGCCACGCTCCGCTGTGTGGCTCCTGACACAGGCCTCGGCCCCTCCTCCTGTGGGCCCTCCATGGGGCTGCTCGTGGCACGGCAGCTGGCCTGGCCCAGAGAGGCTGGACCAGGAGAGAGAAATTGTGACAGAAGCTGCGTTGTCTTTGTAGCCTGACCTCAGAAGTGAGGTCCCAGCCTATCTGGAGCATTATGTTGCTCACACAGACCAGTCCTCGTGGAATGTGATAGGTGACCTCCAAGGGGCCACAAGCAGGGGTGAGGCTCATCAGCAAATGATGTTTGTGTTAAATTTAACATTTTTTAAAAAATATTTATTTATTTATTTTAGTTTTCAGCGGACACAACATCTTTGTATGTGGTGCTGAGGATCGAACCCAGGACGCACGCATGCTAGGCGAGCGCTCTACCACTTGAGCCACATCCCCAGCCCCAAATTTAACATTTTTAATGTTTATTTTTTTTCATCCCTGGGGTTGAACCCCTGTAGCTCTACCACTGAGCTACATTTCCAGCTTTTTCATTTTGAGACAGAGTCTCAGTAATTTGCCCAGGCTGGCCTCCCACGTACAATCCTCCTGTCTCAGCCTCCCTGGTGGAGCCGGGACTCATCTTGATGAATTTAAAAAAATACTTTTCCTGGTGGGCGTGGTGGTACATGCCTGTGAACCCAGCGGCTCAGGAGGCTGAGGCAGGAGGATCGTGAGTTCCAAGCCAGCCTCAGCAACTTAGTGAGTCCCTAAGCAACTCAGCGAGACCCTGTCTCTAAATAAAATATAAAAAGGGCTGGGAATGAGGCTCAGTGGTTAAGCATCTCTGGGTTCAATGTCTGGTACCAAAAAAAGAGCTTTTACTTTTCCACGCTGCCCACCCCCTGCCCCGTCTCCCTTGTCTGTTCTGACTGGCCACAGCACTCTGGTTCTCCCACCAGGAGAATGAACGTGGAGTTCATTTATTTAAACAGAAAGGCTTCAGAGAGTTACTTAGAAAAGCAGGCTGGCGAGAGTATCCAGTGCTTGTGGATACTGACCCCACTAAGAAAGCCGCTGCTCTGAGCTTCCGCCTGTTAAGTGGTAGGGTTTGTGTACAGAAGAAATGAATTAGGTCTGGCCAGCAGGAAGACGGGGTGGGGTGGGGTGGGGTGGGGGTGGGGAGTGCTGAGCCTGGAGGGTCCGGAGCAGAAGAGTTGTGAATGTAGACTGAGTCCCGGAGGGCAGAAATTGCCAGGCCACTCTCCTCCTGGTAGGGGACAGCGCTGGCACAGAGAAGCCTCCTGAAATATTTGCTATGAATGATGCTCAGAAGGAAGGAAGGGAATGTCAACCAGGGCCAGGAATTGAAAGCACAGCCCGTCCAGTGCCCTCAGCCATCTTGGCTCCGATGGTCAAGATGAAAAACCAGAGGGCCAGGGGGCAGCTCATGGAAAAGCGCTTGCCTAGCACAGGTGAGGCCCTGGGTTCCATCCCCAGCACCACAAAGACAGAGAAGAGAGAGAAAGTAGCCGGGAAGGCAGGCATCACATTCTCATTTTTACAGGACAAGCAGTGGCCCAGAGAGGTCAAATAACTCCAAAGACCACCCAGCAAAGGGCTGTGGGCTCAGGGCCAGAACTCAGACATGCCCAGTGCCTGGGGCCTGACCGGCCGGGGGTGGGCAGCTCATTCAGAACAGGAACAGTTAAGTAGCCAGGTCCCAGGTGAAGTCACCCCACAGTGGGCTGAGCAAAGCTGGGAGAATAGAGAGTCACTATCAATTACCCCCCAAATTAAAAATAAAAACGTAAAAGGGGTTTTTATGTGGAACGATTCTCTAGAAACATGGACAGGAGAGAGAGCTGTAAAGCTCCTAAAATGGTTTTTATTTTTTATTTTTTGGTACCAGGGATTGAACCCAGAGGTGCTTAACCACTGAGCCACATCCCCAGCCCTTTGTATTTTTAATTTTGAGATAAGGCCCCATTAAGTTGCTTAGGGGCTTGCTAAATTGCTGAGGCTGGCTTTGAACTTGTGATCCTCTTGCCTCAGCCTCCCAGGTCTCTGGGATTACAGGCATGTGCCACCATCCCTGGAAGTTTTTATTTCTGTGACTGATAGAACCCAGCTAACACTTCTCAAACACTTCACAAGTGCCACGAAATGTGCTTCTAGTACTTAAACTCCAGATTCTTACTTAACACTTCTTACACCCATTGTGTGGATAAGCAAACTGAGGCTCAGAGAAGTTTAGTAACTTGCCAAAGGTCAAACAGCTTGTTAATAGCAGAAGGAGAATTTGGTCCAGGTAGTCTGGCTTGATGCACTTGACTTCTGCTATTTCCCCCCCCCCCCCCCCCCGGGGAAAACCACTAAATTAAACAACTTGGCTTAACATGAAGGAGGAGGTGCTGAGAGGTAAGGGAAGGAGATCTACTTGGGTGGGGACTGTATTAGTTGGGGGAAAATAAATATGCTCTAAAGAAAACTTCAGTGTTGAGAGCTTGCCCAGCAAAGAAGTTGCAGAGAAAGGGATTTCTGAAGATTTGCTGTAGGAAATGACTTGAATTTAAATGCTTACCTCATTTCATCTCATGGACCACTCCAATGCCGTTTTTGGTTAAATCTATTTTCAGGGGAAAAAAAAAGGGTTAGTTATAGACTCTTGTACTCATTGAAAAATCTGAAACATGTTATAGGCAAATTAAATTTCAAATTGCTTAAAGAAGACTTTACTTTGTTAAAAGAGAGGGAAAGCGGGGTTTGGTGGTATTTCTGGCCAGCTTAGCCAAAAATGATTTGGAACCACTATGTAACTTAGGTTCAGCAAGATGGGATCCAGGGGGGAATCAGAATGAGAGGAAAGTACAGGTGGCCACACCAAAATGCATCACAAAGATTGCCAGAAGCAGAGGTAGAATTTTGCCTTTGTACCTTTTAGCAGCCAAAGCAAAAAAGGATTTCCATTAGGGAAATCCCAGAATCCACAAGATGGAAAGGAGCCCCTTGCTCAGCAGCAACACAGCTTTGCCTGGAGTTGATAGAACCCCTGCGGTAGTGCAGATGACATTCCGGGGACATTCCAGACTCTCAGGTTCCATTAAACTTTTGCGTGTATGTAATGCTGGAAATTGAACCCAGGTCCTCAAATATGCTAGGCAAGTGCTCTACGCCTGAGCCATGCCCCAGGCCTCCATAATGCAATCTCTTCTTCTCTTGCTATTATTATTATTATTATTATCATCATTATTATTTTAGTACTAGGGATCAGAGGTGCTTTACCACTGAGCTATGACCCCAGACCTTTTTAGTTTTTATTTTGAGACAGGATCTCATTTGCTGAGTCTGGCTTCAGCCATCCTTCTGCCTCAGCCCCCTGAGCTGCTGGGATGGCAGACACTGCACCCAGCTCCCTAAGGCAGTTTCTTAACTCCATCTGTATTAGTCTGCTCAGGCTGCCATAAAAAGCATCACAGTCAGCTGGGTGCTATGTGCACCTGTAGTTCCAGCTTTTGGGAGGCTGACATGGGAGGCTCACTTGAGCCCAGGAGTTTGAGATCAGATTAGGCAAACAGCAAGAGTCCATCTTAAAAAAAAAAAATTAAAGACTAGGTGGCTTAAACAACAGAAATTTATTTTCTCTCAGTTCTGGAGGCTAGAAGTCCAAGATCAACATATTGACAGGTTTGGTCTTCTGAAGCCTCTCCTTGACCTGGAGATGGCCACCTTCTCCCTCTGTCTTCACATGGTCGTGTGTGTGTGTGTGTGTGTGTGTGTGTGTGTGTATTATGCATGTGCATATGCCTCAGATCTCTCTGTGTCCAGATTTCCTCCTACAAGGACATATATTTGATTGTATTAGGGCCCCATCTCTGGTGGCTGGATAGAGGGCAATTTAGCACTGGAGAACCTCAGCCAGAAATGACACATTTGGCAAGTGGAGCTGCAGAGCCTGGTTTCTGGCAGGTAGTGATTAGTTGGTTGAGTGCAGCTTGTGCTCTGGGTGCCTGACCTGTGCTCTTTGCTTCTGAGTGGCTGACATGGGGGGTATAAGTGGTTGCTTCACAAGTGGTTTTCAATCTTTAAGATCTGGTGACACCTTTAAGCCACTACATAGGAAATACCAGCTGGCTGAAGCATGGGGGTCTTATTACTTTAACCTAAAGACATCTGTTTTGGGAAATAACAAACTTTTTTTTTTTTTAACACCTGGTTTTTCTCCATTTACTTTTTTTTTCTTTTTTGTTTGTCGGTGCTGGTTTTTGCAGATGCTAAACACATATGAACTGTACCCCCAGCTTCAATACACTTTAAATGTTTCTAAATTGTTAAGAACTTCATTTTTAACTTGTAATAAAAGTTCACCACTTGACTCTTTCCAGAGTCAACAAATTGCAAGCACTTGTTCATGAAGTTCTTAAATTTTAAAATGTTTTAAAAAGAAAGAAAATGGCCAGGTATTTTCTAGTGGTATGTCCCTGTCATCCCAGGGATAGACTCAGGAGACTGAAGCAGAAGGACTGCAAGTTCAAGGCCAGCCTGGAAATTTAACAAAGTCCCCTCTCAAGATAAAATAATAATAATAATAATAAGTGCTTGGGATGTATGTAGTTTAGTGGTTAAGTTTTCCTAGGTTCAATCCCCAGAACCTGCCCCCGCCCCCCAAAAAAGCAAACAAATAAATAAATAAGAAATGATGGCTGGGACTGCATTAATTGGATTAGGCCTGAGTGGAGGAGGAGAGTTCCTGAGTGTGACTGTGGCTTCAGATTAGAGGTAGCAGCCAATTATTTATTTATTTAATTTTATTATTTTGGGTACAGGGGAATGAACTCGGGAGCGCTCGGCCACTGAGCCACATCCCCAGCCCTATTTTGTATTTTATTTAGAGACAGGGTCTCACTGAGTTGCCTAGCGCCTCACTTTTGCTAAGGCTGGCTTTGAACTTGCCATCTTCCTGCCTCAGCCTCCCAAGAAGCTGGGATTATTGAGTGTGCACCATAATGCCCGGCAGCTGCCATTTATTAAGCACATGTATGTGCCAGGCACTGAGCTGGGTGCTCTCTGGTAAATCTGTTCTAACAACCTCATGGGGTATTATTATTTTAGAGATAAGGAACTGAGCTCAGAGAGGTTAGCTGCCCAAGGTCACACACTAAATGACGAGCCAGGGCTTAGACATCTATTCCTCCTGGGACCACCATGTGGCAGTTTACAAGCTGCATGCATCTTTGCTCTCTGTCACTCTCTGCCACCTTCTCTTGGTAGGAATAGGAGCAACTTAGTATCAACAGCATCCTCTTTGGCCCACTACCCAGAGTCATTATTGCTTGGTCCCATAGGCATTTGGGATCCCAGGACACTATACCTCATGGGATGTGATGATGCCACGTCTGACAGGGTGGAGGTCCCCAGGACAGGGTGGTTCTGAGCTAACAGGCTTCTCTGCCCCCCACACCCCGCCTGTATTTGCATTTAGCTTTCACCATCAACACCATCCAGATGGAGAGCCTGCCCGACTGGACTGTGAAAAACGGGCAGAACCTGACCCTGAAGTGCGTGGTGGACATCAGCAGCACCTTGCAGGTCAGGCCCCAGCACCTGATGCTGTTCTACAAGGACGATGTGTTGCTCCATAACGTCTCCTCTGTGGAGAACACGGAGAGCCTCTTCATCCCCGCAGCCCGGGTGTACGACTCCGGGACGTACAAATGTACTGTGGTCCTGAACAAAAAGGAGAAAACCACAAAGGAGTACCAGGTCTCTGTGAAAGGTGAGTCCGAGGGTTTGAAGGTAGGCAGCAAATGAGTGTCACCCACGCAGCGGCCTGAAGAGCAATTGTGAATGGAGAGTACCACTGGCTGACCTGTCCATCCGCCACCTTTTCTCTCATCTGCCAGCATTTTCTTAACCTGAAAATGTAGGCATGAGGCCTGGCTCTGCTTTCTTTTATTTTCTTTTTTTGCAACCATTCTAACATTGAGTCGCGCCCCCCCCACACACTTATTTATTTTCTTATTTTGAGAATCCCTCCCCCAGAAATTCCTTTCCTTCATCTCGTCTCAAGAAAACATGACTTTTCCATACAAAATTGACCATCCCCCTCCCAGGGGCCCAGTCCTGATATCTCTTATGATCTTTCCGTAGTTAAGGGGATTTGTTGATAGAAAGACCATAGGTTTGGGCTGGGGGTATAGCTCAGTTGGTAGAGTGCTTGCCTCGCATGCACAAGGCCCTGGGTTCAATCCCCAGCACCACACACACACACACACACACACACACACACACAGGCCACAGGTTTGTGTTAAGACACTGGATTCTACAGTCTTTCTGCCTGGGTTTCCATCTGGGCAAGTCCTTTAACCACTCTAAAGGTCAAAGTCCTCATTATTAAAATGAAGATGATGCCCAGCTCACGGAGTTACTGAGAACCTTAGAAGGATCGTGTACCTGGGCACAGTGGTGCACACCTGTGATCCTACGTACTTGGGAGTCTGAGGCAGGAGGATCACAAGTAAAGGCCAGACTGAGCTATTTAGAAAGATCCTGTCTCAAAATAAAATATGAAGGCCTGGGGACATAGCTCAGGAGTAGAGTGCTTGCTGGGTTCCACCCTGTTACTGTGGAAAAATAAAGTCTGACAGCGGTGGAGTGCTGACCATGATTTCCAGCCCATGTTCTATTGCAACACAGTCACGTCCTGTATAAATGTTTCCGTCAATGATGGACTGTACAGGTGACGGTGGTCCCAGAGGTAATGCCACCTAGTTTTGCCACAGCCATCTGAGTTTGGGTAGATACACGCTGCATCTATGTGATGAAATCACTTAACAGTGCATTTATCGGAATACAGCCCTGGGCTGAACAACACGTGACTTTCTCAAACAGATCTCTGCTTCTCTGTGAAATTGTGAGAGTATTTGGCCAATTTTTATATCCTAAAGAATCTGGCTCATGGTATGTACTCAGTAAATATTTATCAAGTAAATTCAAGGCAACTCTCACCTGTGGTTGGTGTTCAATAAATTACAACAACAACCAGAGTAACACTAATATACGCTGGCTGTCTTTTTTTCTCTTTATACTGTATCAGTTGGGAATTGGATTGTACCACCTTCCCAAGGGGACTATGAGCCATTGAAAACAGCAACCACATCCAGGGCATGTTTGTTTTTCAAGGTACCTGGCACTGTGCCAGGCACATACATGCTAACTACCTGGGAGGTAGCGCTGGGTGTCTGGGGCAGGGGGAGAACCCTCAGATGGGTCGGTCACTGTGACATACAAAATTGACCACCCACCCCCGACCCAGGGTCCCTTTTGATCTCCTGAGGGAGGCTTGTGACATGAGGTTCAACTGGTGCTAACTGGACTTTCTCTTTCTCCAAAGGAGTGCCCGATCCCAGAGTGACACTGGACAAGAAGGAGGCCATACAAGGCGGGCTTGTGACAGTCAATTGTTCTGTCCCAGAAGAAAAGGCCCCAATACGCTTCATCATTGAAAAACTGGATCTACATTCACCACTTGTCAAGCAAAAAAAAGAGAAGAATTCTCAGAATCAGAATTTTGTGACCTTGGAATTCCCGGTTGAGGAGCAGGACCTGATTTTAGTATTCCGCTGTCAAGCTAAGATCTTATCTGGGATGGACTTTGAGGTCTCAGAGCGCGTCAGGAGTGAACTGGTCACCGTGAGGGGTCAGAGTCCTGCTCTCCTTATTCTTTGCGGTTTGTGGTTGGGTGGAGAGAGAGAGAAAGAAAGAGAGAGAGAGAGAGAGAGAGAGAGAGAGAGAGAGAGAGAGAGAGAGCCCAAAACTGGGAAGGGGCTGGTCCTTCTGTCTGGGCTGCTGTTCTCAGGACCGAACCTGATCTCAATCACTTAGTATTTTTCAAGCTTTTTGACCGTGACCCAGTTCATATGTATGAAATTATATGTGTCTATTTCCTAAACAAAAGTTTCATAGATAATATTTATCTTTAAGACACATGATGAACTTTGATGTTTTCTGTTCTATTTCCATTTTTTAAAATACTGGCCATGTCTCCCTACACTGATGCAATGTGTACCTGCCACTGCTTTGAGCCTTTGAGAGTCAGACAGCAGGAAGGGCATTGGGAAGAAGCTGGCACCTTATGCATGCTAGACATGTGCTCTACCACTGGGCTACATCTCTAGCCAATATGTATTTTTTTTAGTGAGGTTGAGTTATGTTCTTTATGTTCATGAGTCTAGCATATTTCCCCCATAAACGGCTTCTCCATACACTTTGCCCATTTTATTGTTTCTTAATGATTTATTTTAGCCCTTTATAAATTAAAGGAATTAGGCCAAGTGTGATGGCACATACCTATGATACCAGCACCTTAAGAGGCTGAGCCAGGAGGATCACAAGTCCAAAGCCAGCTTGGGCAACTTAGTGAGATCCTGTGTCTAAATAAAAAAACAGAAAAGACTGGGGATATAGCTCAATGCCCAGTACCATAAAATAAATAAATCATAAGTGAAAAAAAATTAGCTGTTTGTCAGAGAAACTCTGCAAATAACCACATCCCCAGAGAGCCATAAAGTTGAAAGTTCTACAAGACGCCTACCCTTTTTAAATTTTTGCTTGGAAAAGGAGGCTATTTTTTTTTTTATCACGGTTTTATTACAAATTTAAGTGGCTATAGTGGAAAAAAAACCTGATGAATGTTATATCACTCCAAATTTGCTGTTAGCATTTTATCTTACAGAGTTAGATAAATGAAGTGTATAGTGTAGTATATGCTGTGAGTTTGTTTTGGGGGTATGCCTGGGAACCAGGGCTGAGGACAGCCCTACTTCCTTGAAGATACCACATCCTGGTATCTGAGATTTTATTAATACAGTGTTTTTCACTGTGTGAGTTATGAAGTCAATTGGGTGAACCATAGCCAGTGTTTTAACAAATTAAATAGAATAGCCAGCCGCAGCAAAAGCAAGGTGCTAAGCAACTCTGTCTCTAAATAAAATTCAAAATAGGGCTGGGGAGGTGGCTCAGTGGTTGAGTGTCCCTGAGTTCAATCCTCAATAGCCCCCCCCAACAAAAAAAGAAAAATTAAATAGAATAGACTAGAAGTCACTTTTGGGGGGAATATTAAATAATGTATTTCTAGGGGGCAGTACAGTCTGCATAGCTGCCACTTTTGAAAGCTATAAAATATTCATGCTGAAATATGGAGGTTCTTAAAATGGTATGAGAATAGCCACAAAAATCTGTGGTGGGCTGGGGGGCAGAGTCTATTTCTACCTGCTACAGTTGTTTCTGTAGACAAGACCTAGAGAAGGCATTTGGCCTTTGGGAAGCTCAAGAAAGTCAGAGCATCATAGCTAGCGGTGCACACAAGTGAGAGGGAAAGGGGCATCAGCAACCCAGACGAAGGAATTGAGAGGAAAGGTTGAGTTACTTTTTTTTTTTTTTAAGTTGCAGTTGGACAATAACTTTGTTTTATTTACTTATTTTTATGTGGTGCTGAGAGTCGAACCTGGGCCTTGCACGTGCTCGGCGAGCGCTCTACCGCTGAGCCACAGCCCCAAGGTTGAGTTTTTAAAATCAGTCTTTAAAAATCAGTTGAGAGGCCTGGGATTGTGGCTCAGCGGTAGAGCGCTCGCCTTCGCACCTGTGAGACCCTGGGTTCGATCCTCAGCACCACGTAAAATAAATAAATAAACAAAATTAAGATATTGTGTCCATGTATAATTAAAAAAAAAAATCAGTTGAGAAACAGTGGGAAAAACAGGAGCAGCAGAAAGCAAAAGAGTAGGAAGTGCTGGATTGAACCTGAGTCTGACCGGCTTGTCCATTGTTCTTGTAGAGTCCTTCTCTATCCCCAAATTCCACATCAGCCCCTCTGGAATGATCACAGAAGGAGAACAGCTCTACATTAAGTGCACTATTCAAGTGACACACCTGGCCCATGAAATGCCGGAAATCATCATCCAGAAGGACAAGGCGATCGTGGCCACCAACACCAACAGAAAGAACCCCGAGGCGGTCTACTCAGAAATGGCCATGGTGGAGCACAACGGCAACTACACCTGCAAAGTGGAGTCCAGCCGCATTTCCAAGGTCAGCAGCATCGTGGTCAACATAACAGGTAGGGCTGCTGCTGCAGGAGAGTGTTTGCAAATGGCGGGCTCAGGAAGCAAGTGTGCTGCCATCCAGGATGGCCAGTAAGAATGGAGACTCTTCCTGCCCCTTCTCCTCTGAATGAATGTGCTCAGCTGGCCTTTGGTGCTGGTGGGGGAAAGCCAACACACAGAGAGTCAGCAGTCTGCTGTGTTGGTTGAGTACTCAGGTTCTCACGACAGACCCCAACCCTGCCACTCACTACTTCTGTGTCCTTGGGTGAGTTATTGACTTTACCTCACTCTGAGAGATGGAGGTGATAGCGCTCACCTTATAGGACTATTATAGTGATTAAATAAGTATGCTCTCTTTTTTTTTAGAGAGAGAGAGAGAGAGAATTTTTTAATATTTATTTTTTAGTTTTCGGTGGACACAACATCTTTTTTATTTTTATGTGGTGCTGAGGATCGAACCCAGCACCCTGTGCATGCCAATACTACCGCTTGAGCCACATCCCCAGCCCAACTATGCTCTTAAGTGTTAGCACAATGCATTGTACAGAATAAGCACTCAAAGAATATTTACTATGTATCTATGATCATACTGCATGTATCTTTCTTCTGTGCCAAGCACTATGTTACATCCCCAGTAGTTCCTACAATAGGTCAGGAAAAAAAGAATAGTAATAATTTCCCATTGTGGAACACTGTGATAGGTTTATACATGTTTTTATTTAGTGCTTGAAACAATTCTACGTGATAGTTATTTTGATACCACTTTATGGATATGAAAACCGAGACTGGGAGATTAGTAACTCACCTAAAGATTAGAAGGGTCACCAGGTGGCAGAATAAGCGTCACCCCCAGACTGTTTGATTTCCAAACCTGTGTGCTTGAAAGTTCCCTCTGATTCCTACCACCTCACCTGGCTTCATTTTTCTCTAAAATACTTATTACTAAAAATATATACATATATACTCTGTTTCTCTTGTTTATTGGATGTATTCAGCCATTAGAATGTAAGCTGCTGAGAGCAGAACCAATTATCCATTTTATTTAATATTTTTATCTTTAATTTTTTTTTTTTTGGTGGTGCTGGGGATTGAAGCCAGGGCCTCATGCATACTAGTCAAGCATCCTACCACTGAGCTACATTCCTAGCCAATGCTATCTCCTTAACACCTGGAACAGCACCTGGCCATAGTAGGAATTCGATACAATTGTTATTTAACAGAAACAGAGAGGATAGGCTCTTCTTGGTCCCTCAGCAGAAGTGTCCATTCATGCTTGTCTCTGTTCCTTCACTCTTTCATTAAGCCCTCCACTGAGTGTCCAGGCACAGCCACAGTCCCCAGTGTCATAGGTCGGAGGCCACCAGCTACTCATCTGGGTGAGTGGCATATAGGTTACAGCAGCCGTCTGGAATTCTAGTGTCTGCTGGAAATTTAGTGAATTATTGAGAATGACAGGAAATTTGATGGCTCATGACATTTTTCACTGATAGGATTTATATTATCTCATTAGAGAAAAGTATTGAGTCAACGTATATCGAGCTCCTTCTGTATTCTGGGCAAGTTATTGGGAATAGAAGCTGCCCGAGACCAGGTTGTGCCTTTGAGGACCACATGGACCCAGACAGACCAGTCTGTGGCAGTTTGTTATAGTCTTAATGGACTCACACATGCTGCCTAGGACACTTTCCCTGGATAACTTTCTCCCAGAGACCCCAGAGATTGCCTGCAATAAGTTCTTGTGGAATGAACTGTGTGAATAAACAAAGAATTCGGTAAATCCATGCATCAGTAATTGCCACATTACAAATTGCAACCCTTCTCTTCTCTATGTCTGTGAAATCAGTGGATCAGCAGGTGAGGAGAGCCTGTCCTGGAGACCCAGGCCCAGAATAAGTCTAACCCTTTAAAAGTGTGCTCATCAGGTAAATGAGAAGCAAAGACCTTCTGCAGGAAGATGGAGTTGGTTCTGCCAGGGCCACACTGCCCCTTCCAGGGGCAGGAACCCAGACACACCGTCTCCTTCCTCCTGGCTGTTTTTCAGAACTGTTTTCCAAGCCGAAGCTGGAATCTAACTCCATCCGTCTAGACCAAGGTGAGATGTTGAGCTTGTCATGCTCCGTCCCAGGAGCACCTCTAGCCAACTTCACCATCCAGAGGGACGGAGTGATTGTGTCGCAGGACCAGAACTTCACCAAGATCGCCTTTGAGTGGGACAGTGGCAGGTACACCTGCACCGCAGGCATCGGCAAAGTCGTCAAGGAAAGCAACACAGTCCAGATCACCGTGTGTGGTGAGTGGGTCCTCGCCAGCCCCGAGAGTGGGAGGAAGGGAGCGGATCCCCCACTGCAGGACTCTCGGGTCTGAAGGCAGATCAGACTTAGGCAGGGCAAGAATTGGAAGGAAAGAGGTGGGAAATCGAGAGTCCACACAGAGCAGGAGGGTGTTCCTGCCCAGAGTCCATGTGAGAGGCAATATAAGGAAATTGTCGTTTGTCTGCCAGGATCAAGTTCAAGACTTTATTGTGCCTTCACGCTGATGGTGTGGCCTCAGAATTGACAAGATTCTGGCTGCTGGTGCAGGCGGTCACTTGAAAGGCCAGGGAGGAAACACTGCTGAGTCAGCACTAAATACTAAGATCTAAGTTCCAGAATTTATCCTTATCCCAGCTAATCAGAAGGGGCAGGACTTCCAATGGGCGGACAATAGAGCCGGGCTTCTGGCACTTAAATGTGTATCCGAGATCCGGTTAAAACAGTAGGTCAGGAGGGGGGCCAGATGCTACCCATCCAGCTAGTGCATTGGTGATGCTGATGCTGCTGATGATGTGAATACGAAACCCCCATCAAGCTGTTACTCAATCACCGTGCTACAGTTTCATTGGTGGCTGTGGCTTATCCAGCTGAGATTTTAGTCACAATTGAACCAGCCTGTTTCCAAGTCTCTAAATCCAACTCAAAGGAAATAATGCAAGAGATGAATGTGGGTCATTATATTTTACCTTTTTTTTTTTTTATCATTGCTGCTCTTGGGAGGAGGTCACCGGTGATTTCATCTCATAAGGTTTATCAATAAGCTAACTTCAAAAATTGACCTAGAAGAATTCTTATCTCTTGAGGCAGGTAATTTACATATCAGGAATGGCTGAGGCACTGAAAAGAGTTGGTTTCAAAAGGTATTCTGTTTGGGTGCTTTCCATACTTTTCTGTATCTTTGCTGAACACACAGAAACATACTGTGTATGTGTGCATGTAAGAAGTTTTAAAATATAAACATGCACTTATGAGGCTATAATGATTTCCTTGAATTTGTATCATTCTTTAGTTTGACTAGGGCCCTTCTTTTTCCCTCTCCCTTATTAACACACACACACACACACACACACACGCTCTGCATGACAGTCTTGTCTTCTAGAAGTCCCTTAAAAATCAGTAAGCAGGCAGGCATTTGAAATTACCATGGTGACAGAGAGAGAAAAACCCAGAGTTTGAAGAAGCAGCGTCTTGGGTTGGATTCATTGCTTCAGTCCCATTTGCACAATTTCCCTCTGTTGTTCTAGAAAAGCTCTCCAAGCCCAGGATTTTTCATGATGCCAAGTCTGAGATCATAAAAGGACAGACCATAAGAATCAGCTGCCATTCGATCAATGGAACGTCACCTATTTCTTATCGCCTTTTGAAAGCCACTCATGAGTTAGAAGTACAGACGAAGCTCTCCAAGGATCCTGCAGTATTCGAAGACAAACCAACCCAGGATGTAGATTACCAGTGTGCCACAGATAACTGCCATTCCCTCCCTGGAATGGTCAGTGAGGTTCTGAGGGTCAAGGTGATAGGTAAGTTGCTGTATTATAAAAAGAAATCATGTCGGGTTGGGGTCTTTGGTCACCTTTGGAGGGTTTGGAGTTGCCCAGGGATTGTGGGGACAAGAAGAGAAATGGGTGATATTTGTGTGAAATCCATAAACCCAATATACATTAAAGCAAACCCCAGTCATGGGTCAGGAAAATATGATGCAGCCAGTGCAATCTCTTTTCAGACCTTTCAAGTGAATGGCTAGAATAGCATATGCAGGACTTGAGGAAGCCTGAAGTTGTGTGTTTGGGTTTCCTTAACTCTTGCTCTTTTTCAGTTGAACTGAGAACTATCCCTGAGAATCATAGGCCAGAGCTCTTCTCTGTAGTGGACCCTGGTGGAGCAATTCTGTCATGTGTAGAACCTGTAGCAATCAGAGCTACAGGTGTGATCTCCTGGGAATTGCTAATATGTACCTGGAATTCTCATACTCAAGAGAAATATACCATCGTCTTAGGGATGGGTATTTTTCCTTAAATCTCTATCTTGTGCCTCATAGAAGACTTAGGAGCACCATTGCTTGCACTTTTTAGATATTCTGCATCCAGTTGTAAGAAGTTTAATAAGGCATCGTCTTCTCTGTCCTTTGTCCCCTTTTGTTTAATGGCTGCGTGATATCATTAACATGGCTTATTAACTGCATATTATGCATGCATTAACCTTGCAAAAAAGAGCCAGAAGAGGGAAGAAGGACATGGTAAGAATGGGTTCTTGTGAAGATTAACCTAGTGGCTGTATTATTGAGAAGAAGTGGGGTTTTCAGGTCTCAGGATACATGAAAAGGCAAATGCTGAACCCCATGTGAATTCATTGGTTAATTTGGGTCAATATTAGTGGCTAACATTTAATGAGCTCTGACCATACATCTAACCCTGTGTGAAGTATTGTAGTGAATTATTCTAATTAAGACCCACAATCACCAGAGAGTAGTAGGAGTGGTATTCTTGTTTTACGATGCAGCAACTAAGGCTCAGAGCAAAGAGCTGATGGGTGGTGGTGCTGCCATCTTGGTTTCCTACCCCTGAAAGCTGAAATTGATTCGTGGGTGCTTTTCATGCTTACCTGGGGGTGTCTTTGGAGTCTTAACTGGGAGTTTCCCAACCACTTTATGATCTGCTTCATCCTTTGCTTTTGTTTTTTAAGTTGTGATAAAATATGCACACTTGTGAATTTACCCTCTTAGCCACTTTTTAGCGTAGAGTTTGGTGGCATGAAGCACATTTCCATTGTTGGCTAGCCATCACCGCTGTCCATCTCCAGTCTTTTCATCTTGCAAACACACACACACACACACACAAACACACACGCACACACACACCCAATAGAACATACAAGTTAGCTTGATAGTTGAGCCGACTAGTCAATAATGCGCAAATTGGTGAGTGAATGGAGGTGTCCCCTAGTGTCTTACCTTTAATCCGTTAGTGAGGACAGGAGGTGTCCATTACTGCCCTTCTAGGCTAATCAGGGACAGGACCATGAAAAAGGTGGGATGAGAGGAGCAACTTAAATGAAAAGCACAAGCCAAGTTCAAGTCACAGTCTGGGAGGGAGGCTGGCCATGGGCTGTGGTCACTTTAGGTTCCTTCTCTGTCCCCCTTCTTCACTCAGTCCTAATCCTTTTCCTGCTTTCCAGCCCCGGTGAATAAGGTCAGCCTTTCTATCCTGGCGAGTCAGGAGGTGGAGTCTGGGGAGGAGATTGTGCTTCTATGCTCAGTGGCTGAAGGGACGGGTCCGATCACATATAAGTTTTACAAAGAAATGGAGGACAAACCCTTCTATCAAGTAGTCACGAATGAAACCAATGCACATTGGCGCAAGACAAAGGTTAGCAAGGAGCAAGAGGGACAGTACTACTGCACGGCTTCCAACAGAGCCAGCCCGCAGCGAAGCAGCCCCCAGAGCAACACCCTGGCAGTCCGAGGTGAGTCGGGATCTCCACAGCGGGTACGTGTGGGCTCCAAGGGGCAAGGACACAGATCATCCCCCTTGTAAGAGGGAGTAGGTGGGAGGTCAGCTCAGGTGACTGAGGGTCAAGAGAACAACGTCCTCAAGCTCTGTGTCTATAAGTGACAGAAACCCCTTCAAATTAACTTGGGTAAAAAAGAGGAGTTGGGTGCTATAAGAAATCAGGAGTATTTCATGAAGGTCCCAATTCCAAATTCTTGGCAAAAAGACTCTTAAATAACTCACTTTGGGTCAAATATTTGCCCACAGGATCCCTGTGGCCAAGGGGATGGGGTCATGCAGAATGGACATGGCTGGGGAGTCCACCTATAGGGGTGAGGGTGGTTTCCTAAAGCAGGAGGAGAGCTGATCAGACACCCCAAAATGGGGTCTACCCCAGCACGCTCAGTTTGACCCCTCCTTGAAGATCATAGCTGGCTTTGGATGATAGCAGAAGCAGCAAGTTCCCCACCAACTATTGAGTTCAGCATCCCTCAGAGGTAGATGCTAAGGAAAGATACCAGTTGTAAGGATTGTAAGAATCAGTCTCCATTTGATGATTTAACCTGATATCATTTCCTGCTGACCCAGGAAGAACTTTCTTCTTTCTTTCTTTCTTTCATTTCCCCTCCATTTCCAGTCTTTCTTGCTGCATGGAAGAAAGGACTCATTGCAGTTGTCGTCATTGGAGTGATCATCACCACCTTGATAGTTGGGGCCAAATGCTATTTTCTGAAGAAAGCCAAGGGTGAGCACAGTTGCTTCCTTCCATTATTTATGACAGGTTGTCCTGGCTGAGAACGTAGCTTGGATGTACAGTGCCCTAGAGGGAGCTGGGGAGGTGCACCTGGTTTTTCTCCTTGGGGTTTTCACCTTGACAACCTTGGTGGGTGTGGGGCTTCTGTCGCCCCTGGATGTAGCTAGGCAAAATGAAAGGGGCTGCTTTCCTCCTTGGGCGGGCCCAGGAGGGAACGAGGGAATGAGGGAACGTGGAGGGAAGTTGCGTCTTCATGTGGTCAGAGAAGCTGTTTCTATGGGGTTTGGCCACTTCCAGTTCTCTAACTGGTAGAGTGTCAAGGACACACACGCCCTGAAAGCTTCCCAAATAATCTGCCGGTTGCGCCATGATTTCTACCCTGTGCTTGGGGGCCAGGCATGGGTGGGGAGCCAGGAACACCTGCTGGCACTCAGCTAGCCCAGACTCAAGGAAAAGGGCACAGAATCAATGATTTCTGCAAAGAAATTTTTTCATAGGGTAAGGTTGGGTTCTTTGGGGGAGACTCTGGTGCTGGTGCCTGGGATGAGCGGGGACCGTTGGGATGAGCGGGACCGTGTGTTTTTTCTCAGGCAGGAAAACTATAATTCCCTGGGAAGAGACAGGCTCCCAGACAAACCATTCCCAAGTCTGCCGCTGGCCTTGGTCTTCGGCCAGCTTGTAATTAAAAACACAGGGATTGATTTAGCCTTTACTTTTTGAGATTGTCTTGAACCAAAGAAACAGCTGCCCAGTTATCTGATTTATCTGCCCCCTGTACCATTGCCTCCATCTCCATCACATCTCACCAGCAAAAATCACATCTGGCTCAGAGAGTCACAATGTGGTTTATCTGGAAAGTGGATGTGAAATCTCTTTGACCAGGAGAACAACTCCATCTTTCTCTTCTCTATCTCTCTGAAAAGTGTGAATGTACTTAACTTTATTTTCTTTCTCTTTTTTTAATGGGTATGCAAGTCAAATGTCACTGAAATGACTATTACTATCTGCTGTGGATACAGGCACCTTACCCTGACTTTGGTTTTTCTCTTTCCTTTTTTAAAGCCAAGCAGATGCCCGTGGAGATGTCCAGGTCAGTGTCCTTGTAAGAGGGCGCACCTGTTTTTGTGGGCATGGGTGGACTTTTCTGTAGGGAGAGTCTGGTCATTAGGAGGTTTTCAGTGGTTCTTGGCAAAATCAGAAAAAGGAAGAGTTGTGTGTGTGTGTGTGTGTGTGTGTGTGTGTCTTTGTAGAAGACTGCCATCTGTCCTTCCATGGGAGAGAATGGTCTTATTCTGAGATCATGTCCTTCTTAGACTATTATTTGTGAAATCCTCTTTTCCATACCAAATTATAATGGTAATAGAGGAGCATTTAAATTTTTTATTTACTTGGCAAAATAGAATTGGCCTTTAAAAAATATTATTTTACTTTTATCATTCTTGAAAACCAAAATCCAAGGCTATAGAAATTATTGCTGTGTTATGGAGAGAAACCAGCACAGGAATGCATTCATTAAACTAAGGGCATCAGATAAAGAACTCCTTGGCCCTGTCTCTTAGTTTAACAGCAAAAAGTTCAGTCAATCATTTAGAGCTAAAGAACTTGTTAGTTTTCCAAATGGAAGAGTGAAACTTTCTTTCCTTTGGAAAGCTCCTTCTGCTTTCTTGTGATCTTCCTTTACCGATTTTGTTAATTTGGGGTTAGAGAGGGGGGAAAAATATATATATGTGTGTATATATCTATATCTATCTATCTATCTATCTATATATATATAATGATATATTTATTTATATATATAATATATTATGTTTAGACTGTATTTCATTATATTTAAAAATAATTCTATGTTTTTTTCCCCTCCTTTTCAACTTTAATTTTAAGGCCAGCAGTACCACTTCTGAACTCCAACAATGAGAAGGTGTTGGATCCCAATATGGAAGCCAACAGCCATTATGGTAAAGTCCTGGTTTCCTTCAGTTGCCAAGAGTTTTACCAACTAAAGAGGGTGGGGTTAGAATTAGAAGGGAAACCCTGGCTTCCAGTAGGGGTACTTATCTAATCAGGCATTAGACGGTGAGCTAATAAGCAAAACAAAAACTTTAAAGGAAAGAAGACAGAACATTTTATTCTATTTTCACCACCTTCTAAACTTCCTGTTGAATGAAACCTGGAGAAAACGCTAATGCCTTGTAGCCTTCAGATACTTTGAATACTACCCATGAGAAACAGCCTGCACGTGTAAGGCAGGGACCAGAGAGCAGATTAGAGCCCGGATAAAACCTCTTCTCAGGTGGAATTACTACAAGCACAAGATACTTGTTTTGAGGTTTATCCCAAGCTTACAGGTCTGCGCCAACAGTGTGGGTGGACAGTTCCAGCAGTTCTTAATCCTGTTACATCTGTGAAAAAGTTGCCCAAGCAATTTAGCAACCCCCCATTGGGCTATAATTATGTCCCACAAAAGTCCTGTCCCAAATCATTTTTGGAACAATTCTCTTTCTTTATCAGCAGTTTTGGAAATAGAATGCCTATGTTCTTTTCCAATTCTGTAATAATGTTTCACAAAATAAGGTATTTCTTTCAATTCTGTAACAATGTCTCACAAAATAAGGTATTTCTTTCAATTCTGTAACAATGTCTCACAAAATAAGGTATTTCTTTTCTTTATTTTTTTGTAGTTGTGGATGGACAGAATGCCTTTATTTTATTTGTTTATTTTTATGTGGTGCTGAGGATCGAACCCAGTGCCTCATGCATGCTAGGCAAGTGCTCTACCACTGAGCCCCAGCCCCAGCCCCAAATAAGGTGTTTCTAAGATATATAGGGAGATATGTTTTAAGAATTGAGCAGGGGCCCAGGTATGGTGGTGCATGCTTGTACATCCTATCGAATCGAGAGGTTGAAGGGAGGATGGCAAGTTCAAGACCAACCTGAGCAATTTAACGAGGCCCTAGGCAACTTAGCAAGACCCTGTCTCAATATAAAATAAAATAAAAAGAATTGAGTCGGGGGCTGGTGGTGTAGCTCAGTGATAGATGCTCACTTAGCATGGGCGGGGCCCTGGGTTCCATCCTCGGTATTACAGAAAAAAAGGAAAGCAAAAGAAGTCAGGTGTAGAGGCACATGCCTGAAATCCCAGTGACTCAGGAGGCTGAGGCAGGAAGATCACAAGTTTGAGGCCAGCCTGGGCAACTTGGTGAGACCCTATCTCAAAATAAAATTTGAACAACAGTGGTGGGGGGAAGATGTAGTCAGTGGTAGAGTGCTTGTCTAGCGTGCACAAGGCCCTGGGTTCAATCCCTAGAACTGGAAAAAAGAAAAAAGAACAGAGAAACTGTTTTCAAAAAATGTACTGAATATTTTGAACAAAGTAATATACTGCTATAGAGAAAATAATACCTTTTTGGTATAAGGGGGGCTCTGTTGGTATATTATATCATTGCCACTAAATACAGCAGTGCTTTATGTTGATATAGTTATATTAAAATACAGGATTTTCTTCTAATTTTTCAAAATGTAGGAAATACTCCATTTCTTACATTCTCTTGCTGTGTTCTCTTGTTCTTATTCTCTTGTCTCTTCATGGATTTTATGATTTTAATAATTATAATATCAATTATTTCAAATACATGATAGAAAATCATGTGTTCTTCAAGAATAGTATTTATAACATTTGTAAGAATTATCTTTTTTAAATTTTTTTTTTAGTTGTTGATGGACCTTTTATTTATTTACATGTGGTGCTGAGAATTGAACCCAGTGCCTCATGCATGCTAGGCATGCTCCACCACTCTACCACTGAGCTATATCCCTACCCCAAAGGTTTTTGTTTGTTTGTTTATTTGTTTTTTTAATCTATACCCACTAAGGTGATATCAATCCAATCTCCAACCAGAGAGGATTATTTAACCAGTCTCCTTCATGTTTGTCGTTACTGACTGGTCCCTTCAAGAAAGGGAATAGTCTAGAAATCAAGCTATTTGCTCACATTGGACAATTTTGAATTCCCAACAAAAGTGCCCCTCCCCCACCCATGCCTCTCACCCTTTGATGGTAGGGGTTCCACTGGTGTTAGGAGAAGACCACCTAGCAGGTCTTGGGGCCCACAGGGAGACCAAGGAGGAGACCCAGAGACATGACTCTTAGTCACTTACACCACTAAAGAAGTCATGCTTGACTATGTGGTGGTATTGAATTTTTTAAAAATTATAGAAAATGAGAATTTCCATTATCACTCATCCTAACTAATGGTTATTTTTTAATTAGGTTATGGCGATGATGTTGGAAACCATGCAATGAAACCACTAAATGAAAATAAAGGTAATTATCTAAGAGTTTTATTAGAAACTTTCACATTAAAAAAAAAACCCATAGGTAGCTGGGCACCGTGGCGCATGCCTGTGATCCCAGTGGCTCGGGAAGCTGAGGCAGGAGGATCATGAGTTCAAAGCCAGCCTCAGCAAAAGCAAGGCGCTAAGCAACTCAGTGAGATCCTGTCTCTCAATAAAGTACAAAATAGAGCTGGGGATGTGACTCAGTGGTTGAGTGCCCCTGAGTTCAGTAACTCCTCCCTAAGGAAAAAAAAAAAAAGACCCACAGGAAAAGAAAACTAAAACTTGAAGGTGACTAGATAACCTCCCAGCCCTCGTGATGACTCTGTGACTAACTGGTGTGTAAGATGGAGATGATTAAGTGTTTCCTTTAAAGATGCTACCTAATGTCCTTAGTGATAACCAACTTAAGGGTGAATGGGTCCTACCTAAAAAGCAATGTCCAGATTCAGAGGGAACTATCAAATAAGGAAGCAGGATGTCCTTCCTCTTGGATAGTTGACTTGGATATTCTTTTTTTTTTTTTTTTTTTGATACTGAGGACTGAACCCACGAGCGGCTTTTACCACTGAGTTATATCCCCAGCTATTTATTTGTTTGTTTGTTTGTCTATTTATTTATTTGTTTTTTAATTTAATTTTATTTTAAAACAGGGTCTTAGTGAGTTGCTGAGGCAACTTTGTCCTTGAACTTGTGATCTTCCTGCCTCAGCCTCCCAAGTTTCTAGGATTACAGTTGTCCACCATGCCTGGACAACTTGGAGATTTTTCAAGATGATCAACAATAGATAGTGTGCTTCTGCCTAAAACTCAGTGAAGTCAGACTAAATCATCTTTCATCAAGTTCCTTTCCATCTAGGCTGCAATCATGGGAGTTAAAACTCCTAAAGATATAAAAGAATTCTGTAAAACCCTGTTTTTGTAAAGTATCCTTGACTACAGGATCATTGTGTAGTTGCTGGTGAGAATTCCTGATTCTTTAAGCCTTAAAAAAAAAACATAATAAAAATATTCTGAGTTGAAAACACACCAATTTCCCAGATTTCTGGTAGCACCCAGAGAGATTTCATTACCTTGTCTGCCTCAGACACTCAAAGCCTCTTGGGGCTGGTGAGCCTGCTCCCGAGGTCCTTTCCTGCATGCTGGGGATGGCATAGAAAGCATCGCAGCATGGAAGGGTCAGGTGTTTGGAGGGAGCCTGAATGGCAGTTCATTGTCATGGCTGATCTTGAGCTATTTTCTGTATCCTCTGACCTGTTATAAGCCCACTCACCTGGACCTCTGCCACAGGATCCATCCACATCCAAATGAACGGGGAGTCCCAGGCCAGTGGCGGGCTCCTCCTGCCTTCCTAGTCTGAGGTTTCTTGTCCACTTAGAATGGAGCTCCACCTGCATCTAGCTGCTCCCCTGCACATTCAGAAAACTTTAATAATTGGGATAAAAATCTCTAAGGTAGCCCGATACCCCCAAGGGAGATGCTGTCTAAAGGGTGCTGTGGTTCCTTTGAACAGACTCTCTGAGCTCAGACGTAGAGTATACAGAGGTGGAAGTGACCCCAGTGGAGCCCCATCAAGGTAAGCCCCACCCCCCAGTGAGCCAAGCCCATGCTTTGCTCTTGATTTGGGTATAGGCACCACGTTGGGGGTGCTGTGCTCATTGAGAAGCATCTCTCTGAAAGAAGATGGTCAGCAGATCTACAGAATGTGCCAAGGCAGGAGCTGTAAATATTTAATAACTGTTAGTTATGAAGCTATGAATAATGGTAACACATGTTGAGGGTTCACTACGCATGTGCCAGGAGATGACTGAGGGCCAAGCAAGTTGTTCCTCTGGAAGGGACCTTGAGAGCAGCCTCACTTTGAGATGTTCAATTTCTCCCAGAAGTGGCCCCTTGCCCACAAGCAGTATGTTCCTATGCAGACTGAACATGTGTCAATCATCGCACTTGTTAAGGTCTGGGATTTGCTCTTTAGAGGGTCGCTTTTGAAAGCACAGAATCCCATCCCGTGGGAATGGTGGCATTGGATTTATGCCTCAGCTTAAATAAAAGTAATGTGCCAATGAAGTGAAAATGTGCATAGTATTCTGTCTTGGGCAGGCCACCTGGAAGTCCCCATCTCTGGTTCAGTGCTGGGAGACGGACGGAAAGTGGGCCAGTCCACAGCAAATGCCAGAACATCAATCTTAGTTTCTTTTGGCACCAATCGAAAACCATGCTTCTCCTAGTCCTCCCGCTCCTCAGCTCCCTCTAGGTTCTTGCGTGCTCGAAGGAAACAGCCATCAAGAACCTTCCGGCCCTGCTGGGGTGCTCCTTAGGACCCTTGCCATCCGTCTCCCTTCCTGCGCAGGCTACAGACAGGCTGTTCTCGGCCAGGCGAGCCTGGGCAGTTTTCCAGGCTGGGTCTGCCTGTCATGAGCCAGAGCCATGTGGTTTTGGCCACGTCCTGAAGCCATCCCTGGCTCTGGGAGGAGTTTTGGAGTCCTTCCTAACTTTCTTGTTTAGCATGGTTTGGGCACTGTGCCGATGGGTGTGTGCATAGAACATTTCTGAGAAAGCTGTCCCGTGCAGTCCCGGGGCTACGTGCTGTACTCTGGGCCCCTTTCCCGTGGTATTCCATCAGACTAGTCCTCAGAGCTGTGGACTGCTCAGTCTGCACCAGCGACAAGTATCCCACTTCCAAGTCCCAAATGGACCCAAGAGGAGGGAGGGACACTGCAGCCTTGATTTCCTCCTCTTTTTCGTTTTCTTGTAAAGTGATTCACTTATTGAGCAGAGATGAGACCCACGAGGGCCCAGCTGCTGTGCAAGAAGCAAAGGCACAGCCAGCCTCCTCCTCAGGGAGGGTCTCCTCAGGGGCAGCCAGGAAAACAGGGAAGCGTAGCAACAGATCCTATCAGATGGTCCTAAGTGCCGGAAAAGAGCAAAACCGGGTGCAGAGAAGGCGTAAAAGGGGACACTTGTTGAGGGCTGACATTTAAGCTGGGTCCTGAAAGAGGCAAAGAAGGTGATCCCCCAAAGAGGGAGGGTTGGAAGACCCAGGAAATAGGCAGGGCAGTGTGGCAATGCAGAGCTTGGCTCCTTTAATATCTGTAAGGAGGCCTGTGTGTCTGCAGAGAGGGACAGATAGACAGGACAGATGAGGTGAATGAAGCTGGGGAGGATGGAGTTGGGGCTGGAGCATGCAGGACCTCTGGGGTTTTCTTTGCATCTTATTCTAAAAGGATTAAGGAGCCTTTGGAAGCTTTAGGTAGGGAAGTGTCAGGTTCCACTGTCCTTCTGGAAGATCCTCATGGCCAACATAGAAAGTGGGGCAGGCTTGGAGCCTAGGGTGGGACCAAAACGTTGGCAATGAATGGACTCTCGATATATTTTGGAGATAGATCATAGCATGTGATGACAATTTAGTGGCCAGGACAGGAGAGACTAGAATCACTGCATGTTCTTGGATGGAGCAGCTGCAGGCACGGTTGTGATGGCCGAGGTTGGGAGGAACTAGCTCCTATCGACATCTGATTCAGCTGGTGGAGTTTGACATGCCCTAGAGATACCCAGGAGGAGAGAGCACAGGGTCTGGTGCTCAGGAGGGACCCCACTTGGGCTGGGAAGGGTGGGACTGTGGAAGGTGTCCCACCAGCCTGAGCTTGGTGCGCCAGCTCCATTGCTCTGCATCCTGGGCTTGGCCCCGTGAGTGACAGCTTACTTCCTCCTAAGAGGATGTCAGACTCGGAAGGAAAGGGAATGGATAACAAGAGGGCAGCGCTGCTCAAAGATTTTGAACATAAGTGGAAAAACACTGCTCTCCTCTTGGTTCGTGACCCTCCACACTCCACTGAGTGCTCCAGTCGGCAGTGAAGCCAGAGGACGGGGTGAGGGAGTTACTGCACATTTTCTGTCTGCAGTAAACAGTGATGCTCCCCTGCTACCCGGGGCACCAGGCTTCAGATCCTCCCATGGAGGGCCAGGTCCTGCCTCTGCTTCACAGCTTACTGGGCCAAGGTGCGTGAGACTATGAGGGCCCCAGGGTGCCTGGGAGGCTTTGAGTGTAAGGAAGCTGAAAGGAAAAAGGAAGCTGTGTTCTGTCCTTGGAAAATGTCCTTTTGCCATTCCTTTGGGAACGGCTATGGAGATTTCCATGATGGGGTGAGGCAGGTGATTGCCTTGGATGTTCCCTGCCAAGTGGTACAGCTATGGGTTGCAGCCAAACCAACTTGTTGCCTTTCCAAACTTGCACAAACGTGCATAGTGTGGGCCCTGTGTAGAGCTGGCATGAGGGTCACTTGGGTGGCAATGGGGAGATTCCAGAGGACTCAAATTGAGTTCTCTTGTCCCAGCCTCTCCTTGAAGCTAAGGGGTAGTGGGAAAGCCAGGCTTGAGCCTCCAGTGTCAGCCCCTGCCTTCCCATAGGTGGGAGTGGGCACTACTAGGCGAGGGCTTTGTGGGTTCAAGACAAGTGATAAGTGAACTTGACCTGGTCTTGGCCAATTCAGTCCCCCTTTCTTCAGGCCTCCCCTCCTCCAACTATAGAGGATGGGATGAGGACCTTGTCCAGCTCTAATCCTTGCTGGCTGCTGACCAAGTGGTCACAGGGGGTGGAGGAGGGGCGGGAAGGAACTCGTTAAATCCTGGTTTGCTGCCTGTTTGCTCTGGGGCCGTCTGCTGGGAAAACCCCATGACGTTGAGCCTTCTCTGCCTCCGTTAACATAGAAAAACAGAAGCCAAAATAAAGCCCTCTCCGGAAACATTGCTGACAGCAGAGACAAACACCCTGCTAACCTGGTTTAGTCATTAGCGGGCAGCTGCTGCCATAGGGCTGCAAGAGAAGGGGAGCCAGTGATCAGCTGCACCCCACCCTTTGCTGAGCTGGGCAGAACTAGGTAGGCAGGCAGCAGTAGAGGCCGGGGTGCAGCTCTGCCTAGAAATAGAAACGGCCCTGCTGCCCTGAGCTATGAGATGACGGGGAGGGAGTGAAGTACAGTAACTCAGGTCCACAAAGTGTGTCCCCAGGATGATCAGAGAAGTCTCCTGGCCATGTCTTTCTGCTCCAGGACAGTGGAGTTCTCAGGGTGTCCAAGCTCCCCAGCTTGGCCACCAACTCTACCCCTCGCCGTGCCCTTCTCCCCTAACTCCACTGTGGATCTGGGTCAGAGGTGAGCTGGCAGTGACCCCCATGCACAGCACCCTGTGGCATTTATCACAGCGTTAGGCTCATGAGCACCCTGTGCCCACCTGCCTGCTCCACATCCTGGAACTGCTGAAAGCTGAGACCAGATCTGACCCCCTTGCCTCCCTCCACGGTTCTGGGCACACAGAGCGCCTAGGTTATGTTGAATGGGTGACTCCCCCGGGGCCTGACATTGAACAGAGGGTCCCTTGGGGATGTGGAGAATTGGCTAGCAGATTTGGGGTCCTACAACTTCCCTCTATATCACCAAACTAGAGTGGAGCGTTGTGTGGGCATCTCTGCTGTGCCTCCTGAGTTCTCCTGAAGCAGGCATCCTGCAGTGAGAAGCCTGGTACCTCTGCCACTCCACCGAGCTCCAACCTCTGCCTGAGGGGAATCACTCTGAGTCTTCAACAAGGCTTTTGTCACCCCAGATGCCCCAACTTTGGCTGTGGGGGTTGGGGCACCCCCAGACTCCTCCCCGGCATGCAGTCCTTCACTCAGGAACCATAAGTACTCAGTGTCCAGTGAAAGAGATTTCAGTCCTAACTCATCCCCAAAGAAGCCCAGATTCCTCTGGCAGCATGTTCTAGCTGATAGATGGAAAACCTGAGAGACGGGGCTGATTATGCCAAGACCTGCCTGAAGCTCAGGGGTTCTGAGGTAGAGACACCTGCAGGATATTGGCTAGCACTTGCACTGTCATATCAAACTATGACAGGTGCCCCCAGGTGACTGTGCAAGGCCTGGGAATGGAAAGTACTCAGGACCTCAGCCACTGGCCTGGAGGAGCTCAGGGCCTGCCAGAGGAGTCAATGGGAACAGAGTCAATGTGTATAGGTAAATGTCCCCAAAGTGTAGTGGGAGCACAGGGGCCCAGGTAGTTGACTAGGGTAGGAGCAAAGGGGTGTGTGAGGGTGTGTGAGGTGCATGCAGGAATACAGGGGCAAAGCTGGGCCAGAGTCTTGGAGGAAAGGACAGAGAGGAAGGACAGTGTCAGCTTGGATGTGAGTGGGGTAAGGACGGGAGAAGGCTGTCCTTGGAGCATGGGGCGTAGAGGGTATCCCAATGCAGTTATAGACCCTGGTGTGCCCTTAGGAGAGAAATGTCCCCGCGACACTGTGATGGCAAGAAGCATCTTACTCTGCCTGGGGGCCTCCTTTCTACAATGAGACTTCCTGGTTTTTTGAGCAAAGAGGAGCTAGGGAAGTGGCCAGGATCCATCTTGTTTCTTTAGGGTTCTTGGGTGTGCCTGGGTGTGGATATGGTGTGTGAGGGTGTACACATGGTGTGCATGCCTGTATGTACACAGTCTGTGTGTGCCTGCTTCAGGGTGCAACCATGTGTGTCTACACACAGAGGATGAGTGCGTGTGGACATGGGGTGCGTGTACGTGTTTCTCTGTACCTGTCTGGTTTGCTCCACACCCAGGTTGGTCATCTTGTCCTCTATTCTGAAAGGATCTAACCCGGAGGATCTCAGCCCCAGTTGCACATTAGAATCCCCTGGGGACTCCTACTAACACCAGTGCCAGGGCCCACCCCAGGCCCGTCAGCGAGACTGCGGGGGCCCAGGTGCTGGCACTGAAAGCAGCCACCCAGTCACCTAGAACTGTAAGCGGTCTTTGGTCCAGCTAATTCTCATAGTCACCAAAAATGCCAGTCTCCACCCCAGAACTCAGCACCTGGTTCTGCTCTGGGCTCTGGGGGGATGGGGCAGAGAAGTTGGCACAGAGTTGCGGCTTCAGGGAAAGGGGGAAGGGCTGCTGAGCTGGGGCTGCAGGCCTGTGTGGATCCCCTCCCATTGGCCCCTCAGGCTCAAGGTTCCTCTGCACAGGTGGCCCTGCCTCACAATGGCCTGCTGACCTCCTACTTCAGCCCAAGAGTGACCCTGGTTAGGCTGGGACCTTCTGAAGTTGAGGAATGACAAAGTCTCAATGCTTGGCTGTGGGTACTGCTGGGGTGGGGGATGGTATAGCTGTGGGCTGGCCTGGGACCCGGAGGCAGCTACTGACTTGTGCCTGGTCCCTTTTTCAGCTCTGGGAACGAAGGGGACAGAGACGGTGTACAGTGAGATCCGGAAAGCCAACCCCAGTGAGTGAGGGGCCCCTGGTTCTCCTTGGTGTGTGTGGGGGGGCTGGAGTCACAGATGGGGCCTTGGGAGTGGGGAGGGGAAAGAGGAAGCAAAGAAGGTACAAAGGGCGTCACCTCCTGCACCAGGGTTTCTGTCTCCCCTCCACCCACTGCTGCTTTTGCTGTGTCTGTTGTCAGCAAGCGCTTACTACCCGAGAGAGGCCACGCTGCACAGCCTACATACCGTGTATGTATGGTGAGGCCAGTGAGCCTCCCTTGCTCCCTCATGGGACTGGGGCCAGGGCTACCCAAGGCCTTAGGCAGAATCAAGAGCTGTGCTTTGAAGATGCCCTAGTGGTGGCTCTGGGGCTAGGGTGGGCTTATGAATCTGCTTCCACTTCCTTTCCTTTGTGCCAAGCCTCAAGTCAGCCCCCTCACTGCCCGCTTCTCTCTGAAGAACACAGTTGAAATTGGGGAAGCTGGGGAAGCACCCCAAAATTGTGTTTTTTATAGAATTATTGTATTCAATTCTGATGAAATGGAATCCACAAAGAGTACTTTTAAATTCTGAAAGGAAGTCAGCAACCTAAAGACACAAACAGGGCTGGGGATGTAACTCGATGGTAGAGCATTTGCCCAGCCTGTACAGGCCCTGGATTCAGTCCCCAGCACTGGGCGGGGGGGACCATAGAGGTACAAAAGGTATAAACATCTACCTCTGAATCTCTTGCTTTGTACAGTAGACATTTATGTAAGTGAATTCTTTGAAATGGAGTCCTTAATAGCTGAAGAATACCTGTAAAAAGTGCTACTCAGAGTGGTTCATGAACCACCAGCAGCAGCAGTGATCTCGGTCAGACCCACATCCACTGAATCAGATTCTCCGGAATCTGAACTCAAGCTCTCAGGGGTTTCTGATGCTGCCCACATTTGAGAAGCGCTCTCTCTCTCTCTCTCTCTCTCTCTCTCTCTCTCTCCCCCTCTCTCCACCCCCTCTCCCCCCTTTCTCTCTCTCTCTCTCCCCCTCTCCCCCTTTCTCTCTCTCTCCTTCCTTCCTTCCTTCCTTCCTTCCTTCCTTCCTTCCTTCCTTCCTTCCTTCCTTTCTTTCTTTCTTTCTTTCCCAGGACTGAACCCAGGGGTTCTTAACCACTGAGCCATAGCCCCAGCCCCTTTTATATTTTATTTAAAGACAGGGTCTCACTAAGTTGCTGATGCTGGCTTTGAACTTGTGATCCTCCTTCCTCAATCTCCCAAGCTGCTGGGATTATAGGCATGGGCCACAGCACCTGGCAAGAAACACTGTCTTTAAAGGAACTATTCAATGACCTGATGAGCCTACTTTTTATCTCAGAGTGATTACTCTTTAATGCATCTTTGTTTAAAATAAAAAGTATATTCATGAATAGAGCAGGAACTTAGCCACTTGTGGGACTTAACACTTTTTGAAAACCTTTGCTGGGGAATTTTTGGTTCAAGTGCCTATTTAAACATATTCAGAGCTAGCAAAATATAAATTCAGAAATAAAAGCTGTACCATTGAGTTACATCCCCAGCCCTGTTGGTGCCTTTGGGTTGTTTTCTATATTTGTTCAGTGGAACAGAAAAGTCAGAGCTAAGGTTCAAGGTTGAACCCATTGGTCAATTGTATAAAATGCCTCATCAGTTTCCTAATGTCTTTGGGGATTGCTCACTCTCTTGGGTCAATGCTGAAGTATTCAATTTCAGTTGCTTCAGTTATTTCAAAAGCTCATAGTTGAGCACTTACTCCATGTACTAAGTGGCCTATTCCATCATATCTTTCCACCCTCACAACAAATCCCATTTTGCAGATGAGGATATTGAAGCATAGAGAGGTTAAGATATTTGTTCAAGGTCACACAACAAGCAAGTCTCTAAGAACCAGCCCTTCCAGGAGTCAAAAGGAGTGGTTAGAACTTGGGGTCTCTATAGCATCTTAACAAAGAACAATAAATTTATAAAGTAGTGACAAAACAAAGGATGAGGGGCTTGAGGCTTCCAAGGGGAGCAAATGGAAAGGTAAATATCTGGGGAAAATTAATGGAGTAAGATTTGCTGGTGTAGGTTCATCTTGGCACCAACTCTCCATCTTCATGGCCCTGAAATGTCCCTGGGAGGAAATCCTCCAGTCTCAGAAGTTATTACTTTTAATCAAATAAGGAAGCCCCGAGGAGACTCCTTTTGGCATCTGTCGATGTTCATTTACCTCTAGCTCAAAAGAAGCCAAAATGGCCTATTTTGAAGTGCCCTCTTCTGATCTCCTAAGGCAGCCAGCTGTTCCAGCAGGTCCTCGTGGGGATCCCACGGCTGGTTCTAGATTACTCAGTCCTGGGCTGTTGCAAACTGACTTCTTAGGCTGGAGACAGGGGCATTGTAAGAAGCCAGCTCTTGTAGGGTCTCGAGGTGGGGAGGAGACAGGGAGCCCCTGTCCTGGTGCTGCACTTACCAGGTGTGTGACTTCCGCCAAGAAGTCTCAGCCCCCAGAGACTCGGATTCTTCCACTTCTGAACAGCGGTGTATTGAGTGAGAAAGCAGGGTGAAATGGGATCTGGGGCTGTGGCGTTCATTATTCCAAGCAGTCAGTGTGTGACCCCCTCGTAGGGTGAGCATCATTCAGTTTTACTTTAAAATTGCCAAAGTTGCTGGAGGAACTCGGGCCCGACAGAGTGCAGTACCTTGCCCAGAACAGGACTAGTCTCTGGACTCCCAGGCCTGGGGAGAAGCAGGGCAGTGAGGGCTGGGTCCTCTGCAGCCTGTTCTCTAACCTGGCAGGTCTGTAACCTGCCCAGGGGCTGAGGGTAGAGAGAGCCCTGAGTCTTACCTGGGCTGTAGTCCTTGGGGCCTGCAGCTGCCTAACGCTGTGCCCCCAACTTCTCCCAGAAGGCTCGGGTCCAAGGGGTTTCCTGTCTCTGAGTATTCCCCTTCGGCCATTGCTCAAGGAGAAAAGAACACAGGCCACATCTGATTCCTTTTCGTTCCTCTTCCTCCTATTGATTTGCTAAAGGACAGGTTTGAGGATGTCTTTCCTCAGTTCTCCGGGACTCCCTTAGTGAAACTATCTACTCTGTAATCCCCTTTTCTCTACTCCCCACCCCCAAACAGGGATCCCTGTCTGCCTCGGGGGAAGCCAGATGATCATCCAGGGGGCCAGATCCTTCAGTCGCTGATAATCCACCCACGTTGGGCTCCTCCCACGCTCATCCTTAACATTCCTCTACTTACCCTTCCCCCAGAGCCTATGAAGAACAACCCTTTCTCCTGGCACCTCCAAATCTTTATCATTCTCCAGATTCTTCAGCAGCTCCTTGCTCCTGGTACGGCTCCATCTCTGCCTCTCTCTTCGGTTTCATGTTGATTTTTCTCTCTGTACCCCAATTCCCTTCAGGTTTGGAGCGTCCCTTTCGCCTTTCATAGTGACAGGCAACATTTATTGAGCACCCCTGTGCGTGAGACCTCGGAACCCTCACTTCCTCCTCAAGCCTAGAGTTGATGGGGCCTGATTATCATTCCTGCTCTACAGATGGGGGAGGTGGGCCTAACGGTTAAGTAATGTGTCCTTGTCCCACAGCCAGTGACACAGCAGGCAGTGAACCCAGTGGAGCCTGGCCCGGGGTGGTACTCTTCCAATTCTTCCCATTTCTTCTCTGTGTTGCCAAACCAACTGGATACATGCTTCTCACTGGTCATCTTCCTTGCTTTGGAGAATTTGCATTTCTCACACAGTTTTCGCCCGTGACTAGTGCTGTTGGTTTGGAGAACTTACTTTTGAGAATCATTCTACAAGCTAATCATTGTGGGAGACCCTCTGCGCTCCCTCCATCCTAATTGTGCCACACAGATGCTGCTTCTTGTTGGAAGGCCAAGGGTCTTTCTTGCTCTCTAGGAACCCTGGCACGATCACTCAGGGTTGACTGGCAGGAAAAACCCAGAAACAATTTGTGTGTGTGGCAGGGGCTGACTCCCAAAACACAGACCCAGGGTGGGTGGCCGGGCAGACGGATCAATGGGCCTGGTGGGTGCAGAGCAGGGCCTGAGGTCACATCCCTTCCTCTCCTCTGCACCATCTTCTAACTGGCAGTACTTCAGCACTGACTATTTTGGGAAATGGCTCATAGGGCGTTGTTCTCACTCTTATGCCCCCTTGTCCCCTGAGTGATACAAAGGAAAACCGCTCCCCTAGATAAGCAAAAGGGCATGGGCAGCCTGCCTCCAAGGAGCCCCAGGGCAGGGCCTGGAGAGACTTTGGGGACAACCAGGAATCCTCATGGGGTGCTCACAGCCTGTGGGAAACACCTGGTCTTTGCATTCTTGGCTTCAGCTCTAAGCTTAACTTTCTTTCTTTCTGAAAATGGTTCTAAAATATGCACAACACCTGCCATTTTCAAATGTGCAGTTCAGTGGCATGAAGTCCAGTCACATTGTTGGGCAGCCATCACTTTTTCTAACCCTCTTCATGTCTCTCAGATGAACCTCCATGCCCAAGAACCAAAGACTCTGCTCTCCCTGGCTTCTGCCAGAGCTCCTTTCTGCCCTCTGTCTCTGTGAATTTGGCCAAACGCAATGTTGATACCTGTTGAATGAAGTAGTGGTCAAACCAATGATCTTAAATTCCTTCCAATCATAACATTCAGGGAGTCTCAAGGTCCTGGCTTCTGGAATTAGGGGTCATTCGTCTTTGCCTTGGTCACCCCCAACCCGTCCCCCTGAACATATTGAAGCTGCCTGGGGGATCATCCCTTCTAAGAGTTAGTCCGCGGGTCCCTTACAGCTGATTCTAATCCTTAATCCACAATGTGACTATAAGACCCCATAGATAGTTTCTCCTACGCCCGAGTTTCCCCTCAGATCTGAATGAAGTTCTGCTTCTCAGGAGCCAAACCCACTGTGCTCCTGCTGCATTTGTGTTGGCCAATCTGGGGGGGTCATTTCCTGTTGGGGCTGTTCTCAGAAAAGCTACCCTTGGCACATTGGGCGGCAGGGGACGTGGTGAGGACCAGGGGTATCTGCTCCCTTAAAAACATCATGGATGTCTGAGTTTCTGGCACAGAGTGAGCCGTGGAGGGCTGAGCAGGCTGCTCGTCAGATGAGGAGGGGACCCCGTCTGACTCAACAGATAGGGCTGGGGCCTACGGCGCGGCACAGCCACAACAGGAAATGGTCATCAGGAAAGAACCAAAGAAAAGGAGGCCTCTGGGCCAAGTCCCCCCTGGAGGGAGAGAAGAACACTTGAGAGTCCGTCCCCACCCATCCTGCAAGGCCCCAGGCCAGCCAGGTCAGGAGGCACTGCCAACCTGCCCCCCAGATTGTTTCCTCCTTCAGCATGCAAGACGATTAAAAAAAAAAAAAAAAAAAAAGAGGTACCTGTGAAAAATGTGGATGCTGCAGGGCATGGGGCGCCGCCTGGAATCCCAGGTACTCAGGAGGCTGAGGCAGGAGGATCGTAAGTTTTGAGGCAACCCTGTCTCAGAATAAAAAATAAAAAGCTCTGGGGAGGTAGCTCCTTAGTAGACTACCTAGCTCCAAAACAACAACAACAAAATGCTACTACCATCAAATTCTATTTTTATGTTGGTTCTATTACCAAAAACTATAAGTGGACATGGACTTGGTGTTTCATCGTATTATTAGCATATTTGAATTGTTAGTGATCCACACTCAAATTGTTTTAGGAAGCACGGCCTTGAGGCGCTTTCTCCCTTGTGTCTGGTTGGGACTGTGGCAGAGCCAGTGCCTGGGCTGGTTTGGTTCCTCCCAGTCAGAATTGGGTTGGGAAGTGCTGCCTGCAACCTGGCTCAATGTGCAGAGGTGACACCAGGCTCAACCCTTGGCTATTGTGCCATCTTCTGGCCCTGTTCCTTCTAGAAGGGAGGGCACAAATTGAGTGTGAGATGATGGGGCTGGGGGGAACTTGCAGAAACAGGCTATTTTTAAATTAGAGAAACAGATGGGCTGTGGTTCCTGCCGTGACAGATGGTCCCTGAGATAGCCCAAGATCTAGAAGGAACTGGGTTTGAACCTGGGGGCCTTCCCCAGGCAGCTGAAGAGGTTCCCTACTCTGTCCTCAAGTCTTTGTCTGCAGTGAGATTTCTGGAAAATCCATCCCCACACGGGAGCCACTGACCATTCAGGATTCGTGGGGGCAAAAGCCAGCATCTTCTTCCTGCTCAGGAGGTGTCAGCCCCCCTAAACCTTAAAGACTCAAATAATTAGTGAAGAGCAAAATACAAATAGTCAGAAATGTATTTACAAAAGCAAAGTCCCTGAGAGATCTAGTCCACATGGGAGCTGGAACTAGACAAAGGAAAGATGGCTCGGGTGGTTTATTTAAGGGGGGAACGTCAAAGGCAGGGATAAGGTTTCAAGGGCAGTCTGGCTTCATGGGGTCTTGCAGTCAGCAGGTTGATTGACATCTCGGCAGGTCACACCCATCTCAGGTGCTGTGTGGGATCTCTGGCAGAACTTGAGGGGGAAGTTCACCTGCATCAGGTGGTCTGTCCCTGTGGGGGTGCCACGGGACGTTCCCAATGCCAGACTTATCCCCTCATTAGGCTACGATGAGCAACAGAGTCCACACACAGCCCATGGATGGTACAAGTTAGGGCCTGGTCCTGCTCAAAGCGGCAAACCAATCCCTTGTCTCTGAGCGTGAAAGCCACCTCTAGCCAACACAGGCAGTGACCCCTCTCCCTCCTCGCAGAGCTTTCTGTCATCTTTGGCTTCTCTCACCCTCGCTCTCCTCTTCCTGACATTTGGTTGGGGCGGTTTGCACGATGGTGGCCTGGCATGGCCAACCAGCCACAGCATGCCTTCCAGGAAGAAGACAATGGGCCTCCTAGGAACTGAGACGTGACTCTCCAGGGAAAGTGGAAGGGCCTGCCCTGCCCTCCAGATAGTTTGGCTATACATATGCCAAGAGCCTTGGCCACATATGTACTCCTGCTCTGTTGATCCTACTCTTGGGAATAGGCAGACAAATAGTCTGAAATAGGGAAACATCTTTACTCACAAAGAAGATGCTGACAGTATAACTTCAAATAGCAAAATCTTGGGAAGAATCTAACTTTTTAAAGTAAGGAAATCATCAAGTAAACAGTAGCACGTCCACTTAACGATTGTGACGTAGCTACTCTAACAATCATGTTTACGAAGTTACCAGAAAATATGTAGAAAGCACATTACATAAAAAAAAGATAGGATATAAAATTTCATATAATTGTAACTGCACGCCCCCCCCCAAAAAAAATGCCTACTAATAGCAGAAAATGACAGGGAAAAAGTGTCAGTGGGATTCAGAGAATGAGATCTGAGATCATTTTTATTTTCTACTTTCTCCTTTCTCGTTTACAATATTTCCCTTAAAAAAAAAAGAGTGTTACTAAATTAAAAAAAAAAAAACTATTTAAAATGTTAAAAAAAGAGGTGTCTTGGGATTTATATATCTTATATAAGTTATAACTTATACATATTATATAACTTGTATACCTTAGGGAGCTTGAAGGTCTCAGGGTAAAGGAGCTATAAACCGCAGCACCGAGTCAGAATATGGCCTGGTGTCCCCTTCTGTATCATTGTCCCCACCCTCTTTCCCCAACCTGTTCCAGCCCCTGAGATCTGGCGGGAAGCCCCGGTGTCTCTTTGAATTACTGACCTGTTATCCTTTGTTTTGTAGATTTCATGGAAAACAGATATTCTGTAAGTACACATTTCATATACCTCATTTTAAAAAAGTTCTCTGTGGAATGGTGAAATCTCTCCTGACCCTCCCAGGGCCTGCTTTCCCCTCATCCCCCTCCCACCCCCACACTGTTTTAGACTGGGAACCCTGGGCTCCTCTGATTAGCCGGGCCAATTCGGATTTTGAATATTTTCTTCCACTATTTCCATCATTATCTCTCAACCCACATATGAAAAGGGACCCTGGAAATCCTGGGAATCTAGGGTACCTATTGCTTTTTTTTCCCCCCTTCCTTTTCGGCACTGGGAATTGAACCCAAGGTCTCTCTATTACTGTGCTATATCCCCAGCCCTTTTTACTTTTTATTTTGAGACAGAGGCTCACTGAATTGCCCAGGCCAATCTCAAACTTGCAATCCTCCTGCCTCAGCCTCCCGAGGAGCTAGGATTTTAGGTTTATGCCACCCTAGTCAGCTATTTTTTTTTTTTAAAGAAAGACACAGAGACCCAGTTCAAACTGTATCGAGGCCTGTCTCCTACTATCTACCCACTCTCAACCTTTCTCAAGCTACCCAGCAAAGCAAGAGTTAACCAGGCAGCTGTTCTCTTAAGAAATGAGGAATTTGCCTCATAAACGGCTTCTTTCAGCCTGGGAAGAACTTCCAACAAGGTTTCTGCTAGCCCTTCCAGTGGGCCCCCGGCTTCCTTTGTTTTGCCCAAGTCTGAATTCTTGTAAAACAGAGCGTATTATGCCTTTGACAGACAGGAAGCCACTGACATTCTTGTTGTGGAAGAAAGCTATCAATTTAAGGAAGAGAGGAATGAAGTGGAAGTTTTTCTCTAGCCTACACCCAGCCAGACTCCTGAAATAAGAGACTGTGGCCCCAGAGAAGCAGGGAGCCTTGTTTATGGATGAGGAGAACCTGAGGTGTGCATTGGTGGATCACTTGCCCAGCATCCCCCAGGGCCGGGTCTCCAGGCTCCCAGCCAGTGCTGCCCGCAACCCAAGACTCCCCGTGGAATAAAGCCACTGTCCTAGTGATCAAGGCCTCAAGAGAGTGGGATCTTTGCTCCCTGGCCAGTGTGGGATCCTGATAAAACTATCTCTGCTGAGATAGACAGGGCTATGTCCACCCAGGGCAGGGCGGCTGCCCATGGGGATAGACACCCTGCAGGATCAACCTATTTACTTTGTCTTCCATCCAAAGGGTCTCTCTGGACAAAGATTCCAAGCTCCAGTTCAGACAGAACTTTCCCTTTCCTGGTGGGTCTGCCCCCAGAATTCTGCCCCCAGGAGGCTCCCCAGAGCTCACCCAGGCTGGTCCTGTCCCTGCATTTGGCGGGAGACAGGGGCTCTCAGCTGGCGGGAATGGAATTTTGAATCTTTAAGCGAGTGGATTTTGTTTATAAAAGAAGCAGGTATAGTTTCCCTCATAATCAGCCCGAGCGAGCGGGTCCAGAGAAAATTAATTGAATCGCCTCACGGGGAAATGGGAGGGGAGTTCCTTCCTGAAATCAAACCTGGCGATCATTCCGCTCTTGTTTAATGGCCGTTGCTTCTGAAAACATATTGGAGGAAATATCTTAACAATGAGACAGCCACTTAGCCAGCGACTAATTTGGTATTGTTTGACTTGCTTCAATGGCACATTCTGACTTCATTTTTCCTCTGCCATTTTTGCCTTGTTTATAAATTGTGTTTGCGGCCAATGCAGACAGATAACGTGCAAGAGAACACCCTGTGCCTAAGTGAAGGGGGAGAATCTGGACCTGCAAGGGTCTTGAGATCTTGACAAGAACCTGTTTTCTTATGGGGTAAAAAAAAAAAAAAGAAAAAAAAAGGCATTTGTCAGTAATAGCTCGCTTTTCTCCTTCCTGGGGCTTGCAGGAAGCTGAGCTGCAAGGAAACTTGCCCAGTAGCAGGGCTCAGGAGACTGGAGAGTGGGTTCTCCAGCTCTTCAACCCTCTTTAAGTTTCCCCATCTACAAATTGGAGAGCATCAGCAACAGCCTGACAGCAACAACAATGACCACTTACTAAATTTTTTTTTTCTTTTTGAGGGACATGGTGGGTACTGGGGATTAAACCCAGAACCTCACGCATGCTAACCAAGCACTCTACTCCTGAGCCACATCCCCAGCCCCTTTTGTGTTTTATATTGAGACAGGGTCTCACTAAGCTGCTGAAGCTAGCCTCAAATTTTTGATCCTCTTGTCTCAGCCTCCAGAGTAGCTGGGATTATAGGTGTGCCCCCACCAAGTCCAGCTCTAGGATTTTCTTAGAGTCTAAATGAGAAACCATGCAAACCCCCAGAGAAACTCATTGGTTATCCACTTTAAAGCCCTTTCCACCCAACACGTTGGCCATAGTGAATGTGCTTGGGGGATTTAACTTTATTTGGCCCTGAAATGCCCCTGCCCCACTTGGGGAATGTAACAGTTGCTTTCCCCAAGGCCTAGGGTTCAGCCAAAACCAAGCTTGGACTTAGGAACCGGAGATTCACATTCAAACTTAACTTCCCCCTGACAAGCTGCAGAGCCCTGTCTTAATCCCTCCAGACCTCTGTTTCCCCGCCTATAAACTGGGGACATGAAAACTCCTTGCCTAGTCGTTGCAAGGATTAAATGGGCACCTAGCACAGTCTTCGTATATGGGAAATGTTCAGAGGACTTTCTAGAAGTAGAAATTAGAGATCCCAGGGGAGGCTCAAAGCAAAATGCCCCTTGAGGAGGTCCATATCATGTTCTGACTGGAAGCAGAGCGATTCTGCGGCCGTACTTGGGAGGCCGACAGCCTCTGACTCAAGCACAGCAAATCCCATCCTTGGGTGTGGGCATGTTAACCTTTACTTCAAAACCCGAGGCCCTGCCAACTGTGGCCCAGCCCTTTCCGTCTCTGGCCTTGGTCCTACAGCAGTGCCCTGGGCACTATCTGTCCCCAAAGAGGGAGAGTCGAGGTGTCTGGGGAGAGACTTGATCTAGGGCTGTCAGTAATTGATGGAACACAGAGTTCCTGAGGGCAGGTTCTTGCATCCTCAGCTTAGGAAAGAGTGCTGGGTCAGAGGGGGGCCCGGGCAGGTGGTAGGCAGGAAAGTGACACAAGTACCTTTGAGTCAGTTAAAGAACACTAGAAGAAGACGTGAGGAATTAGAAAAAAAAGAAAGAAAAGAAAGAAAACAAAACTTTTTACTATGATAAAATATAAATAACCTGAAATTTATCATTTTAACATTTAAAAACATAATTCAGCCAGATGTGGTGTCACCCACCTGTAATCCCAGGGACTTGGGAGGCTGAGGCAGGAGGATTGCAGATTCAAGGTCCAGTCTGGGCAATTTAGCAAGACTGTCTCAAAACAAAATTGAAAACTGGGGTTGGGGATGCAATTCAGTGATAGAGCACACCTGGGTTCAATCCCCAGTACTGGAAAAATAAATGTGTATAATTCAAGGGCTGGGGTGTGGCTCAGTGGCAGAGCACTTGCCTAGCACATGCATGAGGCACTGATTTGACCCCCAGTACTGATATATATATATATATATATATATATATATATATATATATATAATCTCAGTTATATCAGTTGCATTCACATTGCTGTGCCACCAACACCTTCTCCATCCCCGGAACTTATCATCCCCAACTGACACTCTGTACCCATTAAACAGTAACTCCTCATTGCTTCTGCCCTCGCCCCCGGCAACCGCTATGCCACCTTCTGTCTTTGTAAATTTGATCATTGTTGTACGTCGTACAAGTGGGATCATTCCACATTTGCCCTTTTCTTCCTGGCTTATTTCATTAGCTTAATTCTTGAAAGGTTCATCAGAGTGTATCAGAATCTCTTTCCTTTTTTTGCCAGTAGCAGGACTCAGGAGGAATCTGCGGCAGGGTGGACTGGGGTTTGAACCCAGGAGCAATCTACCACCGAATTACTTCCCAGGGCAACCTTCAATCCTGAGGGGTGTGACCGTCGATTGTGTTGTCTCTTGTCACTACAGAGAACGGAAGGCTCCCTTGATGGAACTTAGGACCATGAAGACAAGGGCTCATCCCCGAGAGGACATCCACGTCCCCAAGAGGAGCAGATGCTTCCTGTGTTCCAAGAGTTCTGCGCATTTATTTATGACCTGCCCTGCTCCCACCGAACATAGCAATTCCTCCAGCCAAACCACCAGTTCTTGTGTCCACCCTGTTGTGTTAACGTTGGGCATGAAGAAGTCAGGAGGGGCTGTTTAATTGCCCAGGTGACCCTCCTTCCAAGTTGGAGCATCCATGCAATTTGGAAGAGCAGCAGGAGTTCAGGGTAAACAGGCCATGGGGATATTCCGAAACTTGAATACTTTGTCTTGTACGGAGATTTAAAAAAAACCTTTCCCATGTACCCTCCTACACTGACTCTGGTTTTGTTTTATAGTCAGTTACTTCTAGTCAATGGCCTGGTCTGGGGGCAGCTTGTTTTAGGGTAGTTTGTTTTCTTCTTTTCTTTCTTTTCCTGTGGTCCTTCAAAAGCCTGTAGCTCTGGGTAGCCCTTGTTCTTTGGAAGTGCACAGTGCTGGCCATACAGCTTCTGTCTGTCCCCTCTATGACGTCACCCGCCACAGTGGGAGAACACCGTGGCTTGGGAGCACCTCCTTTGATCCACCGACCTGAAGCCCAGTTGACACAGGCAGAACCCGGAGGTGGGGCAGGCACGGGTGTTCTGGGCGGTTTTCTGTATCTTCTCTTTTCTTCTCCCTGCTGAGGGCCAAAGGATGAGATGATGGGAGCCTACAGCAGATAGTGTTTTTTAATAGGAAAATGAAATGTGTATTTTTCTTACTAATTTTTTTTTTATTTATTCCTTGCTTTAAAAAAAATGGTCTTCTGAGGTCTCAAGATGGTTCTGAGGGGGGTCTTGGGAGCATGGACGCAGGGCTGCCGCCCTTGGCACTGTGGAGTACGCACACCTAACCAAGATGGCCTCAGTGACATAGCTGCAGGGACCCTGCGGGATGTTGTATTAAATAAATTTGATCTTTACTCTTCACAGATCTGTGAAATGTCATCCTCTGAGAGGCCACACGCAAACAGAACACCTAGAGCCCGCCAGGCCCTCCGGGGCCTCTGCAGTCACAGAGAGAACCACACGGGCTCATCGCGGGCTGTGCCTTGCACAGACCAAGGGCCTACATGGCTCCGATGAAGGTCAGGGCCAGAGGCAGTTTGAGTCCCAGACTTGGAAGTCACTAAAACCCATCAGCAGGTGGCTTAGCGTTTACTTCCCATTGGAAGACTCCAGGGCCATCCTTAGCACACAGGGTTGTCGGATTTAGCACAAAAAAAAATTAAATGAAAAAATAAATCTAAGGTATCCAGTTCAAAGTGAATTTCATATAAGCAACAAATAAGATTTTTGGTGTAAGTCTATCCCATGTAACATTTGGGATATACTTATACCCCCCAAATAGTTCATTTATCTAAATTTCAAATGTAGTACATCATCATGTATCTTATCTGGCCACCCTCTTAGCAAGGCACACTCCTCCCTAGCTCCCCAGTCCTCGGGACCCATCCTCTCTAGTGACCTCATGCCTCACACCTTGCCAGGTCCAGTCCTCCATCAGAGAATCACCCCACTGGGCAGAGAGGTAGAGGGAGATCTGGGTGTGCATCTGGGCTCTACCAGATTCCAACTACTGAAACTTGAAAGAGCCTCTTAAACTCTGAGCTTCCATTTCCTCTACTGTCAAATGAAGAGATTAGACTAATGACTATTTATAGTTGAAGGTTTTTGTTGGAGGGGGCGGAGTGCCAGGGATTCAATCCAGGAGAGTTTAACCACTAAGCCACATCCCAGTCCTTTTTATGTTTTATTTTGAGACAGGGTCTCTCCCTAAATTGCTGAGGCTGGCTTTGAACTAGTGATCCTCCTGCCTTAGCCTCCCAAGCTGCTGGGGATTATAGGTGTGGGCCACCACACCCAGCCACATTTGAGGGTTTGAAATGCCTTTGAAAATATGATGAGGGCTGGGACTGTAACTGAGTGGCAGAGCGCTTACCTAGCATGTGTGAGGCACTGGGTTCAATCCTTAGCACCACATAAAAACAAATAAAATAAAGGCATTCTGTCCATCTACAACTACAATTTTTTTTAAAATACAGAGATAAAAAAAGAAAGAAAGAAAATATGATGAAAGCTAGAGATTCCTATTCTCAGCACATGCACAAACCATCACAAAAACATACATTCTCGAGGTTTGGGGGCATGGACTTGGTTGAAACCAAAGTATGAGATGATGATTGCATGACCTTGAATGACCTCCAAATCTGATGTGTCCGTGACTTGGTGAGAGCCAAGAGTCACTGTATCCACTTTTCAGTCCCTTGTTGCCACCAGAGAAAGGTCACGGGTGGGGATGGCGGATACCCTGTTGATGGAGCATTTGGCCGAGCGCAGTGGCTCACACCTGTAATCCTAGTGGCTTGGGAGGCAGAGGCAGGAGGACCACAAGTTCAAAGCCACCCTCAGCCATTTATCGAGGCGCTAAGCAACTCAGTGAGACCAGGTCTCTAATAAAATACAAAATAGGGCTGGAGATATCAGTGGTCGAGTGCCCTGAGTTCAATCCCTGGTACCCCCCCCCAAAAAAAAAAACATGCATGAGTTTAAATTATTTCCCTCCTCTACCTACTTCTGAGGACAGAACCACAGCAGCAGGGATCTTCCTGAGTTGATTTAATGGCTAAAAAAATTGATCTCACTCCAGGACCCTGCCTTCAGCCTCCCTAACCAGCTGACAGAACCAAGCAGCCAAGCCTGAGCAGGGGTGCAGGGAGCCTCATTAGTTACAGCTCTGTGCAGTACAATTTTTCCCTCTTCTGAGGACCTACAAGAAGTCCTTCACCCATTTCCCCTATCATTTACTGGTTGCCCTGTCAACGTTCATCAATGGACTAACTGAACTCAAGCCCTGATCTAGACTCCAGACGGGCAGTGTGACCCCCAAGGTCAATGGTCATTCATTAGAGCAAAAGTTCTTAACCGCCGTGGTTTTATTCCCATTGGTCATCACTGAACAGTGTCCAGGGACATGTTTGGTTGTCATGACTGGGTGAATGTGCTACTGGCGCATGGTGGGTGGAAACCAAGGAGGGAGGCTACTGACATCCACTGTGGGAGGACAGCCACCATAACAACCAGTCACCAAGTCCAAGATGCCAATGGCGGCAAGGTCGGGCAACCCTGAACAGAGGCTTCCCATGATTCATCTGTGTGCCCAACAGATTTGTACCTGTCACACTCTGTGCTCTGGACACCAAGCTGAGTGTTGAGTAGGAGGATCGCAAGAATCATGTGGCCCCCGTCCTCCTGGAACATGCCGTCCAGCAGAGACACAGATGAGCAGAGCCCATGACAACACAGTGTGACAAGGATCTCGGGAAAACAAAAAGCAGAAATGGGGGCATATGGAAGAGCGGAGGGCGGTCAGGAAAAGTTCAGGAGGAAGTTGAGTCTAGTGAAAGACCTGAACAGAGGTAGAGGGCACCAGGTGGGAAAGGTAGGGTGAGGAGCACAGCAGACAAAGGGAAGCCCCCTGGGAATTTCTGCCTGCCTCCATTTCAGAGGAAATTCAGGCAGAAATGCTCAGCAAGAGCTTGGCTCCCCATCCCCAGCGCAGTTGTTTCTAGACTCTCCCCTTCCCGCATTAGCAGGTAGGAAAGAAAACCCAGCTGCCAAGGCCAGAATCAGCCATGTTCACAGATGACAGGGGAACTGGAGGGACATGTCTCAGGCCCCAGCGGGCTGCATGAGGACAGTCTCCAAGCTGAGAGCCTCAACCTGGGGTCCAGTGGGTGGAGGACAAAGTGGGGCCTGGTCCCTGGAAATGCCCTGAGAGTAAGGTCAAAGAGTGGCGAGGGTGTGTGGTTTTCTGGAAGAAAATCCATGGCTTTTATCCGTTTCTCAGAGGGAGACATGATCCAAAAAAGGGTGAAGAACTTCTAAATAATTAAAACCTCATGTAGACACCGTGTGATCTGATGTCAGCTAAAAACTCCAAAATAATGGTTCACACATTTCCTATCAAAGGGTCTTCTTTGGGGCTTGGGGTGTCAGTTACTGGTAAAGGGCTTGCCTAGCGCACATTAGGCCCTGGGTTCCACCCCCAACACTGGAAAAAAAAAAAAAAAGGTGGCAGATCTACTTCAAAGACAGTCTTCCATCCAATGACCCCAGCAACACTTGGCTTGCCTTTACAAAGTTGCTCAGACGAGGTGGGCGTGGTGGTGCACACCTTGTAATCCCAGTGAGGCTGAGGCAGGAGGATTGCAAGTTCAAAGCCAGCCTCAGCAACTTGGCAAGACCCTGTCTCAGAATAAAAACCATAAGAAGATCTGGGGATGTGGCTCAGTGGTAGAGATCCGCTGGGTTCCATCCCCAGTACCAAAACAAAACAACAACAAAAATAAAACCCAAGGTGCTCAGCGTAGGAAAACAAGTGGCGACCTCAATGTCCTTCAAAGAGGCAGCCCTCCCCTCTCAAAAGTAATAAACTCTTAGCCTGATCCAAAATACCAAAGGAACAGGCAGTAGATTTATTGAAAAACTTCCTAGTCTAAAAGGATTTCTAAAACCTGAATTGTCCCTTCATATGGATTTCAAAACTCAGCAGAAAATATGGTTTCAAAATAAACTCGGACAATAGAAGGGAAATATTATTGCCTTGTTTCGATAAGATGAAGGATGCTGCACGGCAAATAAAATTCTTGAAGAAAAAGGAAAGTTGGATCAGGAGGTTGGCCACCTGTCCACTCGGCGACCTTGGACACCTCGGGCATCCTAGATTCCTCTCCCACCAAGGGAGGTGTGTTTTCCCCCAAGGGCTGCCAGGACAAACTCCCCCAAGTTAGGTGGCGTAAAACAGCAGAACTCTACTGCCCCATTTTTCTGGACGTTGGAAGTCTAAATCGAGGTGTGATGATCTATGTGCCCTGCACGGGCTCTTGGCCTCTCTTCTAATCCCTGCCTCTGTCATCAAGAGACCTCTACCCGTGGGTCTCTGGGTGTCTGTTTTCTCGTGGCCTTCTTACAAGAACACACATCGTAGAACCGAGGGCCACCCCAAGTATGACCCCATGGTAATAACTACATCCCAAAGACCCTATTTCCAAACGAGCCCTCATCCCCAGCCTCCATGTAGACGTGAATTTGCAGGGAGGGGCTCCATCCCACCCAGCCCAGGGAGGAGGCGTGGCCGGGACCAGCCCACATCCTGCAGCTCTGACTTTCTGTTTCTAAGGGGCTCATGGGAGCGGGAAGGTGTGAAGACAGTAGTGGACCCTCAGACAACAATCCCAGCTTCGTCTCCGGAGCCTTCTCCATCTGCCGTTCCCCAGTGCGCTTTGGTGTCGTGTGGCTTTGTCTCTGAAATATTATGGTGTTTCTTCCTTTCTCTCATCTTCAAAGTTCGCCTCACTTTCGGCTCTTATTCTCTCTCTGCTCTCTCCTTTTCCTCCCACTCTCTCCTCCATTTCATCATTTCCCTTTTTCTCCCTGCGGTGAACTGGCCGGGACAGAACTGAAGGCTACGCATTGCTAATATTTAGTGATGAGTCTGATGTTCCTGGTTATTTCTTTGGTTTGTTCCTAGTTTACCCCAATGCATGCCACATTTTGGATTCTTCTCCCCTCTCTTTAGGAAAGGAACAAACAAAAGCCCTCCAAGGCCCCGCCACTTGTTTTCTAACCAGAGCTGACCCTTGGTGGATCATTTTTCCGAGGATTCATTGGATTCATTAGGAAAAAGTCCCCAGTTGCTGCCTTACTTCCTTCTGATCTGGGATGTGCTAGTTTTCCTGGAACCTCTTGGCACGGGAGGATCTGGTTTAGTGCCAAAAACTGTTCCATTAGTTCCTGGTACACCAACCCTCCCTCCTCAGGGCTTGAGTTGTTGGGGCCAGAATTTGCAAAAAGTGTAGGGATTTCTACAGAATCAGGGGCTGGGTCCTGGGAAAAGGGGAAAGAGTGGATTTCAGTGCCTTCCAAAGTGAGGACAGACCCTAAGGCAGGATCTAATGCCACAGGACATTGATTAAAAATGTGTGTCCCTGCATTGAGACAAGCTCAGTTTGCAGGTGGCTTACAGAAGAATAAATTGGTGCTGGGCACCATGGCACACACCCATAATCCCAGCTATTCAGAAAGCAGGAGTATCGCAAGTTCAAGGATAGCCTTAGCAACTTACCAAGACCCTGTATCAAAATAAAAGAAAAAATGAAAAGGGTTCAGGGTTTAGCCCAGTGGTAAAGCACCCCTGGGTTCAATCCTCAGTATCATAAAATAATAAACAAAATTTTTTTTAAAACACTGAGCCACATACGCAGCCCTTTAATTTTTTTATTTTGAGACAAGGCCTTGCCAAGTTGCTAAGGCTGACTTTGAACTTGTGATCCTCCTGCCTCAGCCTCCCAAGCTGCTGGGATTATAGGTGTGCGCCACCACTCCTGGTGAGAATTTCAGATTCTTTTGCAATCCTGGAGAGGAAGGCATTTTCCAAGGGGGGCCAAAGTCAATTTTCCCCATGTCCTGGAAGGATGAAGGCTCCGAGACAGATTATATTTCCTTTATGACAGTGAAGTCATGTGATGTCTGTTGCGCATTTGAGGTGGGTAGGCCATGGCTTCTAATTCAAACTTTGAATCGTGCTCTCGAGGGCTGGTAGGTATCCGTGGGCAGCGGAGCTGGTAAGCAAGTCTAACCAACACTCAGAGGCCTCATCTTATGGAATATTTTTGCAAGAAATTCTTCTTAAAGAGTTTATAGTCTCCATGAAAGCCCAGATCCTGTACTAGGTGTAGAGGATGCAGCAGAACACCTGTGATATATGGTCTCTGGAACTGACAATGCTTTGGTCAGAGAAGTCACATTTGTCCAGGGGAAAGTTGCGAGAATGTCAAATGTTTATAAGGTCAACTCCAGCCGGTGTTAAAGATCTACTCACAAAGTGGATCCTCAGATCTGAGGGACTTTGTACTCATTGCCAAAAGTCCTGAAATGCATGAGAATGCATTCTTATCAACCTACAAGTGCTAAGTGGCCAATTAAGCTCATGTGAAGGTCTTTGCAAAATCTTTATGTTTTGAACAGGATGGGGTCCATAGTCAGGAGAGCAGAAAAGAACATCTGTAGTGGAAGCTCCATAAATATTTGTGAAATGAATGAAAACCCTTTTCATGAACTGCTGTGATTCCACGTCTATCAAAGATTTGAGAATTCAGATGTTTGTAAAAGATACTCCTAGACATGCTGTAAACATGTGGAAACTATCTTCTAGATTCTCTAGTTCTCAATTTTATGTTCGATTTGATCATCACAATATAATTCACCTGAACGACAAAGCAAATATGAATTCACATTATACTTTTTTTTTTTTACAGTATAGGGGATTGAACCCAGAGGAACCCTACCACTGAACTACATCTCCAGTCTTTTTTTATTTTTATTTTATTTTTATTTTTTAAAATTTTAAGACAGGGGTCACTAAGTTTCTGAGGCTGGCCTCAAACTTTCCATCCTTCTGCCTCAGCCTCCTGAATCGCTGGAATTATACATGTGCACCACCATACCTGGTTCTCCTCTTAATCCTCTTAGTTTTTGCAGATAAAAGGATTATATTCTTAAATCATGACTTTGGATTCTTTTGAAAATTCTCATACAATCTGGGACCCAATAGATATTTACACAGGGTCCAGTAGATATTTACACAGAAAATAGATTTTCTACCACCAAATTCCTCCACGATATGGGTCCTTGTGAGACCTCAGGTTTTCTTAGGTCAGACAACAAACACTATGTGGTCCCACGTGCTTCCTGTTTGACTTCAGCTGCCAGAGAATGCGGAGCCAAGTTCTACAGCCCATCAGCATAATTAACAACTGCCAAGGGCCTGTTACATCAACTCCCTCTTCCTTAAAATAACATCGCTTCCATTCTGATTCCCTACTACTCCATCCCTGTACCAATCTTTCTCTTGTCAGCACTTCCAATGCTTTGGGGGAAAGGCCTGACATCACTTATAAAAATTAAAACTAGAGCTTAGAAATTCACTAGTAGAAAAAAGTCCAACTTGTCAGTTATATTCATTGGGATGACTAGGAATAATATCACTAGGGTCTGTGAGACCTGGGGCGAGTCTTCTTCCAACCCAAAGACCTGCAGCTCATTTCTTCATCCATGATGTGAGGGGGATCTGCTCCCTCATCTTGAAGGTCCTTGGAAGCTTCATTGATTCAGCAGATGTTTCCTGTACACCTACTATGCGCCAGACACGTCTCTGGGTGGTTGGGATAGAGTAGGGAAGCAAACAAAGCCCCTCCCCTTGTGGAACTTGGATTCCTGCCGGGGGAGACAGGAATACCCCATGGGCGAAGGTGGTGAGCACAACAGGGCAAAGGAGGAGCAGGCTGGGGGAGGACAGCAGGCAGGGTTAGGGACACGTGGCAGTGCTCCACAGGGCAGCCTGGGAACGCATCCTCAAGAAGGTGGCATCTGAGCAGACTCCGGGGAGCTGAGGGGTTTAGCCAAGCCACAGGATACCTGAGGGAAGACCTTTCAACAGCTAAAGGGCCCCGTGGAGCAGAAGCCAGGAGCCGAAGGGCAGAAAGGAGGGTAAGAGCAATAGATGAGACCGGCTTTGTTACTGACTGTGACATAAAAATAAAAGCTGCCTAATTGTAAATCGATAGATTTCTTCAAATGCAATCATTTGGCAGGGTTAGAAATGCAGAAATTCGGGACCCACAACACAGCTACCAAGGCAGAATCTTGATGAACAAGATCCACAGGGGATTGTCATGAGAAGCCCTGCCCGAAAGGACACCACGTGGCTTTAGGAACACGTGGGCACTTCCAAGGTCCTGTGCTTCCCCATCAGTCTCAAATTGCCCTTTCTCAAGGGCTTTTCAGGACCACGGCCTGCTGGGAGCGCCACCTGGTGGCAGCATAGATACACTTTTCATTGTCGGGACAAAGGTCTCACGTTGAATGTGATGTTGTGTTTAATTATACTTTTGCCACAATTGACTTGGACTTTTCAAAGATTTCCATGTTAGGAAATAACAAAATTGGCTGAGGAACTGCTCTGTGTTAAAAGAGACCCAAGAACCTAGACACAAATGCAACACACGATCCTGGATTGGATCCCAGATCTGAAGAGAGGGGGAAAAAAGCTATTATAGGACATTATTGGTCCAAATGGAAAAAAAATGAATATGGAATGCATATTAGATCACACATAGGATTCATGTTAAATTTATCCGATGTGATAATATACTGTGGGTATGCAGAATATCCTTATTTTTTAAGCAATACATGAAGTATTAGAAATTCTGCATTGGCCGGGCACATTGGCGCACGCCTGTAATCCCAGTGGCTAGGGAGGCTGAGGCAGGAGGATCACGAGTTCAAAGCCAGCCTCAGCAAGGGCAAGGCGCTAAGCAACTCAGTGAGACCCTGTCTCTAAATAAAATACAAAATAGGGCTGGGGATGTGACTCAGTGGTTGAGTGTCCCTGAGTTCAGTCCCTGGTACCAAAAACAAAACAAAAAAATTAAATTACTTTTTTAAAGTATATTATATATATACAGAGAGAGAGAGAGAAAGCAAATGGGTAGATGTTAACAACTAATGTATCTAGATAAAAATATATAAGTGGTCCTTGTGCTATTTCTCATACCTTTTTAAAAGCTTGAAATTTCTCAATATAAAAAAAGGAAGAGGGGGTCAGGTTGTGGCTCAGTGGCAGAGGGCTCGCCTAGCATGTCTGAGGCACGGGGTTCGATTCTTAGCAGCACATATAAATAAATAAAATGAAGGTCCATTGACAACTAAAAAATTTTTTTAAAAAATGAAGAACTGCCATCTTTGGATACACTTTAAATCACAAAGAATTGCTTCAGAAAGAGAATGGGCTGTACAGCTCTGTTGACCTTGAACTCCCCCTCAATGGTTCTCTTGTTTCTCTGGCTTATTTCTTTGACAGACTGAAGGTCAAGCCCATGGAGAGATAGAAAGTGAAGAGATGATAGTGTCCTTCCTCTCTGGGGTGCAAAGGAGTGGGGGTAGGAAACTGGACCCCTAATTTTTAAAGGAATAATTGTCATTATCAAGATTTAATATCTATAAGGGAATGAAGCGCATTGCAGTTACATTTTTTTTTCTTTCAGTACTGGAGATTGGTCCCAGGAGTGTCTACCACGGAGCTACATCTCCACCCCTTATTTTAAGACAGGGCCTTGCTAAGTTGCTGAGGCTGGCCTCAAACTTGGGATCCTCCTGCCTCAGCCTCCTGTGTTGCTGGGATTACAGGTGTGAGCCACCAGGCCTGGCCCTCTTCTTCTTATCTTCTTAGTAAGGACAGGTAGATCTGGGGGCTGGGCAGGGCGATGCTGCGTTCATGGGCATTAGTGAGCACACTGTGGAAGGAGGGGCAGCTGGTAGGCCAAAGGGGAAGATGTGGGTAGAAGAGCAAAGGCCGCTCTGTTAGAGGTCAGTGCGTCGGGCAGAATTGCCGCTGTACAACTGTGGATTGTCCTCCTCGCTCTGGGGGTCAGAGCAGCAGTGGGGATGGTCCTTGTGGGCTGGGGATCCTATGTGCTGGCAACTCCCAGAAGAGTCCCTCAGCACCTTCCCACCTTGTTGGCACCTCCAGCTCCTGGTGCTGGCCACGCCCAGAATGAGAAAATAAGGAGCTTCAGGCACAAGATGAAGACACACATGCCGGGTTTCTGTTCTCGCGACTAAAAGGCTCAGGGGTCACTCCAGTTAAACTGGGCTAACTGGGCTGCACGAAATAACCACACAAGAGACACAAGTACCTTTTCTTTGGGGTCGCTGTGATGGCTCCTCTGACCTTAAGGGTCTGCAGAAAGAGAGAGAGAGAGCACACACACACACACACACACACACACACACAGGCGCTGAGCCCTTTTATTGAGGAGAAGCTATTCAAATGAGGCAAGGGGTCAGGTTTCAGGGGGCTGAGTCTGTCTTCATGATGTCCACTGTCAGCAGGTTGACTGACACCTGGGTAGGCCACACCCAAGGGCACAGTAAGAGAAGGGGACACACACAAGGCACTTCCATGGAAGATTCTACCCTAAACAGGGCAAGGGGTTATATTACAAAGGAACAGGTGAGCAGAACTCCACCCATGGGGCTGTAGCAAGACACACCCATTTCTGTGACTGAGCGCTTCAGCACCCAGCTGGGGAGTGTAACTCATTTACCCATAAGGTTGGCCTCCCACATACACACTCAGGCCCTGTTGTCACCTGGATTCCCCAGGACGGGACCCTGCCCTAGTCCACACGGTTTAGGAGGCCCCTTTACTTTCTCTCTGTGCTTCTTATGCCAGCCGATCCGTTTCCTCTCTTTTCTCCCTGTTAACCCAGCATTGCTCAGCCCAGCCCCCAACTCTACCTCTCTCTGCTGAGCTAATAACCAAATCAGAGAATAACCACAACTTAAGTTGGTATCATGCCTATCTGGTGCCACTGCCCACCCCAGGGTAAGGAAGGACCCTTATTTATTTAACCAGTTGCCCATTAATAGACATTTTTGAACATTGCAATTGGGGGAAGTCCTCGCACCCGGTTTCATGCGCAGGGGTGGGTCTTCCCCAGGATAGAGCTCTAGACTGGGAACTGCGGGTCAGAGGGGGGTCACACTGGACTGAATATTGTCCTCCTTTGGACTTGATCATGGCACCGCTCCCTCCTTCTGGAAACTTCTTGGCTCCTGGAGACCCTCCTCTCTGGGAGGACAGGGAAGAGAGGGCAGCCCTAGCCATTCTGAGCGGGAATGAGCTGGAGGGAGGGGGCTCCTCCCTCTGGGGCAGGTGGGTCCCAGTGCAGGGCTCAGGATGGAACCCATGTGCCACCTACCACCTACCTACATCCCCAGCCCATGGGGGTCCAAATGGAGAAGTTCTGCACATTTGCTCACCACCATGGGATAGAGGAGGACAGCTAAGGACATTCTGGGTGGGGGCAGCCAGCCCCTGCCCACACCTGGATGTCGCCCCTGGTGGGATGTCCTTGGCTGAGGGGAGCTACCCCTGAGCGTGGCATTTGGGAGGCAGAGAGCGTGAAGCAGCCCAGCCCAAGCCTGGGAAGCGGGTGCCGGGTGCTCCCAGCATTGGCAGGATCCCCAGTCCCGCGTCCCAGTCCTCGGTGTCTGCGAAGAGAAATAATGAGCCTGTGTGTTCCTCGGATCGATTAAACAGTAATCACGCATCAAAAGCTCGCTAAATGCCTCTCTTGAAAAACCACCCAGCTAGGCAATTTTCCTCTCACAGTTAATAGCCACTATTCTTGTATTCTTTTTTTGTCCAAAGTGGCCGTAATTGTGGGGGGCTGAGGAGACAGGCACCCTCTGGAGCTGCTGGCGGGAGAGGGAGGCAGCACCACCCTTCTGAAGTGCAACCTGTCCCAGGAGCCTCAGAAACCCTCCAGCCTGGGGACTCCGGCCTGGGACTCTACCCTGAGGCCACCAAGAGACAGATTCACAGAGATGCTACAGCCACGTTGTGCATGGTACGAAAATACTAGAAATCACCTAAGCAGTAATGAGGGATAGGTTTTAGAATCAACTGGCAGTTTGTGAACGACACGTGTGTCCCTGTGTACACCCACACACTCACACACTCACACACACACACACACACACTCACACTCTCACACACTCACACACTCACACACTTGGGCAGTGGCTGGGTGGTCCAGCTGCAGTTTGAGCATCTCTACTTTCAACCAGCTCATTCGGGTAATTCTTGTTTTCTTTCTTTCTTCTTGGTTACCAGGAATTGAACCCAGGGCCACTTAACCACTGAGCCACATCCTCAGCCCTATTTTGTATTTTATTTTGAGACAGGGTCTCGCTGAGTTGCTTAGCACCTCGCTTTTGCCGAGGCTGGCTTTTGAACTCTAGATCCTCCTGCCTCAGCCTCCCAAGCCGACAAGATCACAGGCGTGCACCACTGCGCCCGGCGTCAATTCTTATGTTATCCTCCAACGGAAAATCATTTACCTGATCCCTCTAGGGTAATGGGTATTTCTTCTTACATAAATATATTTTTTTTCTCATCTCAGAAAAACACACCAAGAAAACCGACTAGAAGACAAGAGAAAGTTCAGGGGCGAGGACGCTTGACACTGAAGATTCCAAAAACAGAGCCTGCGCAGTCTGCCCTTCCAGGAGGAGCGTGCAAACAAATATCCCTCACACCAGCAAAGCAGTGTTCTAAAAGGCAAGTGCTGGGCGTGGAGTGGGTGCCGCCCAGGGAGCAGTGAGCTCTGGCTGGGAGGTTTGCTTCCTGGAGGTGCGGAGGGCAGAGGAAACAGCTCCTGGGAAAGCACGAGGTTTGAACATGCTTTGGTGTCCCAGGAAATGGGAGCGTGAGGTGTGGCTGGAGCAGGAGGGGCACCAGCGGAGGTGAATCTGGAGTGGCAGGCGGGGCCTCCCATACCCACTGGGCGGAGGACCTGCACGCCAGGCCCATGGTTCCCAGACTGTGTGCCAAGGAACAACAGTGCCCAGTACACAGGGGTTCCGTGGGGGGTGGGGGGGGATACCTTTGGAAAACTCTGGGTGGAAGTTTTTTTTTTTTTTAAATAGCAGGACATCCATACTGAGATGCCAGAGTTTCTCTGAGAGGGAGGAGCACAAGGAGCATGTCCCAAACTTATTTGCCCACAGACCATCCCCCAACACAAACACATTTTTGTGTAGTTTTTAAAAAAAACATATTGGTTTCTTTTCGCTCTCACATTATATTTTTATTTGTTCTTTTTAGTTAAACATGACAGTGGGAAGTACTTTGACATATCGTACACACATGGAGTATAAACTTCCTGCTCTTGTGGTGGTACGAGATGCAGTCGCAGGTGAACACAGGAAAGTTACACCCAATTCATTCTACTGCCTTTCCTGCTCCCATGCTGTCTCCCTTCCCCGTCTCCCCCTTGTCCAATCTGGTGAACCTCCACCCCTGCACCCCTCCTGCCCCCACCTATTGTGAGTCAGCATCTGTATCAGAGAGAACATTAGCCTTTTGTTTTGGGGATTGGCTGATTTCACTTAGCACCATGGTCTCCAATTCCAGATCAAATAGTGGTTCTATCCAAGTTAAGAAAACTTATTGTAGGGCTGGGGTTGACTCCGTGGTACAATGCTCACTTAGCATGTGTGATGCCCTAGGTTTGATCCTCAGCACCACATAAAAATAAATAAAGGTATTGTGTCCAAATTCAACTAAAAAATAAATATTAAAAAAGAAAGAAAACTTATTGTTAACATCTTATCCTGTGATGTCTCAGGGCAGGGTTTGAGAAACTCAACTCTTGGGCCGTGGGGAGCCCGTGGACCAGGAGACCTACAAAAAGAGAAGAACACAGTCTTACAAGTTCCACAGCCCTGGGTTCAAATCCGTCCCACGGTTTACTAGCTTGGTGACCTTGACCAACATTAAGCAAGTTGCTTCACCAGTAAAGTGGGACTAGTGAAAGTCGCCTGGTAGGCTTTTGGAGCCTCCATGGAAGAAGAGAAGCAATCCTGTGGCTACCCAGTAGTGTCGAGTGATTGGCAGTCCCCACTAGGATCTTCTCATCACCTTGAAGGGTGCTCAGCCAAGGTCAGTGGGGGAAGCCGTTCTCGCACGTGATTAAGCTAACTCCCTGACTGGGTGTCAGAGCTTTTCCCCACCCTTTCCAGGTGCGAGGGCTTGTCCGTGTGAGGGTGTGACTGACCATTGACTTGGAAACCAATCACTGACCCTGACCTTGGAATGCTGTTCCCCCTCCACCTTCATTGGATGGAATTTTCCCCTGAATTTTTTGTTCCCCAATAAAAGACCACTCTCTGGCGTGCTTCTCTCTCTCTTGCTGGTCTCTTGTGTAAACCTCCCTACCGCCAGGTGGCTTGAGGCAGGAGCCGGGAGAAGCCATCTCTACCACGCGGCCTGCGCAGTGGTTTCATTAATGAGGTTCTAGGCATAAAGTTAGTTAGACGAGATCGAAATAAAAACACAAGACTCAGGTACCTTAATTCTATTGCTAGGTCCGAGACGGCTCCCCTCTCTGGTTCGCTCCTCTAGCCGCCCAGCAGGGCAGCAAGGATTACTCAGGGCTAGCAGGAGAGAGAGAGCGAGCACGCCGGGGAGTAGCCTTTTATTAGGGAACCAGAGATTCAGGGGAGAATTCCATCCAATGAAGGTTGAGGGGGGGCTGCACTCCAAGGTCAGGGTCAGCGATTGGGTCCCCCGGGTCAGTGGTCAGGCACACCCCCACACGGATGGGCTCTCTCATCAGGAGAGGGCCGGGAAAAACTTCGACTTATGCCAAAGTGCCTCAGACCCTCAACGGGAGGCACCCGATCACGTGTGAGAATGGCTCCCCACAGCCATCTCTTAGCTGGGCAAGAAAAAAGGTAAATGGAGTTTTATGTGTCTTTAATTTGATCTCACTAGTTAACTTCTATGTTTGGAACCTCTAGTATGAAGCTAGCTTGCTGGTTGCTCGGCAGAGGTCAGCCCTACAGGCGGGGAGACTGATGATCATGCCCTGGGAGGCTGAGGCCAAGTGCACGGGGCTGGGGGGAGGTGTCATGAGTCCAAGGGGGACGTTCACAGCAGGAGAAGAGTGAAATCTGCTGCAGGTCTGGGTGAGAGGCACCCATGGGTGGGGGGCAGTAGGACTCTGGTGTTGTTAACCAGGGTAGAAGGTACAGGCAGAGCAGCATCTCAGGGAGCAAAATCAATCGATCGTTGGCTAGAATCCCCATTTTTAACCCAGATCCTCTGGTATGACTTAAGACCGACTGTAACAGCAACCCCTTGATTTGTTTATTTTTTTAGGATTGTAGGCACAATGATTACTTCCAGCTTCAAATAGCATTTCATGTTGTTTTTTGTCGTCAGACTCGGAGGGTTTTTATTATGCCTTTTCTCCAGCCTGTAATAACAACAGCAAGAAGGATAAATTTTAGGGGAGAAAATTAGTCATTCGGCTCTTGCCTGAACATTTCTGTGCATGCATGAGTCAAGTGCTGTCACAGAAGAAATATTCTGTAGCTGCACAGCCGTGAGGCGGGGCTGGGCCTGACAGTGTTGCCTTTTGAATGGATGCTGCTGCTACTTAAATGTTTTCCAACTGAAGGACATCGGCACATCCCCTTAGCAAACATGTTCTCCAGGAGGAATCCTCCACTTGTTACAAAGAACAAACGGTAACAGGACTGTGCCAAGCATTTTGTTGAAGGTAAAACTGATCCTCATAACATCTCATGGAAAATAGGTAAAGGCATCACCCTTTTGCAGATGGGGATACTGATGCTCAGAGAGCTTAAGTCACTTGCCTGAGGTCACACAGCTAAGTGTGGCAAATCTGAGATGCCAGGTCAACTCTTTCTGGTCCCATAGTACAAATCCTGTTAGTCTATTTCCACTACCTCTGGAAAAGGAAGTATGTAAAATGCTTAGCACAGTGCCTGGCACACAGTAGGCAATGTGATTGAATTTGGAAGCTCCTACCATGATTCCTAATCCTGGCCAGTGGTAGAATCTGAGAGCTACTGTAAGGTCCCCCAACCACAAAGTTAATAATAGGACATTTTTCTGTCAACTGTTCTTATGGGCATTTCTTTTAAACTTAATTGAACTTAGAACAGGAAGGAAAACCTCCTTGTTACCCCAGTTCAGGAGATTTCCAGGTAAGGGAGCGAAGGCTGGCCTCCACCTGGAAGCACCCAGTGAGGAAGACAAAAGGGGACTCAGCCTCCACCCCCTGAGTCCCAATCAAGGCCCCAGCTGCCTCCCTGGCTGGGCTGCCCTCCCACTCCCACAGAGCCTGCCGTGGACTAAGGTGGAGGCTGGAAAACCTCCTTTATCCAAATCTACCCTTCATTGCCTGCCCTGGGATAATGGGGCTGGACCTTGTAAGCATTTCTTCTTTGCAGCCGGCACAATGCTAAACTTTGCCGGTAGAGGGCGCTGGAGGAACGCTGTCGGCAAAGTGGGCTTCTCTTCCTTGTGGTGGTGTGCTCTGTTGGTTTCTGGCTCTTATTGCATGGCTGCCAGAGGACGGTGGGAGACATCAGTGGTCCTCCTTATCCCCATTCGATCTTAACAGTATCCCCACTGACATTCCCACAAGGTTTCAGCAGCTTCCTCCATGGGCAGTAGATCTCTCAGGCCCAGTGGAGTTGTTTTTCTAACTTCAACTAGTCTTCACCCTGGTGGGAGATTCTTGCTTGCAAGTCCTAACCACCAACCTGTAAACTCTCTAGGCAATTAGCTGGGGGCAATTGTAGGGTTTGCATCCTTTATTTCTACCTTCTCAAGGATCACTGTCCTGATGTCTAATATCTTAAAAATAATTGTTTCCCATATTTTGCCCAATTTTTCCCCCATCACTTCTGCCTAGATTCTCTTATTCTATCTTAGACATGGAAATCAAATCTAATTTTCAAATATTTATTTATTCATCCAGGTGCAGTGGCACATGCCTGTAACCCTAGCTGTTCTGGAGGCTGAGGCAGAAAGATTGCCAGCGCAAGGCAAACCTGGGCAACTTCGCAAGACTCTGTCTGAAAATAAAAATAAAACAATCCCCAGTAATAAATATATAACTTGTGCCACAGGATGCAGCAATGAACAAAACAAAGACCTCTGCCCTCCTAGAGTTCCCATTCTTATGGTAACTGATTTAAAAAATTGCTAATGGTGCATGAGTCTCCAATGCGGGTCCTGGCTGTAGGTGGCCAGGCTGAGAAGCCACACTAGCCTATCCTGGCCCTAGTTGCTACTGATCTGTCTTCTTGCCTTCCCTCCTTTCGTACCCACCACAATTCTTGAGGTGCCTCCTATTTCCCACCCACCCCCCCCAAGATAATTCACAGGATTCTTCAAACTGCCTTGTCTGTACAATGCCTGTGGAAAACTCTCCAATGGTCTCCAAAGCCTGTGAAGTGTAATTTATGTTTTTAATGATATGCTTCTGCCATTGCAGGAGGAGTTTTCTTCCTTCCCTTCTCCATAGCATCACACGGGGCTCTTTAGTAAATGGACTGAGATCCAACCTTGCTCCTTGCAAGGTCACAGAGAAGCAACCCTAACCAGCACCTTGCTTCCATCATCCAGACGCCAAGGTCTTATTTATAGGCCTGGGGTGGGTTGCCCAGCTCATCTTTTATTTCTCTGTTTTAAGTTGAGAAGACAGCCAGTCTCACATCTGTTTCCTTGCTCAGCGGCACAGACAAGGAAATGACCTTAAATATATATGTATGAATTTCTATGTATAAATAGCTTGATTAAGGCCAGAGTTGTGGCTCAGTAGTAGAGCGCTTGCCCAGTACGAGTGAGGCACTGAGTTTGATCCCTAGCACCACATTAAATAAATAAATAAATAAATAAACAAATAAAATAAATGTGTTGTGTCCATCTACAATTAAGAAAATTTTTTTTTTTAAAAAGATGTAACTCTCCCTTTTAAAGTGACAATTTAGAAGTTTTTATGAAATATTCGAGGATCGTGGCAATCACCACCAAAATAAATTTGGGAACATTCTCATCACCCCCAAAAGAAATCCCAGACCCAGTAACAGGCATCTCTCTACCTTTCACCTTTCCTAGCCCTAGGAAATGACCAATGGACCGTGGGCCTGAATAGATCTGCCTCTTCTGGACTGGTCATGAAGCTGCAGTCAGATGGGTGGTCCTTTGTGACTGACTTCTTTCATTGACCATCACAGTTTTGAGGTTCACCCTTTTGTTGCCAAACAATATTCCACGGGACTGACAGGTCACATTGTATTTATCCATTTGTCACCAAAGGAACATTGGGATTATTCTCTACTAAAAAAAAACCACTCATGTACATATTTTCATATAATAGACCTAAATATTTATCCCCCAATTCTACCCGTTGGGAGACCCAACCCATTTCTGGGAGATAAAGAAAGGCTTTGCTCTTGCCAAACAGATTCCTAAACATACAGATCGGGGCTTATGGTTAACATCTCGCCAGCTGGTTTTTCTAGTATTTTTCTGAAGGACTTTAAGCTTCAGACAAGGGGTAGTACACCCCGAAACACTGAAGTGTACATTTTAAAAGCAAGGATACTTCCCTAGAGGTGAGACTACTGTCACACCTGATGTAAGTTATTATATGTCTTTAATGTCCTTTAGTTTATATTCAAATTTCCCCAATGATTTCAGAGATGTTATTTACAGTTGCTTTGTTTTAAAGAGGACCTAATGAGGGTGGGGGTGACTTTTCGCTTTCAACAAGAAGGTTGAAAAAAGTGAGGAGGTTTTATGTGCCCAGAGGGATGTCTGAAGGGTGATAGTCAGGCCCTGTGGAAAATCCAGGAGCTCAGAGTTTGAGGAAGGGAAAGCCCTGTGAGGTCAAAGAGACCTTGTGGCCCCTCTCTGTTCCTGGGTGCAGAGCTGAGGAAATAGCCTATTGGGTCTTGCTGCGATCCCCAGAAGCTAACTGGACAGGAAGGCCTTAGAACCTTCTCCCCACCGGGGAGTGGTCAGTCCATCCATCTTCTGCTCCAGAAATTTCTCCCTTATGATTGATTCTGTCTTGCTCACCTTGAACTCACTCTGGGGATGGGCTGTGCCTTGGACTCTAAGGACAGTACTCTTTCTACCACCTCCCAGGATGAGGATGGTGTCCTTCCTCAAGACTGCTAGGATGCAGAGTGGAACCTGACAGGGTAACAGCTGTGGCCAGAGCTCTCACTTCCCCAGAGCCCCGGAGCACAGCCCTCTGGGCTCCAAGATGGGCTGAAGGCTGCACGCCTGTCTGGCTCCAGGTGCTGGGTAGAACACCAGAGAAGGAAACAGCTGAGGTGTTCTTTCTGACTCCTGTCCTTGGAGAACACCTGGTGATCTGATGTGGGCTACAGATGACCTTTTCAAAGTCAAATCCTGCTTCCAATGGATTAATCCACTGATGAGATTGAAGCTCTCGCAATCCCATCCCTTCCCCAAAGCCCCACCTGCGAACATGGGAGACTTCATTCCATATCCAAGCCACAACTTCTTTATCAGATTACTTCATTCCTCAAGACTTCAAGAGTTGGAAGAATAACCCAAGAGACCAGTTTTAGTCATTCATTCATTTACTTGTTCAATCCTTCAATTCACATTTATGAGCACATAACTATTTGTGAGGTGCAATTCTCGGGGCTGAGGGTTCAGTAGTGAAAAAGACAAAGTTCCCACCCTCATAGGGCTGTAGTCTAATGAATTCATTTGCATGTAATTGGTTTCAACCAAAAAAAAACACAATATCCAGACGATGATTTGTATCAACAGACCCATCATGGATAGAGCCGGCAATGCTAGGGCCAGTGACAAATTTGGTACCTGGGCCACCAGAATCATTTGAGTATCACAACAGCCCTCACTGCAAGAACCCCCCTCTATGTCATCACATATGGGTCCCAAAGCCTTCAGACCTTGTCACTATCATTGGCCTTGCCTGTTCCTGAATCTCCCTTGAGCATTTGCTACTCATTCTTTCCCAGAGACTATCATTTCTGAATATGGTACAGCTTAGCCATGACACTGGTATTTCTCCTGGATTCACTCTGGAGGGATATTAGGGGGAAGGTTTGAACCATGTATTTTGTTGTTGTTGTTGTTTGTTTGCTTTGGTACTGGGGAGTGAATCCAGGGGCGCTTAACCACTGAACCACATACCCAGCCCTTTTTTGTATTTTTTTTTTTAGAGACAGGGTCTCACTGAGTTGCTTAGCACTTCACTTTTGCTGAGGCTGGCTTTGAACTCATGATCCTCCTGCCTCAGCCTCCAGAGCCGCTGGAATTACAGGCATTTGCCACCATGCTCAGCTACAACCATGTATTTTAATTGTACCCCGTAAGTTGTTTTTTAAGATTTAAGGATTGTCTTAGTCTCTTCCTGCTGTTATAACAATATAACTTAGATTGGCTGGCTTATAAATAGTTGAAATTTATCTCTGGGAAGTCTAGGAAGTCCAAAATCAAGATGCCAGCTGACTTGGTGTCTGATGAGGGCTCATCCTCTGGAGAGGAAAAATGCTATGCCCTCACATGACTCAGCAGTAAAAGAGACACACGAGTTTCCTCAATCCCTTTTTTTATTATTAGGTTTATTCTGTTTTGTTATGTATGACAGCAGAATGCATTACAATTCATATTATGCACACAGAGAACAATTTTTCATGTCTCTGGTTGTACACAAAATAGAATCACACCATTCGTGTCTTCATACTCGTACTTAGGATAATGATATCCATCTCATTCCACCATCTTTCCTACCCCCATGCCTCCTCCCTTCCCCTCCTTCCCCTTTGCTCTATCTAGAATTCATCTATTCCTCCCATGCTCCCCACCCCCAAACCCATTATGAATCAGCCTCCTTATATCAGAGAAAACATTCAGCATTTTTTTTTTTTTTTGGTATTGGCTAACTTCACTTAGCATTATATTCTCCAACTCCATCTACCTGCAAATGCCATAATTTTATTCTCTTTGCTTAATAGTATTCCGTTGTGTATATATACTACATTTTCTTTATCCATTCATCAACTGAAGGACATCTAGGTTAGCTCCACAGTTTAGCTATTGTGAATTGTGTTGCTATGAACATTGATGTGACTGTGTCCTTTAGTATGCCGTTTTTAAATCCTTTAGGTATAAACTGAGGGGTGGGATAGCTCCATCAAATGGGGGTTCAATTCCCAGTTTTCCAAGGAATATCCATGCTGCATTCCATATTGGCTGCACCAATGTATGAGTGTGCCTTTCCCCCCACGTCCTCACCAACACTTATTGTGGTTTATATTCTTAATAGCTGCCATTCTGACTGGATGAGATGAAATCTTATGTAGTTTTGATTTGCATTTCTTTATATTAGTGATATTGAGCATTTTTTCATAAATTTGTTGATTGATTGTATATCATCTTCTGAGAAGTGTCTCTTTAGTTCCTTGGCCCATTTATTGATTGGGCTATTTGGTTTTTTGGTGTTGAGTTTTGAGTTCTTTTTATATCCTAAAGGTTAGTGCTCTATCTGATGTGCATGTGGTAAAAATCAAGCACCCAGGAATGAAACCAGAGACACTGCACCTATTAGAAGAAAAATTGGGCCCAGATCTCCATCATGTTGGATTAGGCCCCAACTTCCTTAATAAGACTCCTATAGCACAAGAATAAAATCAAGAATAAATGGGATGGATTCAAACTAAAAAGCTTCTCATCAAAAGAAACAATCAGCCTACATCTTGGGAGCAAATTTTAACCTCAATCCCTTTTTTAAAATATTTATTTATTTTTTTAGGTGTAGATGGATACAACACAATGCCTTTATTTTTATGTGGTGCTGAGGATAGAACTCAGGTCCCGCCTCTGCTAGGCGAGCGCTCCACCGCTGAGCCACAATCCCATTTTATAAGGACACACTTCCTACTTAGGACCTCTTTATACTTCTGCATTGAGGGTGAAGTTCCAAGATGAATTTTGGAGGGGCACAAATATTTCAAATTATAACATGGTTGTACCCTTTAAGAATTATTTACCATGTCACTTATGGTAGAGTGCTTGCTAGTGTGCCCAAGGCCCTGGGTTCTATCCACACCCCCAGAAAAAAAAAATTAAAAAAAACAAAAAATAAATTATTTAAAGGCACCTATATGAATATAATAATAGTTAAAATAATCACTAAGAATCATAGTCCCTCTACGTTGGACACAGCTTTAGGGGCTTTGAGTTTCACATATATTAAATAATTATGATTAAATGTAATTATAAAGGTAAATCGATAATTGTATCAATTATAGATAATAGATAATACTAATAAGATAATACTAATATTATCTTCATTCTACAGAGGAAGAAAGTGACGCTTCTCGGGGTCAAGGGGCAGGGCCAGGAGGAAATCCACTGGCTGCCTCCAGAGCCCTGCTTCAATGGCACATATGTCACTCTTAAATGTATTTGAAACAATGCCACACTCAGGAGGAAGTTTTCCAGACTCATCAGGAAGGGGACAGAGAATGGCAATTCTGGAAAGGATGTCACCTAGGGTCTCCCAGGCCCCCAAATCCAGCAAACTTTTGTCATTCGCAGATTCCTTGGCCAGGCCCATGCCACTTGCAGCAGAATTTCTGGGTCCAAGCGAGGAAGCTCATCATGTCTGCGGTCCCTAAAGGGTTCTGTGCACGTGGCTCAGGCCCAGCCCCTGGTAGCCTCGGGTTACTCCTGCCACTTCCTAGCAGAAGCCTCAGTCTGGCAAAGCTGAGTGACTTTAACAGAACCCTGTTGAGGTTCCTTACAGGACAAGTGTGACCTAGGAAGGATTCCCATGTGGGTACAGTTACCCAGGGAGACCCGGGTGTGGGCTCCTCTCGGACTCCGCTCCGTCCCAGGTGACTTTCCAGTGGACAGGCATCGGGGGTTTGTCTGCACTGGGGGTAAACACTGGAGCAGGTCCTGTCTGAGGGTTGGACAGAACGAGACAAGTTTCCAGAAGGACTCACACGGAACACAGAACAGCTCTGAGGAGAGGGTGGGCTCCAGGCATGGAGAATGTGTCATGGACTAGTCATTCGTGTTGTTACCAAACCCAGGTCCGGAAGCTCAACCCAGAGAGAAACCATGCTCCCACATCAACCTCCCAACTCCAGGAAGTTGAAGGATCACAGACGGAGATAGGAATTACGAAGGAGAGAGACAGGGGAGGAATGTTCCCATCTTTCCTGGGAATGGACAGAGATCTTCCAGGAACTGGGGTGCCACCTCTTGTCCTTCCTCTCATGGTCTGGCGTTTCCAGTCATGGCGGCTGGTAGGTGTCTTTAGCCTAGAAGTGAGAGGGGAGAGGCAAGGCAAGCCTAGGTCAGGTTAACCTGGGATTATAGTTCTATATAAAATATTTTTCAAACAATCCAAATGTCTACACGCAGAGCTGAATAGCATGTGAGTCAAAGGTCAAGGCAGCAAAGGAGACAGCACGTCTGAAGGCAGAGATGTGGAGCTTTTTCCTCCTGTTCCAATCATCCATGGGGCATCTGCTGGCCCAAGTGAAGAGGGAGACTAATGATGTATTTCCCAGCTGTGTGACCTCCGAAATGAGTGATCTTTACATCAACTCAGAGCAAATGAAGCTGGAGAGTGTGTTTAGGCTCTTCCTCAGTATCAGTGTGACATATTTGAGCCACATTCCTCACCTGTGCACAATTACAAGAGGCCCTTGGGATGCCCGCTGATGCCATAGACTGAGATGGATTTGGGGTTTGAAGCCCCAGGGCTGGTGGCCCTAGGTGACATTAATACTACTACTCGTAGAGTTATATCATCATCAGTTTAATTCTTCACTGGTTGGTTTGGTTTTGTTTTTATTCAAGAACAGTTGCTCAGTTTGACCACACGGTAGCGCTAATGGGCTTGGTAGCAAATACCAAGGAGGGCGTGGTAGGCATTCTAGGCTTAAAAAAGAAAATCTCAAAATTGCCCCTTTCCTAAATGATCCAACCTCAGATTTTTTTTCCCCCCAGATTTTCTGCAATAAGCTCTCACAACTTTTATGAGAACAGAATGAGGGGAAAGGGAGATGATAGGAAATCACCATTCAATGATAAATATTTATTTTGGGGCTATTTCCTTCAGACACTTTTTCTTTACTGGTTGTTATATGGTATGGATAATTATCATTTGAAAACTTGACATGACAATAATTTTCAGCATTACTGTACATTCTTCATAAACAGGTCTACATTACAGGGGCTTACTGGGAACCAGGCAAGCTGGTTGTTGGTTTGTGTATATTTTTCCTTATCCTCAAATGACAGTGCTTCTACCATGAGGTGGATATGATTATTACCACTGTTTCATTGGTTATGACCGTGACTTACTCTCTGACTAGTGTGTCCATTTAACTTGGTGCTGAGTTTTGTTATTATCTCTATAGCAAGAGCCCAACAGGCCCAGAGAAGGGCCTTCGCCATCTCCAAGTGGACATCGTTCCTTCAACAGTGTTTATTGAGGGCCTGTGATGGTCTGGTCTAGGGGAAGGAGGGAGCCTGGTCCTGCCCTCCAGGAGGCCATAGTCCAGGGGGAGAGATCAATAGAGCCACCAAGCAGATACACAGTGGGCAAGAGAGGACCAGAGGGACCTAGGATACTCGCAATTTACAAGCCAGGGCCAAAGAAAGTGGTTGCTAGGGTAACGAGCATGATTTTTGTCTTTGGAGAAAGGAGAACATAAGCCCCAGAGTCTGGTGGAGGTGAGAGGGTCTGAGAAGCAGGAGGTGGGTAGTGATGAAAAGGTGGGGATTCTGTGTGGCCGGGATCTCCAGAAAGGGAGAAAAGGCCGAGAGGCTTCAAGTTGTTCCCTGGGGCCGTCTTTGTCAGCATAGAGATTAACAGAATTATAAGCAGATACGTGAATTCTGTAGCTGAGTTCTTGATATGGTCACTGAGATCCAAGCCCAGCTAGGCCTTGGGCGGTCCCGTCTTTCAGGGCAATAGTGGGGAGGTCATTTCCATGAGTCTCCTCCCTGCTCTTCACCCACAGGCGAGCTCCCTGCCAGTGAGCACCAAATCCTCCTATCAGGAATCTTATTTCTTTGGCACCTAACTTTTCTCGGTTGCTCAAACACCATTAGAGCAGTAATCGTGGTCACTGAGAGGAGAAAAAACACCATACATCCTCTAACTCCCTGTTATCAATTTTTTTTTCCTTTTCCATTTCTGTTCCTGTGTACAAGATGAAGAAAACAGGTTCGTGGGGACATTGGTGACTGTGGTGGACATCCTATGGCCTGTCCTGCTCATGCTCCCACTCATACTTCCTGGGACCAGAGGATCAGGTTGGATCTGCAGCATATGAAACAGACCACCAGAAATGTTATGACCTGGGACTCTGTCCACCACCACCTAGAGAGAATCGCAGAGGCCAAGACCAAGGAGACGAGGCTTGGATGAGTTGAGACTTGGCCAATAGATGAGTCGAAAGACAAAATTACAGCAAATTTAAAGATCTAACAGGCTTTTATTTGCAATTCATGGATAGATTGAGAGTTGCCTGGGAAATAGTGGAATAGTAGATTTTGTAAGGTGAGAACAAGGAAATAGAACAATGGGAAAAAAAAAAAAAAGATTGGGTAACATCAGGTTATTTCAGGTTACTTTTTCTATAACTTCCTTATTAGGCTGGCTCTGGTGGACCAGAATGTCCAGTTTGCAAGAAAAACTGGTCTCTTTTGGCATCTACCAGCTTCCCTAAATTCTCAGTTTCATTATGTGGCATTTAGCTGAGTGACTCCATTTTGGTCGGGTCTGGTCTGTTGGGGCCTAGTGCAGGAGCTCAGACCAATACAGTCACCTTCCATAGGGCTCTTATTGAACAAGTGTTTGTAAAAGGATTGAGAAAGGGTCAAGGAAGACAGACTGAGAGGTGATCCCCGGGTGTGGCAGTGTAGAGAGCACCGTGGTCTGACAGAGCATCAGGTTCAGGGCGTCGATGTTGGCTGAAGCCACTTTGGAACAGGTTGGAGAGGACCGGAAGAGGGCTCTTTCAAGCTTTTGCTGTCGAGGACAGCAGAATGGGGCAGAAGGAGGAGGAGGTAATTTCTCAGGGGAAGAGAGTTGAGTGTATGTTAATGGGAATGAGCCAGTGAACAGGAACAAGCTGTGTGTGTAGGATAAAGAGGGTGGTGGCTGCAGTAGGTGGCTCTCAGGGAGTCAGAGGGGCCAGGCCTTCCCTAGTATCAAGGGCAAAAAAGAGAGAGGTTGTGTCCAGAGGCCACGGGTATAGGACTTGTGCTGAGAACGTGTGTGCGTGCAAGCACAAGTGTATGTGGGGGGGTGGGGGGTTCTGGGCCCCACTTCCAGGAAAAAGGGAGGCAAGAGCATCAGGTGGGAGGGAAGATGCTGGGTTCTGCATAAAGAGCACCCACCATTTTTCTCAGAGAGTGGGGACATGAGCTTACTTAGCAAGTATAGGCTTGCTGGGCAGGTGCAGTGTCCATTTAAAGTTTGCAATTATCAATTTAAAGAGGAATCATTGAGTAAACACAGGCCATGTGAGAGATGATGGTGACCATGGAGACAGAAGGAAGCAGGTTTGGAGGTGCCCAGTATGGGACTCACTTACGGATTGGATGTGACCTAGAAGGGTAAACTCACCTTGATGTGAGCAAATGGGTAGAGGCACCAATGACAAGATGGGGATGGGCAGGGGCCGAGCTCTGTTTGAGACATGTTAGCTGGAGGTGACTATTGGCCTTCGAGAGATGAGACCAAGCAGGCCCTTGGATCAGTCTGGGGCATAAGGTGGAGGCTGGGATTTTTCTCCTTTGTTTTATAGTATGAAAACTACACCATGGGCTAGACTGGGGATCTATGGCAGTTACCATCATAATTGACACAAAAGCAGAGGAAGGACTTTGGCATTTCCTGCTAGACTCAAGCTCCTGATGGCAGAGCCCGGGGTTTGCAACCTGCTGTTTCTCCAGCACCTGGCAGGGCGTGTAGGGCCCAGCATGTGCTTAATCAGAGTTTCCTGCCTGGATTGACGAATGACATCTTAGTTCCTCCCAACCTCCAGAAATTGAGTGATGTCTTAAGTCTGGGACAGGTACCTTCCTAGCCTAGAGAGGGAGGCTTTACCAATTATAATAATGATGATGGTTTGGGGATGACTTGTAATCAGGAAGGACCAATTGCTCTCAATAATGATTTAAGTGGGTCACACGAGGATTGCTCAGAGTGACTTAGGAGGCAAAATAAGTGTAGGAGGGTGGGGTGAGGGGTTGGAAATAAAAGGGAGGCAATTCCAGTTCCACCAGTAAGCTGGGGTTTGCTTTGTGACCTTAGGCTAGCTACTTGACATCTCCTTTCCTTTTTATTTATTTCTTTTTTGATGGGAATGATAGAGATCTCCCCTACCTCTAGTGGCTATGAGGCCTGCTAATGAAAGTAACTGTGTAGCCTCTGTGGCAAATAAAGGGACCTAATAAACCAGAGGCTGAGCATTCCTTCACGAAGCAGAGACCTCCTCTGTGTGTCAGGAAACTTAGCCCAGGTCCTGGGCTCTGGGAAAGAGGTCAGTCATTTTCCAACCAGTATTCAGCTACAGGATTGGCCAGAGGAAGGCCAAATGGCAAAGGTAGCTTGCAATTGATCTGTCCCAGGGACCCAATTTCCTCTAATGAATGGAGCAGGGACCACCTGTAAGGTGGAGGTCCTCTGCTGCTCTCTTATTGACAAGCTACACAGTCCCATGATAGAAATCACCAAGACTGTTTCACGAGGAAGCAGGTGCCTGGGGTATTTGAGCATGGAAGGAGGAACCAGCTGGGGGAGTGGGGGGAACAGAGATGCCACAGACCCTGAAGTCTTCCTGCAAGAATAAAGTGAGAGCCCTGGCAGGCCAGGTGGGCACACACAGCCCAGCAGGGAGAGGGAGACACACAGAACGGAAGGCATGAGTTGGCCCAACCTCTGCACTTTTATAGAAGAGGAAGCTGAACCCCATCAAGCGCCATTCATTTACTCCCCAGATATTTCTCAAGAGGTAATGACATGCCAGGGGCTCACCCAATGTTAGGGTTAAAACATTGCTACATAAAACATCACCCCCAACTCACCGGCTCCACACAACAACCATTAGAGTATCTCCCGCATTTCTGGGTTGAAGGAGTTGGGCTGTGTGTTCTACACCCCGGCATGCTAGCTACCACTGCAAGTGTCTAGGGCACGGCTCAGCTTGGCCTCCACAGTGGCTCGCCCACCGGGGTGGGCATTTGAGCTGTTGGCTGGGAGGCGAGCTGGGGATTCCACCTGGGGTGTCTCGGTTCTTTTCCTTGTGACTTCTCTATGTGGCTTGAGATTTTTTTTTTTCCTGTTCCAGAACTACTTTATGATTTCAGTAACATTCAAAAACCACAAGAGAAAACATGTTTAAATAAATAGGGTGAGGATGTACAGAATGACAGTTTTCTTGGAAAGTTTTCGAAAATACAAGAAGTCAGAAGTAGGTATTTAATAATTTTAATAATTTAGAACAATATAAGTGAAAAAGTCCCCAAAGAACACCTTTACTCTAGTTCACTGTTCCTTGTTCAATTTAAACTAAAAGAGAAGTGTTAATATAATGTACCTTCCATAGACAAGAAAACATCTTAAATATTTGTTAACTCAATAAAACTCTGCAATATATTAAGTATAGATTAATATTCATAGTATATAATTGTGAATTAAGCCTAGCATTGAAGGAGATTAATTATGCAGAATAGTCCATAGTTTTTTGTGGGGGGTACAGGGGATTGAACTAAGGGGCACTTGGCCACTGAGCCACATCCCCAGCCTTATTTTGTATTATATTCAGAGATGGGGTCTCGCTGAGTTACTTAGTGCCTCACAGTTGCTGAGGCTGGCTTTGAACTAGTGATCCTCCTGTCTCAGCCTCCAGAGCCACTAGGATTACAGGTGTGTGTACACTTGGCAGGATGGCTTGAGCTTTTAACAACATGGTGGCAGGCTGTAAGAGCCAGAAAGCAAAAGTTTCAGTCCTCCTGAGGCTTGGGCTTGGAAGTCCCAGAATATCATTTCTACTTCATTTTATTGGTCAAACCAATCATAGAGTGTATTCATTAAGTATGTTACATAACAAATAATCCCCAAGAGTCAGTGGTTTAAAATGACAATAAGCATTTACCTCTCACCATTTCTGTGCATGAGGAAGTACAGAACAGGTTTTCTGACCATTTCTGGTGTGGGGAGTCTCAGAAGATGCAGTTAAAATGTCAGCCAGAGCTGCACCCATCTGAAGGCTTGACTTACAGGACCACAGAACCCATTTCCAAGGTGGCTCACTCATACAGTTGGCTAATTGGTGCAGGCTATAGGGAGGAGGCCTCAGCTCTTCTGCACATAAACCTCTCCACAGTTTGCTGGAGTGTCTTCACAACATGGCGGCCGCTTTTCCCAGATGGAGTGATGTGAGACAAAGAAGCCTGAATGCCCTGTATGAGCTAGCCTGAAACATCATACACTGTCTCCTCTGCCATACTCTGTTTGTCACACAAACCAGCCTTGGTCCATGGTGAGAGGAGACTAGGAAAGGGCAGGAATGACCCATACGTTAGGATCAATGAGAGACTATTTTGGAGGGTGGCTATCACACAAGCCCAGTCCAAGATTCCAGAGAATGGAGAAATAAGTTGTACCTGTGGATGATAGAATGGCCATCTCTAATCCACTGAGCCAGACTGTATGGATTTAACAGAGGATCAGTCCCAGAGCTTATTGTCTAGAGGACCACAGAGATAACTAGTGGCCGAGAATGGGTGTTTCTCTCCTCTTCATTATGGTAAACCTGAGACTCAGGAAAGGTGAGACATACAGCAAGGGGCAGAGATGGAATTAATGCTCAGCTCTTCTGACTCCAAGTCAAACCCTTCTTTGCCTCGTGAGATATGGCTGTTCATTATGCTATAATGTTAAGTTTTATAGAGAGAATACAAGATTGTATATGGTTCAAAAAAACAGTTATGTGAAAGAACAAAGGGAAACATCATGTTTTGATAATTGTTAGAAGGCTGGAAGAAAATGGGTGTCTTCTTCCTTCTGTGTTTCTATATTTTTTATCTTTTAATATTCTAAAATGAGCTTCCATTGCATTCATAACATGTAACAGAAAAACCCAAACCATTTCCTGCTGTGGTGGATCGCAGAGGCGCAGCAGGAGAGGCGGTTGCTGGGGGGTTGGAGGTGGGGGTGGAGTCCTCCACCTGCCCCCTGTTCCTCCTCTGCCTTGGCACAGTGGGATATCTCCGGCGCATGCTTTTTTTTTTTTTTTTTTTTTTTTTTTAAAGAGAGAGTGAGAGAGGAGAGAGAGAGAATTTTTAATATTTATTTTTTTTTTAGTTCTCGGCGGACACAACATCTTTGTTGGTATGTGGTGCTGAGGATCGAACCCGGGCCGCACGCATGCCAGGCGAGCGCGCTACCGCTGAGCCACATCCCCAGCCCCGGCGCATGCTTCTTGAGCTCACCTGTGGAAACCAAGCTGCCCTCTCAGGTGAGGTGTTGAGGAAGAGCCTCTGGGAGGGAGGCGGGTCTCTGATCTGCCAGGGGTGAGTTGTTTTCCCAGTGCTGTTTGCCCTCCTTCTCCTCCTCCTCTTTGGACTAGGGATGGAATCCAGGGGTTCTTTACCAAGGAGCCATCTTCCGTCCTTTCTTTATTTTAAAACAGGGTCTCTGCTAAGTTCTGAGGCTCTCTTTGAACTTGGGATCCTCTTGCCTCAGGCTCTCAAATCACTGGGATCACAGGCATGCACCACCGCACTCCACTCCTTCTCTTTTTTAAAAAACATAAAAATTATAACTAGTTGTGCATATTAACTGTACCCAATAGTGGGTTTCATTGTGACAATTTCACAGATGCATGTAACAGACTTTGGTTGTGTCCACCCTCCCAATCCCCTCCACCCTGTCCTGTTCCCCTTTCCTGGTAGTCTCCCTTCTGCTTTCATATCATACTTCTTTCTCTTTCTAGATTCTACAGATGAGAGAAAATATGTGATTCTTGGCTTTTAAACTTTTGCTTATTTAACTTAACATGACAAACTCCAGGTCTAACCTTTTTCCTCCAAATGACATGACTTTGTTCTTCTTTATGGTTGAATAATACTCCACTGTGTCTATATACTGCACTTGCTTTTTCCATTCATCTACTGATGGCCTTTTTGATGGGATAGACCTATAATGCTGTTTTCTGGTCCAAGATCAGGGTAACTCTCTCAAATATAAGTCTGTATACCAGAACAATGAGAGAGACTATTTCCAGGGTGAAATCCTGGAAACCCCAAGATCTACAGTCACTATAAGACAAGAGCCCTTTGGTTGTTTCAAATATTAGAAGTGTTTTTTGGTTTCTTCCATGAGAAATCTTTCATTTCTATTTTCTTTTTTTTGAGCCTTAAGCACATTACCCCATTGACTTCTTACATGCATCACATTCTGTGCTTAGTAATTTTCTCTAGAGTAAAAAACAATAGCAACCATTAATTGGGCACCAATTATGTAAAGATACTGTGTGTTTTACATACATTAAAAAAATTTTTTTTTGGCCATACTGGGGATTGAACTCAGGGTGCTTTACCACTGAACTACATCCCCCAACTATTTATTTTTTATTTTGAGTCACGGTCTTGCTAAATTGCTGAGGCTGGCCTTGAATTTACGATCCTCTTGCCTCAGCCTCCTGAGTCACTGGGATTATAGGAATGTGTCACCACTCCCCACAAACAATTAATCTTTATGATAATATATAATGTGAACACCTTCAATTTGTAGATGAGGAAGCTGGGGGTCAGGGAGATTCAATAACTTCTCCAAGGTCACATGACTAGAAATGATAGAAGCAGGCCTACAACCCAGGTCAAGATGGGCCCACAGCTACTAGCCTAATGCTTCCTTAAAAAGAACATCATAACCAGACCAGGTGGTACACACCAGTAATACTAGCAATTTGGGAGGCTGAAGCAGGAGGACCACAAGTTTGAGGCCAGCCTCAGCAATTTAACAAGACCCTCGGAAGCATAATGAGATCCTATCTCAAAATAAAACATAAAAAAAGGAAAGAGATTATGGTTTCTGAATTAAACAGATGCCGAGTATCTGCATGGAAATGGCAAAGGCTAATTGAGTCCACCATTTCCATTCACGATTCTGCTTAACAACCTGGTAGGGAGCAAGTATTTCCCACTTCTGGCTACTCTATATCATGAGGTATCAATCACCATTTCAAGATTTAAAACAACCAAACAATGCCCCAGTCCTCGTCTGTGTTTAGGTGTGTGTATGTGACTTCAAGTGGCCAGTGGAGCCTTCCCACCTCTGTGACGAAAGCTGTGAGGTGTGCAGGTGGGTTTGAGCCACTGCAGGGTGGAAGCCAGTACCTGTGGGTTGTGATGCTGACCCCTCCGTCCCTGGAGTTAGAACTGTGCTCCAGGGTGATTCAGGGCAAACTCAAGATCGGATTTCCCATGCTGGAGTAGAGGCAGGAGGACGGTGGTTATGAGCAGAGGGCCTTGTGGTTGGAGGGCAGCAAGGCTAGTGGGTATAAATGGTCAGCTTTCCTTTACTGTAACACATACCTGAGATGAATCAACCTTCGGAGAAAAGGTTCCTTTTGGTTCACCATTTTGGATGATGGACCCTGTTGCTTTGGGCCTGCGGTACGGAAATGCATCTTAGAACACATGGTGGAGCAAAGTGCCCACCTGATTGTATTGATAGTATGGCATTGAGGTTCCCCAGGGGTTAAAAGGGCCTATTCTTGCCCCACAGCTGCTGGGCTTGCCTCTGAGGGAGGCTGTAATGACCTATCAACGTGTCAGCCTTTCTCTGATAGAGATGGTGTGACAAGTCCACCTGGCCCTGCTGCAGATGGCTTCATCTCTAGCCCTACTGTGCTCCACACCCCCCCCCCCGTACTTCCTGAAAGAGAGAGGGAGAAGGAGGAGCTGGGGTCCCATACACCAAGTGACCAGAAGACCACCCCCCAGGCCCCATCCCTTAAAATTTCTGCCTACACCCAATAGCACCAATGTGGGGACTAAGCCTTTGTCACATGGGCCTCTGGGGGACATTTAAGATCCATATAAGAGCCAGGTGCAATGGCACATGCCTGTAATCTTAGCATCTCAGTCTGAAGCAGGGGGGATGGCAAATTTGAGTCCAGCCTGGGCAGACTGGCAAGATCCTCAGCAATTTAGTGAGACCCTATCTCCAAATAAAAATAAAATAAAATAAAATAAAAAGGGCTGGGGTGTAGCTCAGTGGTAGAACACCCCTGAGTTCAGTCTTCAATATAGCAGAAAGATAATAAAGACAGACCCAAAGCACCAGGGGATAGCCATGCTGAGGTGCTGGAGGAAGGGTGGGGCATTGAAGACTGATGGTGGATTCCTTGTCCCTAGGGAAGCACCCTGAGAGGCAGGCACAGAGTCAGGAGGGAAAGGAAGGATAGGTCAGTTTTTCTCCTTAGAAATTCCACTCTGACCCTGCTCCACATCAATTAGAAGCCGTTGTTCCCCAATGGACCTTGGAACAACAGAGCTTTGAGACAGTTATATTTAATAACCGTGGATCTCAGGCTCGGATTGTGGCTCAGCGGTAGAGCGCTCGCCTAGCATGGGCGGGACCCGGGTTCGATCCTCAGCACCACATAAAAATAAAGGCATTGTGTTGTGTCCATCTACAGCTAAAAAATAAATAAAAAGTATTAAAAAAAAAAAAAAACCTCGGATCTCACATGCTAACCAGCAAAGTGAATAATCCACTGCTCATGGCTCCTTTATGGCAGGAATTACTCACATGAGCATCAACCTGATGCTCTGAAAAGCTTCTGAAAACTTACTTTCTTTTTTGGTAACTTTAGAAACGACTTCTGTGGCACACAGGACCTTGTCACCCTCAGAACTGTTCACCTGTAGCCACCTGGTCTTCTCTGAATGAGCACGATGACTGCTTTTCCCATCTTCCCTCCTGTCCACCCTCTCCTTGGGCTTCCCACAGCCCTGGTACTGCCTCAAATGCACCAGCCCTTGGGGCTGCCCGGAATTCTCCCTCTCCATTGGCAGCTCCCTCTTTTATTCCTCTCAGTGGCCTTTCCAATCCTCACTGCTTCCCACAAAGCCTCCTGGTTATCGCTTCCCCACCCACTCCCAAGAGATGGCTTTCCTTCCTACTTATGAGCTAAAACCCAGATGCCACCAGGCAGGAGTTTCCTCTGCTTCCCGTCTTCCGCCTGTGAATGACTGTGCACCCCGCCAACCCCCGCATCCAGCTTGTCTCCAGGAAGAGAAGACCCTGGACCTCTTTGGATCCTGTCCCATTCATTCTTTTTTTTTTTTTTTTTTTTTAATATTTATTTTTCAGATCTCGGCGGACACAACATCTTTGTTGGTATGTGGTGCTGAGGATCGAACCCGGCCGCACGCATGCCAGGCGAGCGCGCTACCGCTTGAGCCACATCCCCAGCCCCCCCATTCATTCTTTATATTTTTTTAGTTATACATGGACACAATATCTTTATTTTATTTATTTATTTTTATGTGGTGCTGAGGATCCAACCCAGGGTCTCTCACGTGCGAGGTAAGCGCTCTACCACTGAGCCACAACCCCAGTCCCTCTCCCATTCATTTTTTGTCCCCCCCCCTTAGTACTTCTGTTCAGGCTGGCTCTAAAGAGCCTCTGTCTTTCCAGCCCCAACTGCTTTGATTTTGCCGACGACCCCAAGTAACCTTCTCTGTTGCTGTTGTTTGGTTTTCCTGACGCTGGGGATCAAACCCAGGGCGTCACACATGCTCAACTGCACACTTATCCACTGAGCTACACCCCAATCCCTAACTTTCTGATTTCCAAATCCCAAGAAATTCTAGACTTTTCAGACCCTTTCTGACTTGACACCTCTGAGCCACGTGTTAGTGTTGGCTCCTCTGTCCTCCAATCGCTTCTCCCTTTGCTTTGGTGACAACATTCTTATTTGGGTTTTTATCACTTTTCTGGTTCCTCTTAAAAACTTCTATCTGGCTACCCTAGAAATGGTATTGAGGTTCCCCAGGGGTCATAAGGGCCAATTCTTGCCCCACAGCTCCTAGGCTTACCTCTAAGGGAGACTGTAATGATCTACCAACGTGTCAGCCTTTCTCTGATAGAGGTGGTGTGACAAGTCCACCTGGCCCTGCTACAGATGGCTTCATCTCTATCCCTACTGTGCTCCACACACCACCCCGTACTTCCTGAGTGCTTGGTGATCACTGATTAATATAGTTCAGCCTGTGGCACTGGATTCCTAACCTTTGTTAAATGTATAAGTGGATCAATTATTATTATTATTATTTTACTTCTTAACTGTTTCTCCCTCCAAAAGTACAATGCAGTGTCAAAAATGGAATTAAAGATTACAGAGTACCTTTTGTTTTGTTTTGAGATTCAGGAGACAATAAGGATTACCTTGAAATGTCATAACTGAAAATAATTCAAGTATGCCAAAACCCACGAAGGTTTAACGGATAGCTGAAGCCTGGACTGAGAGAGCCTGGGGTGAGACTGGGAGAAGACAGAGTCGCAATTTGGGCTTGGATTTCTGTGATTTAAGATCCTAGAGCTGGGGATGTAGCTTAGTGGTAGAGTGCTTGCCTACCATGTACACAGCCCTGAGTTTAATCCCAAGCACCAAAAATAAAGAAGATCCTATTGTAGAAAATATTAGTTCACTTTGTACATGCTATGCATATAGAGCAGCTGTTTGGGGGACAAAGTAAGGATCTTGCTTGATATTGAGCATTTAGCATCCCCACTCCTGACCTTAGTCAGAGGCCACTGCAATGAGTCACAGACACCAAGCCCTAAAATCATTCTTTTCATTTGTGTGTTCAAAGTATCTGCACATATGCTTCTTGACTTATGATGGAATTATAATAACCCCACCATAAACTGAAAAAGTGTCAGTAAAAAATGCACTTAATACACCTAGTCTACTGACCATTGTAGCTTAGCTCTCTACTGGCTCAGCTCTGTACTGTAGAGTATTGCTCAATTCCTGTCAAGGTCATATGGCTCATGGGAGCTGGGCTCACTGCCAATGCCCAGCATCAAGAGAGTGTCCTACCACATATTTCTTCCCTAAGAAAAGATAAGAATTCAAAGTGTGGCCTCTACTTAATGTCGATCATGTTCATGCCATCGTAAAGTAAAAAAAAAATCACTGGGTGCAGTGGCGCATGCCTGTAATCCCAGTGGCTTGGGAGGCTGAGGCAGGAGGATTGCAAGTTCAAAGCCAGTCTCAGCAACTTAAGAGAGGCCCTAAGCTACTCAGCCAAACCCTGCCTCAAAGAATAAAAAGGGCTAGAGATATGCCTTAGTGTTTAAGTGTCCCTGGGTTCAATCCCTGGAACCAAATAAACAAATAAAAATGATACATAAAACCATTATAAGTTGAGGACCATCTGTAGAGTCACACATGTTCTTCATTTAATTTTTTTTTTTTAAAGACAGAGTGGGGGGGGAGAGAGAGAGAGAGAGAGAGAGAGAGAGAGAGAGAGAGAGAGAGAGAATTTTAATATTTATTTTTTAGTTCTTGGCGGACACAACATCTTTGTTGGTATGTGGTGCTGAGGATCGAACCCGGGCCGCACGCATGCCAGGTGAGTGCGCTACCGCTTGAGCCACATCCCCAGCCCTTTTTAATTTGATTTTCATGCCAGCCTAAGGAGACAGAATTTATCGTTCCCATTTGATAGATAAGCGATCTGAGACTCAACAAGATTTAATTATATAACTTGGTCAAATCAAGGTCAAGCTAATGGTAAGTTAAAAGCAATGGAACTTCAACTCCAAGGCTGTCCTATATTTCCTTTGGATACAGATTAATGATATTTGCTTCTTTTGCTTTTTGAAGTTATTCATCCTGTTTCTGGCAGCAAGAAGGCATTTTGGCAGGCACTGTTAGGAAGAACGTCGTCCTTAGGGCCATGAATACTGGTTCTTCCTTTAACTGGCCCTGCTATTTGGACATATCACCAATTCTCTGTGAGTTTCAGTTTCTGCATCTATAAAATGAAGAAAATAGCAATCATATCTACCCCATAGGGTTAATGTAAGGTTTCAGTGAATTAATATACATTCAGGAATTGGCACAGTATCTAAAGCAGAGTAATCTCTTAATGAATAGGATGTTTTAATATTTTGTTATTATATGTTCATTTATTTTCTTAAAGCACCTGAATTCCTCACTTTTCAAAAGGAAGAGCTCCTTCTTAGTGTTCATGCTGAATCTTTCTACCCCTTGTTTGAGGTCATGTTGATGACATGTTAATTAATCTAAAATCTATGTAAAGCTGGATATGGGCAAGTGGGGAGGTGGGTACTCTAAGGGGCACACTGCTAGCTTCCAAGGGCCCTTGAAAGAGTGTAGATGCAGGCACCACCTTCTGAGTTGGGGGTTTGGAGATGTGGCCCCAAAGAGTTTCAAGCAGTAGCTCCATAAATAACTGCCATTGGTGCACATTTCTAGGTGTCCATGATCAGAGTCCTCTCCTATCATGACAAGAATTCATTTTCTTTTGGGAAGGCCTAGGCATGTAAGTGGTGATCCTAGTGGGTGATGTCTGCAACCTGGAGATTCAATTCTGACAAGGTCAGTCAACCTGGTGCACAGGCATCCCTATCACATGCAGAGCCACAGCAAAAAAGGGTTGTTGTATGGAGGCCACTCCAAGAACTGGTAATCAGTGTGGGAAGGGGTTGACCTCAAGTCCAGGACAGTGATTTCTGGGTACCCAGGTGTCTACTCTGGGATGGGGAAAGGAATGTGGCCTGGTGGGTGGGCAGGGCTTGATGACTTTGCAATGAGGCATTAAAGGGATAGGGCATCCTACCAAGGTTATGACAGGCCTAGAAATGAGAATGAGCAAGGGTGTGTTTGCCTTAACAATATTTACACATTGTCTCAGAGAACAAGGCTGACTTCCTTGAGTTCTAGGCCTTGACCTTGCCCTTCCCTCTCCCAGGATTTCAAGCTTTCAGCTTTTGCTTCCAGTTACAGTGCTTTTCTAAATTTGGTTCTTGGCAAGACCCATTCAGGGAACCATTCTGAGTTTCTCAGAAGGTGACCTCTAGCTGTATTAGCAAGTCCCCCCAACCGTACCACTAATTTTGAGGATAAAAAGGAGTTTGGCTTTATTTTGGGCAGTTGAATTTGGATTTCATATATTTTTGAAATATACATGTGAGTGTGGTCTTTGGAGCAGCCTCATCAGAGACACTGAGGGGAGGTGTTGAAAAATAATTGCATATTTCCCCCAGGCCGGCCAGATACAGTGGATTAAAGACTCTTGGGTGGGACTTAGGGAATCTGCATGCTAAATTCCTCTCAGATGCTGATACTAATGTTTGGGATCTACTGACAATATGATGAAATGTGGACAAGAAAAGAGAACTTTCCAAGTATGTCAATGTGGTGTGCCAGTTCAGCTTGCTACCTCAGGATCACAAATGAGACAGGTAAAATGGGCTGGATCAGCACCCCAAGAAGCCCATTCTTGTTTTTTTTTGTGTGTGTGGGGGTCCGGGGATGTCCTGGGAACCCAAGGAGTGTTTTACCACTGAAGTACATCCCCAGTCCTTTTTACTTTCTATTTTGAGACAGGGTCTCAGTAAGGATCTTGCTAAATTGCTGAGGCAGATCTTAAATTTGCAATCCTCCTGCTTCAGCCTCCCAAATCGCTGAGATTACTGATTATGTGACATAGGAAGCTCATTCCAAGTGAGAATTCACCTCTAGAAGTTACTTTTCCTCTCCTGGCCTCAGACATTGCCTCTTTAAAATGAATATATTAGATGAGTTCTAAGCTCTTATACCTAGTCACAAGTCATGCATGGTGGTGCACATCAGTAATCCCAGCAACTCTGGAGAGGATCACAAGTTCAAGGCCGGCCTTTATATCTTAGTGAGACCCTGTCTCAAAATTAAAAAAAAAAAAAAAAAAAAAAAAAAGGGATGGGGTTGTAGTTCAGTGGTAAAGCGCCCACGGGTTCAATGCCAGTTCAAAAACAAACACCAAAGTAACAAAAAACTAACAACAGATTCCGTTTGGAACTGGATGTTGTAGAAGTCTGGGGGAGACTGGTAATTTGTCTTTTAAAGCCAATTTCTGAATTTGGACGGGGACAGATGTGTCTGACGAACTAGATATCATTGATTCTTGGAGCCTCAGTTTCCCTCTGTCAGGGGCATTTGCTGCTAGGATGCAGGAAGAGGAAATTAAGAAGTACAAAAAACTAGGGAAAGCTCCAGGAGACAGAGGCTCACCCGGGATTCTTTCATATAACATCCCAAACCCTGCTGCCTCCAGTCGCCTCCCCTTCCTCCGGTCCACAGGGCAGCGGCCCCTTTAACAGCCAGAACGAATCGCTCGCCTATTTCCACGGCCGTTCCTCGGCGCGCGGTAGGGGTTGGATTGGTCGGGCCTAGAGCGCGGCTTGCTCCGCCCCCGCCGCCCTCTGGTTGGCGGCAGCGGCGGCGGGCGCGGGGCGGGTCCGCCGGCGGGGCGGGGCGGCCGGTGCCCGGGGGCGGGCGGGCTGCAGGACCGCGGCTGGAGAGCAGAAGCGGGAGCCGGAGCCCGAGCCGCGGTGGCCGCGGAGCACGGGCGCCGGCGCAATACCATGAGGCAGCCAGCGGATCCGGGGTGAGCGCTCCCGGGCCCGGGTGGGGCGGCGGAGGGAGCGCCTCAGGAGAAGGCCTGGGCTGGGGCCGGCCTGACCCCACAGGTCCATGGTACCAGCCGGGTCCGGCGGCCGTTGGCGCGGCGGGGCGCAGGGTCTGCGGTCCCGCCCCGCTGTCTTGGCCCGGGTATGGACCAGGACGCCGGCCCACTACGCCCCCCAGGCGAACCTTCTTCCTTCGGGGCCGTGCAGGGCAGTTTGGGCTGGACCCGGGCCGGAGGTGCCGACCGGTGGTCCCCAGGCTGTCCTCCCGGGGCGCCGGCTCGAACCCGGCAGGGAGGCAGCGTCCACACGCGCACTAAAGGAGAAGAGCTGGCACTTTTATGAATGGGGCCCCGGGTTCTTGCCGCCCCCCTCGCCCACGTCACGAAATGCTTAGAAGTCGAGGGACCGCAGATACTTTTACACGGATCTGTCAGAGGTTGTCTGCGCCTCGCTTGTTTTTCCTCCTACTCCGGGAAAACGCCGGTGGTCGTTGCTGTGGGTGGCCGTTGCTGTGGGTGGCCGTGGGGTGGTTTGTTTGCCATAGAAGGGGGCGGCGGCGCGCCAAAACCCCGGGGATCGGAAGGTTAACAAGTGACATTGGGCTGAGGCCTAACGCCAGCTGCCCCCCCAGGAGCCCGGGGTTGACGGTGGCGGCCGTCGCTGCTGGCTGCTGAGCCCAAAGTCGAAACGCTGGGACCGGGAGCAGAAGGGAACTGCCCGCTGGGTTGCAGCACACGCCGCCCAGGGCGCTCACCCGCGCTGGAGTTGATGCAAGGGAGTTTTTCCCCCATTGAAAACGGTTTTTTGGAAAACTTAGCCTCTCACCGAGTTGATGGTTACTTAACCATAGGTTGTTATGGTTACAGGCCATCAAATATAAGAGCAAAGTCTGTTTCCACGCTCTCTGTTTCTCCAAAGCTACGGAGTACTTTGTCACTACGTTGCATTGAACGCTGCACAGAGAGGACACACCTTTTTTAAAGTTGAAGGAAAAGCGTGGGCTCCACGAGGGCACCAGTTATATTCTGTTTGCGTTTGGAGTCCCAGCGTATTGACACTGTCAGTGCCCTGCACAAGAGTTGGAAGGAATCCGCCCTTTACATGTTTTCGATGATTCTCACCTAAGGATTTAGAGCAGTCATTTTGGGATCCAGTATAAGCTGAAGAGAAACAGCGAATGACTTGTATGGATAACATCAAGGAAAAATGGAGGGGCAACTAATTTGTGAGTTTTGGAACTTGATGACACAGGAAAGCTTATCCCTTATTGGTAAGGTGAAACTGCCATTTCATAAGCTCTCACCCAACCCTTGAAACGATTTCACTTCTCTTTCAGATTTTTCCAGAAATTGGTAGTTGGTCTAAATTTATGGAAAACAAGGAAACCTCTCAAGATGATGAAGCTAGAGTCAGGTTTTTGCTGGTGACTTTTTTTTGTTAGTGAGCCCTTCTGGGAATGACAGTGAAGGCATGGAGAGGGAACCTGGAGGACTCTGGGGACTGCCTTGCTTGCACATTTATCCCCAGGAAAAAGGTGTAGTGCCTGAGAGGAAGGAGATTAACAAACTGATTCAGATCAGAATATGGTAGTGATCAAGTCCACTGACAAGTAATCCATTGACTGGACAGACATGGAGGAAGGAACAGTTGAGGAGCCAGGTGTGGAAGGTTTGAAGAACAAGTAGAAGGTCACTGTTTATGTGATTATCGATATAGCATATGCCAAGCATATTGTTTATTATTAGAGATTACGAGTGCTTCTGGAGGAGAAGCAGGAGAGATTCGTCTTTTAGATAGAATAAATGTGTAGGATGTTTCAGATTTAATAAAAAGTTGCCTAAGAAAGAAATATCCAACTAATTTTTATTGGGAATCTGTGGTGTATAAGAAACTGCTAGGCATTATGAATATGAAGGAAGAAAAAATGGGGAAGAGTTTGTTTTTACATGCCATATGATTGGTCTTCTTTCCAAAATCAGAAGCTGTTTTCTGAGGATTTTTCTGAAGCCCTTAAGTATAGTAAAGAAGAAATGCACAGAATATTATTTAATGTAAAAACAAAACAAAGTAATGAAGCAATTCTTCTCACTGATTCTTCTTAAAGATTACTTTGGTATCAAACTGGTCTCCAGAGACCAGTTTTGTGTGTCACATTGGTATAAAACTGTATTCATCCTCATGTCTATTGACTGATGTGTTAATGGTAAGTGCCTGTTTGTTTTAGTTTTTGTTTTTAATCCCTTTGCCTGTCATTTCATTTATTCAGAAGTTGGAAAGTCCTTTAAAAAAACACTGGCCCTTTTTTCCAGGTACTTCCAGTTAATTTCTTTGCCTGAATTTCTCTTGGGGTCTTCTGTCTTCTGTCCATCCTTATTATCTCCTGAGTATCCCCCTTGGCAGCTCTTGTGGTTACAGAGAATATTCTGTCTTTGATTCTGTCCCAAAGCAGAGGTGACTAGCATTGAAAAGAAGCCATTGTTGAGTTTTAGCTCTGCCAGTTACAATGTCCTGCCATTTGTGTGTGTCTTCTCCATCCTGCAGTAGCCTCTTAGGGTGGCCACGATGGCCTCTCTTTACAGAAGAGGAAACTGAAGCTCAGAGTGATTCAATAACTTGCCAGGGTGACAAGCAGGAATTTCTATCTAGGACTTTCTGATTCTCAAGGTGCTTTTCCATTGACCATATTTCTTTTCCTGAGAGAGGAATAGAGTTTATGACGAGTAATGTAGCGTAGAGTCTGCTTGAGTAGACACATGAGAGGTCAGGTTCAGAGACGTTCAGAGAATTGCCAGTTAATGGGTTTCTTTTTCTTTTTTTTTAAGATATATATCTATATCTCACACATGCTAGGCAAGTACTCTACCACTGAGCCACAACCTTAGCCCCAGTTAATGGGTTTCTGTGCTGTGGTGGAGACAAGTTAGCAGCTCTGCCATGTGCAGTTTTGAGTATTACATGCCCTTGGGAAAATAGGGTTTTACTACTGTGACTAGACTTCTAGGTTCTGAATCCCAATGGTTCTACTTACCCTTTTGTGACTTTGAGTAAGTTACTTTCTCTGTATCTCAGTTTATTTATCATTAAAGTGGGACAATATTCACATTTTTGCAACAGTGCAATTTGTACCATTTTAACATTTAAACAAAAACAAAAACCCAAAACATATCATCTGTGGGACCTTAGAGTTGTAGTTGGCAGTGTCTTCATTTTTCAGTGCATAAAATAATGGTGTGTTTTACAGTCAGTGGTTTTTAGATTAGATGGAGTAGGTAGTACATTATTTATAGGTAGTTGTGAGGCTTGAATGAGGTCACTCATGTCCTTGGCATACATGATACCCAGTAACAGTTGATGTTGTCAAATGACAGAATGAATGGTTAACTGATAGGTGGATCTTGGGTGAAGCTACAGAGAGTCCCATAAGCTCTGCCACTCAGAGCCCAGGCAGTACCCCATGATCTGGGGCTGCAGGAACGGTTTCCAATTTGCTTGGAGCTCTGTCCTTTGGCTGACTTGTCCCTGTGAGAAGCATTAACTTCAGAAGCTAACGAGCCATGGACCACAACTCCCTTTGTTCTGCCTATTCATTAAGGTCTTTGTCAACTTTAAATCCCAAGTTAAAAATAAAATAAAAACTGGTATAAAAAGATGGGCAACCTAAGCCATTATGAGTATTCTTACGTGTGAGTTTTAAAGCTGCTAAAGGTTATGTACAAGATTCTATGTTGCTCCTTCTCAAACTCCTTTATAGTGCTTAATTACAATGCAGGAAATGTCCATGAGACATTTAATGAGAAGGGTGCTAGGAGGTCTGACAATACAGAAGCCCTTGCCTGGCATGGCTGATATGAACAGTGCACTGGATGTGGGGCTGAGAGGCTTGGTGATAATCTTGGTGACTCCATCTGTTATCCCAGGTTCCTGGCCACATCACTTTACCACTCGGGGCCTTAGAGGAGCTCTCTTCTCAAATGAGGACCCCTTCTTAGTTACCTGCCTCTAACACAATCTCATAGAATATATGAGTGTATGATTTGCAGGCTCTGAGATATGAAATGAATGAAAGGAAATTTAGAATTTTCGAAGTCTCATTTGGATGTGTGGATAATGCTTTGCAAAGCAGGAAACACCAAGCAGGTAAGAGCAGTGTGTTAGCTGGCATTTAGGGAGAATTACTGTGTGCCCCGTGCTGTTCTTTTAAACTTCACAAAATCCTATGAGTAGTAGATACTGTTATGAATTCTAAGATGAGAAACAGATTTAGAGAGGTTAAATAACATGGCTAAGATCACATTCAAGTTCAAGAGTTTATAGCTGGGATTAGAACCCAGGCTTCTATTGCTCCCATTTGACTTCTCTGGTTGCTTCAGGTGGGTCTTGCCTCATTTTGGAGTCCTCTCAAACCATGTACCCTGGGAGCTTTCCCAGGTTAAAAATAAGATTCTCCTGCTTTGAAATCACAGATTCCTGTTATTATGTACTAACAACTGTTTAAATTCTAAGTTCTCCCTCAGGATTTCTGTGAATTGGGGGAACTTTGTTAAACCTAAAGAATAATTCATGTGGGAGTTGCAGGGGACTTAAGTCCTTGAAAAGAGAGGTTTTTCTTTGTTGAACAAAAGCCATTGCACTGTCACTGTGAGCATACATGGGACTATTGAGGGAAGAATCTGACCTTTCTGTATGGAAGCTCACACAATGGGAAACCTGGGTGGGCTTTGAAATGGCTAGGTAACCTTTGCCTGTTGGATTTGCCTGGAATATTGGCTCAAGGTTTTCCCCTAAGAAGATTATGGGAACTGAGACATTGAGGATCTCCCCAGCTTATTCTAACAGCTGAGAATGGCACAGGGCAAGAGGCACTGTCTTCAATCATAAGCTTATTTAGGACTTGAGATCAAAACCCACCCTTTGGATTGTACCTGAAAACACCTTTCAGAGTCACAGTTTGCATTCTGTAAGTTTCCTTTCTCTTGTTATTTAAAGCTGACATAAGCTGGCTTGTTCTCTTATCCAATTTTCAGTCCTTTCCTAAACTAATGCTGTCTTTTAAGCAGTATTCCTAAAGATGGAATTTATCTTTTGGGGCTAAGAGAGAATTTAAATTTTTTTTCTACTGAAAGAACTGACTGAACAATGGTTGTCAGTCACCAAGCATTTGAGTTTCTCCTGGGGCCAAGCACTGTGCTTGGTTTGGAAATCTGACAGGCAGCAAAACAGATGTGGCCCCTGACTGCACTTGGCACCTTATCTAGTCTAGACAATAAACAAGTCAACAGAGCTTTATGTGCACTGTACATATGATATTGTAGTGAGTGTAAAATCTTCCTCTGGAGAAAAACAACAGGGCACTGAGAAAAGGTAAAGGGAAGGAGCCCACAGCTGGGAATGCTGGGAAGAGTATTGCAAGAGAGGAAGCAATGGTTCTGGGGCTATATGTAACTCAGTGGTTAAGTGTTTGCCTAGCATAAAGTGAAGGCATTGTGTCCATATACAACGAGAGAGAGAGAGAGAGAGAGAGAGAGAGAGAGAGAGAGAGAGAGAGAGAGAGAGAGAAGAGAGAAAACACGAACGAACAACATGTGAGTAGTGTGACTGCATTGAGGGAGCCAGAGAGGAGAAGATGGGAAAGGGCAGTGCACTGGGGGTCAGGCAGGGGCCCAGGAGCTGGTCACCATTGGAGGATCCTTGGAAAGTTTCTTAACCTCTTGTGCTTCAATTTGCTCTTCCAAGTGGCTGTGAAAGAGCCCTAAGAGCAGTACCTGGTGTGACAGACAGGGATATGAGTAAGGATTTGCTGACTCTCAGGACTGTGGGGAACTTGACCTAGAATGGGTGGGCTTCTCATCATTCAAAGTTTGGAGTAACCACAGGGCTGAAGGGAGGAGAAGGAGGACTGCCCAATCTCCTGGAAGGCCTCCAGGCAGCCTGGTGTTGGGCTTTCTGCAGTGCACCTGCTCATGGGAGAACTTGCTCCACCTATAGGAGCCTCTACAGCGGGTGCAGTGTTCAATATGGATTTGGGTGGACTTGAAGCCATTGTGCCTCTGCTTCTGCCTATAGTTGTCTGCTTTAGTGTTTGGGAGGTAGATTTTAGCCTCTTCCCCCCCCCCCCTGTGAAGAGGAATCAGAGGCTACTGGCCTTATTACCAGGTCATTAGGTGTGACAGCTCTGAGTTGCTGTGTGTGATACCTGCTTGAGCTCCATCTCTGACAAGATTTGATGTGGTATTTTCACATTCAGAGAGACAGCTCCCCTGGGATTTTATAGGGAGATTATAAAGCAGGTCAGAGTCTTTGGTTCTTTGGTCTGGCTTGGATAGTCAGTAGAATAGTATTTAAATTATTTGCAAAGTATTTATTAAGCCTGGTAAAATTTGTATATAGTTGCATTAGTTTTAAGTCTTCTATTCTAGAAAATAATATACAAAAGTAGAAATAATATAATGGATCCCATGCATCTGTCACTTGGTTTTAATAATTATAACATTCTCCTAGTACTGAAGATAGCTTCACACTGAAGCATTTTGGTGGATTTTCTGTCACAGTATAAAAGTGTCTTTGGATTGAAAAAATCATATGATAGAAATTATCATGGAGGAAAAAAAAAGTCCTGCATCCTGTATAATTATAAGGCTGTGTGTGTTAGGTCATTGATATTTAGAATCTGAAATGAGCATTTCTTGGAAGCTTCTTATAGACTTGCTTGTGAAAAGTAGGCATAAAAAATTAAGAGCACTCTCAAGATGATCAGTTTATTAAACATGGAGTATTAACCATTGTGGACAGTGTGTAAGGTACATTTACAAAAATAATTCTGTGTCTATAGTGGCTCATAAAATTATGGCCCCCTTCTTGCCAAAGCGCAGGTTATTTCAAATAGATTTTACACAAAGCTCAAACTATGAAACAGATTGTTTTAGTTATATATATTGAAGCACAATTTATAATGTTCACTTATAAAAGCAAATAAGACACAAGTAAATAATTTTGAAAGTCTCTATATTTTAAATTTTTGTTTTCAATTTTTAAAGGGGAAATTCAAACTAAACATGCAAAGAATCCAGTAGCAGTGCTCCTGTGGGTCTTTGCCCGACAGACCTTTCTATGATGTTGATGTTCTAGATTGGTGCTCTCCAACGCGGTAGCCACTTTCCGAGTGCCACTGTTGAACATTTGAAAGATAGCAGTGTCACTAAGAAACCAAACCTTTAATTTTATCTAATTTTAATTTAAATAGCTCCATACTGGCAGTGCAGCCCCAGGGTTTAAAATCACCAGTCTCAATGATAGGATAGAATCCAGCACAAACTAATTTGGGCAACAAATGAAAGAGAACAAATCATATGTAGTTCCTAAGCTCAGAACATCTTAGAGAAAAGAAGTTTGATTTTGTGAGAGAAGGAAAAACTTCCTATTAGGGAGCTGCAGGTCTCAGTGATTCAGGTTAGATTTGATGCTGTGGTGTCTTGGGCACAGGATCTCATGAGAAGAGGAGTAAGTCTCTGAACTGTAAGTTCTGTGCTGCTTGTTCACTGCTCAGTGTCTTAAGAGGTAGAAAGGAATGGGTTAAGTGGCTCACCTGAAGCCTTGGAAGTTGTGTCCACTGCCACTGTAGGGCAGCACCCAGGGCCTTGGAGGTGACAGCTGCAGAGGGCACAGGCTTTTTGATCACTTATTTCTCCCCAGTGCATAGTAGATGCTTGATAAATGGGTGTTTAGAATGGATGATAGTTATAGTAAGTAAGAAGAAGGGCTTTAGATTTATCTAGAAATTCTGGATAACAGGTGCCACAGGAAGTGTCCTAGTGAGCTGCAAACTTTGCACAGCCGTTCTTTCTGCTAGGGGTCATTGACATTTCTCCTCACTGCAGACAGGCACAAGCTAGACTTCCATCCTGCACCCACCTCGCTCTTACCCATTTCTTTGCCAAATGCTGCAGATCTTGATCTTGTAAACATCTCTGGAATGGTTCCCTTCTCTCCGGCTTCATTGCCACCACTCTAGTTCAGACAACCATCTTTATTGCTTGGCAGACTGCAGCAGCCCCTCACTAACCTGCCTACATCTCCTTCTGCTCCTTTGTAATCTACTCCCTGTGTTCAGGCAGAGTGGTCTGTGAAGTATTCCTATCCTCGCTCAAACCCTGTGAAGGCTTCTTGTTGCTCCTGGGAAAGATCCACATTCTAAACATATTTCTGAACATGTGATCCAGCCCTCCTGCCTTTTTTAGCCTGGACTGTCTCTTCATTGGCTTATTACATTCCAGGCTCACTGGCCACCTTTGTCCCCATCCTCAGCTGGGAGGGAGCTAGACCTTTCAGGAATTGAACCCTGTGCTTGAAATGGCTCCATCTCCTGACTTCCCTCCTTTTCTCTTCTTGCCATTTGCAGCAAACTGATAAACTGTCTGTTATTCATGTCCTTTGGTAGATCTCTGCTCTTTCCCCTTCCTCCAGGAGGGCTGGCCCGTGTTCATTTTGTTCATCATTACGTACCTACAACCTAGCAGTGTCTGCCCATTGCCTGTGCTTGCAGAATGTTTGTTGGAGAATGAATGAGTGTGTTCAGGTGTGCTAGAAAACAAGGAAAAACTTGAGTATTTTTTTTTAACTTGGGTTTACTGTAGAAGTTGAGTAATTTTTAGAGTAGAATAACCCAGGAGGGGAAGTGGGAGGTGGGAAGAGTCCATAGAGATCCATTGTAGAGCTATCCAGTGTTTGGGGAGGAAGTACCTTACAAAAACAGGCCTGAGGAAACATTTTGTATACCTTTATCCTAGACTTAGAAGGCATTTGCCTGCCATGGTGAAAGGATGGAATTTGAGGGTGGCCCTCTTACCTGGATGAGGTTTCTACACCCAGCCTTAGGAGGCAACTCTCTCAAGCATGGGCTCTAATTTGAGATCTCAAGGTCAAGATCGTAGTCTTCTGTGTACAGCCCATGGTCAGGATCCAGATGTAGTCACCTTCCTAGCAGTGGATTCTGTACTGCTCATATTTGTACTTCTCTCCTGCCTTTTACCCACCTCCCTTGTTCCCAGCAGCAAACCCGAGTGCTTCACCTGGGGGTGTTTGGCAAGCATTTGATTGTAGTCCCTTGTGTACTAAAATTTATACTAGGTAGACTCTAAAAAGGGGTCCCCGGGGCTGGAGTTGTGACTCAGTGGTAGAGCACTTGCCTAGCATAGGTGAGGCACTGAGTTCGATCCTCAGCACCATATAAAAATAAATAAAGGAATTGTGTCCATCTACAACTAAAAAATAAAAGTAAAAGGGGCAGTAATAGCAGGGAATTCTTGTTGCACCTGGGGGACAAGAGGCCTCCTGCTATTGGGACACATTCCCTGTTGGAGAGAAGGAGCAGCCATGTTTAGCCCTGGCACTACAGCTAGGGAGACTTGCTGTTTTGCTCAGGCCCCACGGCCATGTGGTAGGGAGATAGGAGAAACGATCTTCTCTTGAACTTTGAAGTTATGCATAGGAGATTGAAGGACTGTAGGCAAAGATGGTGGATAAATTTCTCCAACAGCTTTTGTGATTATGACTCTGAAAGAGAAAATTAGGTTGAGATGTCACTAGCTGGTTTCCTAAATAGTGTCCTTTTCCAAGGAAGGGACTAGTTGCTGAGACCAGAACCTCTGATAACCAGACAAGACCATGGTGAGGTGTTTTTTGGGAGTCTTGCAAGTCTGGTGATGAGGACTTCAGACTGTATATTAAGGAGACAGAAGTGAAAAGTGTACAGGAAAATTGCAGATCCCCAGATAACAAGGAGACATGTGTGACTTAGCAGCTATCTTGGTACCAAAGGGGTGATCAGGAGAGAAATCTCTAGTGGCAACTGGCACTGAAGCCAGTTAAGAACACCCCTGAGTGGGGGGTTCTGGTATCTACAAACTCATGCCTGAGGGTAAGCAGCTCAGTCCACCTTGTGCTGGGGACCCTGCAGTGTAGCCAGGGAGGTATGGTGGGGGTAGGCGATAGTTAGCAGTGCATGTAGAGCCAAGAATTATGGATACCATGGCCCCAAGAGAAAACCTTCTGAGGGGTCACTCTCCATACCCTCATTATGGAAACTGATGGAAAACATTGCAGTTATGATGGAAAGGGGGGTAAGGGGATGCCCTTATAGGACTCAGCCTGCCAGACCAAGGCAAGTATTCTTTTCCATAGATGGATTTTAAACGGGCCCTCTGAGAGGTGAAGTCTCATGTCGATGTTTGTATTTTAGGTGAATTCTGTTACAAGGTGAATTCTATTACAGGTAACCATGTGATGAGTTCTAACTCTATGCTGCTGCTAATTTGGCCTCTGAGAGGTAGAGGGTGTGTGTGTGTGTGTGTGTGTGTGTGTGTGTGTGTGTTTGGGACTTGATGCCAAATAGGGAAAAGCTGCTAATTTGGCCTCTGAGAGGTAGAGGGTGTGTGTGTGTGTGTGTGTGTGTGTGTGTGTGTGTGTGTGTGTGTTTGGGACTTGATGCCAAATAGAGAAAAGCTGTTTGACAAAGTAAACAAGGTTAAAGCCATCCAGAGGGCCAGGGAGTCTGTGACTGCAGCCCAGAAGTAAGCACAAAGGAGCGCCTCACACAGACTGGCTCTGCTACTGAGAACATTGGGCTGAACATTTCCTACCCTGTGCTGTTGTTTCCTTTAATTAAAATGATGGAACTCCTCCTCCTTATCTAAACTGGAACAGGAGCCATCTTGATGTCCTCAGATACTTTTTAGAGATGACTTCTTGAATATTATTAGTTTACAATGACTATAGATAGTTTTTCTTTGGTGCTGGGCATGGGAAGGGGGGAAAAAGTACATCTTGAGCTTCTCATTAGTGATAGAGTTGTTGGCAGGGCCTCACACATGCTAACCGTGTGCTCTATCACTGAGCTACACCTGACCCCACTGATGACTAAAGGTTGTGGATCTCCTTGGCCTCCCATCTTCCTCTCGCCCCTACAGATTTCAGAGCAGAAACTCTAGTACTTGCTTTAGGAAGCCTGAAGCGAGCTGTCTTCAGGGAAAGTTGAGCTGCTGTTCTGGCTAAGTTCATAGGTGAGATTGAAATGGAAAATAAGTCAGAGAAGTAGAAACCCCGTGGGAAAGGAGTTGCTTTTGTTTAAATTTCCCAGGGCAAGCTAAAGCCTGTGGGGATAGGATGAGTGGTATTCGATCCTGAAGGCTGAGGTTCATAGTAAAGCAGGAACATTAATTTTTTTTTTAAGGCTAAAACTCCAAATAGAAATGACTATTGATCATGCTCTGAGCCAGAGACTAAACTCATTTAGTTGACTTAGCTTTTGTCTAAAGGCTTGACTATGATTGAGAAGCATGTTCATGGGAGGCTTAATAGCCCGAAGTGCATTTTATTTCAGATCTGATTTGTAGTTCCAAACTCTTAGGGAAGGAGGAAAAAAAGCACATCTTGAGCTTCTGAATTAGGTGATAGAGTTGTTTTGGTAGCAAGCATAAAAGTCCAGGGCCTAGAATGTTCTGGGGTAGGTGGTCAAGAGGCCCTTCTAAAGGGTTGTATGAATTTATAATGCCAGAGTGTTAGTCTCAAAAAATAAAATTGAAAGCATATTTAATGTGTATTTCTTTGACCACAGTTTTGGAGGAGCCTTCCAGAAACTGCAGCTTTGACTGTTTATAAAGTCTGATTCTGCTGTGGCCTGATAAGAAGGTTAGCTGCCTTGTGGTATCTCTAGAATTGACCCATTAGCTTCAGTTCCCTCTCCCAGGACTCCCGTCCTCCTCCTCCTAGGCTCCCTCCCCAGGGCTGCAGTGGAGTGCTCTGCCTTGCACCCCGTACTGCTGAGTGAGCACACAACTGGCCGTCCTGTTGATGGGTCAGTGTTGAGTGAGATGGTGCTTTACAGAAAACCAAAGGAAAAGAGTGTATTTTTTGGCCATGTTTTTCTTTCTTAGGATACCTTTTATACAAATGCTTAAGTTGGTGTTTCAGAATGAGAAGTTTTAGTCTCCTTATCTTAAACAATAAGCAGTAAGTCAGGACAGGTACTTGAGTTCAACTCCTTAGTTTTTCCTCCTGCCTGTCACTGTAGGGTACAAGTCAGCATCACAGGCATGTGTGACACAAGTGCTGAGGGAGGGAAGGGCCCTGCCAGACAGGTGGGAAGTCCAGAACTGGCTTCAGAGTCCTCATCTAACCACTGGAGTGGTTTCAAGCCAAATTCTTTGAAGCTTGATAAAGAACTTGTAGATTATTTCCTCATAGTTAATATGGGTGGTTATATAGAAGTCCCTTGAATTCAGCAGGTGACACTGCTCAGAAGAGTGTCTGTGCTTGGGGACTGTGACTGGGCAAGTTCAGATGCTTGCCACAGGAGTCTGCCTTCTGTGAATCCTTAAAACAAGGTCCTTATACACCTTGCTGTCTTTTTTAGGGAAGGCTTTGAGGAATATTAGAGCAAGTATTTTAATTCCTTGAATAGAATTAAACACAAATTTTAAAATAGAATTAAACACAAATTTTAAATTATAAAATGGTTAATTAAATTCTTTTGGGGGGGGTACCAGGGATTGAACTCAGGGGCGTTCTATTACTGAGCCACATCCCCAGCCCTATTTTGTATTTTTTTAATTTAGAGACAGGATCTTACTGAGTTGCTTAGCACTTTGCTTTTGCTGAGGCTAGCTTTGAACTTGCGATCCTCTGCCTCAGCCTCCTGAACTTCTGCGCCACCACACCTGACAATTAAATTATTTTCTTCCAAACTAATAGTTTATAAATTAGTGTGCCAGTTTTCCCTCCCTCCCTCCCCCGCCTTTTTTTTGGGGGGGGGTTACTGGGGATTGAACTCAGGGGTACTCAACCACTGAGCCACATCCCCAGCTGTATTTTATTTTTTATTTAGAGACGGGGTCTCACTGAGTTACTGAGCACCTCACCATTGCTGAGGCTGGCTTTTAACTCATAATCCTCCTGTCTCAGCTTCCCCAGCCACTGGGATTATAGTCATAAGCCACCACACCCAGTTTTTCCCTCTCTTTTTTAACTTAAGCACCTAAGTATGTTTTGGAATTTTAATTTGTTTTTCAATTTTTTTGGTTCTTTCTTGAATATCTACAAAGTAACCAACTATTTTCCCCTTGTGGTCTAGGTTCCAGGAGTGAAGTTACTGGTGAAGATTTGAGAGGTCCTAGAAGATATCATCTTCTTGGGGTAGAACGTTTGTTCTCCCTTCTCTCTTGTCCTTTCCAAACTCCCCAGGACCAGACACTGGCCATCCAGAGGGATGCAATCAAAACACTACCTTACTCTATAAACATCTGGAGTTTTCATACATGGGGAGGGAGAAAGGAAGTCTGTCTCTTGGAAAATTGAATGTGAAATCATGTGGATATTTTGTGTGTGTTTGTGCGCGCACACGTAAGCATTTGTGTGTAAGTTCTTTGAAGTTTGTCAGGTTTTCAAATAGCCCTTAACCAAGACGGGTTAAGGAAGCACTCTCTTGCACACCTCTTATTCGAGCAGCTCTGTAACCAGCTTTTGAGAATGGAGGGGTCACTTCCAGGAGGCCATGAATCTGGAGCACAGATAAGGCTAGTGAGCATACTCTCTTCCCTCCCTGCAAGCCTGCTCCCTCTGTAGAGGGAGCACTGAATGAGCTTGTTCTCCTAGCCAGGCACTCTGGGGCCCAGGATATTTTCTCCCTCCTGGTTTCTTGCCCCTTGACTTCTCACAGGGCCCTTCTTCATTTTTGTTGGATTTAATCCTTCTCTCTCTTCTTCCCCCTTCCTTCTTCATTCTAAATGCCTGTGGTTAGCTTTTCTGTTAAGTCTGATAATTCTTGATTATAGCCAGAAAGTTCCCCCCCATAACTACTTAAAGAACCTGGAGGCTGGCCCTGTGACTGGTGGGTGGATCCTGTCCCTTCCTGGAATGCCTTGGGGCCTCAGCTTTCCCCTCCAGCCCCAAGTCCAGCCATTTGCTGTGGCAGCCTGTGGCCAGTCTTAAGCACACAGCTGCCATTGCTGGTCACTGATCCTTCCTTTCCTCATTAACCTAGTGTATGTCATATGATGAGGAGCTCTGCTCATGAGAGTATGGTTCAAGTTTATGTTCCTTTTTCCAATTTTGCCACAGGCAGTAAAGATAGAAGTTGTTGGTTTCAGAAAGACACCCCCGCCCCCCCATCCCCCCCTGCCCCCCGCAGCTCAATAAATAAGACAAGGCTGGTAGTTAATGGCATTGCAAAACAATTTTTTTTTTTTTTTTTTTTAATGCCCGGGATCCAACCCAGGGCCTTATGCTTGCTAGGCAAATGCTCTACCACTGAACTGTGCCCCTTGCCACAGAAATTTAAATAATAGTCAAAGGTGTTCATCTTCTGCCTTTGGCCATTTAAGCTTCTTTCCTTCCCTGCCTTCTCCTCCAGGGATCCTGGGAGTCAGGGATCTGGCTTCCTAAGGGTTTTGGAGGAGGGGCTCTTTATCTTATTGCTTCTGAGGATTTCCTAGGCTGTTGCCAGCACTAACCTTCACACAAAGGTGGGCATGTAATCCTGGACACTGTGCTGAAGAAACTGGATCTCTTCACTCATGGAGCCATTCCATGAGCTGGTAATGCAAGCTGTTCGTAATCACAGAAAACCTACCGTGAAATTCATCTAAAATTAATGAAGTGTCAGCACTGAGGACTTTAAGTACAGAAGGAGTCAGGGCTTGGCCCTCAATTACTGGAGTGGGATGATTTCTTGCTATAGTTTTTAAGCCTTCGGCTGGCCTTCCTTTGCTTCCTGTTGTGCCTGTGGCTGCCTTTCCTCTCTTGTCCAGTTGGTTCACATTCCTATGACAGAGACCCATTTTAATAAGAAGCTACCAAAATGTGCAGCATATTACAAAGTCAGATGTTCAGGATTGTCTATTCCATGAACACAGAAGAGTGAAAGCACCAGTGTTTTTGTGGTACTGAAGACTGAACCTAGAGCACTCTACCAAACTGAGCCAAATCCTAGCTCTTTTTATTTTATTTTGAAATGGGGCCTCACCATGATGCCCAGGCCAGGTTGTGGTCTCCAATTTACAGTCCTCCTGCCTCAGCCTCCTGAATTGCTGGAGATTACAGTGTGCACCATTGTACCCAGCCAGTGGCTTTTAGTTTGTTTTGTCTTGTTTTATTTATTTATTTTATTTTTTAGAGACAGGTTTTCACAGGCTGGCTTCAAATACCTGGACTCCAGCAACCCTCCTGCCTCAGCCTCCCAAGTAGCTGGGACTCCAGATGTGTGCCACAAAATCTGGCTGGTTCAATGTATTGAAAAGAAAACAATAAAATATGGGGAAAAAATTTGGTAATGAAAACCAGCTAGATAACTAATAATATGTCTGCTTTTCTTGATTTTGATTTTTTTAAAAGGGGAATTGTGGGGCTGGGGATGTGGCTCAAGCGGTAGCGCGCTCGCCTGGCATGCGTGCGGCCGGGTTCGATCCTCAGCACCACATACCAACAAAGATGTTGTGTCCGCCAAAAACTAAAAAAAAAAATAAATAAATATTAAAATTCTTTCTCTCCTCCCTCTCTCTCTCTCTCTCTCTCTCTCTCTCTCTCTCTCTCTCTCTCAAAAAATAAAATAAAATAAAAATAAAAGGGGAATTGTTCAGTACTTCATTTGTATGTATATCTGCATTTGAAGATGTCTAGATCTCTGTTCACATATGCCATTATAAATGGTTGAGGTATTTTGAGGCTAAAATCTTTAGTGCTTTGGTGACATGTACTTTATAGGTGTACCATTCCTTGATTTAATAGGAAGGATCTCTGCTCTGTATGCGCTTTTATGTGATTTGAAAAGGAACTAACTATTCCATTTAAGTAGATTTCAATTAGGATAATGGGTTTGAGACAGCTCACAATGGAACATTTTCTAGACTCTTAAGATAGAATTGTCAAATTATAGCAAGTAGAGTTAGAAATTATTTTGCAATTTTCTCAGCAGATTGTAATTTCTCCTTCTGTACATCTAGTCATTCTGGAAATAGTAGTGTAAAGGTACCTTTTTCTAAAACAGTATTTTCCAAATAGAAGGGTACCTTTTGGTTTAGTAGTAATGGAGGAAGAAGATTGTCACCCAGGAGAATAAGCAGAAAGTACTCATTTTTCAGCCTCTCGTTTATTGTACTTTGGTCACATTTTTGAAGAGAGTCCCAGAATTGCCACAGGTGTGGAAAAAAAAAAATTGGTATCTGGGTAGACTTGGAATGAAAGTGAGATTTTCAGAGTAAGCAGGTCACTTTCTTACTTGACTTTTAGAAATGGAGGCGTGGTCATAGCAGGCCAGCAGCCAGGGTTAGTGACATTGAAGAGTTCCTATAGTATGTGTATTTCAATTTTCTTTTTTTATTGTTTCTTTTTTTAGTACCAGGAATTAAACCTAGAGGTGCTTAACCATTTAGCCACATCGCCAACCCTTTTTTTATTTTTATTTTTAAATTTTGACTCAAGGTTTCACTAAGTTGCTTTGGGTCTTGTTAATTTGCTGAGGCTGGCTTTGAACTTGTGATCTTCTTGCCTCAGCTTCCCAAATCGCCGGTATTATAGGTACTTACCACTGTGCCTGGCTAGATATTTAAATGTTCATGTTTGAAAAATCATGGAGAACAAGGATTTGTTAAAACAAATAAAAAGTAAAAATTTTAAAATGGGAATATTCATGTATATACTTACAGGATGTTAAATTTTTAAAAAATATCTAGGACCTGATTTGTTAATGGGCCCAGGGAATAGTGACTGAAGGGTTATATTTTAAAGCAGAAACACTTAGTTGAAGAAAAAAACATGCCTAGGAGGAAAGATTCTGTGGTGATGTGTCCTGCATTTTGAGTGATATACTAAAACCTTGACAATTGCACGTTAATTTTGATCTTTTTTGGGGAAGATGGATAAAATAATGTATCTTTCAGAAGAAAAACTTGCTATGAAATGTCAAAGTCTGCAGTGGAAAATGTCACCATCCATGAATGAAAACAAATTCAAAATTCAAAATCGTAAATGAAGACTTATGGACTTGCTATCTTGATTTCAGGGGCTAAGGCCATGAGATCCAGCAGACCACGTTGGGCACTCACAAAAGGATTGTGGGAACTGCTACTTTGTAAGAGTTTTTCCTGATAAATGGACTTTGACTCCAAACCATTCCCAACTTGATAGAACCCTTGTTCATCAGAGGCAGATCTGAAACACCTGAGTTTCTTGAAATAATCCAAAGGATAAAGTTCTGCCAACCTTTAAAAGAATGGTGTTTTAGCTTCTTTTGGGACACTGAACCTGTGAGAGTCGATGAGACTGTTAGAAAGGGAGTTTGCTGCTCTTGCAGACACATTTTCATTGGAGGGCTAGAGCATTTCCTTGGGAATATAACTTGTGGCTTCTTGGACAGTCAAATTGAGCAGGGCTGGAATCTGTCATCCAGGCCTCATTTTGAGAGAGCTGTTCACTGACAGGAGTGTTTCCCGAAGATGCAGCTCCCCACCCACCTAGGCATCCGGGGCTATTCCTGTAAGGGTCTTTTTGAAAGTATTTTTGTTTAAGGGCAGTTTTATTATGTGTATTTGGAAAAGCAGTACTAACTCTGCTTTTATTTCTCTGGTTATTCATATGCTCTTCCCCCTGTAGAGTAGAAGGACTGATTACTGCCTTTGACCTTGCGGTGTTTAAAGTCTGAAATTAATTTGTTAGATAAGTTGCTTTTTATGTTATTTATGAAGGGGGCATTGCATGCTTGCTTGTTATGCGTAACATGATTTCCAGAATCTCCTATTTGAAAATAAAATACATGGTTTTAAGAAAGTGACTTGTGAGAACTGCATGTAGTAGATTTGCATCCTGTTTTCTGGTCCTTGGGCCTTGCAGGCTGGGAGGATTGATTCTGGTGCATAGGCAGTTGCTAGAGCCACAGGTCTGGAGTCTAGACTCTTTGGGGTGGTAGCAGCTCTTTGAGCCCCTGGTAGGTGGTAGCCTGCAAAGGAGGCTTTATTTATGTGTAAACAGTTAGGATGAGGAGGTGATGTTCCCCTCTTTTCTAGAAGGATCCTTTTCTTTGATACAGCAGCTGGATTGGAATTTCAGTTTCCTAAAAGAAATGCATTTTCCCAGGACAAACAACAGTAGACACTGGTTCTGTGCCTTGTCTACAGTCCTCTCTTAGGTAGTCTTGTGCGCCTGGATACTACTAAGTAGGTCTGGGGTTTAAGTTACACCTCACTGGGTCTGGGGATGTGGCTCAAGCGGTAATGCGCTCACCTGGCATGCGCGGGGCGCTGGGTTCAATCCTCAGCACCACATAAAAATAAAATAAAGATGTTGTGTCCACTGAAAACTGAAAAATAAATATTTAAAAAATTATTTTCTCTCTTTTTTAAAAAAAATAGGTAAATTCTTAAATGTAAAAAAAAGTTACACCTCATTTTCTCATGGCAACTGTGTCATGATATGTTACGTTCCAGAACTTATTATACCTGATGTCTACTTTCTAAAATATATTCAGCTGTAAATGTTGTATTTATCTTCTGAACTATTTGAAATTTTCTAAGGACATAAACAGTTTACTTAGGTAGTATATGCAGTGTCTGCTCAATCATTGAGCCAGTTAATATTAAAATGCCTCCTATGTATCAGCACTGGGACATAGCAGTGAACAAACCATTTCTGCCACATGAAGGACATATTCTTGTGAATGACAGGTAACAAGTGAGTAGTTGTATAAGCTAATATCAGGTAGAACCATTGTTCTGAGGAATAAAGCAAGGAAGGAAATGGGGAGGCTGCTCTTTAGGGCAAGGTGGTCAGGAAGGTCTTTCTGAGGGGATGACACTTGAGCCGAAGCCTGCTGTGCTTTGCTTTGTGGTGCTGGGGATCAAACCCAGGGCCTCAAGCATGCTAGACAAGTGCTATACCACTGAGCCACATCTTTAGCCCTGCTTTATTTTCTCAAAATTTACAACAAATTTTGGAAGTGACCATATTTGGGGTCATAGCATTCCACGAGGTTTCTTTGCATAGATTTTGATGGATTTATTTAAAGAACCTTTTAGGAATCAGGACTTTGGTGTCACTCTCCAGCCATATCTGTTTTTTTTTTTTTTTTTCTCTTATTGTCAGTATTCCTGTGGCAAGAACAGGAGAGACAATTGCTGGCCTCTTGCAGTGCTTTGGAGTGGGGCAGAGCATCTTCCTGTTCTCTGGCTGGCTTCTGAGCTGGGCCGCTGGGGCTTTCTGCCCAGTGTTATGTGTCAAGCTCTTTGGCACCAGCTGATCCCTTAGCAGTCACTCCACGAAGACTAACCATCTAGATGCCTCCTCCAGAATGGTCACTACATTCAGAGGCCAGCTAACTCTAGCTTGGCCCTGAACCCTAGAAACACGGCCTGGGGTGCAGGGTGAGGGATTGCAGCCGTTGCCCTGAGACTACTCTCCTTCTGAATGTCATTTTAAAGCATCAAATCCCCAAATTATTACCAGTCTCTTCGGAAGCAGTGAATTCTGCCAGTAGTGCTTACTGTTCAAAGCATTTTTTCACACATGTGACCCATTAATTAGCCCCACAGTTAATCCCATTATCCCATAGTCCCAGGGAACATTAATAACAAGTATTTGTATAGGGCTGGAATTGGCAGATCTGTGGGCATCTTCTGTAATCCTGTAATAACACCTATTGTATTTGTCACCTCTCTTGCTCCTTTGCAGACCAGGAAACTGACGTTAAGCATGTTCAAGGAAGGAAGGGAATGAGGCCTCCAAGGAGGAGCCTATGCTGAGGAGTTTCATAGAACCCCTTTTGTGCCTATACAGATGCTCTGTGGTACTTTATTTTTCCCATTTTGCAGATGAAAAACTGAAGCTCAGAAAGATTAGGTAGCTTGCCTGAGGTCACACAGCTGGTGATGGGATTGGCACAGGATATGTCTGAATTGGAAATGCATACTTTTTCCATGGTACCAGGACCTGTCTGACTTGCCTGAGGCCACATTGCCCTTGCTCCCTTCTTCCCTTTGAGACTCCCACCTCTGCCTTCTTGCCTCCTCAATCACCTTGCCCCATGTCTGAGCTAGGGCAGGTTGAGAAGCCCTTTTATTACAGGTATCTGGAGGCATAGTAGGCTTTGAAACATCTACAAAGAGCTAAACATGGGTGTGCATGTGCAGGCTTACACACACACACACCACACATACTCTTACATAAGTATGTATAAAAGACCAAAGGTGTGTTCTATATCACTCAAGCGTATCAGGCATTTGCTTATATTTTAACACCTTGTCATTAGTGTGCCACTAGTTGGTGCCCCTGCCATTTATCATGATTTCATTCACTTGGTCCCCCATTTCTGTGTAGTGCTTGTGCTTGCCACCTGTAAGGATGGTAGAATATTTTCTGTTTCTACACGCATAATCCCTGGTTACAGTATAACTAAAATTTATAAAACATGGTGGAGGTTACTGCCGCAGTCTGGCTGGGCACAAATAACCGAGCCGCCACGAAGCACTTGTAGGTTCAAACAGCAACTCTAACTCTTTGTTCCTGAACTCCACCAGCACACTCCACACACATGCTCCCGGGAACACCCTCACCCTCCACCAGGCTCTGAGCACACTCTCTGGGAACCCCGAGAGAGAACTCCAAAGTACCCCGAGGCAGCAAGAGCCCACCTATTGCTGGACAGCAAAGGTCTATATACAATTGAATACACAGCTTAACTTAACCATCATCATCTCAATGGCTCGCTGGCATCACCTCTTAACCATTCCCTTGTGGCAAAATGCCATGCGTCATCCCGACTGGCTGTGGCCCTCAACAGGTTACCATATGTCTAACTAGGTGAAACTCTTTAGAAGCTGAAGCAGAGAGAATTGAATTGGGAAAAACAGCTTTTCAACAATTAGGATTATTTTTAGGCTAAGGACAAATAATTGCAGGTAACAACAATAACAAAAAAAAACTTTTCAAAATAAGCATCATAATATCTGCCCTCCAAGGTAGAGGACTGGCACCCAGACAGCCAGCTGCTTTCCTTTCGTGGTCACCGGCATTGGTGAAAGGTGTCCTGTGCCTTTTTGATTCCCATGTCTGTCTTTACTAGTAATGAGGCCTCAGGTAAGTTACTCAGTTTCTCTGCTTCACTTTCCTTATTTGAGAAATAGTATAATTCCTATCACAGAGATCAAATGGGAGGGTGTCTTGAAGTGTCTGGGACACAAATCTTCAGTGAAAGTTCCCTTTCCAATCCTTACCTCAAAATTGAGTGAATTAGTGCATACTCCTGAGCTGTTTGGGTGATGCAGGGACTGTCCTCGCTCATTTTAGGGAACAGTTATGTTTCTTCCTCCACTTTGAAGTTTCTTGTTTGCTGCCTAGTTTGAATCAGGATTCCAGAATTGGAAGATTTTTTTTTTAATGTCAAATTTAAATTTCTCTTGAAAGATGTATTTCAAAAAGTTGAACTTGCGCAGAATTTCTGAAATGGTTTTATTATATATGTTGCTTGCACAGTATTATTTGGAGCTCATGACTTCAAGAAAAACTTTATCATTCAACAGGTTTGCCTTTCTACTGGTTTTGGATAATTTGTAAGGATCCATTAGTCTCCTGTCCAGGGGACATGTAGTTCCCAGAGCTTTGAACACCTTTCTGATGCACAGTAGGAGATCACCAAATATCTCATACTCTGAGATGTTCCAAACAGAACCTGCTACATCCCTTTAAACCTGATCCTTCTCTGATTCCCAATCTTGGTGATGGTACCTCTCTCTTCCAGTCTTGTAATCCTGATGCCTGGGGCTTATCCTCAATGCTCTCATCTTTTTGTCCCATCCAGCCCATAAGTTCCATGCATATGTCTCCTGACTCTTTCTTAAATCCTTTCTTTTGTCACACCATTGGAGTCCAGGCTACCATGGTCTCACCAAATTTATTTTAAGAGCCTAACTGACCTTCCCTGGCCCCTTCTTGCCTCTTTTCAGTGTTTTCCACACGCAGCCGGAGTGAGCTTTTCAAAGTATGCCCCTCCATACCTCCCACCAGATCACATGCAGTCACCCTTCAGTCATTCTGCATTGTTCTTGGGACAAAGTCTACATCCTCATTGTGGCCTTCCAGGACTGGCATGACTGGCCCTGTCCCTCTCCATTCATAGGTCCTTGCTGATGCTGTTCCCTCTTGTGGAATGCACACACTGCCACCATTGGTGAGCCAATCCAGACTCCTTGAGATTTCAGCCCATTTTCCACCAGAAGGGGGGCGGGGGGCAGGGGTGTCCTTCCGTGACAGATACACAAACTAATTGAAATTAATTGGTTTCTTGGAGCCCCTCTTGTTCCTTTCTGACTCTGACATTGATTATTTGATCCTCTCCCTCCACTGGCAAGTTCCCTGAGGGCAGGTAGGGTACTGCTTTGTGAAGCAGGATACAAAAGACAAGTACTGAATGTTAAAGCCTTGCTTCTCCTCTCAGAGCTTCAGTGTCCTGTGTCCAGCTGGAAAGGTTTGGCTGACATTAAAGTGTTTGTACAGACAGACCTGTAGCAGTGAATAAATTGTGAGACAAAGAGAGCCTTAGATCTATAATCAATTCCAAATGCTTGTTTTATGTACATAATAAATTGAGGGGAAAAGAAGAGTTTGTTTATAACTAGTTGTTATTTTTTGAAATTAATTTCTGTGTGGTGGGAGGGCCTGGAGCCATTTAGATTAACATTTCATGGAGTACTTTACATAGGGAAAAAAATCTGTGGCAGGAGCTAACTTAGAGAACCAAAGCAAGAGGGAAGATGAGTCATGAATAGTCACTGATCATGGTGATCTGGAGGAATATTTGCTACCAGTTGAACCTGGTGGGGAGACTCATCTGATGTAGCCTCTCACAGTGTCCCAGTAAAGCCCCAGGCTAATTATTACCAACTCCCCCAAGGATGGAAATATGTTCCCATAAAACAAAAAAAGGATGTGTGGGAGATTTATGATGTTATATATATAGTGAATTAGAGAGGCAGGTAGTAGGGAGGGCAGTTTCTTTTTGCTAAAAACTCTGGATTACTGTTCTCTAAGAAGTCTTCACGCTATGGCACATACCCTCAGTAGGCTCCTAATTATCCCAGACAGGTTCTAGGGGTTGTGACAATATAGTCTATAGTGTTTCATAGCCTGTTTTGAGAATCACTGCATCTTTTGGTATTAGCATCTTTGAGTGCTTTCCTGAGTTTTCTTTAGACTCAAGTTCTTACAGAATTTTGATCCTCCCGCTGGGTCATAGAGTAGTCTTTATCTAAAGTGATGTGCCCAGTAACTGTTGAGTGGATAGAACTCTTGGAGCACAGAACACATAGAAAGTTTCTGATGGCTCCAGATTGATTTGTCAGTGGAAGTAGCTGAATGAGGTAGTGTGGCACAGCGGTGAAGAGCACAGCCTTGGAGCCTGAGTCCTAGCCCTGCCCCGTTAATCCACTTTGCGTCTTTCCTCATCTATAAAATGTGGAGATGGTAATACCCATCTCACAGAGTATGGGGTGTCAGTGAGAGAGTGTTGGTAAAGCACTTGGGCTGGCCTCTTGATTCAGAATTGGATAATATTCACAGATCAGAACTGTGTTGTACTTGGACGTGGGAAGTGGCCTGTGGCCTCCTCTCCCACACTGATTCCAGCTGCCTGGGTTGACAAGGTCACATGATGATCAGGACATACTGGTGTCCTTCACAGAAATTAAAATGGTAATCATGAAGTTTCTCGAAAAACAAATACAAAAACCCTGTACTTTCTCAAGAAAAAAGGCATCTTACATCTTTATTTAAATAGAGTAACTGACAGATTGATAGGGTCTTTTGAGGTCAAGAACTATTTTTTTGGTGGTACACTTTACTCCATCAGAGAGATCCAAGAAGAGAGGGCAGTGTGGCTAGTTGTCTGTCACCTTCCTGTTCTGTCATTGCCATTGCATCTGAAGCAGTGTAGGTTAGACGACTGTAGGAACCAGGAGTAGCTGGTGCTGTGCCTCCCACTGTACCTACATGCCACAGTTTGTAAAGTGCTGTCCCATTTATTCTTCCTCCCAAGGGACTGAATGGGGAGGGGTTTTGCCATTGTGGCCGTCACCTGACAGATCAGAAAATCCAGACCCAGTGAGGTGTTCTTGGGCCTGGCTTTTTCTAATTAGCCTCCGATGTTGGCTGCACCAGGGAGGATGATCTGGGTGTGGAGTTGTCTGAGTGATATTTAATGAGCCCTAGTTGTGTGCGGTTGGCCAGGAAGCTCCCCGCCTATTTGGTGTTTTGCTTTGGCAGACAGCGCTCACTGAGGACCCACATAAACTGTAAGAAAATAGCCTAATGACACTCAGCACTAATCTGGAAAGTGCAGGACACTGCTGTTAGGCGTTTATTGGACCTGTGAACAGAAAACATCAAGATCACAATTTTACAGGGTTCATTTCTTTGAAATGTTGTCTAGAGCCCCAATCCAGCCATCGGGTTTATAGCACCTCCAGAATTAGATCCGACAGTTTGGTTCCATGCTGGGTACTCATATTTCTGGTTATGAAATGCTTGTGCTTATTTTCTCTGATCTGCCAAGAAGCAGCTTTTTCTTGTTCTTTTATGCATCAAGGTTTCTTTTTCATTCCACTTGCATTCCTTCCTTACTCCTTATTTCTGCCTTCCTCCCTGCAGTTGGCCTTTGAGACAGCAGTGAAACAGACCTTCCTGACTGCCCCGGCTCCCGGTCACCTCTGGGGCATGGTTTAGGGGCTGGGAATAGGCCTCAGGAGATGAGGCCATAACTCAAAGGGCAAACTGTACAGACAGGTACAGCCAAGATGCAGAGCAGGACATGGTCTGTGCCCTGTCTTCTTGGTAGCAGCTGCCCACCTCTGATTCCTCATTTAAAATGATTGACCTTGAGGGAGATAGGCCTTCCAGGGCAATAGCCTGTTACAAAGTAATTGCCTCTGAAGTGGTGCCTTCGAGTGTGAGTGTAGACTAGATTGACCAGGAATTGTTGGTACTGAACCTCCTACTGAATTTTTGGATTCCATCACTTCTTCCTGTGTATGCATGTGTGCGTTTTAAGTAAGTAGAGTGCATCCTGATAATACATGTTGTTTTCGACTAGTAAGTCTCAATTCCAGAGTGGTCACTGTTCATGCATGATTTTGTGTGAGTGTGGTGGTATACACATGGTTTTGATTATTGGAGTTTTTTTTTTTTTTCAAATCATGTGACTTCTAGTCCCCATTCCTCAGTTATAATAAGCCCTGGGATAGGGAGAGATGGCTGGATCACCTGTGTACTAAAATGGTTCCTAGGATTTTCTGATACACTTTTTCTTTGCCCAATCCCCAAATGCATCTGACCTTTGGGAACCAGATACAGTGACACATTCCTGTAATCCCAGTGACTCAAGAGGCTGAGGCAGGAGGATCCAAGTTCAAAGCCAGCCTCAGCAATTTAGCGAAGTCCCAAGCGACTTAGAGAAACCCTGTCTCAAAATAAAAAGGATTGGACATGTTGCTCAGTGGTTAAGCACCCCTGGATTCAATCCCAAATACAAAAAAAAAAAAAAAAGAAAAAAAAAGAAAGAAAGTAATTGGCACATGCTTAGTGGGTTAGAAGGATTGCAAATTCAAAGCCAGCCGTAGGGACTTAGCATGGCCCTAGGTAATTTAGCAAGACCCTGTCTCAAAATAAAAATACTGGGTCTGGGCTTGTGGTTTAGAGGTTAAATGCCCTGGTTCAGTCCCCAGTACCTGCAGACTGCTAAGTGGAGCTGTGGTTTCTTGTGGTTTCAACCTGGCATCTGCAAAAGAACCCGAGGGAGTCGGAGTGATTTTCAGCGGTTCAGAAGGCTTATTAGAAACTATACATTTACCCAAGATTAAGGACACAGAAGTTACCCAAACCATCAACTTTCCTTGCTTCTGTTTGGAATTGCAACTCTGGAATTGCAACTATGGTTTCATGCTGATTCCAAGTTATGATTGGTTGTGGATGACATAATCAGAATTTCTGAAACAGGATTGGTTTAACTCTAGACATTGTTACTGGAGCTGGCATCAGGTCTCATTCCACCCACTGAATGTGCTCACTACCTTTAGAATGAAGTTGACCTTGAATGTGAGTGCCCTTGACTATCAAAAATTAAGTAACTGGTTGTTTCTTGCTTGCTTAGCTGTGCTTATCACACCTGTGGCACTGATTTGATTTCATGTTATGAGCTCTTTATAAATATATGGATTGTTGATTAAAATTTGGACCAGAATTGAAAAAATAATAGTGGATTAATTAATTTCCATTAAACATTTTTAGAGTCTTACAAAACATGTGGCCAACAAGGGGAGAGGACAGAAAAAGAATTTGGTCTAACTACAGATCTCACCCAGTGCCCTCATTTACAAAGTGATCCTTTTAACCAGCTTTGCACAAAAACAAAGATAACAGTTACATAGAGAAACACCAACTATCTCTGTTGGGTCTTTGTAGCCTCCCTGGGGTCCTATTGATTGTGCAGATTTGTGTTCTATATAAGCACATCTTCCCAAGTTCTGCTTTTTCATTATGTATTGTAACATACAGACCTTTCCATATTTCTACATTGTCCTTTTGTTTGTCATTCTTAATGGTCACAGCTGCCTGAGCTAAACCTAAAGTCAGACAGGACAGCCCGGTTCTGGTGATTAGGGAAGACTGTAGACAATCTGTCTGTTTGATCCTTGATTACATGCCGTGCGTCCACAGGCCAAGCCGGCATGATAAAAATGATGTGCTTGGGCCTGCTGCGGATGCCAATAATAATAATTGCTTACATCTGTTAAGTGTTGTTTCTTAATTCTCCTGGTAGCCCCTGTGAAGTCGGCATTGTTATCTCCATTTTATATAGGAGGAAAAAGGCTTTGGGCAAGAACTTGTCTAGGGTCACATGCTAATAAATGAGCTGGGAGCTGAAGTGGGTCCATTTAATTTCAATTTTTTTTTTTTTTAAAGAGAGAGTGAGAGAGGAGAGAGAGAGAGAATTTTTAATATTTATTTTTAGTTCTCGGCGGACACAATATCTTTGTTGGTATGTGGTGCTGAGGATCGAACCCGGGCCGCACGCATGCCAGGCGAGCGCGCTACCGCTGAGCCACATCTCCAGCCCCGGTCCATTTAATTTCAGAGTTTAAGTTTTTTTTGTTCCTCCCAGTACTGGTGATCAAACCAGGGCCTTGCATGTTCTGGGTAAGCATTCTACTACTGAACTACATCTCCAGCAGCCCCTCCTTTTTAAAATTTTTACTTTTTATTTTGAGACAGGGTCCTGCTAGATTACTGAGGCTGGCCTCTAGCTTGTGATCCTCCTGTATCAGCCTCCTGAGTAGCTGTGTTACTACACCCAGCTATAATCTGGATTCTTTTTTTTTTAATTATGACATATTTATACAAGGGAATGTTTTACAGCAATGATAAAGGATGAACTAGTGATATATGCAACAATAATGATAATTTCACAGAAATGATGTTGAACTTAAAAGTTGCCACAAAAGAGTAATATGGGCCAAGAGCCATGGTGCATGCTATGTGATTCAGGAGGCTGAGACATGTTTGAGGCCAGCCTGGGCAATTTAGCAAGACTGTCTCAAACAATAAAAAGAACTGGGGATGTGGCTCTCTGGTAGAGCACCCCTGGGGTTAAACATCCAGTAATGGGTGGGGGGAGTACATTTTGTATTCTTTCATTTTATAATGAAAGGCAACACTAAGCTATGATGACAGGAATTTCTTTTGGTTCATTTTTTTTTTGTATGGTTCTAGGGATTGAATCCAGGGCTCTTCGTACCTGCTAAGCAGATGCTGTACCACTGAGCTACACACCCAGCCCGAGGATTTTCTTTGTAAAAAGCTCCCTGAGTTAGTCAGCTTTTTTATCACTGTGGAAAAAATAACTGACAAGAATAATTTATAGGCATAAAAGCTCATTTTGGGCTCATGGTTTCAGAAGTTCAGTCCATGGTCAGCTGACTCCATTGCACTGGACCCAAGTTGAGGCAGAACATCATAATGGAAGGGGGCAGCAGAGGAAGGCTGCTTAGCTCATGGCAGCTGAGAAGAACCTGAATTCTTACCTAGGTTTTCTGTGCAGTAGTGTTCTCATGCAACTCATTTCACTTCAGATATCTAAGCACCTTTTAACTTAATCCTCACAACCAACACGTCTATTAGTATGTCTTACAGAAGCTTAATACTAAAACAAGGTAGAGTAAATGCTGCAGCGAGCAGAACCCCAGAGTACCCCCTTCACGTGGGGTTTGTTGATCTTATCAGGGGCAGAGAATGGCTGGCCCCTGTTTGCTCTTTCCTTCCCTTCCATCTTCCAGCCCGCCTCCAAGTTTCTCATACTTAAATCTATACAACAGTGACTCTACAGGGTCACTGGGAGCAGCTATATAGTACCTTGTGGAAGATATAAGAGATTCTCAGGGATGTTTGGCTATAGGTAGCTTGCTTTTTCTTCTGACCTTGCCACCTAGCCCCAACTGCAAAGTGACCACCTGGTTCCATACATGCTAACTGGAAGCAATATGTGTCCTCTGGTCTCTAGACAAACGTGATGTTCTCCCATGTTCTCTGATGCCTGATCATCACACCTGATGATGGTGATGCTAGAAGTCATTGCCGGTTCCTTGTAGCCAGGTGTAGATCTTCAGCTCTTCCCAGGACAATTCTTGTGCTCAGGGGCTTTGTGACCACACTGTTGCATGGTGTGGGCTCCTGTGTCTGGGACAGCAGGGCCAGTTCTTCTGTACTTTTCCAGGGTCTGTTGAGTGAGCAGATTTCACATATGACTAAAAGCAGACTCATGTCCTTGGGCTGGGTTGGAAATAGAAGTCAGACTCCAAGGAGAAGGGTCTGGCTTACCTGCGGGGTCTTTGGCTTCCTACCTAGCATTCTTTATATGGCATCATCCTAACTAAAGACACATAGAGGATACAGAAGAGTGTGCCAGAGAGGACCATTGGATCAGGGACCTTTGTGACTGGAAGAGCAGCAGTCCCCTGATAGATGAGAGTGAATTAGTGGGAGGTGAGGTAGGGATGGGCAGATGGATGTATTGAGTTTATAATTAGGCCTGAATGGAGCTGGTTGGTCTGTGTGTGGTGGGGAGTGGAGAGGAATGGACGGAACAATTCCTAAGAGGATGGCAACAGTGATAGGTGTATATAGTTGGTATGGGAGATAGATGGCAACTCTACCACCTTTCCAGTGAGCTGGGGTCAAGGTCTTATGTTTACATAGAGAAAGGAGGGAGGTAAAGTTGGAGGCCTGTATGACAGACACAGCCCAGAATCACACTAGGAAATCAATGAGATAATTGAGGAATTTCCTGGAAACAACAGAGTGGCTTGAACTACCAGGACTGGACTGGCCTGCATACTGGCTGGGGTGAGACCTTGCCACACCTTCCCAGCTGGGTGGAGATCCCTGGCCCTGGGGGTTACTTAGGCCCAGAATGGGGGCTACTGATGTCTTTGTGGCCAGTAGACAGTACTGCTAATGAGTGATACGGAGAGCTGACTTGGTCTGAAAGTAGCTCTTGAAAAGGAGGCCAGCCTTATCTTACCTTGCTGTCCTCTTCATTTTTTAAAAAAGCCAGGCAGAAGAAGAGGAGGTTTGTTTTGTGAGAGGGCATTAGTAGGGCTTAGCAGGGTATTGCAGAAGCAGCCAGGGTGGTGGGACCAGGAGGAGGGGTAGTTCAAATCCATGAGAGGATGAAATTGGGTGTTTGTGCTTGAAGTGATACTAGTGCAGAGAAGGAATGACTGAGGTGTTGGGGTACAGAGCCTGATGGGAATTCTGCCCATCGTCACAGCCAGAGCAGGGGCAACCAAGGCAGAGTCACCTGGTGTGGGAGGGGTGCAAGATGCTTGAGGAGGCCAGGTTGATGCCTGTTCTTGTCGCCCCTGCACGTACAGGTACCGATTATCTGCATCTCTTTCCTAGTAGGCTTAGCAACTCTCTACCTGTGAGCAGAGGATGGAAGGGATGTTTCTGTAGCTGGACCAAACAAGACAAGCTGGGAAGGTCTAGAAGTATTTGTTAATGTGAGACGAGCTGTTTGAATATTATTTGAAAAATATTTTGACATGATATTAGTCAGGAACATTAGTCAGCTGAAATCACTGGATTTCCTTTGTTTGACTCTACAAGTTGCCAAAAATTTCAACTTGGGCAAAATGGAAAGAACTCATAAGTATATTCTATTCTGATAGAATTTAGAATCTTCTGGAAAATTCTTTGAAGACAATGGAGCAGGATCCCTGAGCTTAGAGCTCAGGGAGGTGAAGTGGGTATGCCCCTTGCCGTCATTTCAGGGGCTTTGACCTCCTTGGAGCTCCTGCCTCTGCTGACCATGGCCTCACTGGTATGTGACTGACTCTACCATTAACTGAATCGTTGTCAACATGTCACACGGGTGGAGCTTTTGCCTTGTCACTTCATCACTAGGCTGCCCTCATCTCAAGCCCTTTCCTGGCACAATCCAGGACAGCGGTGGAGTTAGATGACAATGCCTCTGTTAGGGCCTGCAAGCACTTCTTCTCAGAGGAATTGCAGGGAGGCCACTGGCCAGGGCAGGGCTGTGTCTCCACCAGGAATGCAGTAGCTGCTGACCTTGCAGGCCTCCAGTGTGGCCTTGTGTTTCTTGCCACCTTCCTTTCTCGTGCTTCATCCTTCATTTGGGATGTGCTGTCCGCCTGCCTCTGCCGGCCAGCTTGTCAAGTCCCCCAGGGCGAAGCCTCTACCACATCTTATCCCCCCTCGGCCCCATTGCTCTCTTTTTCTCGACCACTACTTTCTCTACACACACACCCACTTCAAACCCAATTTTTAAAAAAATTATCTTCTTGGGCCTCAGATTCCTATCTATAAATAGAATTCTGATGTAAGATTATACTTAGCAGATATTACTACCCTAAATCAAAGTTAAATCTGCTGATTCTTGTATAAAAGCTGGTGTTTCTGACTGAAAAAGAAGCTGCTTCTTTGCCTTTAAGTTCTGAGTTTTCTCAATTTATGAAGAATTAATCTGAAATACTTCCCTCATTTAGAGAAGTTGAATGAACAGTAGATAATAATGGAATTCAGATACATAAACTGGGCTTTCTAGTTTACTAATATGTTTTAGGAGGAAAAAAATCCAAACACTTAACTGTTAGTTGTAACTAGAAAATATAGAGAAATAATCATCCATACCAATTTTTCCAAAGTGAAAATTTTGACCCATGCGCAGAAAACAGAGCAATATGTGTTTTACATTTATTTTGAATGTTTTTAAAAAACATCAGCTTTTATGCTAATGGGATGACAGAGATTTCCCCAGGAAGCTCTAAAACCCAGCTATAGAGAAAGAAAGAGTTAGGGTTTCAATACCTCAAAATATAAAACTGCATATTAAAAAACAAACATAAAATTAAAAGACTGGTCAGAGATGGGGGAAAATGTTTCAAACAAAATAGAGTAGATAGAATGTTCCTGATACAAAAGGTGGGTAATGAAAGCCCTTGGATGGGAAATATAAATGGGGGCCAGTAACAGACGAAGCAGATGGGCGGGGTTGCCAACTGAGCGACTATAAAGCATGGAGTGTGATACCTTTTCCCCAGCCTCTGGGTGGGTAGACAAAAAATGATGTTCAGTCTTGAGGACTCAAGGTGGACATTCTGTATGGTGGTGTTGTTAAGCTGAGTCAATTGGCAAGATCAGTTCAAAATTTTAAGTGTGTGTCCCCTTTGACCCAGCAGTTCTGCCTCTCTTCTGCTTCTAGGAAGTTCTGCTGCCCACGGACTCACTCATAAGCACAGGACCAGAAGCACTCATAAGCCTGTCTGGGAAACATTGTTTCTAATGGTGGAAATTAGGAAAGAACCCAAAGTTCTATTGATAAAGCAATGTTAAGTAGTCTATGTAGTAAAGTCTGTATCTGTAGTATGTAGAGAAAGTGTATACACATGTGTATCCATCATTATGTCTGTCAAGCCATAAGAAGTCCAAGAAGCAGTAAGTGAAAATGAAGAACAAAGCGGTGTGTGTGCTCTCATTCAAAAGTAGAAGCAGGGACAATGTAATGAATGCCCGTTTTTAAATGCAAACAAAATATCTCAAAGGATATTTTCTAAATAGTAGATTTTGTGGAGAGGAGGAGAATTTTACTTTTCTCCTACCTCTATTTTTGAATTTTTTCAAATGAGCAAATTACTATTAATAGAAGCATTTTCTGAGGAAATCATCAGGGGCAGGCTAAGGTTGTGTATAGTCTCATGCCCAGGGTTGTAGTAGCATTATTTGTAATAAAAATATTCAAAGTATCCTTGATGAAATGGCCATGTTATGGAATATTTCTGCTATATAACTATTAAAATAACATGAAAGAATTTTTATGGACTTGAGGAAATGCTTATATAAGAACAGCTAACATTTAGGGAATACTTGCTCTTAGTATCAGGTGCCAGCACTTTGAACAAGAATATTTAGCAGAAGACTTGAATGTAGGAGTTTCAAATTAAGAATTATATAGAGCACAGTTCGCTCATATTGATGCTTTTGAACTCCTCTTTCCTCAGGGACGTGGTACTTTTTTTCTTGGCAATTAGAAGGCCCAGCAGTGGAGGAAGGTGGTGGTCCTGTTAGTTTATAAATATAAGCCATATGTGGTGATCAGGACCTTACTGGGTGGGAGGCCTTGACTATGGATCTCCAAACCTAATAACTAATGGGAAAGGAGTTGTGTGTTTTTAACAAGATCTGAGTGCCTTGGAGTATTGCTTGTTCTAAAAGTAGCATCTTGTCTTTTCCTTTTCCTTTTCTTTAAATGAAATTTAGGTTAGAACTAGTTCATTATCTACAATGTCAATATTGATTTTGTTTGTAAAGTGGAATATTAACAGATTAGAATGGCTGCTGGCAATTCTTAGCTGCTTCATTGACTTTAAATGAATCAAGGGATAGCTATAAAGATGTACTTGAGATTTTTAGGTTAAAATCAGACTTTCCCACCACGGTTGGTTTTGACCAAATTCAGTGTCCTATGCAGCATTGAGGCAGAAAAATATTGTCTTTCAGCTTCCTTTCTCCCCTTTTTATAAAAGCAACTCCTATTAAAAAATATACAGGTAAGAGGTGTGAAGACATCCTCTGCAGTAGTTTCCTTTTTCTCTCTGGCAAGAGAAGTTTTCAGATTAAAACTACTGACTGGCATAGCCCAAGCTAGCAGATGGCACTTAGATATCAAATGTCCAAATGCAAACTTGCTCAGAGGTAGCACATGTCTAACAGGCTGAATTTTATAAAACAAACGATTTTAATAGTGACCTTGAAGGATTAAGGATGCTCATGAGACATGAGATGTATTCCAAACTATGCTTGCCTCTTAAGATACATTGGGGTCCTCTCTATATCTGGAAGCTAATTCCGTTTCCAATCAATATTGCTTTCTTCCCTTCCTGCCTTGATCCTAGCATTTGAATTAGAAAGAAATAGTAATTATAATGGCCACACTATTCTTTGTCTAGCCTAGTATGAGGAGCCGGAGAATGTGTGTTGGTGATAATAGAGTGGCCTGGAAGGAACCATTTTTTCTTTTTTTTTTTTTTTAAGCTTTTTTTTAGTTATACATGGACACAATATATTTTGTTTATTTATTTTTATGTTGTGCTGAGGATTGAACACCCAGTGCCTCACATGTGCGAGACAAGCACTCTGCCACTGAGCCACAACTCAACCATATTTTTATGGCCCTGGTTGTAGGACTCCAGGATTGTATTATTTAACATATAGCTGGAGGTAGGAAGAGCAGTTATTATTCAAAAATTAGACCAAAAATAAAAAGACAAAACAAAAGCCAGATTCAGAGAGCTTATTATCTCTGAGCTAATAAATGCCAACATGTATGTAGTCTTGAAATAAATTGTTGACTGATTTTCCTGGCTTAATTAATGATAATAACCTTTTTTAGCCAGACATAGTAACACATTGCCTGTATTTGGGAGACCAAGGCTGGAGGATTATAAAGTTCAAGGCCAGTCTGGGCTACTAAGAGAGACCCTGTCTCAAAAACAAAAAAGGGCTGTGATTATAGCTTAGAGGTAGAGCATGTGTGAGGTGTAAGCCCTGTGTGGTGGTGGTCAGAACCCTACTGGGTAGGAGGCCTTGACTGTGGGTCTCCAAACCTAATAACTAATGGGAAAAGAGTTGTGAGTTTCTAATAAGTAAGGTGTAAGTGCCTTGGAGGATTGCCTTGCAAAAAGTAGAGTCTTCTTTTTTTTTCAGTGAAACTAAGGTTAAAATTAGTTCATTATCCACAATTCACAATGTCAATATTTGTCTAGCCTGTATGAGGCCCTGGGTTCAATTTCTAGTAGTACCACCAAAAAAAAAAAAAAAGAAAAGAAAAAAAGTTAATTTTTTTTTGGTACTGTTACTGGGGTAGTTTTTGTTTGTTTTTTTTAAAAAAACAGTATTGGAAATTGAGCCCAGGATGCCTTTACCACTGAGCTGCACCCACAGTCCTTTTTATTTATTTTGAGACAGGACCTCGATAAGTTGCTGAGGCCAGCCTAGAACTTGTCTTTCTCTTGCCTCAGCCTCTTGGGTCTCTGGGATTATATGCATGTGCCACCACATGCAGCTGATGCTAATCATTTGAGAACAGCAAAAACCCTTTTTGGGTGACTAGAAATTAAATCAACTTCATGGGTTTTCCAAGTAGGCAAAAGCCATTGATTGGTTTCTTATTTGTTGACTGGAAAGAATAGAATCCTGTATAAATTCTAAAGCAACAGATCATTATTTTGCTTTCTCAGTGTTAGAGAGAGGAACTTCTTTACAAATATAGTACCTTTTAGTGGAGAATGATGGTGAAGACTTTAGGAAAGGCCATCAACAGAATAGTTGGAGGCATTCTGCTTTCTAGAAACAAACTGGCTAAGGCTAAGGTTCAGAGTACATTTGTCTCTAAATATTTTTTTTTCTTCTCATTGTTTTCACCTAAAGAATGGGAGCATAAATACATTTGTATCTGTTATCTTAGAGCTTAACCACACTAAAGTGTAAACACTGAAGAACTGTCAGGGTTGGTATGCATGTATGTATGTATGTATTTGTACTGGGGTTTGAACTGAGGGGTACATTACTCCTGGAGCATATCCTTAGCCCTTTCTTTTTTGATGTATAAGATAAGGTCTCCCTTAGTTTCCCAGGCTGGCCTTGAGCTTGTGATTCCCCTGCCTAGCCTCTCAGAGTTGGTAGGATTACAGGTGTGCATCGCTACACCTGGCTATTTTGAGTTTATTTTTTTTTTCTTTAATGGAATTGTTTTAGTTGGCATAATAAGTAGCTCAAAGTATTAAATTATTTCATTATAAAGTTTTAAAAGGTGAGATTTAAAAAACATTTTAATTATACACATTACAATTTATATACATATATATATATATATATATATATATATACAGACACATACACACATACACATATATAAGTTGTACATGATACATTTATTTATTTATTAATGTGGTGCTGAGGATCAAACCCAGCACTTCGCATGTGCTAGGTGAGCACTCTCCAACTGAGCCACAACCCCAGCTCCCCACCACATTACAATTCAAAACACACATTTTACCATTGTGACCATTTGTAAGTATACAGTTTAGTAGTGTTAAGTATATTCATATTGTTGTGCAATCAATCTTCAGAATTTCTTCATTTTACAAAACTGAAGCTCTGTATCCATTAAATAACAACTCCTCATTTCCTTTTCTCCCAGCCCCTGGTAATAATTACCATTTTGCTTTCTATTTCTGTGAGTTTGACTACTTTAGATGCCTCATCTAAGTGGAATCATACAGTATTTACCTTTTTGTTACTAGGTTATTTCACTTCACATAATGTCCCCAAAGTTCATCCATGTTTGAGCATGTGACAAGATTTCCTTCCTTTTTAAGGTTGAATAATATTTCATTGTGTGCGTATAACCACGTTTTGTTCATGCATTCATCTGTCCCTGGACACTGGGGCTGCTTCTACCGCTTGGCTATTGTGAATGATGCTGCTCTGAAAAGCATCTGGGTGTCCAGAAAAATCTCTTTAAGACTCTGCCTTCAATTCCTTGAGGTATATACCCAGAAATAGGACTGCAGGATCATAAGGCAGTTCTATTTTAACTTTTTGAATAACTTCATACCAGGTTTTCCATAGTAGTTACACCATTTTGTGGTCTCACCAACAGTGCACAAGTTCTAATTTTTTTTACATCCTTGCTAGCACTACTATTCTTTTTAAATTACAGTCATCCTCATGGGTGTGAGGTGGTAATTTCATTGTGATTTTAATTTGCATTTCCTTAATTAGTGATGCTGAGCACCTTTCCATGTATTCATTGGCTATTTGCATAATCTTCCTCAGAGAAATGTCTATTAAAATCCTTTGCCCATTTAAAAAATCAGGTTATTTGTTGCTGTTGTTGAGTTGGAAGAGCTCCTTATATATTCTGGATATCAATCCTTTATTAGATATGTAATTTTTGAGTGTTCTCTTCCATCTTGTAGGATGCCTTTTTACACTGTTGTGTCCTTTGATGCAAATGCTTTAAATTTTGATGTAGACCATTTTATAAAAATCTCTTTTTACTTTTGCTTTCTGTTTGGTGGTATAGCCAAACAATCATTGCCAAATCCAATATCATGAAGCTTTTTTTTTAAAAAAAATCTTTATTTTTTTGTAGTTGTAGTTGGACACATAACTTTATTTTATTTATTTATTTTTATGTGGTGCTGAGGATCGAACCCAGTGTCTTGCACATGTGAGGTGAGCGCTCTACCACTGAGCCACAACCTCAGCCCCTCATGAAGCTTTTTTAAGTTTTGTAGTCTCAAGTCTTATGTTCAGGTCTTTGATCCGTTTTGAGTTATTTCTCTTACATAATCCAACTTCGTTCTTTTACTTGAGGAGTGAACTTTGATCCTGGAAAAATGTTTTCTCTGCTTATTTTCTGTCTCCTTTGGACCTTTTCCTTTAACCTCTAACTTACCCATATTTCCTTTAGAGTAGTGCAAAGCTTTCCTTCCTATTACAAAGGGAATGAGGCCCAAGATCCTTATTAAAGGAGAAAGCCAACAGTATTTTCAAATAGTTGGGACAGTGGCTGTTAAAGTCCACAACACTAAATCTCTTCTTTAATAATGTATTGGGACCTGGGGTTGTGACTCAGTGGTGGAACGCTTGCCTGCATATGTGAGGCACTAGATTCAATCCTCAGCACCACATATAAATAAATAAAATAAAGGTAAAGAATAATGTATTCTGATTACCTAATGGAGAAAGATCAACACCTAATTGAGACTACCTTGCATACCTCCCTGTTTACTGTTCCTATTGTGCCTGGAACAAATTACCACCAATTTAGTGGCTTAAAAACAGCACAGATCCATTATCTTACAACCCTAACCCTGGCAATTAGAAGTCCTGAAATGAAGATGTTGGCAGGCCTCCATTTATTCCACTAGGGGTGGGGGATCTGCCTGTTTCTTGCCTTGTTCAACTTCTAGAGGCCACCTACATTTCTTGACTCCTTCCCCTTCCTTACATGACTCCAACCCCTGCGTCTGTTTCACATCTTCTTCTCTGAGTCTTCTGTCTCCCCTTCTCCTCCTCCTCCTCCTCCTCCTCCTTATTATTATTATTATTATTATTTGTGTGTGTGTGTTGCTGGGGATTGAACCCAGGGCCTTGTGCATGTGAGGCAAGCACTTTATTAATTGAACTATGACCCCAGCCTCCCCTTCCCTTCCCTTTTTAAAGGAACCTTGTGATTATATTGGATTCACCCTTTTGCCATGGAAAGTAATATTCACAGGTTTGAGGGATTAAGATGCAAATGTCTTTATGTCCTTTAGGTATAGACCAAGGAGTGGGATAGTTGGGTCAAATGGTGGTTCCATCCATACTGCTTTCCAGATTGGCTGCACCAATTCGCAGTCCCAGAGGTAATGTATGAGTGAGCCTCTTCCCCCACATCCTCACCAACAGTTATTGTTGCTTATATTCTTGATAACTGCCATTTTGACTGGAGTAAGATATAATCTTAGAGTAGTTTGATTTGCATTTCTCTAATTACTAGAGATATTGTGTTAAGCTTTATAAGTTCTTTGTATATCCTGAAGATTAGTGCTCTATCTGATGTGATTGTGGTAAAAATTTGCTCCCAATATGTAGGCTCTCTTTATTACTTATGCTTTAGTAGTCTTGTTAAGAAAGTTGGGGCCTAATTCGACATGATGAAGATTTGGGCCTACTTTTTCTTCTATTAGGTATAATGTATCTGGTCTAATTCCTAGATCCTTGATCCACTTTGAATTGAGTTTTGTGCATGGTGAGAGATAGGGGTTTAGTTTCATTTTGCTGCAAATGGCACCGTTTGACTCAGCTATCCCACTCCTTGGTCTATATCCAAAGGACTTAAAAACAGCATACTACAGGGACACAGCCACAACAATGTTTATAGCAGCACAATTCACAATAGCCAAACTGTAGAACCAGCCTAGATGCCCTTCAGTAGATGAATGGATAAATAAACTATGGTATATATACACAATAGAATATTACTCAGCAATAAAAGAAAATAAAATTTTGGCATTTGCAGGTAAATGGATGGAGTTGGAGAATATCATGCTAAGCGAAGTAAGCCAATCCCAAAATACCAGGGGCAGAATGTTTTTTCTGATAAGTGGATGCTAACCCACAATGAGGGTAGGGGGCATGGAATGAGTGGAGGAACTTTGGATGGGGCAAAGGGGAGGAGGGGAAGGGGCATGGGGACAGGAAAGATGGTAGAATGAGATGGACATCATTACCCTGGGTACATGTATGACTGCACAAATGGTGTGACTTTACTTCATATACAACCACAGAAGTGAAAAATTGTGCCCCATTTGTGTACACTGAATCAAAGAGCTTTCTGCTGATATGAATAACTGATTAGAACTAATAACATTAAAATTTTTTTAAAAGTTGCAGATGTCATTGAGAGGCATGGGGGGGGGGCAGAGATACATATACCTCATTGCTTAGAGACTCAGACAGTCTAGATTCTTCTTCATGTTCTCCCCTCCCCTCCAGTCTTCATCTGGACTATTGTTCCTCTTTTTGTCTTCCTTCTCATCTGTCCCTTTTTTTTTTCCTTAGAGGAGAGAGAGAGAGAGAGAGAGAGAGAGAGAGAGAGAAAAAAAATTTTTAATATTTATTTTTTAGTTCTCGGCGGACACAACATCTTTGTTGGTATGTGGTGCGGAGGATCGAACCCAGGCCGCACGCATGCCAGGCGAGCGCACTACTGCTTGAGCCACATCCCCAGCCCTGTCCCTTTTTTTTTTTTTAAGTATTTATTTTTTTAGGTGGACACAATATCTTTATTTCATTTTTATGTGGTGCTTAGAATCAAACCCAGTGCCTCACGCATGCTAGGCAAGTGCGCTACCACTTGAGCCACATCCCCAGCCCTGTCCCTTTCTTTCTAATCCTATGTCCAGCCCTCTAGTTTAGGCATTTCTCACCTCATTCTGGTCTGCCAAAATAGCCTTCAAATGGGTCTGCTTACCTGTAATTTTCCCAGTAGATATTTTGAGCTTACCTTGAAGCATACTTAATATTTGGTCTCTGTCAATAATTCTGTTATCTGAAGTCTTTCCCCCCCCACCACCATCTTTATTTCTGCTGGTCCTCAGGTACCTTGTTTCCTTGTCATCCTGTTACATTCCTTGCATTTGAGCCAGTATTTGTAGGAATAACCTGAGGGCTTAGGCATGACTATGTTTCTGGGGAAATGACTTCTATTCCCTTCTGCCAGGCCCTGGGGATAGTCCTGGTCCAAGACCATCTCAAAGGAGGTTCATTCCCAGGGATGAATGTGGGCAGGGGAGACCCAGTCTGCATGAGGATTGGTTTGTGTGGGGTTCACCAATTATCAAGTGGATGTAGCCCTTTGGGGTCTCTGCTCTGTTCAGGAGTCTCCAGTTAGTGCTCCACCTTATCCAGCCCTGGACTTCCATCTCTGCTCAGGTGGCCTTTAAAGTAAAAGTGCCGTTTTGCCAGCATTGACCAGCTAATGCTTTGAAGGCAAAATATTACTATTTTCCTTAGTTTCTACCTGGTCATTCCTTGCTCAGTTGCCAAAGCTTCAGAACTTTTTAGAGGATTTAAAAAACATGTGTTGTATTCAGGACAATGATGGGCCTGATAATGGAGCCTGTCTCTCAGACATCAAATGCCTGGCCTGGTTTTCTTTTTTTTTTTTTTTTATATTTATTTTTTAGTTCTCGGCGGACACAACATCTTTGTTGGTATGTGGTGCTGAGGATCGAACCCGGGCCGCACGCATGCCAGACAAGCGCGCTACCACCTGAGCCACATTCCCAGCCCTGGCCTGGTTTTCTATGTTGCCTCTGCCACCCCCATCCCTTCTGTGCCTAGACATGATTAATCTTTAGCAACCACTGTGATCACGTCAGACTTATGCTTACACACATCTCTGGCAGGAAATCGTCTCTAGGGAAGCATAGTGACTACATGTGCTATGGATTGTTCCCTCCCCAGATGCAGAGGTCAGAAGACCAAGGTGTCTTCTGGTAACTTTAGAAAAAGACATGTTGGGAAGGAAATTGCCTCCAGTTCCTGAGGGGTTGAAAAGGTTATCTCTTTTTTTTCTTTCTTTTTCTTTTTTCTTTTTTTTTTTTTTTTTTTTTTGAGTCTGGATATAATTGAGTTTGGTAGCAAAGGACAAAAGGCTCATCATTTTTTATGGTGCTAGATTGTCAGATGGATAATGAGGCCCTTCATTTCTCTGCAGCTGGTCACATGCTGCTGGTTGAAAACCGAGCCCTTAGCTCATGGGGGAGCCATCCATGACTGCTCTCAGAGGGCACGTACCACGACCAGGAAGAGCAGGAATAAGGAGCATGCACAACATGCTTGATGAAGCAGCTTGCTGTGTGGACAGGGCATCCAGGAACCCATGTGCAGTTGTCCTCCCACTGTGGTCAGTGCTATGCCCTTGAATAAACTGCATTATCTTCCAGGGCATTGGTCATAGGCTCTTTCCACTTGGTCTTGTTGTCCTGTGGGACTGACTGTCGGGAGGGCTGGGAACCAGCTATTGGGAGGATCGAGAGGAGGAGACCATCTGAGGGTTGTTTGGAGACCATGCCATGGACTCAAGTTCCAGTACCCTCAGTGATCCAGCAATTTTGATCCTAGAAGCAGCCTCATTTTGCAGATAAGTAAACAGAGGCTCGGAGGTTTTCATGTATTTGAAGAGTGATACTCTGGCCTCATGTGGCTGGTTTTAGTAAAGAAGAAGGAAGTGTAGTCACCTTTGGTCAGTGTGAACCTCTGAAGCTGCTGCTTAAGGCCTGGAGGAAGATAGTAGGAACCATGATGAACCAGACTGCCTGTCCCCATCAGGCCCTGTTGGTGGACACAGACCTTGAGACTGGTTAGAGATCTGGCAGGCCAGGGCATCCCTGATTATGTGGGAGGGTTTTAGGCAAATAGGCCCCTGGTGGCCTTTGCACACAAAATAACAGCCTTTGTGCCGCCTTTCCCCTGGGGCCTTGCCTGCCTGCTGAGACCACAGCCTCCTAGACACACCAGCTGTTTTCATCCTGTAGCCTTGGGCTGGGTCTGACTTGGGCCTTGATTCCCAGGTCACCCACCCTCAAATTGCAAATGGGCCGTGCTTCCCAGTGGACCAGCTCACACCCTTCAGCCTCACAGTGCTTTGCACTTGACAGAGTTGGCTTCGCTTGGCAGCCATTGCCCACACTGAAGCAGCCTCTGAACAACAGAGCCTTCCACGTTGTCCTTTATGTTATTAAAGCAATTTACTGGGAATTATCAAGTGCCAAACTTTCTTTTTGAATTACCTCCATAATTTTCTTTTAAAATTACCCTTGTAAAACTAGGTGACAGTTAAAAGAAAACTGTGTTGCTTCTGGTATTGTTCTTCTTTGCAAGCCTTCAAACCTGTTGGCATACAGATAACGGAAGGATCGTCCTGGACCTGAGGCTGTTTTCCTAGCTGCTGCCAGTTCCCTCATTTAAATTGCTTCATCTTGTTGATGGTGATTGTTCTGTTTTCCTGAGTTCAACAAGCAGAGGGGAGCCAGAGGGTCTGGAGTGAACATGTGCAAAACTTGGCTGGAAAGTTTTTAGAAAAAAGATTTCTGTCAAGTATTTGATACTAAAAGTGTATAATTTCAGACGTGTTCACATTGTGACTGTGCCCTGGCACTGTGTTCTTGTCCTTGCCAGAGAATTTCCACACTCTAATGATCCAGGGTCATTGTTTCCACCTCTACACCTACCAAGGCTTCTGTTTTCTCTTGATAGTGGTATCAGGTGCCAGAACTTTGAACAGGACTATGTGGCAGAAGACTTAGATGTGGAAGCTCTTCAAATTAAAGGAACAAACAAGCAATAAAATGTTGATAGTCTGTGGCAGATAACTTATCCGTGTATTGTGCTGGGTTTTATACAGTGAGATCTTGGTTTGTTCAAGCCCCCATAGATTCAGCTGGGAAAGGTACAAGTACCAGAAGCCCTGTTGCCTGGTCCCAAGACAGATGCTCTTTCTGCTCACCCATGATGCCTCTCTCATACCCATGATCTCCTCCTGACCCCCAACATCCACTTCCTGTCCTGGAGACAGACAACACACGCTGGTGGCTGACCACACGGTGCCTATGTTCATCTTCATGCCCTTGTCCCTTCTTTTCTCCTAATTCTGCCACCACCCATCTATCAGTTTAGAAGACTGAGGGAGTGTCTTACCTCCCCTGCACACTGCCTTGCTTTCCTCAGAACTCCTGAAGTCTGCCTTAGTTTGTAGCTCTTTTGATGGTGTCTCTGTCCATAATGTGGTATTAATTTCCATCTTGAGAGGCCTGATAAAATATGTAGTGCTTAGTAAATGGGCCATGTGTTAAGTTAGCTTTCTGTTGCTATGACAAAATAGCGGAGAAAATCAAATTAGAGGAGAAAAGATTTATTTTGGCCCCTGGTTTCAGAGGCTTCAGTCCATGGCCCCTAGGCTCTTCTGTCTCTGAGCCTGTGGCGAGGCAGAACATTATGATGGGGAGCACGTGGTAGAGTAAAGCTGTCACCTCATGGCAGCCAAGAAGTTGCTTTTATAGCAAAGCCCCTCCCACCAAATCCATTAAGCTATGAATCCATAAGTGGATTAATTTATTTATGAAGTCAGATCCCTCGTGATCCAGTCATTTCCTCAAAGCCCCACAACTGAATACTGCTGTGCTGGGGATTAAGCCTTCAACACAGGAGCCTTTGTGAGATATTTAAGATCCAAACTGTAGCAGGTTGAAAGTGATTAAGGAGAGGTAAAATGTACCAGATGTCGGGAGGTGGTTTAGTGTCTTATATTTTGATGCCCAACTCTCCAGGTGTCTGTTTCTTTCCAGTTAACTGCTTAGCACCAAAAGGGCAGAGAGCCTGGTGAAGGTGTGTCTCACTGCACTCCTTGGTAAAGTTCTTGTTTGGTGATAGGCTGTAGAATCAATACTTAATTTTTCTGCCATTTGAATAATAGATTCAGTTTAAAATAGATGTTTGCTTTATTCTGAAGCCTCATGTCTTCATGGCCTCCTAAATACCTTGGTCTTATGGTGCGTATCATTTGGAAGATAAAGAAGCCAATCATGGTGATTAGTTTACAAATTTCCACACTTGGAAACTTTGCCACTTACTTGTAATGGCAAGATGGCACAGTGTTGGCATCCACAAGCCAAATAATTGTTAGAATTGCAGTGAAAATTGAAGGGGAAGCAATACCCACCCTGGGCTAGCTCTTTACAGCCAGACGACCACTGGTGAAATTTTTGTTCCAAGGTCATTAAAATCCCCAGGATGCTACATTTGCTTCTGGATACTGGTAACATCTATTGTTCCAGTATCTCAAGCCTTGCAGTAGAGAATTGCTGATAGAAAGGAGCCAGTAAAAAGGAGGAAGCAGTTATTCAGATGTTGTGAAGTAAGACAGATTGTGTGGCATTTATAATACTAGCGTAGTTTGCTTATAAAAGAGAATGCCTAACTAAAATTAATCTAGTGAAAATTAAGCCATTAACCTGCTGAAATGAAAAGCAGTGGATGTCTGCCAAATAAAAGAATGATCACCATTTAAACTGAGCTTCATCTGGGCTCGCCATTCCACAAATGGCAGTGTGTCTTTGGAGAGAACACTCTCTGATTTCTGTTTTTCTCACTGTTTTCACAGAGCCTGAGCCCTAGTGAAGCCTGCAATGACAAGTCTGAATGGTCGCCATGCCGAGAAAACCATTGACATGCCAAAACCATCAGCCCCCAAAGTGCACGTGCAGAGGTCCGTGTCCCGAGACACCATCGCCATTCACTTCTCGGCATCCGGGGAGGAGGAGGAGGAAGAGGAGGAGGAGTTCCGGGAGTACCTCGAAGAGGGACTGGATGACCAAAACATTGTAACGGGGCTTGAAGCCAAGGAGGACCTCTACCTTGAACCCCAAGGTGGTCATGACCCCGTGGGCCCTGCCACCTCACCTATCCTGGCAGATGGACTGTCTGGGTCCCAGGCCCCTGCCATTTTGCCCATCTCTGAGAACACTGTAAAGCTGTTGGAGTGCCCTGCTCCGGCAGTGCAAGTATTAAGTACAGTGCCATTGGCTCTGTCCCCAGGGTCATCTTCATCAGGGCCCTTAGCTAGCTCTCCCAGTGTGTCGTCCCTTTCTGAGCAGAAAACCAGTTCTTCCTCCCCGTTGTCCTCTCCTTCCAAGTCTCCTGTCCTCTCATCCAGTGCCTCATCCTCCACCCTTTCCAGCGCAAAACCCTTCATGAGCCTAGTAAAATCCCTGTCGACCGAGGTGGAGCCAAAAGAATCCTCACACCCCCCAAGGCACAGGCACTTGATGAAGACATTAGTCAAGTCTCTGTCCACGGACACTTCCAGGCAGGAGTCGGAATCTGTGTCCTATAAGCCCCCCGACTCCAAATTGAACTTACACCTGTTCAAGCAGTTCACGCAGCCTCGAAACACGGGTGGAGACTCCAAAACTGCACCTTCTTCCCCGCTGACTTCTCCTTCTGATACTCGCTCCTTTTTTAAAGTGCCCGAAATGGAGGCGAAAATCGAAGACACTAAACGACGCCTTTCAGAAGTCATATATGAGCCTTTTCAGCTCCTTAGTAAAATTATAGGGGAAGAAAGTGGCAGCCATAGGCCCAAAGCCTTATCTTCAAGTGCTTCAGAACTCTCCAATCTGTCCAGCTTGAACGGGCACTTGGAAAGCAATAACAACTACAGCATCAAGGAGGAGGAATGTGACTCTGAGGGGGACGGTTACAACAGTGACTCCAATGTCCCCAGGAGCGACCTTCCAAAGACCACTGAAGAGCCTGCAAAAGAGGCAGAACTGCGAGTTTCCCAGACGAGCAGTCTGAAGGATTTGGGCCTGAAGACCAGCTCACTGGTTCTTGAGAAGTGTTCTTTGTCTGCCTTAGTGAGCAAAGAAGACGAGGAGTTCTGTGAACTGTACACCGAGGACTTTGACCTGGAAACAGAGGGGGAGGGGAGAGCCGATAAGCCCCCAGATGTCGCTCTCCAGCCAGTGGTGCTTGCAGACGGTAGGGTGGCTCCAGACAGTGAGGACGAGGTGGACTTGGCCACGCAGCACCCAGAATTGCCCATGAAGACGCTGGGCTTCTTTATAATGTGTGTCTATGCGTACCTCATCCTCCCCCTCCCCTACTACATGAGCGGCCTCTTTCTGGGAATTGGCCTTGGATTCATGACTGCAATTTGCATGATCTGGTTTTTTACACCACCAAGTGCTCATAAATGTCACAAGTCACATAAACATCTGCAACACTGGCACACAAGATCACTGGACATCAAAGAACCTGAAATACTGAAGGTAAGCCTCTCCCGGGCCGCCAGCAGGTACACAGGTGTTTTCATAGTCTTACGCTATAGCCAACCACGATGTTTTGGCTAATTGTTAAAGATTTTCACCCAAACAGTGTTTCCAGGACACTCTTCAGTCAGCCAAGACACTCATCTGGTAAATCTCACTCTGGCTCACTTTTGCTGGTGTACCAGGTAGTTTTTCAAAAATCTCCATGGCTCTAGAAAGTAGTCTCTAAACTTGCCAGGGATTTGCTGCTTGTGGAGGATTTGGGTCTTTTAGGGTTAAATATTCTTGAGACTCTGGACTCCTAGAACTGCAAGAAAAGGCAGAGAGGGAGAAAAGACAAATTAATATCCACAGGTGGTCTTTGCTGGCTGTCCTCTCTCCTGTACACAGCAGGGCATGGGCTAGAGAAAGAGATGTCACTTCTCCCCAAGCATGTTGGGTGTCAGGCTCTGGGCCTTCTGTAGGTGCCTGAAAACGATCCATCAGGGTACAAGATGAGTCTATCAGAACTTATATTTATATTTATGTATTTGATTATTGAATTTTTTGCTTATTTTATGTGTTTCATTAACATACACAGTACAAAAGCAGTTGTAGCTTATATAGTTTATAAGACATATGTGATGATGGGCTGGGGTTGAGGCTCAGTGGTAGAGTGCTTGTCTAGCACATGTGGGGCACTGGATTCGATCCTCAGCACTACATAAAAACAAATAAATTAATTAAATAAAGGTATTATGTCTATCTGCAACTGAAAAAAATATTAAAAAAAGACATACATGTCTCTCCATATATACATTTATATGTATGTTTTTATAAATAGGATATAGAATAAAAAATGTTTAGAGTCCACTGATGTATAAAGTTGTCTAATTGTTTTGTTTGCAGTTTTACACATGAGGAGACAGTCTCTGAGAGGTGGTTATTTGTCCAAGGTTTCTTGCTATTTAATTAAGTAACAGGTAGGATTTGGAGCCTGGTGTGCCCTCTTGCTTTCCCCATGACACCTCTGCAGAAAGTTCGTGCCTGGACCTGCCCCAAGAAGCCCTGGCATTATAGAAGAACAAAAAGAACTCAGTTTTGGACCTTATTGATTATAACCTTTAGTTTTTCAAGTTCCAAGCTTGTTTGATTTCCCTATTAAACTAATAGGATTTTTCCTCCACTGTATGTAAATAAGAATGCTCTAAAAGTGGCAGCACAATCTCTCTCCATTGCAAAAAAAAAAAAAAAAAAAAAAAAAAAACCCACAAGGGAAAGAACTCTTTCAGGTCCAAAATGCTATTATTTTATTTTTAAACTTCATAATCTTTTTTCCTTGCTCAAAGGAAATACATGGACATTGTTTAAAAATACACAGAGAATTTCTTTAAAAAACATTTTTTTATCACACCCGTGAGAGGGAACTATTGTTAATTATTTGATATGAAGGGGCTGGGGATGTGGCTCAAGTGGTAGCGCGCTCGCCTGGCATGCGTGCGGCCCGGGTTCAAACCTCAGCACCACATACAAACAAAGATGTTGTGTCCACCAATAACTAAAATAAATAAATATTTTTTAAAAAATTATTTGATATGTAGTCTTAGTCGCCATCTTTTTAAAGTTCCTCATGTGTGTGGGTCTTTGATTTAATGGGATGGTGTATTAGGCAGCTGACCTTTTTTCTTTCTTCCTCATGGCAATATGTTTTTTTAGTTTTTGGTGGACACAACATCTTTATTTTATTTTTATGTGATGCTGAGGATCGAACCCAGCGCCCCATGCATGCCAGGCGAGCACGCTACCGCTTGAGCCACATCCCCAGCCCCCCCTCATGGCAATATGTTATGAGACTGTTTCTTTTTTAAGAGAACTGGTGTTGAGGCGAGGATGTGACACCCTTAAGCTTGGTATTAATATATGAAGTGAAAGCAGAGCAAAGTGACTCATTATGCACCATGGCTCAGCTTTTTGGATAGGGTGGTGCTGTGACTACCTGATTTACATGCCCACTAAGTAAGTTAGTGCCAACTTTTGCCAAGAAAAATTGTGCTTCTACTAATTCCACTGCCTAGACTGGTGTTTAGTTTAAACTGGGTTGAGCACTTACCTGTTTTGGGAAGATTTTAATCTTAATCCAGTCTTTAGATTTGATCCAAACACTGTTATATGTCAGGGGTTTACCAACAACCACAGGATGCCATTGGAGTGGGATTTTCATGCTGTAATAATAGTTCAGGTGCTTTAATCTGATCATTGGAACAGTAAAGGCAACACTATGAGCTGAACATCTTCAGTGGGCTAGACTTAGGTCATTCATTACCTTACTCAATCCTCATCACAATGCTATTCAGTTAGGGTATGTGCTCATGAAGAAATGGAGGCCCATTTAAGTTATTTATTCATGGTCACACAGTTAGTGGTTGGTGGAAACATGCAGGACTAACCTTTTCTTTTAGAAGGTATCTTAGTCCATATTCTGTTGTTAATCACATACTACCACAGACTGGGTAAGTTGAAAAGAGGTCTATTTTGAGTCACGGATCTGCCCTAGGGTTGAGGGGTCACATCTGATGATGATGTTCTTACTGGCAGAATCCCAAGGCAGCACAGGGCATCACCTGGCAGGAAACAGGGAGGGAGGGAGGAGAGAGAGAGAGAGAGAGAGAGAGAGAGAGAGAGAGAGAGAGAGAGAGAGAGTGTGTGTGTGTGTGTGTGTGTGTATTCATTCTCTGGTCTCTCCCCCTTTTCTTTTAAAACCATGAGTATTCATTTGTAGGACCTCCACTACAAAACCTTATCTAATCCTAATTATCTCTTAAAGGCCCCATCTCAAAATACAATGATCAGATTAAGTTTCCACCCTCTTAATATCTAATATCTCACAATGAGGATTAAACTGCAACATGAGTTTTAGAAGGGTCAAACTATAGCAGAAGGTGTTTTGCTGTGTCCAGGATAAACCCATTTGAATCTTCCTTTTACAGAACTAGTACTTTAATGTTTTCATAGAATGACACCTGTAATCCAAGCAAATTGTCTTAGGCTGTCTTATGATTGATTTTGGATGGCTCTGATTGTTGGGAATTCTTTTTCATTCTTAGCCTTAACATTTAGAATGGGTTCATTTCTAATGAGGCAAAGTACAGTTTAGCCTGAATTTTTTTATTTGATGTGCAGGGCAGTTTTTAGAAACCTAGATAAACCCATTCTCTACTTAGAAGAGGGCACTACTTTAGGTTAGAAGGGCATGTTGTATGTTGCAAGCTGAGTATTTCAAATGCAGGTGATCTTTGGGCTAATTAATTTTATTGAGTGGAAGATCATACTCTTGGGAATCACTTTTAAAATATGTCACTTTAGCCAGGATTGGTGGTGCAGGCCTATAATCCCAGTAGCTTGGGAGTCTGAGGTAGAAGGATCACAAGTTCAAAGCTAGCCTCAGCAAAAGCAAAGCACTAAGCAACTCAGTGAGACCCTGACTCTAAATTAAAAAAAAAAAAATAGAGCTAGGGATGTGGCTGAATGGTAGAGTGCCCCTGAGTTCAATCCTCGGTGCCCAACACAACAACAAAAAAACCATTTAGTAGCGTTAATATTAAATTTAGGACCCAAATGTTCTGATTAGAAAAGGAAAGTATATTGGAATCTAACTTTAACCATCTATTTTCTTCTGTTGTATTTTCTCCCTGGGCCTGTATGATACTAGTTATTGTAAAACACTACAAATTTATTTCATGCCTTCATTATAGATGTTCCAGGTAGGTTGGTAGCCTCTTGAGTGTGTTGAGTCAGGGGCCCAGGCCATGTGCATCTGCTCATCACCAAGTCCTCAGCACCTGCTGTGTGTTGGGCATGTGATAAGTCATTGTTGGGTGAGTGGGTGGGTCCACAGATGATGAAAATCTAGTCGGTGACTTGGTATTGACCATATCATCTCCTGATGAAATTGCTTTTTAAAAGGAATCCCTTATGTCTGCTAAAATAACAACAACATACTAGTTTTGGTTGATAGGAATGATTATTTTTTGCTGGGGGGGCGTGGTTACTGGAGATTGAAACCAGGGGTTCTTTATCTCTGAGCTATGTTGTTGTTTAGAAACCATTAGCAATTAAATCAGCTGTCTCCTGCAGTCTGTGCTCTCTCCTGCAATGCTGCCCGCCTGGATTTTGAGAGTTCTGGGAATTGAACCCAGGCTGCCACATGCCAGGCAAGCAGTCCACCACTGAGCTCCACCCCCAGCCCTGCCCTCCTGCATTTTAAAGAGAGTAGAATGGTGGGTGCTGGGGGGAGGATTAGAGAAATGGGCATGGTGGTGAACTCTGGGTTTTCACTCTGCCCCTAGGTTTGTGGCTGTGAAATGATGAGGAAATAGGCCTCAGTTTCTTTATAATACAGGTCTGTTGCTGTGATTGGTTGTGGTTTATCGCTGCCAAAACTCATGTTGACATTTAATTCCCTGTGTAATAGTGTTGGGAAGTGGTGGTCCTTTAAGAGAAGGTGCCACCCTTGTGGAAGGAGTAATATAGTTCTGTAAAATATTAGTTATCCTGAGAGTGGATCATTACAAAGCCAGCTAGGCACCTGCCCTTTTTCTCTCTCTCACACATTTTGCTCTTCCTCATGCCCCTGCCTCCCCCTTTCCTTTCCCCCTACATGGAATAGCACGTGGCCCTACCAGAAGCTGAGCAGAGGCTGCAGCATGCTCTTGGACCTCCAGAGTGCTGATCTGTCGATTTCTTTCCTTTAAAAATTACCCAGACTTGAATATTTTGTTATAGCAACAGAAAGCAGACTGAAGACATCTTTGAACCTGTTTTTGGAATGAGTCAAAAGAGCTACTTTTTAATTTTTTTTTTGTAATGCTGGGGACTGAACCCACGGCCTCATACACACTAAGCAAGCATTGGTTTGAATTATTTTTGTGCACTGGATCCTATTGAGTTTTGTAGAGAAAATGATAATGCAGTTCTGGAGGGCAGGAATGAAAACCTTTAAATAAACAAAACAAACCCCTCTGATACTAGAGGCTCTAAAACTTGCTGTTGGCTAAACTCCCTAATACAGAGGCACAGACTCTCACAGTGATCCTGCATGCTTCATGCCCTCAGTAGACTCCATCTGTAAGCCATGAGCCTGTGGAGCAGGGACCAGGTTGCTCAAAGACTATTTTGGGAGACCACATGTTTTTAAACCTCTGTTCTCATTGAGAGGTTCAGGAGGGGCTTGCAGCCTGAACAGGACTAAGAGCCTAGATCCTTTATTGGTCCCCAAAACAATGCAAGGAGCAGTTTTTCTTCTCTGTGACTTAACATGAGGACAAGGAGGGGAAAAGTAAAGTTTTTCTTTACCTTATCAGGACAGTTTTCATATCCGGTTTACACTGCTGATTTGTATTTAAACATGGTGCTGTAGCAGTGATGGATATGTGTGACAACACACCAAAAAAAGATTAATTTACAGCTAAGAAGTGGCTATTCTCAAAGGCTGGTGACTTCTGAGCCCACACTGTACTCTACCATCTCCCAAGCCAAGTACAGCTGATCAGAATATACTACTCTGGAACATATGCAAGAAGGGCCTCCATGTGGCTAAAGAGCTGTCAGTATCCAAGAAGAACCTCAGGACCATCTCCAACGCCTAAGTGGCTGAGGCGCCTGGAATTTGCCATCCTTCTGCCTCAGCCTCCTGAGCTGTTGGTGTTACAGGTGTGCCCACTGTGCCCAGTGCCCACTCGTTCTCCCCCCCCCCCCGCTCCTTCCACTGTTAGGATTTATTTATTTATTTATTTACAATTTTTATTTGTCCTTTTAGGTATGCATGACAGTAGAGTATATTTTGACATACATACATGGAGTATAACTTATTCTGATTAGGATTCTATTCTTGTGGTTATATATGATGTGGAGTTACACTGGTCATGTATTCATATATGAACATATGAAGGTTAAGTCTGATTCATTCTACTGTCTTTCCTATTCTCATATCCTTCCTGCCTTCCCTTCATTCCCCATGTCTAATCCTGAACTTCTTTTCTTCCCTTACCCCCCTTATTGTTTGTTGATATTTGTATATCAGAACATTCAACCTTTGGTTTCTTGGGATTGGCTTATTTCACTTTGCATGATATTCTCCAGATCCATCTATTTACCAGCAGATGCCATAAAGTCATTCTTTTTTATGGTGGAGTAATATTCCATTGTGTGTATATACCACATTTTCTTTATCATTCATCTGTTGAAGAGTACCTAGGTTGGTTCCATAGCATAGCCATTGTGAATTGAGCTGCTGTAAACATTGATGTGGCTGCATCACTGTTGTAGCCTCATTTTAAGTCCATTGGGTGTATGCCAAGAGTGGGATAACTGGGTCAAATGGTGGTTCCATTCCAGGTTTTCTGAGGAATCTCCACACTGCTTTCCAGAGTGGTTGCACCAATTTGCAGGCCCAACCAGCACCGTATGAGTGAACCTTTTTGCCCACATCCTCATTAACATTTATCATTACTTACTTCACAGTAAAGGAAACAATCAAAAGTGTGAAGAGAGAACCTATAGAATGGGAGAAAATCTTTGCCACCTGCACCTCAGAGTATTAATCTCCAGAATATATAAAAAACTCACAAAACATAACACTAAAAAAAAAAAAAAACCCATTCAATAAATGGGCAGAGGAACTGAACAGCCAATTCACAGAAGAAATATAATCAGTCAACAGATATATGAAAAAGGTTCAATATCTCTATTATAGAAATGCACATTAAAACTGCACTGAGATTCCATCTTACTATAGTCAGAATGACAATTATCAAGAATACACGTAATGATAAATGTTCTTAATGTGTGGGGAGGTCATGGTCAATGTGAAGAAGCACAGGAGAGCTGAGTGTGGTGATACATACCTGGAATCTCAGCAGTTCTCGAGGCTGAGGCAGGAGGATCATAGGTTCTAGGCCAGCCTCACCAACTTAATGAGGCCCTAAGCAAGTTAGTGAGACCCTGTCTCAAAAAAAATAAAAAGGGTTGGGGATGTGACTCATTATTAAGCAACCCCAGGTTCAATCCCCAGCCCCCCGCCCCCACTTAATGTATGGTTTTTATAAATATAGCTATTTCCCCCTCTCCTCCCCCCGAAAAAAACAGCCTGGGAGAAAGGTTGCCTTGGGCATCCAGCTCAAGTGAGGAGTGATTGCCTAGAAGCAAGGCAGCCACTGGAGCCTTAGGAGAAGCTAATGGACTTAGAACCTGGCATGCTGGGTCAGGTAGCAAAACGCAGGGCCACCATAGTGACAGCCCTGGCATGATAAATCTCTGGAGTTCTTTTTTGGGTGACTGACTAGATGTCCTGAGATGGAGACCCTTGGAAAGAATGGGTTGGGTCTGGGAGAATGAGGCATTTAGAGTCAGCATATTGTACTCAGGATGTTTGCCACACATTCTTAATTGGATTGGATGGTTCGTCTTCAAAAATGTACTTGTCACTTGGCCAGGAGTATATTTCATTCAGTGCCTCTGTACACCAACCTTTCTATGTTTGTTACAAAAAACTTCCTGAAGATTTCGTAAGGTTCTTGGATTTATGTTTGAGGTGTGACTCAGATGCAGTTTTGAATTATATTCATGAGCAGGTTCTTTATCTTAGACTTACAAATCAACAGCAGAATATAGCAATAGGCTATCAGTTTCCAGAATGATAATCTGTTTCTGTTTTTAAAATATGGCCTAGAACATTCACTAGAATTATTTTCACACCATTGCAGAGACTAGTAGAAGTGAATTTTAGAGAGCCATTTTATTTTCTTTAGATCAGTTAGATATTTATTACAAGAAGCACAGATTTTTCACAGTAATTAAGTTCAATGGATATAGGCTTTGGTTTTGATATATAGAAGAGTAATTTTGTAGGGAGGACATTTGAGAAGAAATTCTAGCTTATAAATTTAATCTCAATTTTATGAAGTTTTTCTTCTTCTTCTTCTTTTTTTTTTTTAATAAACTAGAGTGAACAAATTGATAGGAGAAAATAGCCTCATTATGTACAGCCAAGATAGACTTGGTTGCTTTCTGTTGGTATCTTATAACTCTCAGTGTAAGTAAAAGAAATATAAAATTACTTCTTTCTTTTGTATACTTAAGTGAAAATGTTCTGCCTTCATAATGAGTCACATGAGTTTTTTTTTATACCTTTATTTTATTTATTTGTATGTGGTGCTGAGGATCAAACCCAGTGCCTCACACATGCTAGGCAAGCGCTCTTCACTGAGCTACAACCCCAGCCCTCACTTGAGTTTTTAATGTATGGCTTTTATAAACATAGCTATTTCCTAGTGTACCTTTTTGCTAGAAAATTTATCAGGGAAGATGGCTTCAGTGCAGGTGGCCCTCACTTACAAGCAAGTAGGTATCTGATGATGGTCCCCTCTTCCCCCATTTTTCCAATTTCCATCCAACTCATAAACTTATGATGTGGCTGAATTGTTATTCTGGTTCATCTATGTATGAGAACAGTTTATAGCATCTCAAAAACGTATCCTGAATTCTGAGTTGGTATTCCAGGACCATCTCTGGTTTTGTTCCATGTATCATCTGTGGAGTGAGGAAAGAGATTGTGGGTCTAAGATTTTTCAAATCATACTTTTTTGGAAGAAAAAGATATTAACTATGGAAAAAATGCTAGATGTCTTTTTCACCCCCAAGTTTATGTTTAATATATAAAGAAGGAATAAAATACCTTAAAGACTATTCTTATTGAAAGTGCCATTGACCTGGCACTGTGGTACATGACTGTAATCCCAGTTATTTGGAGGCTGAAGCAGGGGGATTGTAAGTTCAAGGCCAGTCTGGGCACCTTGGTTTGAGACCTTGTCTCTAAAAAAGGGCTGAGGATGTAAACCCAGTGCCTCTGGGTTTAATTCCCAGTACTGCCAATAAAAGAAAAAGTTTTTTCTAAGACGAGTATGTAAACAAGATGGCCCCAGGTGTGTGTTTTTGTGTTGGTGCCCACACCACTATTATTACTCATTGTTTTATTCTGATGCTTCTTTCTTTCAGTGGTGTCCAAATGAGTTCCAACAAGACTCTATCAGTAGGGCTGGGGATGTGGCTCAAGCGGTAGCGCGCTCGCCTGGCATGCGTGCGACCCGGGTTCGATCCTCAGCACCACATACCAACAAAGATGTTGTGTCCGCCGAGAACTAAAAAATAAATATTAAAAATTCAAAAAAAAAAAGACTCTATCAGTAAGAAAATATTAAAATTTTATTTTATTTTTTTTTTCTGGCTAAGAAATGAAATAAGCCTTGTGATATTTAACATACAGATGATTATATATTGACCTTTGTCCAAAAGCCTTGGAAATTATTAATAAGACTATTTGAAATAATGAATTTACATCTGTTATCATTAACAGTGAGCCTCACCCTTAGCATATATATTGTACCTTAAGATGTCAGTTAAAAGCTGGGTGTGGTGGCGCACACGTGTAATCCCAGCAGTTTAGAAGACTGTGGCAGGAAGATTGTAAGTTAAAGTGAGCCTCAGCAACTTAGTGAGACCCTAAGTAACTCAGTGAGACCTTGTCTCAAAATAAAATACAAAAAAAGGGGGGGGGCCTGGGGATGTGGCTCAGTAAGTACCTTTGGGTTCAATCCCCAGTTTAAAAAAAAAAAAGTCAGTTAAAGATAGTTTGAAAGTATCATAATGGAAAAACTAAAAATTAGCAAAATGTCTAATTACTTCATCTTTTACTCTATTTTCATTTTATAAAAGTTGTATTAAGGGCTACAGTTGTGGCTCAGTGGTATAGCGCTTGTGTAGCATGTGTGAGGCACTAGGTTAGATCCTCAGCACCACATAAAAATGAATGAATAAATAAAATAAAGGTATAAAAATGTAATAACATTAATTTTTTTAAAGCTGTATTAAAACGTGACTTTAAGTAAAGGTACATATTGTTGGTACATATTAACAAATTTGTTTGATGAGATGTGTGATCTGGAAAGATTGGAGACTACTATTTTATTTGCTTACTGATCTATTCTAATTTCAACACTTACTACTATGATTATCATGTATTAACATAAATAAGACTTTGGTTATTGCAGTGGTTCATCTGAGATTACTTTCTTTGGCCACATAATTAACTGCCTTTTATTTCCTACTTTGTTGCAGTCTGTTAGAATGCATTAGAATTAAAAACTCTCCTGACTTTGAGAGGTGCCCCCTGGAGGATAGGGAGAGCTGGGATAAAGGCCCTTTTCCCAGAGCCTGTGGCTTTAGCCCTGACACTTATGATTTTAGTGACATATTTGTGAAGGTGACCTTGAAATAGGCAGTTGGAAGATGTGAATGACATCGAAGCTGGCACTTTCTTCCCTTAATTATTTTTTGCTTTTAATATTCTTTGTTATATTTTTGAGTAGCAGATAGCCATCATTCCTTGTATGAATTCTATATATCTGCAGGTTGCTTGTCTTTCATAAATAAGGTTAAATTTGTATCTAAGATTCTATAATGATTATTAGGTTGTTTCTTACCTAATCTCAAACTCCATAGTCTGTGATGTTATGTTTTGTTGCTGTTGTTGTTTGTTTGTGGGAACAAGGTAAAGCCCAGAGGCACTTTACCACTGAACCACATCCCTAGCCCTCTTTATTTTTTATTTTGAGACAAAGTCTCCCTAAGTTGCTTGAGACCTCATTAAGTTTCTGAGGCTAGCCTTGAACTGAACCTGCCTCAGCCTCTCGAATCACTGGGATCACAGACATGCACCACCACACTTGGCTCTGATGCTGTTTTTAACTGATAATTCTAGTGTTTGAGCATTAATAGGAAGTAAGCCTGGTAAAGAGGAACTCCTGCTTTTGTTTTAGTTTGGGAACAAAAGAATAATCACCTTTTCGTGTGCTTCAGAGATGGTTCTTAGTAGCAGTGGTCTCAATTTAGGATTTGCTTCTTCCCTGGTAGACTCAAAAGAAGGAATGAACCAGGATCTGGGTGATGGGCAGGTGCATAGGCCAGTGCAGCCATAGTGAAAACACACTGTGTAGTGGTGTCAGCTCAGGCTCCCTGTGCACTGGAGGCAGAGGAATTCCCATCGCTTCCTTAGGCCAGAGGGCTGGCACTTTTCTCAGCTCAGCATTAAACTGCATAAGAGAGCATTGGCCTTGAACTCCTCTTTGGCACCATAAACTCAAAGTGAGCACAATAATAGTTCTTCCAGACTTTATTATTTTGCAAAAGGTTAATTGTAGCTTTTAATCTCTCCAAGTATTAAAAGGGCCCCTTTATAGATTGTGGTTTGTACTTTCGGCCAAACGTGGCATCTAAATCCAGTAGGGAATTGAAGACAAACCCCTGACCTTTTACAAACACCATCACAGGACCAGTCTGTGGGCCAGACTGCTGCAGCCTGCTGACTGGGTCATTGTCTCCAGTGGCAGGCACTGTCTCCATTTTAATAATCTCAGCTTCAAAAGAAATGAGTCTCATCTGGGATGTTTTAGTGTGGGTTGAGGGCATTTCATTTTTGTTTTTGTTTTTTCCAGTTGAGCTCTTGAAACAGAATGGGGTCCTAGTTGTCTACCACATCTGTTTATGTCCATTCCAGTGCTTCATACCAAAATAAAGTCGCAGAAACACCTCACTTGGTGAGAATTTTAGAACAGGTGAGCAGTAGACAGTGGGCACTGTGTGGGGAGCAGAGTAAAGGCCATGGGGTTGCCATCTGCCCTCAAGACTGGATATTTGACTGCTGAAGTCTAGAAATTCCACGTGCAGCTTAATCCAGGGAGTTATTCAAGTCCCAGGAAAAAACTTGGCTGGTTGATGGTATGAAAAGATGATTAGGTTTGCACTAGGAAATCGCTTTCTGCAAGAGCAGCCTGGGTCAGATGACTAGGGGGGCACCTTAGGGACAGAATCCAGGAGGGCTGGAGGAGAGTCATACTGGCCAGCCTTTTGTCCTGAGACTCCAAAGACTAATCTGCACTCTTGACTACCTGTCTGGTGTGGGTCAGGTTAAGGTAGCCCCTGTGATTCTCTCAGGGTTTCCTGTCAACATTTGTAATGTTCTGCAAAAAGCCTTGGGTAGGAGGCTGCAAAACCCCTCTCTTCTCCAGATAAGAAAGAACTGATTTAAATTCTGTTCTGAAAAGCTTTAACCCTTACTCAAGATTCTTTCTTGCTCTGTACAACTTTGTGCAGTTTTACCTTGATTTTTCTCTTTGAGAACAGTGATAAGTCTTCTCCTTCCAAGTTACTGCCTGGCGTGTTCCTTTGTGTGCCTCCAGTTATGCAGCCTGCTCTCCAAATACAGGCTGCAGGGGCACGCCAGCCTGCTCTGCTTACCTGTGATTGCCAGGGATTTCACATACTCCTCACACCCACCCTCTGAATTTCGCTTCATTTATGTGGTCAATCAGTAAACGTTTGTTACTACACGGGTTGATAAACTGATCCCTGTTCTGTGGAGTTTGTAACTCAGTTCACTAAACCAGGCAGTTAACAGGTACAGTGACAGGAGCAGAGTAACAGAGAAGGTAGCTTTCTGGGAGTAGTACTGCCTTTTCCTTGACCTGAGGGGTGCCTGGGCACTAGCGTACTGTGAGCTGGGGTAGGGGTCGGTGTTATACATGGATCCCAGGTAGGAGCCCACAACTCAAGAGTTAGGGAGACTTGGTTCAAGTCCCAGATGGTGCCACTCTCTAGACCTTGGGAGTCACATCCCTTCCCCTCTTACCACTTTCCTCACTTGTGAAGTTGTAGGGAATTAGCAGAAGAAATAATGCACCTGAGATACTTGGAGATACAGTGTGTGCTTCAATGCTAGCTACTATAAAGTGCTAAATATTAGCACTTTAAAAAGCATAGACTTAAAATTTGTTCACATTTGGTGTTTAAATTATTCCTCAAAAAGTACTGTCAATATGCAGAAAAATGATTGTGGCTTAGGCATAGAATAAGGTAGGGATGAGGGAGGCATACAGTAAGCCATGCTGGACCCTTTTACAGGGGGAGAAACTGGGGGTCCAAGGGCTAAGCATCACCCAACCTATTGGCAAGTGGTGAAAGCAGGACTGGGACCCAAGATGCTTTGCAGTTCTGCTAAGGTGTATGGTTGGTGTCAGTACCTGTGTTTTGACCAACAGTCTTTTATGTCATCAAATAGGAGCAGGATAGGGTCTCACTTAAATTAACACATGATTATTCACAACTGAATGTGCAAATGAAATCTTGATTCATGGGTGGCTGTGTGTGTGTGTGTGTGTGTGTGTGTGTGTGTGTATGTATGTATGATTGAGTTTAGCCTTTAGTAGATCTTTGGCAAAAAGAAAGAAACATGGTAGTTCAGGTTCTGGAAGGAGAAAATATGAAGTTGAAAGGGAAGGAGAAACCACAGCAGCTGAGGAATCTGAGAAGATAGGTAGGAAGAGGAGGGCCAGGCAAGCTCTTCCTTAGAAGAAGGAAGCACCTGGGGACTCTCCCAAGGGCAGGATTCTCCTAGGCCTGCCTCTGGCTTCTCATCTCTGTCACCCTAGTACTCCAGGTAGGATTTTGTGATTTAGACTATGTAGGTAGGGGGCCCAACACTGTTCTCTCCTTCATATTCCTGTGAGTCAGGTTATTCTAGAATTTCTGGAATTGGGTGAGGGGTAGAAGGTGACCTGTACCTGTCAGAGTTGTCAGCAAAGAAAGGTAACTGCTTACTTATCTCAGAGTGCCCCGGAGAGGACACATGCTGGCAGGGCCAGCTCTCCAGGCTGGGGGGTGGAGCACCCAACCTTCTGGCAAAAAACCAGATCCCCAAAGCACTGTGGGAAAAGGTTGCCCTTGTTAAACCAGATACTTGGATTTTTTTTTTTTTTAACTAGGATTTTCTTAAGGACAATAATTGACCCAAAACTTGTTATGGCAGAATAATGGCTCATCTCCTGAGTGTGTCTGTCCTGTAAAAAGATGAGCTGGTGCTGCTTATGTCCCAATGCATGTGTCTGTGTGTTTTGCTTTCTAAATCTGAAAATCTAAGGAATAAACTGAAAACTTGACCTCTGTTTGTCCGTAAATTGAGTATTTTTTTAATATTTATTTTTTAGTTGTAGCTGGACATAATACCTTTATTTATTTATTTGTTTGTTTGTTTGTTTGTTTATGTGGTGCTGAGGATCAAACCCAGGGCCTCACATGTGCTAGGTGAATGCTCTACTGCTGAGCCACAACCCCAGCTCCAAATTGAGTATTTTTTAATGTTACTATAGAATTTTAATGTTAGAACTCTAAGAGTTTAAAAGCTTAAGTTTTTTTTAAACCTAGATTTTAAGAAAATTCTTATTCCTATGTTTTTAATATGGCAGGTAGTTTTGTTTGTTTGTTTCTAAAGGGTTTTGAATCTCTACAACAGACGTTTCATCTGGAAATGAGATGACATTCTGTAATTTAATTATTCAAAACACCTGGTAAAACAGCATGAAACTGCCATTACTGAGTTTGAGGCCTCTTGTGATAAAGACTATGTGTATTGGAAGCAATAGAAAGAAGTTAGAGGAGGGGATTGGGGCTTTAGCTCAGTTGGTGGGGTTCTTGCCTCGCATGCCCAAAGCCCTGGGTTCAATCCTCAGTACCGCCAAAAAAAAAAAAGTTGGAGGATTTTGCTGGTTCTGCTGTGCCAGTTGTCTAAGGGTCCTCTACTATCTCATACAGAAACCTCCCACCACATGTGGGCATAGTGCACTTTAAGAGTAGTTAGCTGGAACCAGATGTGCTGGAGGTGTAAAGTGCACACTGGGTTTTGAAGGCTTAGTTACAGTAAAACAAAGAATGTAAAATATCATCCATTTTTTATATTGATTACATGGTGAAATATATTTTGGATATATTGGGTTGAATCGAACACATGGTTAAAATGAATTTGACCTGCTTATTTTTTCATTTTTAATAAGACTATCAGGCAATTTAAAATAACACATTTTCATGCCTCACATTAATGGCTCACATTATATTCTCATTGGCCAGTACCTTCCTGGGTAATTCTGCATTTTCTGACTTAGGCAGGAAAGACAAAATGAAAACAATTGGAGAGAAACCACCTTTTATTCCTAAGTGGCTCTTATTCTTAAAACAGATAATTAACCAGTCCAATCTCAGGAATTTCAAAAGGCAGAATCTTCCACAGCTTACATTACTCTGAATCAGTCTTTATCTGAGAATCACATCACAATATAATGACTGTTTTTTTTCCCCCCTCCTTCTTCTTCTTCAACCCCTCCAGTCTGGTGGATGGTAGCTATAATTTTAGGGATTTTGTCCAAAATGCCAGTACTTTGTTCATTCCATTGGCTCTTTTCCTTATCTTTGTTCATTCCATTGGTTTTTTTCCATATCTTTGTAATATTACTGGAAATTAATGAAAAATATTTTATCTGGCAATATTGTTGCAGTAATGCTTGTCCTATATCAAATTATGATGATTTTAATTCAAAATAGAAATTAAATAAATGCTGAGCACCTCAGCAAAGGTGTTCTGGTGGAACATAAAACTATTGCACGCACTTCGTACCTCAGGTTGCCTCTACTATAACCAGGCCATGCACACTCAACACATAGGACTCAAGAATAAACCAGAAGGGACTCTGGTCAAATGGCTAGCAAGCTGCTGTTTAGTCCAGTCGTCATTCCCTGATCCTGAGAGGTTCTCAGGCATCCGCTCCTCCTTCCCTTGCTACATGGATTCTTTTGGGATTTAGTTGCTCTGCAAATGGATAGTCTGGCATTGGGTATAGGGACCTGAGGCAGCCCAGAAAAATCAGATCTGCTTCAAAGCTCTTGATTAAATTGGCTTTATAACTTTAGCCCTAGGAAACCTTTATGTAAGACAGTATTTTCTGTGTAAAGAGGTGTTTAGTCAAAATAGTTGTGTTTAAGAGGATGAATACATTTGGAGAAAATTCCACCCAAGAGCAGAATGATATTTTTTTCAAGTGCGCACAGACCTGTCACCAAAATAGACCATCTCTGGGACATAAAGTAAACCTTAACAAAATTTAAAAATTGATATTATATAGAGGATGTTCTCTGACCCTATGGTAATTAGGCTAGAAATCAATAACAGAAAGATAACTGGAAATTTCTCATTGGAAATTAAAAAACTTACCTCTAGATGGCTTGTGGGTTCAAAGATAGAGTCCAAAAGGAAATTAGAAGATATTTTCAATTAAATGAAATTTCAGCTTAAGCATTGCTTAGAAGGAGATTAATAACATTAAAAGTTTATATTAGAAAAGAAGAAGCATTTAACAAAAGCACGAATTCATGGTTTAAAACCTTTCTACTGCTGGGCACAGTGGGACACAGCTTCAGCAATGGTGAGGTGCTAAGCAACTCAGTGAGACCCTGTCTCTAAATACGATAAAAAATAAGGTTGGGGATGTGGCTCAGTGGTTGAGTACCTCTGAGTTCAATCCCTGGTACAAAAACAAACAAACAAACAAACAAAAAAACACCTTTCTACAAAGAAAACCTGAGGCCAAGATGGCTTCATTGGCATAATCTAACAAACCCTTAAGGAAGAAGTAATATTAATTCTATACAAACTCTTCTGGAAAATAGAGAAGAGGGAACACTTCCTAGTTCATTTAATGAGGCTTACTACTGTGGATCCCAAAAGAGGGTTTTCCCCACAGACTCTACAGACATTGAAAGGGTCAGAGGGAAGTACTACAAACAACACGAACTATCAGAGTTTACTCCAGAAGGAATATGTAGCCTGAGTAGCCCGTTAGGAATTAAAGAAATGGGTTTAAAATCCTTCTAAAAAGAAAACTCTAGGCCAGATGACTTTATTGGCAAATTCTACCAAATAATAATTCTTCACATGATCTTCCAGAAAATACCAAAAGATATTACATGAAAATAATAGATCACTTACCTTCATGATCTTAAAGGACAAATGAACAAAATATCAAGTCAAATCCAGCAGTGTATCCAGCAACACCAGGGCTGGGTGTTGCTCTGTAGTAGAGCACTTGCACAGCATGGGCAAGGCCCTGCTTAAAGCCTCAGCACTGTTTACAAAAGAAGAAAAAGAATCATAATGTTATACTGGTAACCTGACTTCTCAGTATAAAAAGCCTTAATTTTGTACTGTTCCTGGTTTCTATCATGTCAAAATTCCTACCCTAGTCAGGTACAAGCTACCTGAAGTCACTGAGCATGAAGTCGGGAAGTGTCTAGGGTCAGCTCTCATGAACTTCTTCACATCGCGACCAATGCATGACTAGTCCTGAAAATGTAAGACTGAGACATTACATTACAGTGGAGGGCTGGGGTTGTGACTCCGTGGCAGAGCACTTGCCTTGCACATGTGAGGCACTGGGTTCCATCCTCAGCACCACAAAAATAAACAAACAAAAAGAGCTGGGGATGTACCTTAGAGGTAACACACCCTGTGGTTTAATCCCCAGGACCAAAAAAAGGTCCAGCTGGGTGAGAGGGTCGGATTACTAATCCCAAAGGAGGTCTGGCAGAGAAACTTGTTCAGTTACATGAACAAAACTTTTTAGTTTCCAGATTTGCTTGTCAACTTAAAAAAAAAAATAAAAAGAAAAAAATCTTTTATTTAGATAATGGGGCATTGCTATTCTTCCCCCAGATCAATTTTTTGGATTATCAAAACCATACCAAATTACTCCTCAATACCAATTAGCCTTCCAGCTAGCAGTGTCTTAGTAATGTCTAGTCTAAATTGACACCTGCATCATAAGTCAAGCTTGGTTTCAGTGAGCTGAGTACCACAGTGTTCATAATGTTCACACAGAACCCAATGAGTGTTTGCTCTGCTTTACTAATGCAAGTTTTTCTCCACCAGGGATGGATGAATGAGATTTGCAACTATGATCCAGAAACTTACCATGCAACTCTGACACATTCTGTCTTTGTTCGACTTGAGGGTGGAACCTTAAGACTTTCAAAGCCCAATAAAAACATATCTAGGAGGGCGAGCTACAATGAAACAAAGCCAGAGGTCACCTACATCAGCCAGAAAATCTTCGACCTCTCGGACAGCAAGGTAAGCCCAAGTGATTTGGGAAGTAGAGTTCAACTGAATGAAAAGCATCTGGAATCATGATTGCTTTACTGTATTTTTCCCCTAAAAAGGTTTTATTTTTGTTTTTTGTTGTTTAAGGAATAGTCTACTTTGTGACAGTACCTCTCAGATTTTAATGCATATATAAGTCACCTGGGCATCTTTGAAAATATAGATTCTGATTCAGCAACTTTGGGCAGGGCCTGAGAGTCTGCAGTTTTATGAGCTCCCAGGTGATACTCATGCTGCAGGTCCATGGACCATACCTTGAGAAGCAAGGACATCCTGCACTCAGAATTCTGACTTGAAAAGCTAATTTTTAGCTGAGCATCATGGTGCATATCTGTAATCCCAGCTGTTCAAGAGGTTGAGGCAGGAGGTTTGGGAGTTCAAGGCCAGCCTAGGCAATTTAGGAAGACCCTGTCTCAAAATAAAATGCCAAAGGCTCAGGATGTAGCTTAGTAGTAGAGTGCTTGCTGGCTGGCATGCGAGAACCTGGGTTTGATCCCCAGAGCTTTAAAAAATAATAATAATTCAGTCAAGTAAAAACCTCTGTGTGGTAGTACAAGGGTACTAGCAGTGAATGAAAGTTCTGTAGAATGTGCACATTGTGCATTGTGGATGGGAAAAATAACTATATTTTGATAAAGTATATTCTGCTGTGAGAAATGTAAATTGTTACTCTGGTAGCCATATTTTCTATTCTTATAACTCATCTGAATGATCTTAAGTTTCCCCAAAGTGACAAAAGTACTGAATGTGGTTTTTATATGTTTATTCTTGAATTGATACACAACATTGACTTGAGCTTTTCATATAGATTGATTTATTCTTTTTTCCCAACTTAGATTTCACACATGGTTATTAAAGTTGATTGATATCCAAACTTGGTTGATGATAACCAGCTTAACATTATTTACTTCTGCTGCCTGAAAATTGTAGATATTTGTGCCTCTTGAGGAGTAACAAGTTATTTCCAAAAATTTATTCCAGTTTCTATAGTCATGTTATAGACAGGTAGTTAAAAATATTTCACATTCATTTTAGTCAAAAATTCTACAAGTCTTGCATTTTTTGCTGTGTATGATATTAATGCATGGTGTAGCCACTCTTTAGTATATAAATCATCATTTCCCTTTCTCTCTAGATTTATCTTGTACCTAAAAGTTTGGCTCGCAAACGAATCTGGAATAAAAAGTACCCCATTTGTATTGAGCTTGGTCGGCAAGATGACTTTATGTCTAAGACTCACACAGATAAGGAAACTTCCGAAGAGAAACCACCAGCTGAGAGAGAAGACCCTAAGGGAAGTGAGGACATTAAGAAGCCACCCCACCCTCAAGAGGGAACAAAATCTGGCCAGCGAGATCAGATACTATATCTGTTTGGAAGAACTGGCCGAGAAAAAGAGGAGTGGTTTAGGAGATTTATTCTGGCATCTAAGCTGAAGTCTGACCTCAAGAAGCCATCCGGTGTCTCTGGAAATAAACAAGGTAATGCACTTGTGCTAAGTGCACTTGCAATTTTAAAGGGCCTATAGGGAGGTTGGGAAAGATTACCCAGGCAGGAAGGAACAAGCCTAACCTGAATTGATTACTCTTTGCCACCTAAAATGTGTCCTCAAGACTCATGTGCTTTTTAAACTGATCACTACAACCCTTTGTGCCTAGTTGTTTCACCAGCAATAGGTCTCTTTGCAGATGTATGTGGTTAGCCTTTGGTAGGTATCGGGGATTTTATTTCTTATGTACATATTGTTATGTTCTGAGAGAATCAGCAATAGGAAACACTAGTTATAAGAAAGCAAATGAGGGGCTGGGGTTGTGGCTCAGTGATAGAGCATTAACCTAGCATGTGTGAGGCCCTGGGTTCCATCCTCAGCACCACATAAAAATAATAAAGGTATTGTGTCCAACTACAACTAAAAAATAAATATTAGAAAAAGAAAGCAAGCAGCTGACGAATGGGGGTGTAGCTTAGTAGAAGAGCATGCACTTTGCATGCATAAAGCCCTGGTTTCATTCCCTAGCACACAACACACAAAACAAAACAAAAAACCAGGTAAGCCTAGCTGGTGCTCTTAAACTCCTAATCCTCAACCTGTGCTCCAAGCCTATGATCACCATAGAAACGCAGAATCTGTGGCACCTGCTGGTCATTCAAAATGGGTAACTACAAACTACCTCTCTGTTAAGCTCTGGCTGGGCCGAGTGCTGCAGGAGACAAAACCAGCCAACAGCAGCGTGTTCGTCTGTCCTTGCTCATTAGATAGACTAAACTGGTTTGTATGAATCTGATATTTTCAAAGTACTCTGCTAACATGAACATGGTACAATCAGTAATTGTGGGATATTAGAAAGAACAAGACCAGAGCTTTCTTAGTTGGAGTAGGGCTAGGTTGGAGCCACTCTTGAGACTTTCCCTGACAAGGATTTGTGTTGATCGGGGAATATGCGGCTCATGTGGGTCTCAAACATGGCTTCACATTGCTTTGCTTTCTGGGAGCCTACCTTGGCCCTTACCCAGCACATTTGCCTTAACACTAGCTTCTACCTAGACCCAGAGGAGCTAAGATCCCAAAAGTCCCTTGGAAATACCTTTAGCAAGGAGATAACTGGATATACTTGTTTTCTAGGTTTGTTGGGACAAAATACCACAAACTGGGTGGCTTAGAACTATAAAATTTATTTTTTCACAGTACTAGAAGTTAAAAGTTCAAAATCGAGGTGTTACCAGTGCTGTGCCATCTCTGAGACTACACAGAATCCTTCCTTGCTTCTTTCTTGCATTTGATGGTAGCTGTCCATCCCTGGCTTGCAGCTGCATCCTTCCAAACCCCTCTTCTGTCATCACATAGTGTTTCTTTCCTCCTCAATAAGGACACCTGTCATATTGGATAAAAAGTCCCATCTCCCTCTAGTATAACTTCATTATAACAAATTCTGTCTGCAATGACCCTATTTCCAAATAAGGTCATGTTCTGAGGTAGAGGTTAGGACACACCAACATATCTTTTGGGGGACCCAGTTGAACCCATAACACTGAATAAAAGAAGACCAAAGTGGGTGAGAGTCCTCAGCACCAGCCCTGCTCAGCTCTCCTGATGGGTCTGACCAAGTAGCCACCAGCCCATGTTGCTTTTAAGCCCTTGAAATGTGGCCAGTCCAAACTGAGATGTTCTCTGAGTGTAGGATGTACATTGGATCTCAATGTTTTAGTCCAAAGCATAATGTGAAATGCTTCATTAAAATATTTTTATATTGGTGACTTGTTGAAACGAAAGAATTTTAGATGTATTTACTTAAATAAAATATATTCAAATTGATTTTCTTTGCTTATTTTTACCTTTTTAATGTGGTACCAGAAAGTTTAAAATTGTATATGTGGTTCACATTTGTGGCTCACATCGTGTTTCTGATGGGAATGTCAGGGTCCACTGGCCTAAGCACTGAATCTGAGAATCAGGTAGCTCCCAGGGATGTGTGAGACCCCCCCCCAGAAATACTGCCCTAGGTGCTCAGGGGTCACCCAGAGCAGCCTCCAAAGCAGCATGTTATTTATAGTTTTAGCTAAAGCGTTTGATTATTTCCAGTAAATTTGTATTTTTGGAAATTCTGCTGTTCCCAGACTTCCACTCAGCACAACAAACCTAATGGCAAGAGTCAGAAATGTGGGAAAGCCCTTGGTGCTCTCATTTACACTAAAATCAAGCAAGACCACATTCTCACACCACTAAAAATACATATACTAGTCTGGGTGGCCTTTAAAAGCTATGAATTAGGATATTTATGATAAATTTAAGTCACCCAAGGTGTGATGAGGCTGGGGCAAAGGTAAATTGGTGAGGCCTGTGCTGTTCTTCAAAGCTGCCTCTGAATCAGTGACTACACATAGATGACTTGTCAGCTGTGATGGTGTGGCTGGTGATGATTGTCCAAGGCCAAGAGCCTCTGTCTATACCAAGATGACAGAAGTAGGCCTGTGCTGTTCTTCAAAGCTGCCTCTGAATCAGTGACTACACATAGATGACTTGTCAGCTGTGATGGTGTGGCTGGTGATGATTGTCCAAGGCCAAGAGCCTCTGTCTATACCAAGATAACAGAAGTAGTTCTGCTGCCCGACCCAGCCCTGTCTTCTTCCTCAGGGCTGCTGTCACTAAAGTCATAGGTTTCTCTAGCAACGTGGTCTTGGATCTTGATACAGATACAGACACAGGAGGCCCAGGGCAGGTCTGAGATCCACATCCCTCAGGGCAGGAAATGGACCATCATCCATCAGATCCTCCAAGCAGTGACGACTCCTATGGCTCAGTGGTTAAGTTCCCCTGGGTACAATCCACAGTACCAAAAAAATAAAAATAATGTTGCTGAGCACGGTGGTGCACGATTATAATACCAGATACTGGAAAGGCTGAGGCAGGAGGATCGCAAATTTGAGACCAGACTGAGAACTTAGCAAGACCATGCCTCAAAATAAAAGAAGTGTTGAGGATGTAGCTCAGTGGTAGAGTACCCCTGAGTTCAAAACCCAGTACTGGAAACACAAAAGTTAATTGTTAAGATGATGAGAGGATAATAAAGGATTATTAAAAATTTAACTCAAGGTAAAAATCTCAGTACTGAAAATTATCTAGCTAAACTGTAAATTAAGAAATGCCTGGCGTAACTCTGTGTGTGGCTCTGGGGAGCTGCAGTTCACATGGCTGGAACCTCTCAAAAATAAAATGATTTGATTTGATTTTTAACCATTCTTCGTTTTCTCTCATAGTAAATCTGAATAAAATTGTTCCCTCAGGCATTTCCATGCTTAAAGCCCCTCTACTGCAGCAGGATATGTTTGAATCCAGGTTGCTCTGGAGGCCATTGGTGGTCGTTCTCAGCTTCTCCACCCTCAACTCCTGTCCCTTTGTCCATGTCCACCTTGTGGGATTCTCCTGAACCTCTCACCGGTCTCCAGACTGTGCCTGTCCTTACTTCTTTTATATGCTCTTCCTTGTCTCTAAAATGTCTTTCCCCCAGCCCAAGCCAGGAAAAGTGGCAACTGTTCCCTGAAGAGACAGCCCAGATGTCACTGCTGTGATATCAGTGCTGGGATTGCACCTCTACAGAACATGTGTTAGAAAAGGCTATGATTTATCTCACACATGAGTTCAAGGGCAGGGATTATGCCTTGGTCTTCTCTTTAGCATTGAATCTTCTCAGAAAGTACTTTATAAATAATTCCTTGAAAGAAAGATGGCATCTTTGGAAATGCCCTGAGCTGTGGATGAACAATTAATTAAATTTCTGCCCACTGTCCTTTGCCCCTGATAGCAACTTCAAGTCCACCCCGACTAGGGCTGTGTCAGTGTTATATTTGACCTTTTCCTGAAAGATCACCAGGCACAAGGGAAAGGAACCCACTAGATATACTTCATCGCTTGGGATTATCTTGAGAATAATATAAACAGTTTTCTATCATTAGAGCAGAAGACATTTTTCAGGATGGGAAGTCACCTAGTAAACATATTTTAAGCAGTGACTTGATAGCATTTGGCTGCTTTCTACTGAACCCAGGGGAATTTGTGCTAGTGGGTTTGGTTTACTTGGTCGTTCCTTCTTCATTTATGTTAACAGCTGTCACTTCTTCACTCTAGGGCTTTTGCCCTCCCACAGCAGACATAGCAGTCCCTCGGGACACCTGACCCACAGCCGCAGTAGCAGCAAAGGCAGCGTGGAGGAGATCATGTCACAGCCAAAGCAGAAGGAGCTGGTGGGCAGTGTGCGGCAGAAGATGCTTCTAGACTACAGTGTGTATATGGGCAGATGTGTGCCGCAGGAGAGCCGAAGCCCCCACAGGAGCCCTGTGCAGAGTGCAGAAAGCAGCCCCACAGCTGGGAAAAAGGTAAAGCTCACAGGCCGGGGCCCTCTGCTCTTTACCCTAAACTCATTTCTTCATGCATGAGGGATTGAGCACCTGTTTTGTGCTAGGCCCCAAGTACATGGTGATGAGCAGGACAGAGAAGGGCCTGCCCTCAGGGAGCTTGTGCTCTACTCCAGGAGACAGCTAGAAATGAGCCTCAGGCAGTGGTAAGAATTGAAGTCAGTTAAAGGGGACAGAAAATGGACTGAACTCAGTGAGGGCCCCAGAGGAAGTAACCTTTGGGCAGAGACCTGAGGGACATGAGGCAATAAGGTAACAGCAAAACATGTGGGAGACACGTTCCAGAGGGGCACCAGCAAGTGCAAAGGCCCCACAGCAGGAATATGTTGGGAATACTCAAGGAACAGATAGCAGTGAGGCCAAGGTAGCTGAATAGTAAGCAAGGGTAAGAAAGGGAGGTAGGGAGGCTGGAGAGCCAGCCAGGCCTTTTAAGATCTGTTATGAGGGAAGTGGGAAGCCATAGAGTGTTTGGGCAAGGAGTGACATTGATCTGATTAATTCTAAAAAGAAAAGTGGTTTTCACAGAGGATTGTCTGTAGGAGAGGAGTGGGTGGAACTGGTGCAGTGGAGGGTGGGCTGAGATGCAGGTGGTAACAACAGGTGGTGAGGAGTGGCAGGCTGGGGATAAGTGTTGAGGGAGGAGCTGGCTAGATTTGCTGATGAGTGAAAGAGGAAGGGAAGAGGCAGAGATGACTCCTAGCTTTTGGGCCTGAGCAACTGGGTGATCAGTAAGGAAGGTCACAGAGGTGATAATAGAGGTCTAATTCCTCAGTAACCATGGTAGTCTCAAATTCTCAGCTGGGCATGGTGATGCACACCTGTCACCCCAGCAACTCTAGAGCCTGAGGCAGGAGGATCACAAATTCTAGGCCAACTCTGGAAGACCCTGTCTCAAAAATAAAAACAAAAACTGGAAACCAAATTCTTAGACTCCGATGTTCAGTGCTTTTAAAGATTTACTATGAGTGTGATTTCCAAATTATAACGAGCTGGACATTGACTTACTATCAATTAAGGTAAGATTAATACCTTAGGCCACCGTGTGCCAGACTCCGGTAGATCCTTGAGTGAGATTATCCTGCTCCCATGAGCACACTAGATGGTGTTCTCTCCATTGTATAGATGGAGAAATGAAGCTCAGAGAAGTTAGGGGCTTAGACTTGCAGCTGCTAAATGATGGAGCATGCATAACCTGTCCTGGGACCCAAGGCCCTCAACTTGCTGTGACTGTTGCATTGGTAGGTCGCTCTAAAGCCCAGCTGGACTTGAGGCCTTCTGCCTCCACTGTGTCCCCATGCTCTGGGGCGCAGTCCCCACCTGTGGAATATGAAGCCTCTTTCTTCTGTAGTCACTCAAATTTCTGTCCTTAACAAAGAGCAGGTAGTGATCACCTCTTGTGCCCTTAGCAGGCCTTATGTTTGGAGGAGGTCACCATCTGACCCATGTGAACTTGTCAAGGCAAAAAGACCATGGGCCTTTGCTGCCCTCCATCCCTTGCATCTGCCCTAAGTTTTCAGCTATAGTGAAAGCAAACCTCCCTCTAGGCTACAGCGAGGTGATCTAACTCTTCTAGAAGTATCTTGTTTGCCACTGACAGGTTCTCCCTCCCCCAGATTCCCTTTCTCCCTGGGCCACCAGCTATGTGCACTCACTTCAGACCCAGGAAAATCAGGAGAACTGTACACTGACATGAGAAGATTATTGAATAAAATGCTTGCTTTCCTCAAATTAAAAAGCAAAACAAACCCTGTTTTAGAGCATTGTTTCCTCAGGGTACGCTGTGTGTACATGTTGTGCCACATGGTCCCCGCCCAACCCTCTGCCTAGTGTTGCTGGGAGTAGGGTGTGGTCTCTAGCCCAAACCTCCTTCTAGCCACCTGGCACTCAGCCCTTGAAATATACAGTATTTTTCACCCTCTTCTAAGTCAGATGGAAATCACTTAAAACCATATTGTACTTCCTGAACCCCTTAGGCCAAGCAGGCAGGGGTGGTTTCATCTTTTCTTGATAATTTTAAGAGTTAGTACAACAAACGGAAACTTTAAACTGTCATCATGCAGGGGCTACTGAGGTCAGAAGGCTCTTGACCTCTCAACCTGAGCCACCCAGACTGCAAGCTCTGCAGTATTTTCTTCCATTTCAGTTGGCTGGTATTGCCATATGGTCTCTCCTAGTTGTTTTTTCCTTGAGCCCTTGTCCCCATCTTCCACCTTCACCCTAGTTAATTTTAGGGGGGATGAGAGGGTACTGGGGATTGAACCCAGCAGTGCTCTACCACTGAAAAGCAACATCCCCAGCACCCCCGACCCCTGCTTTTTTTTTTTTTTTTTTAAATATTTATTTATTTATTTTAGTTCTTGGCGGACACAACATCTTTGTTTGTATGTGGTGTTGAGGATCGAACCCGGGCCGCACGCATGCCAGGCGAGCACGCTACCGCTTGAGCCACATCCCCAGCCCTGACCCCTGCTTTTTTAAACAGGGTCTCAACTGAGTTGCCCAGGCTGGCCTTGAACTTGGGATCCTCCTGCTTCAGCCTCCTGAGTCTCTGGAATTATAAGCATGTACCACCACTGTGCCCAGCTCACCCTAGTTAATTTAATGATCGATGGCTGCTGTGGGCTAAGAAACCAGAGTCAGAATGGTTCAGGCAAGGATCACTGTCTCTGGGGAAGGTTGTGTGAGATTTAGTGCAAGGCCCTCACATCTACTTGGCTTGCCAGAAGTATGTGGGGACTGTGTCCTTGCTCTCAGGGGTCTGGTAGTGAAGATGCTCTTGATTCAGGTAAAGGTGTTAGTTCAGCTATTTATTGCTATGTAACAAAAAGCCCCAAAAGTGGTGGCTCCAAGCTGTAACATTTATTTTCCTCAAAAATTTGTGATTGGGACATGGCTTAGCATGAGAGAGCTCTGTCTGCTTCATGCAGGCTCACCTAGAGAAGCTGGACTAGGGGCTGGATCACTTCCGGATGGCTCACTCCCATGGAGGGCACATAGATGCTAATAGCTGATTAAACCCAGCTGGGGCTGAAAGTTGGGGACCTCATTTCCTGTCCATGTGGCCTGGCTTCCTTTAGCACAGTGACTGTGTTCCCAAGGCAAACATGCTTCAAGAAAGAATTAGAATCTAAAGTGCCTTTTATGACCTGTCTTGGAAAGCAAGGGCCATGTCCATCATGCTCTATTAGTATTAGAAGGAGAGGGGCATGGGTTCCTCCTGTTCCCAATGGAGAAACAAAATCTGGAAGAGCATTGAGAATAGGAAATATCAGTGCATCATTTTTGGCAAATAAGACCACAGTACTAATTTTTTAAAATTTTTTTTAGTTGTATGTGGACACAATCCCTTTATTTTATTTATTTATATGTGGTGCTGAGGATCAAACCCAGGGCCTCACAGGTGCTTGGTGAATACTCTACCGCTGAGCCACAACCCTAACCCCACAATACTACTTTTTAAAAAATATATATTTCTAGTTGTAGCTGGACACAATACCTTTATTAATTTATTTATTTTTATGTGGTGCTGAGGATCGAACCTATGCCTTCACATGCTAGGCACACTCTCTGAACCACTGAGTCACAACCTCAGCCCCCCACAGTTCTATTTGTATAATCTTTCATGCTTTTATTTACAAGTCAGTTGGACATGATGATTTTTTTTTTTCCTTACAATGCTAGGGATCAAATCCAAGCCTTGTACACATGGGCAGATGCTCTATCACTGAGCCACATCCCCAGCCCTGGGGATGTATTAATGTTGTGATTTGAGCAGATGATGGCCTTTCCCCCATCCTTATTGATTTTTATATATTTTTTTTTGTTCACAATTCAAAAAAAGACAGATCTGTACAAAGACATATTCAGAAAAGATTCTTTCCCTGTCCTGTGTTTTCTGTCCCTCCATGTTACTCCCACTCACCCCCTGGAGTAAACTGGTCTCCTTAGTCTCTGGTTGTCCTTTCTGTAGTTCTTGTTTCTTCTTCTGTCTTACTCAAAGGGTAGCACATGACATGGGATTTTTTTCATAAGTTTTCACTTTTGAAAACATTCTGGAAATCATTCTGCCAGTTCATAAATTTTCCCCTCCCTCTTTAGAAACAGCTACAAAGGACTTCTTATCTTGTGTGGGTGTATTCATCCTCTCTCCAATATGGGCTCAGAGGTTATTTCTAATATTTTGCAATTACAAACAGTGCTTCACTGAATAACATGGTGAACTCATGTTTTTGCTGCTGTGGGTGTTTTCAGCATGAATTCTCAGAAGTGGAACAGCTAGGTCAGAAGGCAAATGCATACCATAGTTTGGCTAGATGTTGCCGAGTTCCCCTTCATAGGATTGCACTGATGTTTGTTCCCACCAGTGCCCAGTTTCTCCAGTCTGGCCAAATGTGAGCCTTCTGGATGCTGTTAGTGCTCATCCCTCCTGCCAAAGACAGATTATTTCTTAGGGTTTGTTTTTGCTTCCGATATCATGAGTCCAAGCCAAGGGACTCAAAGAGTCAGAGTCACAAAGGAAACTTTGAAACTTCCCCAAGTTGCACCATCACATCTTCAGTGTTGGCCACCACCAATGTTTGCTCAAGGTAACACAAGGCTTGGGACACAACTCTGGCCTTTGCCCCCTTCTCCTCGCCCTACTCTCCTGTTGCCTCTTATGGGTCACAGTCAAAGAATGTCTTTCCCTGAGGGCTCAAGGGTTAAATGGCCATATTCACATATTTGACCCCCTTTCTGTCATATTGCACAGTGCTAAACAAGTCAGACCATTGGCCAGGAGATGAATGGGGTATTATTAATTCACTGATACTCAGGATCCAAACCAATGTTAAAAACACCCAGAGATAATTAGGGACTGTAGAACTAGATTTATGTTAATCAATACTTTCACTTTATTGGCAGTTATTCTTACCCGTAACAATTAAAAAAAATAAGTTCAGGGGATTTTTCAGATTGAAGCAACATTAGAGTTATTAAGCTCAAAATTTGAATTATATAGTATCACTATTTGGTGAGGGAGAGGATTTTAATAATAAATCAGAAAACAAAGAAACTCTGTTTAAAAATGTGTAAAGGTCAGATAGTGGGGTAGTTTTTCCACTAGTGTATATGACAGGAAGTGACACTCCATTGGCCAGCTGCACTTGCTCAGGGGCGCAAGGCCAGGGAACTGTTGGTTCCCTGTGCCGTGGAGTGGCTGCCTGGGAGAGAGGACTGTGGAGGGGCAAGAAATGCCCTCCTCCAGGTGAGAAACACAAGTGTAGAACACCAAAGTCATTTCTGTTCTCTTTCAGTGGAAGGTTTTAGGAAATGTTAGAGGTAGTATAGGCTGTCCCAGCATAGAGTCCTGTTCTCATCGTTCTGCTTTGCACTCATTAGCCAGTGTCAATGAGCTGGATCACAAGCTATTACCACCTACTTGGCATTATCAGTTTAAAATTCTATGAGCAAATAGGACTCAAATTGAAGCTAGGAAACCTATCATGGACAAAGCAACTTTTCAAGGCTTCTCTTTTTCCTCTGTCAGAGTAGCCTTTTCAGATCTTCAAAAGTGAAAATGGGAAACGGTTATCAGATAATAAGTAAAAAATATGAAGTCAACCAGGAGTGATGGTGCACGCTTGTAATCCCAACAGCTTAGAAGGCTGAGGCAGGAGGATCACAAGTTCAAGTCAGCCTCAGCAACTTAGTGAGGCCCTGTCTCAAAAAATAAAAAAAGGACTGGGAAAATGCTTAGTGGTTAAGTATCCCTAGGTTCAATTTTCTGTACTAAAAGAAAGAAATAAAATTTATAAAGGAGATAGGAATGCCAAGACAAATCAACAGGGGAAAGAATGGTCTTTGTCTCTCTCTCTCTCTCTTTTTTTTTTTTTTTTTTTGGGTACTGGGGATTGAACCTGTTGTATTTTACTACTGAGTCACATTTCCAGCCCTTTGATTTTTTTTTTTTTTTTTGAGACAGGGTTTTCCTAAGTTGCTTAGGGCCTTACTAAGTTGCTGAGGCTGGCCTCAAACTTGTACTTGAGATCCTTCTGCGTCAGCTTCCCAAGTTGTTCACCTCACACTCCCTCAAAAATTGACTCACAATGGACCATAGACCTCAACGTTAAGAGATAAAACTACACAACTCTAGTAAAGAAGTAAATCTGCTGGGCACAGTGGAGCATGCACACTTCAGTCCCAGCAACTCAGGAGACTGAGGCAGGAGAATCACAAGTTCAAAGCCAGCCTGGCAATTTAGTAAAACCCTGTCTCAGAATAAAATTAAAATGGTTGGGCATGTAGCTCAGGGACAGAATATCCCTGGCTCAATCCCTAGTAGTTTGGGGGCCGGGAGGGAGAATAAGTCTTTGTGACTCTAATTTAGGTACCTTCTTAGCTAAGACACCAAAAACAGGAACAGCCAAAGGAAAAAATAGACTTCATCAAAATTAAAAACTTAAGAGATTGAAAAGAAGACCCATGGGATAGGAAAAAATATTTGAGAATTGCTTTCCTGATGAAATATACACCAAATATACACAGGGCTTTAAACTAATAATAAAGAGGTAAATAATGCAACGAAGATACAGGCAAAGGATCTGAATAGACATTTCTTCAAAAGATCTAGGAATGACTGATAAACACACAAGACAGTACTCAACACGGTCAGTCATCATAACCATGGTAGATGCCACTGAACACCCACTAGGATGGGCATAATCAGAAAGACAGATGATAAGTGTCAGAGAGGATGTGGAGAAATTTTGGAGCCACTTATGCTGCTGGAGGGACTATAAAATGGGTCACAACTGTGCACAATAGTTTGGTAAAACTACCGGTTTCCAAAAAAGTTAAATATGGAGTTATTATATGATCCTTCAGTTCTACTCTTAGATATAGATCTAAGAGAAAACACAAGTTCACATAAAAATTTGTACACAAATGTTCATAGCAGTTTATTCACAACAACCAAAAGTCAGAAACAACCCAAATATCAATCAACTGACAAATGAATAAAGTGTGGTAATGCAAACAATAAAATATTGTGCTATAATAAAAAGAAATTATGTACTGCTACAGCACAGATAAACCTTGAAAACAGTATGCTAACTTAAAGAAATTGGTCATAAAAGGACATATATGACTTCATTTGTAAGCTAAGTCTAGATTAGTTAAGTCATGGAAACAGTGTTATTTTTGTAGGCTGGTGACAGTGGGGCGAGGACGGGAGTAACATGCCTGCTAATAGACACCGGGTTCTCCGGGAAGATAATGAAAATGTTCTGAAATTGTAGTGATAACTGCAGAACTCCATATATATGCTAAAAATTTTTGAATCATGCTCTTTTAATATTTATTATTTTTATGTGGTAAAATGTACAAAGCAAAATTTACCATTTAACCATTTTGGGAGGTGGGGTTTGTACTAGGGATTGAACCCAAGGGTGCTTAACCACTGATCCACATCCCAGCCCTTTTTTATATTTTATTTAGAGACAGAGTCTCATTTAGTTGCTTAGTGCCTCACTAAGCTGCTGAGGCTGGTTTGAACTTGCCATTCTCCTGCCTCAAGTCTCCCAAGCTGCTGGGATTACACCATGCGTAGCAGCGTTATGATCATCCATGCTATTGCATGAGATAGGATGTTGTTCCTTTTTAAAAGACTGAATAATATTCCATTATATGTATAGTCCACATTTTGTTTATCCCTTCCTATGTCAGTGGGTACCTGAGTTGTGTGTACATAGTTATTGTGAATAATGGGACCATCAAGATGGTGAACACGTATCTCTGAGATCCTGCTTCCAGTTTTTGGGGTATATACCAGAATGGAATTGCTGCATCATATGATAATTGTGTGTGTAAATTTTTAAGGAATTCCCATACTGTTTTCTACAGAAGCTGTTGAATTATTTGCTTTAAATGGATGAATTGTATAGTCTGTGAATTATATCTCAATATAGCTGTAAAAAAAAATACATTACCATATAGCCAGACCCAATTTTGTTTTGAAAAAAAGTTTTGTATTCTTACAAAGTATTTATACACATTAAAAAAGACTGAAAGAAAATATAGTAAAGATGTTTTAAATAATTATATCTGGGCAGTAAGATTGCAAGTGTATTCCCTAATGAATGTGCATTCTTTTTATATCAAGAAAGAAAGCAAATGAATCAGGAGAAGGGTCCTCTCCTGGACCAAGCTGCCACTCGTGATACCCCATGACAGCTTTGAGGCTGCAGCTGTGCATGGCCAAACTAGGAGCAGAGGCACTAAGTAAAAAAGCCGGGCTGACCTCAGCCATTTGTAATAGGAAGCATTACAGCAGAGCTGCTCAGTCTTGATAGCTTTGCTTTAGCTCTGGACCAGTGAACTCTACCCCCTGCCACTTCCCCTCCCCCCCCCCCCCCCCGCCCCCAGCCATCTTTGGGAATCTACCACTTCTAAATGTATGTATACTGTTGAAATGGAAATAGTGAAATGAATATTCTCCTCACATCTCTCCCTGCAGCCAAACGGCAATATTAGGAAATGTATGCGCATTTGTTCTCTAAGCTCTTAAATTTTTATGACAGCATTGGGAATGAGTTCTCCTAGCAGCCTGTTGAGTCCAGATTTTGTTCATAAAGCTTCTTTGATGCATTGTTGGTGTTGTGCTGCTCTCAGGTTTTCCTTTGTTCCTGGTGTGACTATGGAGAGAAGCCTGCATTAGAAATAGGAGCTGTTGAAAAGGAAAATCAACCCACTTGTCAGTTATTTCAGAAATTTTACCACGTCATGTGCCATTGGTTTGGACACATATTGTGAAATAGCCTTTGTTTTTTTACTACTTTATGTAAAATCTGTTTCCTGTGAAAATGAGGATTGTAAAGAAAAGCTGATGAAGGGTAGACTGTGTCTCTTTTAAGGGAAAAGGCAATCTATTCTCTTAGGTAACCTATAAATCTAGATAAGAGGTACAGGGCCTGATGCAGGGAGTAGCTTGGTCCAACCTGAATGGCTTGAATGGGCATTGTCCTCAGATGAGTGCTCTTCTCAGAAGTCTGTGTAGATGATCTGATGGGACTTGAAGATGGCAACCTCAGAAAAGCTGCACCTAATACCCACGGATTGAAGTGGTGATGTTTAGACAGAAAGAAAATTTTCAAACAATACGTATAGTTTGTGGCATGACTAAGTGGTCACTGGTGCAAACCTCTGCGCTTCTGTCCAGGACCTGGTAGTAGCAAAAACACCTGCATTTGAAGGACTCTTAGAACATATCACATTCAGTAACAAGTGATTGAATATGTGAGCAACTCCCCCCACCCAAAGAGAGAGATGACACAGCAGTGACAAGAGTCATGGACAGATGAGTGCCGAGCTGTCTCTGTGGCCTACGCTCAGGCTCTGTGTCTGGCCCACCTGGGTCAGCCCCTCAGAACTCTGGGCTTCAGAAGTACATGCCACAGACCCTGATGATTCTCACAGGCACTCAGACCTGCTGGTGTTGGATCCATGGGCATCATAGCGTGAGCACACAGCTGTGACAGGGTCACAACTACCACTTCCTAGAAAGGTCGGGCCAGTGCAGATGCATGAGTCGGAGGTGGGAAGGGAGTGGGTGTGCAGGGCGTGTGGCAGGACTGGTGCACTTATGTGAGCCACAAAAGGAGAGGAAACGATTCACAGATTACTACTTTTCTAGATCTTTTGATCTTTACTTTTCAAAGCTCATGTCTCTAAGTCTGTAGTCTAATTAGTGACCTCAGCCCAAGGAAAAGGGGGCCACTAACTTCTGCTACTCCACACCCGACTCCAGCACCCCCACAACATACATACTCCTCTCCTCCCTTGAATAGATGCAAGGTTCCCATCTTCTAGGGTGAATGTGAATGAGGCAGCCTGAGGAGTCTGTCATAGGGCTGGTGTGTGGTCAGTGGACAGCAGCAATAACGGCAGTGTGGAAGCCGCGAGCTACTGAATTCTGAACTCATCACCTGCTGGCAACCACTTAAACCTCATAGTACCCTCCATGTGTGCTTATGCTTCCTCCTCCTCCCGGCTTCTCCCTCTTCCTCATCCTCCTCTCTTCTTTTTTTGCTTTGTTTTAGTTTGGGTTTTGGTGCTGGGGACTGAATCCAGGGCCTCACCCATGCTGGCCAAGTACTCCACCACTGAGCTCTAACCCCAGTCCTTCTCCTCCTTTTTCCCCATCCCTGATCCTTACCAGGCCAGAGTCCATAGTGACTAGCCTAGGAAACTGTGGAGACACAGTTCTGCTCACACTAGCCACAGCAAATATTTCAGACAGATTTTAGAGTGGGGAGAGGATGAGGGGGTTTCACTGGGCAGAGGTTGGAGAAAACATCTGCCCTGAGAGCAGCTCTCTCTCATCTTTCACCCCACCTCTTCATCACATGGAAAGAGGCTTCTAAAACTCTTGATGCCCACTCAGCTTAGTGTCTCAGAAGGACCTCCCCCAAATATTTTGACCTTGCAAGAATTAGGCCAGACCTAAGAGTCGGGCCACAGGGGAACTGAGGACTGCCTGGATGAGGACCAGCTAGGGACAATTACACATCCAAGCCTGGGCTGGAAAAAAATGACATTTGATCAGATATGTCCTTGATACTTTGGGAGGCCGGGCAATGCAGCTAAGCTATTTATGTGGAATATTAGCTGGCTCACAGGAAGACTGGTGGAGAAAGGAAATGGTTTCCACTGTGATGGCAGCTTTCATTTCTCCCTTTTCTATCCACCAGTTAATGTGAGGCTTGTCATTTATAGGCAAGAAATATGTCTCATGCAGTCCTCTGATTCTGAGGGAGGGAACTTCAGAATTTATTTATTTATGAAAATAAGCACCTGTCTTACTCTACAGTTGCCTTCCAGCTAATTTTGGTCCCTTTACTTTTGCCAGTTGCCAGAGGCTCCACCCTCTGAGGAGGAAGAACAGGAAGCCTGGGTGAATGCTTTGCTTGGAAGAATATTTTGGGACTTCTTGGGAGAGAAATACTGGTCGGATCTGGTGTCTAAGAAAATTCAGATGAAACTCAGCAAAATAAAGGTATTGCTTTTTACACAAGAGACTTCTATTTTCCTACTTCTTAATTTCTGGACATTTTGTACTCTGTGTCCTGAATGAAAAATAATTTAGTTTTAAGCATTTAACATATCAGCTAATAAGTTGTTCTCAAACAACACATCTGACCCAGATCACAAACTGACCTTGATCTTATGACTAAGTGTATCTGGGGACTGAGTGAACTATCCTGTTTACTTTATTTCTTGTGTTGTCACATAATTATCCATTCTAGGTGGCAGTCCAGAATTTATTGGGGAAAATGTGAGCTTCTGAAACTGATTTGTCTTGAGTAATTCTGTTATGTTTGAGTAAGAAACAAATTTAAATTGTTTGTCCAGAGCCCAATCTGAGCCTCGCAGTGGTCCAGGCTACACAATACTCTCAGAGGAAATCCCAAACTATTGTTCAGACCCCTTTCTGAGCCACAGTGCTTCCCACAGCTGGGAAAGTTAGGAGCTTCACTCAGAATCTGTCTGCAATGGACCTTACTTTTTTGGCCAGATGGTACTTTATTTTGGGCTTTCTCTGCTGAAGAAGCATTCCTGGTGCTCAGCCAGCTCGCTTGTGAGTGAGTTTAAACTGCAAAAGTATTCCTCATGACAGTCATTAAAGGATACATCTGCCAACCGAGGCCTTCTGGAGATTCTTTAAAAGTATATCTTTGACCTGATGAAGACCCAGCCAGGAAGAGAGTAACATTGGTCTCCAAGTCTTCACAGCCTGTAGCTTTTATTAGTGGCTCTATTATTTTTTCTTTTAGATCATAGATATCTTTGAGAAGCAGAAACTTATGGAGAAATGTACACTGGCACAGAATTTTGCCCACAGTTTCAAAGAGTTTAAGAACTTCAGGTTAAGAAGCTGTGGGCTAAGGTAGATTCGAAGGAAAATGTGGGCATGGGGAGCTTCTGTTTGGTATCAGGCATTCCCCCAGGTGAAGAGCAGAGCCTTGTCTGTCTTGGTTGAGTTCTGCTAAGTTCTGTTGCCATCTACAAGCCAGCATATTCCTTTTTCTGACCCCAATAAAGAGGAGGAGCAAATTTCCAGACAGAATTTGGGGCAGGGCTTTGGGAGTGTTCTTCAACAAGTGTCTGCCAGTGTGTTCTTGAGGCAGGTTGAGGGTTGACTCTACTTTTGCTAGCCAGTCCCACCCAAGCAGCTATGACCCTCTGTGTTGGAATATGAGACACCAACAGCCAACTTAGAGCCCACTCAGCCTCTTTAACACCTTAGAAATGACAGAGGCTAGAATCCCATGTCAAGGCACACGGTCAGAGCTTCCCCTGCGATTTTTCTGTCTGTCTGGGGTTCTTCTCTGGGGGCTCTGATTCCTAGCAATGTGAAAAAGCAAGCAGGTTTTGTTTGAGCTCCAGACAGAAGCTGCTCTCCTTATGCACAGTCCAGACCAATTGAGAGGCTTGTTCCACTGTTCTCCCCAGAGCCTGAAGTTTATGGTGCCACTGTCCCCATGGTAGACTCATACCAGAGTAAGTTAGGGAAAGTTTTCTATTTTCATTTTCTCTTTTTGCTGGTCAGATAGGCTTTTGCAGTTCACAACCAACTTCCTTTTTACTTTTTAGAGGTCAGAAGTACTAAAAGGTTAGAATAGACAAGGGTGATCTAGATCTAGCAGTGTGAGAATTCAGAGTGGGGGTCTGTATCCCCTCCTTTGCTAGCCACACCCTCACCCCCTACCTGAGCTGCTGCATAGTGAAGTGCCCTGATCACCAGAGGAGACCCAGGCATGGGAATGATCAGAAAGGCAGAAGAAAGGTACCAAATTCTGCACCTGACATCATCATTTGCCAGAAGAACTCATTACCGCCAACTAGCCCGTACCTCTGGAGGGTGCTAATTCTTAAACATAGTAGTGAGTGGGTTCTGCTTAAACATCTAGTCAAGAACCAGAAGGGGAACAGAAGAGTGCCTAGAGGAGCCTGAGTTCCCTGTGACATAGACCTCCCACCTCCTGGTTTCCCTTGACGACTTGACATATGGAGAACTCTGCTGGCCTTATCCTGGAATCTTATATTGTCACCCTTACACATGACAATAAGTCATGCGGTAACAGAACAGCCTTGTGTGTGCATCTGGTGCCCCAGGATGGGTTTCAAATAAGCTGGGTTTCTGCCCCAGTAGCAAATGCACTCTGGGCCTTGGTTGCTGCTTGAATACAGCCTTGGGGCCCTCAGGGGCTCTTCCTGTGTGAGTGAATGCTCTGTCATTGCACACAGTTTCTGACTTATCACCTGTCGACCTGAGCATTGCCCATACATCTGACTGCTCTATCCCAGCGAGTTTATTCCGGAGGGTCAGGAGCACGCCTGTGGGTTTCTGTCTCACCACGAGGCCCATTGGGTGAGAAGAAAGGTTTCTGGGTGAACAGCACAGAATGAGCGATCTTCTCTTGCCTTGTCCTACAACATAGGAAGGAGGCTGTTCTAGGGTAGAAAGCTGGATAGGAGGGGTGTGAGGAAGGGTGGTTAGAGATATTCTAGATTCTTGAGGTTGGGTAAACAAGTGAGTAAGTAGGAAGAAAGGCTCTGCTGATGGCAGTCCCCATTGTGCTTACTGATAGGTAAAGCTTCATCCACCCCCTGCCACCACCTCAGCCCTCAGTGCCTTGAGGCCCCTCCTTTGTCTCAGGGCTTGTCCCAGGTCCTTCCTTTGTCTTTTCAGGGACTGTAGGGTACAGGATGGTATAGTGGAGGGAGGTGTGGCACAGAAAAAGGAACACAGTTACATTCCTAGTGTGGCTCATTGTCAAACTTACGTTCCCATAGAAACACTGATGGAGGTGGCCTGTTCCTCAGCTAGCCCCAGGAAGTCTCTCTAACCTGGCAGGCTCCTAAAGTGCTGGGACTTGGAATGACAGTAACAAAAATCACTGTGTAAGTGTGTGAGATTTTGAGTATTTCCTTGGCCACGTACATTTTTGCGGGTTGATAGGGGTCAGCCCCACTTGCAGCACCTATTCTTTGGAGAAAGGTTTCCAAATGCAGTAACCACCAATGCAAAAATGCATGCATGAATGCTGCCTCTACTCATATTTTGCTCATTGAAGACATCAGAATCTCTGTAACCTAACCCCTCCACCCCCGGGAAAGATCAGAGGTGCAGTTCTCCTCATGAACCCTGCAAGTTTATGCTTTTCTGCATAGAATCAGCTGAAGAGGCCCAGCCAAGTTAGGTATTAAGTCTCTGCCTGACTAGATGCTACCTCATTTCGTGGGAAACATTGTTTATTTTTAAATTTTTAAAATCTTGATTTTTATTTTAAATTTTGCAAAATTATTCCAGTGTTCAACTGGTAAAATGCTCATAACTCAAAAAATTCTGGGAGGAAATGAAAAGGAATCAGACTTTCCAGATTTAAAATTGTGTTATAGTTGGGTGCAGTAGTGCACACCTGCAATCCTAGAGACTCAGGGGGCTAAGGCAGGAAGATCACAAGTTTGAGGCCAGGCTTGGCAATTCAATGAGATCCTATCCCAGAATTAAATAAAAGGGCTGGGATGTGACTCAGTGGTAAAGTGCCCCTGGATTTAATCCTCAGTACCAAAATAAAAAGAAAAAAAAATAATGTATTATAAAGCTAAAATAATAAGAGCAGTTTGATAGTGGCAGAAAAAAGAAAGTCCAATACAGAATTCCAGGGTGTTGGGAATCTAGTATTTAAAGGTGGTAGTATAGGTTAGTAAGGAAGGTATTGATTGTTCAGTAAATAGGTTGAGATTGCTGACTAGTCATTTAGGGAAAAAATTAAATTGGATCCCTAATTTATACCTTACACAAAAAGAATGGATAACATGAAATTCTAAAAAATACATACATAGCCAGGTATGGTGGCACACGCCTATAATCCCAGCTACTCAGGAGGCCGAGACAGGAAGATCATAAGTTCGAAGCCAGCCTGGGCAACTAAGAGAGATCCTGTGTCAAAATTTAAAAAATAGGGCTGGGGATGTGGCTCAAGCGGTAGTGCGCTTGCCTGGCATGCGTGCGGCCTGGGTTCGATCCTCAGCACCACATACAAATAAAGATGTTGTGTCCACCGAAAACTAAACAATAAATAAAAAAAAAAATTTAAAAATAGGGCTGGGCATATAGCTCAGTTGGTAGAGTGCTTGCCTTGCATACACTCGGCCCTGGGTTTGATCCCCAGCAACACACACACATACACACACACACATAATAATAATAATAATAAAAACAATAAGAAGGACTGGGATGTAGCACAGTAGTGGTGCTGGGAGTAGTACTAATAGTAGTAGCAGTAGTAGTAGTTCAATTCCCAGTACCACAAAACAAAAACCATATACAAAAATCCAGATGGAGGAAACACAATTGAATTAGCTGTATAATCTTGAGATCATGTTGGAATTTCTGAGTATGATACCAGTGCTATTATGATATTTCTTCTAGAATAAATTCCTGCTGATAGATTAGGAGGTGTGTTTTAGTCGGGGTCCAGCAGGAACCAGATGGCATGCTCAGATGAGTGACTGGAGGGGTCATGGAGTCACTACTCCTTCTGGTCTCTTGGATGTTATAGGGCCTCCTCCAGCCCAAAGATGCCTTCATGCCAGTTGATGAGGCCTGAGCTTCTGTGTGGATTTAGCCCCTACCAGAGTGTTAGACAGTGGGCTTGGTTTCAGACCCACTCATCTTTCTTGGTCTTCCTGGGCCAGCACAAGTGGGGAGCTGCAACCCTTCCTGAAGGGCAAGGCAGGGAACAGAAATCAATTATCAGAAATTGGGCAGGGTAGCTTGTGGAAAGGGCTTCCTCTGTCACAGGAGCTGTGACCTTCAGTGGAGGGAGAGGACAAGTGCTTGACTACGCTCTTCCCTATCCAGTGGTGTATCCCATGACCAGGTACAGTCAGAAGCCAAGGGGCAAGACGACCAGGGATGCAGTTCGCACAGACCAGCCTCTCAGCCTAGGGGTGGGTATGACTATAAGGGACAAACAGAAAATATCCAGCACAAGGCCAAAGAGATGTGATTTCTTACAAGGGTTTTAATGGTGAGTTTTCCTATCAGAAATGTAGTGATTTCCTACCGGACACTAAGCACTAGTCAGCTAAGAGAGCTCCACATCCCATGCTTCATCAACTCTGGGCCTTCTAATATCGCCAGTGTGGCTGGCTCTGACTCCACAGGCAGGTCTCTGGTCAAATGCTACTTCTCAGAGAAGCCTTCCCTGACTCTGTAGCCAAGAGAGCCACCCTTGACCGAGAGCACTACACTTCCTGTGTCCCATTACCTGCTTTACAAGATTATATTATTTGTCTACCTATTTATCTATCTCTACCTCCCCAGGTTTGTACCTCCCCAGTGTAAACCTCCCTAGAGCAAGGAACTGGCCTCCTTGTTCATGGTTCTGTCTGTGGTATATTGTGTGTGCACAATTATATTTGGTTAAGTAAGTGATGTGTCTCCCAAACCTTGACGACCATGCCCTCCAAGAGTGTGTTGAACTCTGACTAACTTTAAGCATTTTCTAACTCATTTATTGTTTGTTTCTTTTCTCTAGCTCCCCTACTTTATGAACGAGCTAACTCTGACAGAACTTGACATGGGGGTAGCTGTGCCAAAAATCCTTCAGGCCTTCAAGCCTTATGTTGATCATCAAGGTAACTCTGACTATTTAGATGGGAATTGATCATTTATATTAGTGTCCAGATGTTTCCATTGCTGCAGATTCAATCCCAAGACTTTGTATTTGGAGGAAGCTGGAATCTTTTGAACCATCCTATTTCATATTGAATGTCTTTTGTTCTTAACAGTCGCTGTCTTATACAAATGGGGAATATATCCAGGCTCCCTAAACAAGTCCTGCCAGATTCTTGGATCGTTACAACCTTCAGCTCAAAGATGCCCTCCTGCCAGTTGATGGGGCCTGGGCTCCTGTGCGGGCTGCAGCCCTTGCTGAGTGAGGCAGTAGGCTGACTCAGACCCACTCTTCTCTTAGAGGCTTGTGGGCATCTACCCCAGCCCTGGCTCCCTGCCAGGAGCTGCCTCTGTTCACATCACTTCCTTCCCACCCCAGCTTCTAGGTTGTAAATTTTTTGACCTTTGTGTTTTATCTCTTTATGTTCCTTATACTCCTAGTAGGTACTGAGTAAGTGCAAGACAGCAACATAAATTCAAGTATAATAATGTGAGAGGAAGGCTCATTGATGGGCAAAAAGCCCATGGAATTGATCTTTAAGTGATATTGGGGATTAAAGCCATGGGTACTCTACCACTGAGCTACACCCCAACCCTTTTTTTTTTATTTTGGGATAAGATCTTACTAAGTTACCCAGGCTGGCCTCGAACTTATAGTCCTGATGCCTCAAACTCTCACATCAGATTGATTTTTTTTTTTTAATTTTTTCATTGTAGTTGGACACAATGCCTTTATTTTATTTATTTATTTTTAGGTAGTGCTGAGGATCGAACCCAGGGCCTTGCACATGCTAGGCAAGCACTGTACTGCTGAGCCACAGCCCCATCCCCAGAACTGATTTTTTAAACTTGCTACTGATACAGCATTTATGCTACTTTTGTAGATGGAGGGAAAGTTTGATTTGAATACAGAGAATTTAAATAGATTTATGAGGATAATGGTTTATATGTCGAGCCTGGCATGGTAGTACACATCTGTAATCCCAGCTACTCAAGACTCTGAGGCAGGAGTATTCCAAGTTTAAGCCCAATCTGGGCAACTTCATGAGACCTTGTCTCAAGGGGGAAAAAGGAGTGGGTAGAGATGTAGCTCAGTGGTAGAGCATCCCTGTATTCAATCCCCAGTACTATAACAACAACAACAAAGATATTTGTGTCATGTGATTTTAAAAGGATCTGGAAACTTGAAGTGGAACCGTCATTTGACCCAGTTATCCCTCTCTTCAGTATATACCCAAAAGACTTAAAATCATCCTACAGCAGTAAAGCAGTGACACCAATGTTTATAGCAGCTTAGTTCACAATAGCTAAGCTATGGAACCAACCTAGATGCATTTAAACAGATGAATGCATAAAGAAAATGTGTTATATATACATAATGGAATAATACTCAGTCATCAAAAAAGAATGACTCTGACTTTTGCCAGTAAATGGATAGATTTGGAGACTATCATGCTAAGTGAAATAAGGCAATCCCCCAAACCCAAAGGCCAGATGTTTTCTCTGATATTCAGATGGTAACACACAATAGGGGGTAGGGGATAGAAGTTAAGTGGATTAGATAAAGAAGAATGAAGGGAATGGAGGGGGGGATGGGAATAGGAAGGACAGTAGAATGATTGGACATAACTTTCCTATTTTCTATATGAATATACCACAATGAAATTCCACATCATGTACAGCCATGAGTATGGGATCCTAATTAGATTACTCCGTGTATGAATAATATGTTAAAATACATTCTACTGTCATATATATATATATATAAAGATCAAATTTTTTTGAAAGATAAAAAATAAGTAAGAGGATTTAGACAGGGAAATTTTAGTATGCAGGAGTTAAGTAAGAAAGAGGAGTTAGCCAGATAGGCATCAGCATGTAGGGGAAAGTCTTATGAGTTTCTTTACTGTAGCATCCCTTGCCAGTGAGCCTCTTTCCACTTAAAGCATCGTTACATTATTCTTAAAATGGCTCAGAAATAAGTTTAGGAAAAAAGATAATTACAGCTTTTCAAGAAAGAGATATTTATTTTGAAGTAAATGTTTTGTAGAATTTGTAAACTATAGAAGCTGCTTTTGTCTCTGTATGGCTGTGTCAGATGGTTCTTGAATTGTATATAAGGAAATCATTTTTCTGCTGTGGTGTACATTTGATGTAAATATGAAGAGATCTTTCTGTCACTATAGGTAGCAGCCCTGCATATCTCTCTAGCAATATTTCAACTGAAAGGGAGCCCATATTTCCATGTTTTTAGCATCACATTGATTTCAGAGAAAGATCAGAGCGTTTGCAAACCCCGAAGTCCACCTGTATGTTGAGCTTGCCTGTAACCCCTCTGTATATCTATACCTTGATGAATCTTTGTGCTCCTGAGTTTGGTCATTTCTAGTTCGATAAAAGTAAAATTTGAGGAGATTTGGATTCTTTGCAAATTATTTGGCTATAGTTTTCTTAATCCCATGCACAATTTTAAAATTGCTTTTGATGTGTTGGTTACATAGCTGGAATCTTTGTCTCTTCAGTGTGTAGGAGCTACCTTCCTTTCCTCTGACTCAGGTGACCTTTGCTCTTTGCCTCTTTAGGAACTGACTGGTAACAAACTGGGAAATGATTAGCTTACACAAACCTCCTGAGAGTCATGCTTTAAAAAAGTAAATAATACATGTGCTCTATTTTCTGATGCCTTAGCAATCTCTTATCTCAGCACTGTCCTTGGCTGAATTAATAGAAATTTCCAAGGAGAGGGGTGCAGGGCCGCAGGGGGCTTTGCAGCATCTAAGAAGTATCTCTGTGGCTTTGAACTCTGCATCCTCATGGGGCAGCTGCGGTCAGCCTTTGAGGATAATTCCAGTGAGTCTTGAGCTTCTTTCCTGTTCCTCAGGAGCAAGAGCCAGGGTAAGACATTTCACTGTGCAGATCAAGGCATTGCTGGTTTTTAATCCAGGTAAGGTTTATTTAACTCCTTTCAGGGCAAGTTTTAGAGGTCTGCCTCCTTGTATAACAAGAGAGAAAATGTGACCAGAGAAAGGAACAAAAAAGTCATAAAGCTCATAGGGTTAAGTTTGATCAAATTAGGTTTTTCCACATCTGCAAAGGATGCATGTATGATGGTAAAAGATTAATGAGCATGAAAGAAATACAGCCACACACAACTTAACGGTGGGGATACATTCAAGAACATTAGTTGATTTCCAGGTTGTGCGGACACCATAGAGTGCTTACACAAGCTAAGAAACTGTGACATCACTAGGTGACAATCTTATGGGATTCATCAGTGACCAGAGGTCATTATGTGGCCGTCACTGTGTCATTTGTTGGATTCCATTGCTCTAGGTGGGAACCTTTCCTTTTAGGGATTAAAATCTGGGATGATTTGCTAGAACTGACCCTGAAAAACAGAGCTCAACCTTCCAGGGAAATGTAATCCAGGCAAAGGAGGCTTCAATAGCTCCAAGGAGAGGCATCTCCAGTAGAATCTGCTCCTGCCCTTTTGAAAAATATTTTCCTGACTTGTGCTTGCTTGTTGGCAGCACATGGCTTGGAAGGGACATTTAGGCCAGAGCCAGGAGGATTTTTCTGTCCTAGGGGATGCACTTCTTAGGCAACACACAGTGTGGTTCCCAGTGCCAACTCTGGGGTGAGACTGCTCGGTTCACAGCTCCATTTCTTAGGCAGGTTTCTGAACCTCTTCACTTCCTCAGTGCTCAAATGGGAACCCTCATAGCACCCAGCTCACAGCTTGTCTTGAGAGTTATGTGAGTTAACTCGTGAAAGGCACTTCCATGAAAGGCACTTGCACCTGATGCCAGGCAGGTGCTTTATAAGCATTAGCTATTGTTATTTTCCTGTTTTTATTGCTGCCTTCCATGCTTTGCTGTTGGAGAGTTCAGGATGTGTGTTACTGTGATGTCCAGTTGACCCTACAGCTCCAAGCCATCAGGTCCTGCTACATAAACAAAAATAAAAATGCCATTCTCAGCTTTTGTGGCCCTGCCTCTAAAAGGAGCAGTCTGTACTTCCTCTGAATGATGTGCTGCCCAGTTTGAGTTCCAGGACACACCACCAGTGAAGGCAGTGAATAAGATAAATGACCCTCCTTCCCAGGGCATCCTTTCTTCCCATCAATGGCAAGTGACTGGAAGATGAGCAAGATCTGTCCTTGGAAACTGGCACTGCCCTCCTGCTTCATCTCTTTTCCACATGTACCCTGAAACTAAGCCCTCTACCTGTGGGCTGCTTTTGGGCCTCCTTTCTCCTCTTAGGCCACACAGCAAAGCCAAGGAGCCTGTGTTACCCCTCCCTCCTCAGATTGGGTTTCCCTGATCCTCTCATCCACACCCTGGCTGCTATTATAAGCGTTAGCTATTGTCTGGGGTCTTCCCTTTGGGGCCCACTAGACCATCTCTCAGCCAACTCTTTCCAATCATGTTATTAACTGTTAGAGCAGTGGTTCTCATTCATCCAATAAATATTCATGAGGGAAATGAAATATCCAGAAAAGTAAAAAGGAAAATCCCATCATTCAGTGATAAGCCAGGGTTAGTTTTTTGTGTATATTTTTTTATGTATTCTCTTATCAATAAAAAAGTTAATGTAGAATGTGTAGCTCTTTTTAAAAACTCTCGAAGAATGGGGAAGATGAATGATCTGAACTTGAAAGGTCAACCAGAGTCACCCTGGCCAGCCCTGCCATTTTCCATACAGCCAGAGCCCAGAGGATGATTCACCAGGGGCCTTCAGCAACCTTGCCTCTGAGTGCTTCACAGCCTCCAGGCCCTGGCCAGAGGCTCTCAGGAGCCAGGCACTGTGAGTTTGAGCCCTGCTCCTACATTGTCACCATCTGGCAGCAAGACCGCCCAGAAACTACTAACCATCCCTTAACTCGGTTTCCTTATCCTGCCATGCTGGTGGCACGAAGTCTACCTCACTTGGTTGCGATGAAGATGAGATGGTGCATGGAAAGTGCTCAGAGAGTGCGCAATACGTAATAAGCCACTGGGGTCAGCTGCTACCACCGCCTCCAAGCTTTATTGTTAGTAAAGCTTCCTGAAGGGGTGTGTGGGGACCCTTTTCTGTCAGTCAGATTTCATCTTCTGGGCCTAGGACCAGCACCCACAGGTGTATCAACAAGTAGCAGAGCAGCACCCACAGGTGTATCAACAAGTCAGAATAAACAAACCATCGATGTGTACTGTGACCCCTCAGAGGTGGAGTTGATTCATGGACATTCACTTTACATATTTAAGGTTGCAGAGTGTCACTGAGTGTCCCCCAAAAACAGAGTGCTGGGGCTGGGAGTATACCTCAGTGGTAGAGCACTTGCCTAGTACGTGCAGGGCCCTGGGTTCAGTGCCTAGTACTGCAAAACAAAAACAAAACAAAAAAACCCAGAGTGATGGGTGTCCTTGTCTGTCTCCAGAGATGCCTCCTGTCCTGACTGTAGGCACCCTCCACCTACAGTCCTGTTCTGGACCTTGCCTTGCTCAGGTCCTTTATCCAGTCCCAGAACTGAAGTTAATATGGCAGAAAATGTGCCAGAGTCGTCATCCTGCTACACCCCCTTCAAAAGCAGACACTAGGGAAGCAGCTTCGGATTGAGGCTGCCCTGAGCCTGAGAGCTAAGGCAGGGCCAGGTCGTAGAGCTCAGCTGGTGGGAGTGGCACTCACCTGACCAGATGATGTTAGAGAAAGGAAAAAAAGGATTGTATGGAAATGGGACAAAATACCCGAAAGGGAACTTGGGTGGAGTGGGGAAGAGAGGACTCTGATTTGTGGCTTTGTCAACCTTGAAGAGGTGGAGCTCCCTATCAAAGCAGTTATAGGAGAGAAAGATAAAAATGATGTCATAGAAGACAACCAAATGTGGACTGGGGGTGTGGCTCAGTGGTAGAGCACTCACCTAGCTGGGTGAGGCACTAGGTTCCGATAAATTTAAAAAAAAAGGTCCATTGACAACTAAAAAATATTTTTTAAAAAAAGACAACCAAGTTTAAGGGATTGCTAAGTTTTCTGAGGTCTGTTAGAACAGAATAATCATGTACATTCTAAGAGCTTAGAAACTCCAGCATCTGGCAGTGATAATATATGATTTGATATTCTATTTTAAGGAGTTTTGTTCCCAGCAGCAGGTGTCCCATTAAGCCTGTCCCAGAGAGAACAGTCAAGGCCTTCAGTAGCAGTAAGACAGGGAGCTGCTACTTCACAGGAAGCTGCTACTTCACAGGAAGACTGAGTAAAGCTTGTCATTCACTGTCAGTTGTGTAAGACTACCACATTTACATGGCCATGGTAGGAAAGTTACTGAAGCCATGGGATTTGTTCACTAGAAACCCCCAGAGAGAGCAGAAGAATATCTGTTCGGGTTGTGGCTCTTCTTGTCTCTGGGGATATGCAACCAGGCATGCTTATTGTCTCTTGGAAACTGTGATCTGAGCTGCACCAGGTGGCCAACCCCATCTTTATTCTTTTTTTTTTAATATTTATTTTTTTAGTTGTAGTTGGACACAATATCTTTATTTTATTTTTATGTGGTGCTGAGGATCAAACCCAGGTCCTTGCACGTGCTAGGTGAGCATTCTACCGCTGAGCCACAATCCCAGCCCCCCCATCTTTATTCTTGATCAAGTATGTATTTCCTAAGGGCAGGGTCCACCCTTGTATTTTTAGCTTTAAAGTCCTGCAGTAAGAACTTGGTAAGCACTTTGGGTGGAATGAGCTATTGTTTCTGCTGCAGTCCCTCTGAGCAGTGGTCCTGGTGGTGGTGACTGCTCCTACCCCCATGAAGCTAGAGAGTGGAACAACCTGGCAGATCCTCACAGGAAGACTGACTAAAGCTTGTCATTCACTGTCAGTTGTGTATCATATGTTGCCAAACAAAGTGCCAACTTTATAGGGGCTCACTGATAATTGGGACTCACCATCTCCTGAGGGCCTCTCATGAGCACCCTTTAGCCCCCTTTCCTGAGTATCTTTTAGGGCCAACTCTAACTTCTGCTTAAAGCATCAAAATTTGTCCTGTTCTTCAACTTTGGCTTTTGTCCTGAGCACTCCCCAGAGCAGGTGATTAGAGAAAGCAGCATTTTAAACGGAACACCTCACTGCAGAGTAACATCTGTCAAGAGCACAAATGAGAAAGACCTGTAACTACATTCATCCAGAGTAGCTGCATTAAGTTAAGATTGTCTCTTGGAGCAGTATATGTCCCCGTCTTCATACTGTGGCTACATTTATACGTCCCCCAGGGGAGACAGCCTTCCTGGTAACCTCATTTCTTCTTTCATTCTTGCAAGGCTCGGGCTTCCTGGCCAGTTGGTCTGGACTCAGAGTTGCGAAAGTCTTAAGTGCTTCCCAGTCCTCCAGGCACTTGTAGCCTGCTCAGTCATTGTCATGGAAGGAAGTTCTTCTTTGCCCTCTAATGCTAACATAGTTTCCTTATCCTCATTTCATTGCAGTCACATCATATTAATTTGTTGAAATATTTATTTGCTGTTCACATCTACTTTTAAATATTCTCAATTCATTCTTGACTATTTTCACTGGGTGCCAGGACTGAAGGCCTCCTGAGACGTATCCAGCACTATAAAAACCCAATCCCTCCCTTTCACAGGATTGGTCAGATGTCCAGGCCGTGTCCTGCAATGTCAGATTTCTGGTTGCCCAGTGCAGCCTCTTTCCTGGGAGCAGCAATAGGCGAGGCCAGAGCAAGCAGTAAGAGTGGGCTGGCCATAGTAGAGAAAGGGAAGCCAGGAGGTGCCAGGAGCTGCTGTCCACAGCCCTCCCCTGAAGAGGCAATGTGGTCTCCCTCTGTGGTTGAGGAAACTGATGCATAGAGGTCATGAAACCCAAGCCCTAGTCCATGTGGCTGGGCTCCATGGTGTTCCCTGGGCCTTACCTGCTTCAGCTCTTGGCAGTGGGGCTGGATCACACCCCAGGGGACCCAGCTCATATTCCAGTGCCTCGGGCCTGAGCCAGCAATTTATTGAGCCTGTGTCCATATCCCTCATGTTAAGCACAGACAAACAAAAGCCTTCCATTTTGGAAATTTTTTTTTTAAACTCTGGTGACTTTAATGTGACAACTTTCAAAGGCAATTCATGCTGTTAGTATTTATCAGAAGCCTGACTAGGATTTCTAAAAGTGGTTATGTTTGAATATAACAGGTAGTTTGAATCTGTTAATTCTCAAGTTTAAAATAGAGATATTACACAATAATGAATGTCTTCATTTTTGATATTCTTTTTCTATTGAGTTTAAATTAACACTAGCCTCTTTTCCCTACTCCCCTTTCTATTGGAAGTGACTAATGAGTGAGTATCTTTATTGAAGCAGATGTGCCCTTTATTTCCAGTAATAGTATTTTGAAGAGCAATCTAGTTAATGTTCTTTAGCTGCTTAATGTAAGCAAGAGGGCAGTTTTGTGAGTGTTGCTATAGTCACAGTTGATCTGCATGTCACTTAATTAAACCAGGTCATTCATGGAAAATAATCACCTTCAATTATGACAAAGAGAATTTGTTGAACACAAAATGGAAATTATTCTGCCTTTAGTGAGGAATTACACCATTAGTGCTTCTTGGGTTAAGTAGTGCTTTTGTCTTGAGGGGTGGCCATGTAGGGGAGGGGTCATTTACTGTAATTGCTTGAAAATGCTGCTGTGTGTGAACAGTGGTTTTAGATTAATTTCCTGCTTCCTTTTAGATGTTGTCATTTGTCTTATGGGAATCTGTAAATGTTTATTAACATTTAAACACCCACTTGAAAGATTGCATTTTGATTGGAAGTTCATGAGGTATCACGGAGCAACTGATTCTGAAAAATCAGAGCGTGCCCCACCTTACCTGCCTTACCTGCCTACATTTCAGACACTAGTCAGTAGCCATTCCAGTGGAATCCACAAGCTAAAAGTCTCTTAGATTTGGGTTTATGGTGATAGCATCTTTAAATAGATCTTTAAACTCAGAAACAAAGTGGTTACCTAACTTTACCTGGATAATTGTGAGAATTGAAAGGTAATCCTTATGTTTCCATTATGAGGCAATTTCCAGAAAGAGGTTCAAAAAGTTTTTGTCACAAACTGTAGTGAATTGAGCTCCATTTTTGTGTACAATGAGTCGAAATGTATAACTAATTAGAACAAATTAAAAAGAAAGATGAGGAGGGCTGGGGTTGTGGCTCCATGGTAGGTTGCTTGTCCAGCACGTTCGAGGCCCTGGGTTCGATCCTCAGCACCACATCAAAATAAATAAACAAAATAGGGGCTGGGGATATAGCTCAGTTGGTAGAGTGCTTGCCTCATATGCACAAGGCCCTGGGTTCAATCCCCAGTACCACCAAAAAAATTAAAAATAAAAAAAATAAAGGGGGGCTGGGGATGTGGCTCAAGTGGTAGCGTGCTCGCCTGGCATGCGTGCGGCCTGGGTTCGATCCTCAACACTACATACAAACAAAGATGTTGTGTCCACCAAAAACTAAAAAATAAAATATTAAAAGTTCTCTCTCTCTCAAAAAATAAATAAATAAATAAATAAATAAAAAGAAAATAAAAAAGGTATAGTATCCAACTACTTCTAAAAGAAAATAAATAAATACTAAAAAAAGAAAGATGGGGGGGAAAACGTTTTTGTTCCCACACTTTGTACCCAATTAAATCTGACCCGTTTTTCTGCACTCCAACCCTAGGAACTTTAGGAAAGACAGTATTCTCTTCTGGGTCTCTTGGAGACAGCCTGGCTCATGGGGAAGTCTCTGCCCCTCCCTTCTGCCTTATAACCAGCAGCCCATCAGCAACCCATCTGACTCTGCCTGCATCAAGCCATTTCCTCCTGTGAGGAGAAGCCAGAGGATGGGGTCCTTCCAGTGCTGATGTGTGCGCTGAGTTCACTTGACCATCGTGATGGGGGCAGTGCTGGCTGCTTGCCAAGTGCCCAGACCATTTCCTTCTTTTCTCCCACGCATTGATCGATCGTAGAGTGCTCTCACAGCCCTCTTCTTGCTAGTGTGATGCTGACTTGGATACTTGAAAATATAAGTTTTTTTTTTTTTTTTTTTTAAGAGAGAGTGAAAGAGGGGAGAGAGAGAAAGAGAGAATTTTTAATATTTATTTATTTTTTTTAGTTCTCGGCGGACACAACATTTTTGTTGGTATGTGGTGCTGAGGATCGAACCCGGGCCGCACGCATGCCAGGCGAGCGCGCTAACGCTGAGCCACATCTCCAGCCCGAAAATATAAGTTTTTATACTGTCATTTATAGTCATGTTTTTGAGGGGAGGGAATAAAACCTCCTGTTTTTTCACTATTTCTCCAGGACTCTGGATTGACTTGGAAATGTCCTACAATGGGTCCTTTCTGATGACTCTCGAGACCAAAATGAATTTGACCAAACTAGGTAAAGAGCCTCTTGTTGAAGCCCTGAAGGTTGGAGAAATTGGCAAAGAAGGGTAAGGGGCTATATATGAACTTACTAACCCAACCCTGGGGGACCAGCCTCTTCCTGCAGCCTCTGTGAAGCAGGTTTGAGGTGTGGGAGCCTCTGGATGGCAAACACACTTCAGTGTAAGTGGGCCACAGAGCAATTTGGGGATAATTTCCAAGCTTTTCCCAGGGACTATGAGTTCTTATCCCCTGCTTAGCCATGACAGTATCTTCTGCCTCAACACTGTGAGGGTCACAGTCACGGGGCTGTGTCATAGTCTTGATTACCCCAGAAAGCACCACTGACAAGCAGGGTAGACTCGTTAGAGTGACAAAGCACTCTGCAAATCAAATCATCTCTTCAAAAGCTCTTTCAGTTCACAGCCATAGACAGTGCTGTGTGGAGTAGGCTAAGGTCCCTTGGGGAGATATTGCTTTAATCACCAAGTCAGAATTATTTATAGAGAGGTTGATTTTTTTTTTTTTTTAAGCTGAGAGGGTACTCTGCAAATGTTCTGAGAAACATTTTCCTAAAATAATACAGTATGAATTTGCTTAGTAAATTCTTCTCTTTGTAAACAGTGTATCTGTTTCCAGAGGTGTCTGATTTAAAAATATTTCAAATTTGTGAGATACTTAAGGGAACCTAATATTTTTAAATTTTTGCTTTAATGCGTACAGGAAATAAGCTAGAACTTTCATCATTCCCACACACCTTGAAAGTGGCTGCTCTGATTACATGTTTAAGTGATATCATTGTTTTTATCAAATTAAAAATGTATTTCTTGTTCTGTAGTTCCTTTACATGGACTAAACAGTACAATAACAGGGAAATAACATAAGGGGCCACCTTCACAGAAGCTAAATGCAAGACCCAGGCTGTAGGATTTTTGCTTAGCTACAATACTGACCTACTGCTCTCATTCATGCTTCATGTGATAATGGCAGACTGGGGGAGCTGGGTTATACCTGCAGGATTATTCTTTTGCTTTGATTATCCTGATTTATGTAAGTTACTTAATAAAATATTCCTGTTTTAATAATTGGAGAATTTCACCTGCTGTATGCAATCTAACTTATATCTACTATTTTCCTTTCATTTTCTGCTATTTGTTAAAATGTATTTGGATTCGGCAATCTGTGGATTTGTATTTTCTGGTGAGTGGTACTTATCAACTCTCCCTGTGGCATTCATACCCTGTAAGTGCTGAGTCTTGTTTGGTCCCATGTGAAGGCATGAAGAGGCCTATCTTTTCATTGTGTTCCTAGACGTGAAGGCATAGTCCAGGTCCTATAAGGACTGGGGTTGGGAATAGAGGCAAAGCTTTGCTAACAGGTAAAATCTCACAGACTTCCCCAGTTAGAACTGCTGGGGTCCTGAGCTAGCCCTCACCACTTCTTGTCCATTGCCCCACGCCTGTCCCCATGCACAGCTTAGCACCATCCAGCCTTGTGACGGCAGAGTTGCAGAAACAGTCTTGAAAATGAGGTCTCCAGGGCTGGGGTGTAGCTCATTGTAGCTCATTGGTAGATCATTTGCCTATCAAGCATGAGGCCCTAGGTTCCATCCCCAGCACCACCCCCAAAAAATGGAGGAGGGGAAGAAAAGAGGTCTACTAAATGGTAGCAGTGACACAAGTTTCAGTCAGAAGGATTTATGCAGGGAGCCCTTTCTGAAAACAGCTCTGTGCCGGCACAGAGGTTCAAATTCTCCACTGGAAAGGGGTTCTTGGGCATCAGGTTGCCAATAAGGCCAGGTCCCTGGTCCTGGTCACTTAGGCATTCCACATTCACTGCCATTTATGTGGCTCACAAACTGTGACTGATCAGAGAGTGCACATATTCCTAAGCAAGCCATGGTCTCCAGACTGAGTGAGAAAACCCTCGGCTTTAGGAATGTGGTGGTATCAAATTTAATTTTTAATATACTTCTAAAGTACCAGTTTTTCCTAGAAGAGTTTGGCATAAAATGTTTTGCTTCTTCCCGTGAGGATGTTAAATTATATATTGATGTGTAATTGCCTGCCATTTATTCTTAAAAGCAAAACTGGGTGTGGTAGCACACATATTGCAAATTTGAGGCGAGCTTCAGCAACTTAGTGAGACTGTCTCAAAGCAAAAAATAAAAAGAACTGGGAATATACCTCAGTGGTAAAGTGCCCTAGGCTTAAGCCCCAATATTCTCTTCCCCTCAAAAAAAGCAAAGTATACAATCTAAAAGCACTTCATCTGGGAAGGAAAAGACCTAGGAAAATGGACCCTTAATCATTTTTTTGCAAAAAGAACCCCTTGGGGATCCTGAGCACTCTGGAGTCTTCTTTTAGAAGATGCCTCCACAGGCATCATTTGACTCAAAGTTCGTGGAGCCTCTAAAAACCCATCTGTGGTTAAGAACCTAATCCCAGAAGTGATTCTAGAATCCACTTCTTCACTTCTTCAGTCATGAGCAGTTGGGATCACGTTGAGGCTAAGTGGCAGAGGAGAGACAGAAGGCAGCACATGTAGTAGCTTTTATGAGGCATGTGATCTTTGCTACTGACACTCTCCTTAATATTAAACCTCCAAAGAGCAGACTGTGGGATGGGCCAGTAGTGGCCCTCTCCCCCAGGCCTCCCTTCAGCCTGTGATCACCTGTCCAGGGCCACACTCAACACAGGGGTTTGTTCCCGGTGTCTGGCTCTGGCAGGGCCTAAGCTTTATCTTGCTTTTTTCAGTGCCCATTCAAGTGTGCAAATGATTATACTTTGGGGAGTCTCTGAGGAGATGCTACTCCACCTGGAAGAAGTCTCTTCCTGGCAGGAAGTCTGTTACCTGTGGCGTCTGAGGGCAAGATGGAGAAATTTAAATCTGTGTTATTTTGTTCCAGTGAAGTCCCTTCCCTTTGAAATGTGTGCCCACTGTGTATTCATAGACATTTTTCTTCTAGGTTTTGCCTTTCCTAGATAGCTTTTTTGTCACACATTATAGTTAACATCAGTAAGTATTGGAAATGGAATCCAAGAGCTGGGAGTATATAGTTCACTGATAGAGCATTTGCCTAACACATTAAGGCCCTGGGTTTGCTCCCCAATCCTGCAAAAAACAAATGAACAAATAAAAAAGGAATTCAGGTAGTGAGCTGAGCAGACTAAACCTTAGGAAAGGACCTAAAGAGGACCCATGTGGATCAAAGGAAAGCATTTTGCATGTAAGGTATTGGCCTGTTCCTTCCTCACTACTGCAGCTTGGGCCAGTGTGCAAGTTCTCACAGGGCGACCCCCTCTGACCTCCATATTGGGTTACTGGTCTGTTTCACCATCCCTCGACCCCCAGACCCCTGACCTTCTGGGAGCCAAGAACTCGCAGTTTCCACTGTGACTTGGTCTTGTTGATGACTATGTACTCATGTGTGTCTGCAGCAGAGGCATGGGACTGATTTCCTTTAAGTTAAAGAAAATTAATACATTTTTTATAAATGTGGTCTCTTATAGGGCTGTAGAATCTAATTACGGTCTCTTCACTTAGAGCATTTCTTAAGCTGCATTTTAGAATTGCCTCAGGAATCTGACATTCTTTAACCATCCTGAGGGATAGCAAGTCATCTTGCTTTGTAGATGGTATAGACATAACTAGTCTTTGTCAGAGGTCATGGTGATTGAGACCAAGAAAAAAAAATTTTTTTCATTCAAGGCAAAGCATTGGTGATAAAAACAATCACTTTTTCTTGTGCCTGACCCCAAACACATTCCAAAAAGATGTGCAGCAGAGGCCACATGACTGGAACAAGCCTGTTCAGGTGGCTCTCTGAGAGGGCAGCACATTCATATGGAATTCTGATGTGTATTTAAAGCCATTAGGCCCATTACCTTCAAACACATCTTCTATGAGGATGTGCAGTGTGTCTTTCTCTGAAGTTATTGCTGGCATCATGAGGTCAAGATCATAAAATGCATGTTCAGTTATAAACAAATATCAGCCAAACATTGAGCCACACATGTGGCTCAGTACTTATTGGAAGTATTGGTATTGCATAATACAGCTCCCAGTGCAGACCTTAAAGGTACCACTTGGTCAAAATCAGAATTTCACATCTTCTGATCTGCTTTAACTGATATAGCATTATCTAAATTTCTCACTTCAGACCACAAAATTTGTCTTGTTCTCTGTACTACAGAGGATTAGTTAGGGAACCTGAGAGCTCACTGCAGGCTTAGCCTTTGGCATCTTCTGCCCAGGGTCTGGAGCTGCCAAATGACACACACAGATGGGAACACAAGGGAGTGGCTCAGCAGATCTCCCTCTGATCTTAGGTCCTGCAGGCAGCCCTTTGTGCTGTGTGGATGGGGAGCAGACCCTGTCCTGTCAAAACAGAGCAAGGCCTGAGAGCCAAAGAGCACAGCCACCTGTCTTCTAATGGAGAGGTAGGGTAGCTGTGTGTGGGTTGGCAGTTTATATCTCTGACTGTCCTCATCTCAAGACACAGGGGTTAGGCTCTCTTGTGAATGTTTTGTGCTGTACGTTGGATACGAAAGATCTCCGTGAGGGCTGCTAACCACAGTTCTCTGAAATGGCTCTGTGAACAACCAGTGCCCAGAAACCCTTCCTGAACTAGCCAGGCTTGTGATGGAAGGAGGGAGAAAGGCAATCAGGTGCTGCTGGGGGATGGGATGAGGGGCCTTTGTTCTGCAGACAGAGTTCCCCTTTGCTGTGGAAGTCCAGCTTGCTGGCTCTAGGGCTGGCTCTAACATTTCAGAGCTGGGGTTGAGCAAGATCCTCATGTCCTTCCAGAGAGGACATTCTTGGGATCCTCTTACAGCCGGGCTCCTGTTTCAGATGTGGCGACTTCAGTCCTGCCCTCCCGTACATGATGCTGGGGTACTGCTGGCCCTTCATGGCCACAACAGCATGTGCACTCTGCCCATGTCCTCAATGATCAGGAGATGACTGCCCTGGTGGGCTTCTGGTGGCCCAAGAACAGTGTCAGAGGAAAACCAAAGACCTGCAGCTGCAGGAAGACAGGGCCTATCTCTCCTGTAAAACTACCCTATCTCGATACTTTTGTCCTTATCAACAATTTAAGGCCCAACCTCTGCTTAGTGAACATTTGGTTGCCTAATTCTGTTCAGAAGAACTCTCTCCCTCATCCATTTTATCCTGATTTAGTCCCTGAGCCTCAGAGACAGGTCCCTGTCAGTACTGTTTGTGGCAAAGCCACAGTCCAGGAAGGGAGAGCTGCCTTGGTGGAGCTGAAGGTCAGCTAGGAAGCCCCCAGTATCCCTCAGCAGGGAGCCTTGGTCTCTCACCTCTGCTGCTGATCCAGTAAGCTGATGCCTCTGGAAACTGGAGTTTCCAACCCAGAGAAATTAATGAGGGTTGTTGTTCTCTGGTGAGGCTTTCTGTTATTTTAGTAAAAGGAATGATCTTTAAACTTGTACTTCTCCATGAAAGTCCCTGGGTTCTCATGTCACTTGCTTCCTCAAGTCCCTTGAGACTTACACCTTGTGGTTGTTGACTTTTTCTGTGACCCTCAAGAGATGGGGCAGGTGGTGGGGGGGAGTAAGATAGATATGTAGTTTCACTAGGAAGGAGTCTTGGGTCAAAACTAATTTGGGAGGTAATGAAAACAGGAAGCACTACAGTTATTGACTCAGCCAGAGGCAAGGGACTTGCCCGCATGTCCTCATCATCAGTGAGAGGTGGTCCTGTTACCAGCATTAGCTGTCACCTCACTCCTGCAACCATCCATACTTTCCATTTACCCTCCCACTTGGCTCCTGCTGCATTACTGACAAAATCACCACCTGCCCTGACGCATGCTCAAAAGCAAACTCTTCTGGGCCCAAGTCCTCTTCAATCCTGTTAGGGGACTTGGTGCTGGAGTCTCCTGGGGAAGCAGGTCAATCCTTGCACTCTTGGATTGGGCCTCTTTCTTGGTTGGTTGGAGACAATGACAGTGTGTAATAGAGGTGCCATCTTGATCCCCTGTGGTTGAGCCTGTGTGTGTGTGTGTGTGTGTGTGTGTGTGTGTGTGTGTGTGTGTGTCTGGGCATGCGCGGACATGCATACAAGTGCTCTGAGAGCAGTGGGCCAGCTGTACTGCTGACTGTCCCCTATTCAGTTGCAGGCCCAGGGCTTACTGTCTAGCCGACAGTGATGAGGAATCCTCTAGTGCTGGCTCCTCTGATGAAGATGATGCACCAGATCCCAGTGGGGGAGACAAACAGCTCCTCCCAGGGGCTGAGGGGTAAGTGGATAAGGGCTTCTGGAGACTCCAGGGGTCAGGGTGGCAAGTTGAGAGTAAACCTTTTCCCCCTCTTTCCTCCATAATCTTTTCCTCCTTAACAGTGAGTTGAGTGATTTTTTGCATTAATAGCCAGTGTCAGTGGCTTGTTTAAATTCCAAGTCACAGAGAGAAAAGACTTGTATAGCTTTTCTTTCTTAAGAGGGTACTGATACCATGGCTCCCCACAGCAAGAGAAGGTGAACTGCATGCTCACTGTGCAGAGCCCTCCCTGGATCTTCAGAGGGGCCTACCCTGCACACCACCTCCCCCTGGTGCCCAGTGGAGAGAAGAGAACCTCCCTCTCCTGAAGCTGGACCCACTGGCTGCCCTGTAGGGACCCACTAGTCCCTACAAAGCTGAAACCATTCAGATGATATCTTGGGTGTATTTTTAAAATATGAATGACTTAGCTGTTCTTCCAGATTATGAACTTCATTTAGGGGCTCTCTTTGCCTGTTACTTGGATAGCAGAATTATCAGAGTGCTTAAACAGCCTCTCTATAAGGATCTTTGAATTATTAAAAGGGAGCTGAAGAAACTTAAGATTACTGAGAAGTCAGATGATTCAGAAACTTTTGTATAAAAATATTGATTTAGCTGGGTGGGTGGCACACACTTGTAATCCCAAGCTACTTGGAATGCTGAAGCAGCAGGATGGCAAGTTCAAGATCTGCCTGAACAACTTAAAGAGACCCTGTCTCAAAATAAAGTTTGAAAAAGGGCTGATATAGCTCAGTGGTACAGTGCTTTGCTTGCATGAATGAGGCCTTGGGTTCAGTTCAATACCCAATACTGAAAGAAAAAAGAGGAAAAAGAAAATATCTACCTATTTACTTTTAAAATCCTAGAGAAGATGAATAGAGAACCTTTGAGAAGCTGTAGCTAAAAAGTTTGTGTGCATTATTTTAAATGTAACTGATTGATCTTCTTAAGAATGATTGGGGCTGGGGGTGCAGTTCAGTGATAGAGGGCTTGGCCAGCTGCACAGGCCCTAGATTTGATGCCCAGCACTGCAAAAAAGAAAAAAAAAAAAAGGAAAGAAAGAAAAAGACTTTTCCCTTTACACATAGTATTCCTGATGCCCTGGAGCTGTGGAGGATTTTTAAAACAAATATCCCCTCTTTTCAGGGCGTTTTAGGTAGATATGGCCTGACATAGAAGCTTATTTTCTTGATCTTCTAGCTTGTCAGTTTGATGTAGCATTTTCCTTTAAGAAGTTCCAAGCCCTTTGAAAAGTACTTGCACCTTAGAGTTTATATGACACCTCCCAAAGACAGGCAGGGAGTCACTGTTTTGTATCCCTATTGGTGCAGCCTGGTTTGCCGTTTACTGTTTGGAGATGGTGGGATTTCACTTAAGAAGACATGAACTTGTATTCAGCAACTTGAACAGCAATAAGAGGCGGGGGTGGCTTTTCCAAATTGAGGACTTTGTCCAACTCTCTCCATTGTCAAGTCAGGTGCTCTTAATTCTCATCTGAGGGAGATTTGACTCCCATCATGGGGTCATTTTTGATTGTCATGAGTGGGGAGTCTGCTGTTGCCATTGAAATAGGTGGGGCCAGGGACAACTAAAAATTCAACAGTACACAGGACGGACCCCTCTCAACCCAGAATTACCTAGTCCAGAAAATCAGGAGTGCCATGGTTGAGAAACTGCTGTCAAGTAAGGTGAACACAGAGCCATGAGGTTTTGTTTGTGAAAGAGCAAAGCCTATACTAACATCCTGTTTTGTTCCTTGTCTGAAGATACGTTGGAGGTCATCGAACGAGTAAGATTATGAGGTTTGTTGATAAAATCACCAAGTCAAAATATTTCCAAAAAGCAACAGAGACAGAGTTCATTAAAAAGAAGATTGAAGAAGTCTCCAATACCCCCTTGCTGCTAACTGTTGAAGTACAAGAATGTCGAGGAACCCTGGCGGTCAACATTCCACCACCCCCAACCGACCGAATATGGTACGGGGAGGGTCCTTAAAGACAGCAAGTGATTCCTTTTGTTGCATGACCATAAACATCCCACCCAGCCTGCTTAACTTTGGGATTAGGGCAAGTACCATGGACAGGAGCTTTTTCCCACTATTTTCATGGAACCCCAATATTCGTTGTAAATTTGATCGCACTTTCTTTTGTGAATGGTTAATTCACATTTAAGGATCCATCTTCACATGTCAGAAAAAGTTAAGGTGAATGCTTGAATTTTATGGGATGAGCTGTTTTTATTCTCAATCCTCCTCCACCCTAAAGATTACTCCTCTACCAGTGATAACAGCTGCCCTTTGTAGCAAACTGGTATTCTCTGTCCTGTATTTTCTGACTGTACCACTTGATTAATTCTCACAGCTTCTTGATGGGGTGGGAATTACACATCCAAGTAAAGTCCAGGTGGTTAGAGAGAATCCTGAGTTAGATCTTGACATCCAGGAGGCTGGAGCACGTGTACTTGGTGCTTGTGGTAGGAGGTCTGTCCAAGAAGTTGGTTCTCATCTCCACCTGCAGGTTAGAATTACATGAGAACTTGCTGAAAATACAGATATGCCTGGCCCATACGTCAGGCTTTGGGGGAGTTGCAGTGATTAACCCAAGGTTGAGAATCATTGAAATAAATTTTTCATAAGTCCAGCATCTCTCTGTGAATCTCAGTTTTAAAATTGGCTATCTGTGCTGGGGTTGTGACTCAGAGGTAGAGCGCTCACCTAGCACATGTGAAGTGCTGGGTTCGAGCCTCAGCACCACATAAAAATAAATAAAAGTTTTTTAAAAATTTTGGCAATCTAAATCCTATACAGTAGGTATAGTATATACAGTAATTGCAGAAGGAACTGCATTGTATCATAAACTACACTCTTGGTAAAACTATAACTGTGATCCATCCCAGAGGGAAACCAGCATGCTGTGCATATCCATTGTATCCAGGAGGCTCTGTAGAAATAATCAGAGGAGGAATGATAACACTGGTGTTTCCCAGGATAACTTAACACCTTTTTAGATTTTATTTTCTGAAAGTCATATGATGGTTAAATAGAGAGAGATTGAAAAATGAGTATGATGAAAAGACAAAAAATAAAAGCCCATAATCTTATCATTTAGAAATATTTTTTTTTAAACAATGAGTTGGTAAAATATTTCTTCTCCTTACTGCCAGCCTTTTAGATTTAGCAATTATAAATGGCACTTCTCAGTAAGGGACAAAATAAAGGCCTCTCAGCTAGTGTTGCCCATCACTGCTCCAGTGCTGAACTCTCTGCTGTGGAACCGCAGAGATAAGTAAAGATAGGGAGAGCACTTAGAAATGTTTGTAGCAATTTGACATTGTATTTCTAAGTCACTGGTTCATGACAGATTAATATCCTTAGGTAGTATGATAGCACACAGTGTCTTGTCTACTTTGCTAACAGTTCTGAGTGCCAGTCTGCTTCCCAGGGGGCCATAAAATACACAGTGTGGAGTGTGGGGAGAAGAAGCAGGTTATAGAATGTCCTCTGTCTACGCATGCTTAGGAAGATGTGAGGAAAATTGACCCCACTCCTCTCAATGGTCCTTTCTTGGAGATGACATTCAAAGAAAGGCTATGTCTTTCAAGTTCCAGTTTACACCCTTATGTTTTAGCTTTTGTAATATACATTATCTTATTTTATGAAAATTTAACAAATTACTATTTGAGGGGAAAACAAAAACCACAAAAGAATTCCCAGATCATGGACTTATGCTTCCTGGCTTTCCCATTGCATCAAAACTGATCTAAATCCATCATAGCCCTGTCCAGAGGACACAGGCAACTCACAATTCACTCTTGCTGTGCTGAATTGGCTTTAGAAGGGATTCTCAGAATAAGAGAGCACTTCAAGTAGTAATAAAGTCCCATGTGAATGAGGAGTGCTTGCCATTAGTGCTTGTCTACTTCTTTTCTCTGCTTCTAAATGTGGTTATTACTTGTTTTCTTCAAAAAGGTATGGTTTCCGGAAGCCGCCCTATGTGGAGCTGAAAGCTAGGCCAAAACTTGGAGAGAGAGAAGTGACTTTAGTTCATGTGACAGACTGGATAGAGAAGAAACTAGAGCAAGAGTTTCAGGTAAACCCACAGTGTTATCTGTGTTTCACTCCAAGTATGAAAGTTCTGGGTAGAACAGAGGTCCTGAACTCACTTCTTCTGGGGCAGGTATCCTCTTTTGAGAATCCAGTGAAAACCATGGACCTATTGGACATGTCAACACGTGTCTATAATCCCAACAGCTCCGAAGGCTGAGGCAGGAGGATCACAATTCAAGGCCAGAGTCTGCAATTTAGCAAGGCCCTAAACAACTTTGCTCAAAAAAAAAAAAAAAAAAGGACTGGAGATAGGCTCAGTGGTTAAGTGCTCCTGAGTTCAATCCCTGGGACCAAAAAAGAGAAAATAAAATAAAACAAACTACTTAGTTTGGACCTTCATCCCAGAGACAACACATATGATTAAACATGGGCATAAAACAGTGCTTCATTTAGAAGATAATTTTATGTGTGAATTTTTGCAGTGCACTGAATCCTCAGTAATACTCAATCCTCAATAATACTTTAAAGCACAGTTGTCCTTCAGGACTTTCTGGATTAGCAAAGGAGTTGTTTACTTTGTGATGAATTTCACCTTTTGAAAAAGACTACTTTCTTTTCATGATAGTATATTTTGTTACCATTTTTCCAAAAATTATTTTATTACTTAAAAGCAATTAATAACCATTTTCAAAAGTACAGTCTCAAGAGCTGGGGCTATAGCTCAGTGGTAGAGCTCTTGCCTAGCACATGTGAGGCATTGGGTTCGATCTTTAGCACCACATAAAAATAAACAAACAAAGGTATTGTGTCCATCTACTAAAAAAAAAAAAAAAAAAAAAAAAGTACAGTTTCAAAAGCCCTGAGGCTTATTCACAGAACATTACTAAATAGTCTTCAGAAGAGACCTAGATTTGGGTCAGAGAGCCAAATGATGACATCTTGTACCAGTAAGCCAGACCCTCTGGACTTTGTCCCTCCCTCGTAAAGTTTGGAATTGACCAGCTGGCAACACCTGGCTGCCTTCAGGGAAGTCGCTCCCTGCCCTGGTGTGGTATTCATACCTTGCTCAGTTTGTTCAGTTCAACGAACGTTTGTGGAAACCCTTCCATGTCCTAGGGACCAAATACCCTGGGAGTCCAAGAGGAATCAGGCCCCCCTCCAGATATCTTCTACATCCTTGGAGTTTGCTCAGCCAGAGTGCATTCTCCACGCCTGTTTTCTGTATTCTGCCATCAGACATAATGCAGTGTAGCTGAGGCCTTGGAATGAGCCATTCTCACCACATTTTGATCAGATGTTTTGTTTTGTGGTGGATCAACCCAGGGCTTCGTGCCTGCTAAGCAAGTGCTCTACCACTGAGCTGTACCTCCAGCTCCTTAATCAGATATTTGAAGCATAGTTGTCTTTCAATTTTTTGTGAATTAGCAAACAACTTGTTTACTTTGGGATGAATTTTACATTCTGAAGAAGACCTACATCCTTTTCATGATGGGATATTTTAAGATTTTTTCAAAATCATATTGTTATTTAAAAGTTAGAGGGCTGGGACTGGGGCTCAGTGGCAGAGCGCTTGCCTAGTATGTGTGAGGCACCACATAAAAATAAATAAAGGCATCGTGTTCATCTATAACTAAAAAAAAATTTTTTTAAGTTAGAGATTAAATATAACTGATAACCCATTTCTGAAAAAGCTTACTGTTATCACCAAGTGGGAAAGTTCTTTGAACCTAGTTTGGAGAAAGACTCTCATGCTGTTAATTTTTTCCTTTCTCTTGTATCCCTAGATCCTACACGGGAATTTGGGTGGGTGGGTCATCCCTTTTAGTAGGGGTTATTGGACTCCAAGGAGCAAGAGGAGGGAAAAGAGGGCAGAGATTGGATGCTGGTGCACTCAACACAAGTTTGGAAATGGAAGGATAGCTGTTTTTCTCTACCATAGCACCTCACTTGGTTTTTTGTGTATGCTTTTGTAAGAGTAATTATGGAGGATTGAGTGCATTGACAAAATTCACATATAAAATTATTTTATAAACAAGCAAAGCACCATTATAATCAATCAGATCTTTGGGCATTAACTGTAATAGGATTTCTTTTATAGATAGCTTTGTGTGTGGTTTGGGTTTGAAAAAAAAGTTAGCTTACATTTTGTTGATAACATTCAAAATAAATAAAAATACATTCACTTGGAGTATGTGTTCTGGACATAATTTGGAAATATTGTCAGCAGTTAATCTAGTTCTCCTAAATTAATGTTGTTGAATGCTTGTTATTTTATCCAGTGTTTCTGCTTCAGGACTGACATACTGGGTTCTTCATGCACTGGTGTAATTCCTTGGCTTTTTCTAAACTAAAGCATGGTGGAGGAATTGGTTTGGAATGTGTGGGTAAAGTTTTCTCACATATACATATATTTTTAACTTGTCTAAAGCCTAAAATTATCAGAACAAAAGAGGGGGACAGCCTAATAAAGCATTATTCCACATGGCTGTTCTTTAATATCTCCCTACAGAAAGTTTTTGTCATGCCAAACATGGATGATGTTTATATTCCTATAATGCATTCAGCCATGGACCCTCGCTCTACTTCCTGCCTCCTGAAAGACCCACCTGTGGAGGCTGCTGACCAGCTGTGATGGGTGAAGATGAGATGTTCCCAGTATTATGAGACCTAGCTCCAGGTGTGGGGTTCGTGGCTGCCATCTGTGCTGTGGTCCTGGCCTTTACTTGTGCCACAGCTATTGTCTCTTCAAGGACTGCTTATGCCCTCTGCCTGCTGGTGCCCATTCCACTGTGAGGTGTCATTCCCCGCATCCGGTGACAGGTGTTTGGATTGCCTGCTGCAAAGCTTTGATTTGGCAAAGGAGAGCAGAAGAAACATCATGATGGGTCCAGAAGTTAAGTGACTCACATCGTGGCTTTTTAAAAAGTCTACCAGTTTTTGTGGCAGCAAACAAGCACATTCAGAGCAAAGCTGTTCAACTGGAAGGCTTCCCCTTGCCTCCTCAACTCCTCCAAAGCTTTTCCTCAGGCAGCTGATGCACAATGGAACTTTTTCACTCGACACTTTGTACACAATTGCAGCCCTCCACACTCCCAGAATGTCAACATGGTATTGTGTGGAGTGGAATTTTGTGAGCCATTTCATTGTTGGTAAAGAGACAGGCATAGTAACTTTTTTTTTTTTCATGATTATTGTGCATTTTGGAAGCAAGTAGCCATAGAACACATACACTAACACTTTCAGCTGGGGTGGAGACAGCGAGATTTATGTGAACGTTAGGCAAAGCCATGAGAGCAAACCATCCCAAGCCTTTACCAATGAGGTACAATCACCTTGCTTCTAATCCTGATTGTTTTCCTGAGACATGAGCTTACATGACAAAGTCAAACAGTGCACATAATGACTGTATCTCCCTAGTATAGATGGGGTGGAGCCAGAAAGCCAGAGCCACGGTCTTTCATCTGGCATTGTGTGCTCCAGAAAGCTTCATTTAGGAATCTGAATGCTTTAATTTAATTGGTCTGGGAGTTTTGTGGGCAGTTCCTTCCTCATGGCCAAACAGAACTGCTGTATAATTATTTTAAGAGTCAAGACCAAACATTTGCTCAACATCAAACACTACGTTTCAAAATAGACATGTGACTTTTCTTTAATGTTGCCAACTTAATTTTGTGCATCTGTGTCATAATGTTTAGTTTACAAGTTTGGGGGCTAATTGTATAATTTGCTTTGAGAAGTAAACTTAATTCAATTTATTGTTTAAAGCTGCATCCAATGTCAATTACCTTGGATAACTTTTAAAACTTACATCTGTGGACAAAGCTAATAGTGGTTTTGTAAACAGCACCTTGCCTGAACATGACTTTAAAGAAATTAATATATTGAAAAAATATATTTGAACCCTTGATTATTGCACCATTAAAACATTTGACTTAAATTATTTGACCATTCCACCCAGTGTACTGTTCTAATTTCTCATTGTGTAGGCTGATTTACCTGTCAGAGTCCGCATGTCTTTTTCACTGGTCTATAACTTTTGTGCAATAACTAAAGGCAAAGGACTAGATGCACTACTGTGTAGAGATTACAGGACTGTACCCTATTGCACTTAAAAATAGTATGTGGGGATTTACAATAGCTTGCATTTTTCACAAAATAAACATCTCATGTCAATACTAGATAAGCATCTAAGTTATTTCTACTAAATCCTGTTTAGATAAGAACAGAATAAATAAAGAATGCTGGGTACTTGGGCCGCTGCCTGGCAATAGTAGTCTTCATTTACTGGATGGTCAATGTACTAGTCCTTTTAAGGGTCAGAAGATAACTATATAAAAAGATCTAATTGGCTTTTCTTTATAATTGAGGAAGCCTTCGTTGTACAGAATGATTTTGAGCTTCCTCCTGAAGAAACATAACAGTGGGTTTTCTTAAAGGTGGAACTGACTACTTTTTGAAAGGTTAGGAGACTTCTTTTGGTAATAACTCGGGTAAACTGGAACGTTTTTTAGGAAAAACTGGTCCAGACCTGCTTCCCTAAAGCATCAGTACAATTATGTGGCATCTTTGCGACCTTGTGTGGCTCAATCAATACAATGACCCCCAAATCTTAATCGGGGTCCTCATTCTTCCTCACTTCACATTTTGAGAACCCAATCTCATTTGCCCTTCAACACTAGGCCAAGTGCAAGATTTCAACTGGAGAACTGTGAGGTTGCGTGGTCTTTTAGGTACAACGCATTTCAGTCACCCGAGTTGCTCGGGTTTCTTGGGATAATTAGCTTCCCCAAAATTTTAGGCCCACAGTCGTCAAGCCGCTTGCCTGCTTTTTTTATATCACAGCTACACTTTAGCCAGAAATTAAAACTCAGATCCAGGCCGAAGCCAGTTCCCATCAAATCCTATTGCTCAAGATCTACATCAGTCTCCCCTCTTGCCATTCCACAGCATGCAACTAAACCCGCACATCTCACTAATCCCATACTGAGGGCTTGGGACTTAGTGGAGCAACAAACGTATGCAATTTGGGAGAGGAAAATAACGGGTACACTCACACAAACTAGGCAGTGGGGCCTATGGCTATCTCCGTCATCCCCCAGGACACTGCAGCTGAATCCTCCCTCTAAACTGCCCACCTCCAGCAGCATCGACGCTGAACCTGATCCTGGGCATGGCCATGTAGCTCGCGGTTAAAAGGGCCGCCAGCGAGAGGCAGGCGGCCCCAGTTATGCGCGAGCACGTCCTCTGGCGCTGCAGCCTGACCCCCGGCGCCACGCGCAGGCGCAGCAGGGGCTCAAAGGCAACGCGTCGCCAATGAGGCAGACACATACACACACATCAGGGCTGTTGTCAAATCATTTTATTGAGAAGGTTGGAGATTAAGGAGTGCGGAAGCGCTGAAATTAACGATTAAATCCGACGTCCTCCGCAAGGACAGACCTGCAAAAACAACAGCAGTGTGTCAGAGGGAGTGAACCAGCCCCCCCTTCCTCACCCACCGCCGCGACAGCCGGCTCAGACTACAGTTCGCATCACCAGCGTCAGCAGTCTAACACGTGCTTTATTTGGAATGTCATCACTGCTGGCTGAAAGCCTCCCACCCAAGTCCCGGGTCTGCTTCGCCACACAGCAGAACAGAGCGCACCTCACCTTGCTGCCGCCGAAAGGAAGAGAAGCGCCTGTGGCTTTTACTTAAAGGAGCACAACGGAAGTGGTGGGGTGGGCTTTACCGCTATTAACCAATAGAAAAAACACACCTCTGACCATGTGCATGTAAAGTTGTCTGATGATTGGCTGTGTTTGCTAGGTCCTCCAGAGTATAGAGTGGTCACACACCAACCATAGAGCTGGGCGTCTAAGCGAGAAGTGTGAGGGTTGTACAGTCCTGGAATTCTTCAAATTTTTTTCCATATCATGATCGCTGGTTGCAATTAGCGATTCCTTTACAGCATGCAAAAGAAACCTTTGCAGACAGGAGACTAAATTGTATGAGACCTTCTTTTCGAGGTCAGCCTAGACAATTTGGCAAGAACCTGTCTCAAAATTAAAAATAAAAATTATGTTTTTCTTAGAAATAATTTTTCCTTTTAATTAGGAAAATTTACCGGGGTTTTTTAAATACGTATTTTTAGTTGTTGATGGGCCTTTTTTTTTTTTTATTCATTTGTTTCTATGCAGTGCTGACAACCGAACCCAGTGCCTCACACATGCTAGGCAAGCGCTCTGCCACTGACCACAACCCCAGAATAATTTACTTTTTTTTTTTTTTTAACTAATAAAAGCAGTCCAACCTATGAGTCTGTTGAATGGAGGTTCTTATTTTCATTATTTTCTATGTAATCTTTAAACTTAAAAAATTCCTCATTGATCCAAAGCAGTAGTTGTTTTTACAAGTGTTAAGAACCCTCGAGACGATTATTTATTTTCCTTGTGGTCTAAACTTTTGTCACTGCAATAGTTATTACCTTGTAGTACAGTTTCTACTTGGGGATATATAGATCTTCCACAGATTCTCGAAATGAAGATGTTTTCACTGTCTTGTGCAAAAATGAGATGAAGTATTGATTCAGTGATAGCTGTCTAGTAATTACATTGTCAGAATCTTTGTATACTATGTACTTGATTGGAAGTGTGCGTGCTGTCATTTACTTACACTGATGTGTTAAGATTAAGCTTTAAATACCAAAAGCTGTTGAGGATGCCAAGTATCCAATACTTAGGTTTGGGAGTGCAAAATGGCCATTTTTTTTTTTTTTTTTTTTTTAAAGAGAGAGAGAGGGGGGAGGGAGAGAGAGAGAGAGAGAGAGAGAGAGAGAGAGAGAGAGAGAGGGAGAATTTTTAATATTTATTTTTTAGTTATCGTCGGACACAACATCTTTGTTGGTATGTGGTGCTGAGGATCGAACCCGGGCCGCACGCATGCCAGGCGAGAGCGCTACCGCTTGAGCCACATCCCCAGCCCCCAAAATGGCCATTTTTGAAAAGAAGTTAAACAGTTTTTAGAGAGAGAGAGAATTTTGTTTTTTTAATGTTTATTTTTTAGTTTTCGGAGTACACAACATCTCTGTTTGTATGTGGTGCTGAGGATCGAACCTGGGCCGCACGCATGCCAGGCGCTAAGCTTGAGCCACATCCCCAGCCCTGAAAGGTTTTTTGTAAAGTCAGACATACACTTACCATGTGACCCAGTGGTCCCTGGGTGTTTACCCAAGAAAAATGACAGCACTTTCACACAAAATCTCTAAACGTAAATGTTCACAGTAACATTATTCATAATCCCCCCAAACAGGACTAAAATGCCCTTGAAGGGGTACATAGATAGGCAGATTATGGTACACCCATACAACTGAATGTTACTTGACAATAAAAAGCAAGGAACTGGGGCTGGGGATGTGGCTCAAGCGGTAGAGCGCTCGCCTGGCATGCGTGCGGCCCGGGTTCGATCCTCAGCACCACATACCAACAAAGATGTTGTGTCCGCCGAGAACTAAAAAATAAATATTAAAAAATTCTCACTCTCTCTTTAAAAAAAAAAAAAGCAAGGAACTATACATAGATGCCCAAGCTTGGAGTGTTCTCAGAGGGATTATGCCAAGTAAAGGGAGCCAAACTCAAAAGACCATAGGATGCCATTTATGTGACATTTTGGAAAAGACTACAGGGATTGGGGATAGATCAAGGTTTTCTGGGATTGGTAATGTGTGGAGCATTTGACCAAAGGGATAGCAGGAGGCATTTCTTTTTGGTACTGAGAATTGAACCCAGAGGCATTTTACCACTGAGGCACATCTTCAATCCATTTTATTACTTTATTTTGAGAGAATGTCTCACTAAGTTGCTGAGGCTGGCCTTAAACTTGTGATCCTCCTGTCTCAGCCTTCTGAGTCACTAGGATTCCAGGCAGGTGTGAATGCACCTGGTTTGGAGACGTTTCACGTGTGTGTGTGTGTGTGTGTGTGTGTGTGTGTGTGTGTTAGTAGGAGGCATTTCTGAGGATGAGAGAACTGTCTGTCCGGCATCTTGATTGTGGTGATGTTTACATGACTTTATGCCTTTGTCAAAATTCACAGAACTTCATTGTACTGTCATGTGTAACTAATTAAAACAAAAAAATTTCACAGAACTATTTACTAAAATTTTACGGTATGGAATTTTAAAATAAAATTTTAAAATTATGTTCCAGTCATTTTTTTTTTCATTATTTTAATGAAACAAAATTGGCTGTGTTTGCTAGGTCCTCCAGAGTATAAAGTGGTCACACACCAACCATAGAGCTGGGCAGCTAAGCAAGAAGTATGAGAGTGGTACAGTCCAGGAATTCTTCCAATTTTTTTCTATATCATGATCACTGGTTGCAATTAGCGATGCCTTTACAGCATGCAAAAGAGACCTTTACAAACAGGAGACTAAACTGTATGAGACCTTCTCTTCCAGACCTTCTGGAATTATAATAATTAAAATAATATTATTTACCTTATATAGTTTGTGGCTAGGCTATTTAGCTCCTAAAGGTCATGGCTGATAATATTTCTGTCAAGGATTACATATATCTGATATAAAATGACTGTCTACTTGTATCTGATATAACTTCATCCATCCCCCCCTTTTTTTTTTAGTTGTCACTGGACCTTTATTTTATTTATTTACTTATTTATATGTAGTGCTGAGAATCCAACCCAGTGCCTCACATGTGGTAGGGCAAGCGCTATACCATTGAGCTACAACCACAGTCCCATCCTTTATTTTTAACTTTTCTATACTTTGTTTTCAATGTGTCCTTTTATATGAAACACATGGTCAAATCACAGGGTTCAGTCCAATATATGTGTTTAAAATCACATTTAAATTTTTATTGTGAAATATATCTACATAGAAAAAAGTGCATATAAAGTATATATATGGTTTAAAGAATATTTATAAACATTCTCTACCTACCATATAGTTAAGAAAAATGACATCATTGATAACTTTGAAATGCACTTTTTTGGAGGGACCTTTCTGAATCTATATATCCCTCTGTCACTCAAAGAAAATCACTATTCTGAACTTTGCATTTGTCTTGTTCTTGCTTTTCTTTTATGAACCAGTCTTGGGAGGGACCCACCATCACTTCCCACATTCTATTTGTCCAAAGAACCAACCCTGATATGAATACCAGGGAGGGTGGGGGAGCCCCTCTTGGAAGTTGGCTACTATTTTAGTCAACTTTTGCATCACTGTGACCAAAATACCTGACTAAGTTTAGGAAAGGAAAAGTGGCTGTCCGTTTCAGAGGTCTAAATCTATAGATGGCTGACTCCACTGTTTTAGGCCCAAGGTGAGGCAGGACATCAGGAGAAAGTCCCCAGTGGAGGAAAGCTGCGCAGCTCTTGGGAGTCAAGAACCAGAAAGAGAAAGGGAGAGGATTAAAGAGGCCCCCAAAGAAGATTCACCCTTCCAGGGCACACTCCCAGTGACTCACTTTGTCCAGCCACACCCCACTGGCCTACAGTTACCACCCAATCAATCCATTCAAACTAGATTAGATGACAGTTGTCACAGTGCACTCATTTTACCTCTGAATATAATAGGACCTTTGGGGAGGACACCTTATATCCAAACCAAAATAGCTACCACATTGAGGCTAATTGCCTAGGACATGGTCTATTTTGCACCTGAAGAGAGTTGTGGGTATGACGTTCTATGAGTGTCAAGCAGATGAAGGTAGTTGGTGGTGTTATTCACATCTCCAGTAGCTGTGCTTCTCGGTGGAGCAGTTTTGCCACCTAGGGACATTTGGAGACACTTCAGCTTTTCACAACTGGGAAGGGTGCCACTGACACCTGTTGGGGAGTGTTGTGGGTTGAATTGTGTCCTCTAAAAAGAAATGTTGAAGCCCTAACCCCCATCACCTGTGAACGTGACCTTATTTAAAAACAGTCTTTACAGATGGGTTCATTAGAATGATCCCTAGTCCAATATGACTGATATCCTTATAAGAATAGGAAAATTTAGCTGGGTACAGTGGTGCTACACTTGTAATCCCAGTGGCTGGAGAGGCTGAGACAGGAGGATCCTGAGTTCAAAGCCAACCTAGTGTTGGCATCATTGCAGCATACTCCTTACTCCCACCCCCACTTTATGAATACGGTTCTTATTCCCAAGAAATAGAAAGTAGCCTGAGATAAAATCTGCTGCCTGGAGGCGAGCCGGTGTCTCCCTGTTCTCTCATTGAGAGACAGGAGACCACTCACCTGCCCCTGAGATGGGGACATCCTGGTTTCCCTGTTCTTTCCTTGAGAAGATAAGGGGACATGCCAGTTTACCTGTCCCCACTCTGAGAGATAAGAGACTGCCTGTCTCTGCTCCCAAGAAACAAACTTGCCTTCCACAAGATCAGGGGATGCTGGCCGTGTCAGTCAAGACCAAGCCCGCCCTAGGGCGGGGCCCTGATTTTAATCTATAAAGGTGACATTCAAAGGAGAGTGGCTGCTACTGTCCCTCTCTCTGCCCACAGCAGCCTTGTCAGGCTCCTGACAATGAACCCTCTTCATATCCCAGGTGTGTGTGATCAGTCCTTATCCCAAATGTGTGTGTGTGTGTGTGGTCAGTCCTTATCCCAGGTGTGTGTGTGTGATCAGTCCTTATACCAGGTGTGTGTGTGATCAGTCCTTATCCCAGGTGTGTGTGTGATCAGTCCTTATCCCAGGTGTGTGTGTGTGATCAATCCTCATCCCAGGTGTGTGTGTGTGATCAGTCCTTATCCCAGGTGTGTGTGTGTGTGTGTGTGTGTGGTCAGTCCTTATCCCAGGTGTGTGTGTGTGGTCAGTCCTTATCCCAGGTGTGTGTGTGTGATCAGTCCTTATCCCAGGTGTGTGTGTGTGGTCAGTCCTTATCCCAGGTGTGTGTGTGTGATCAGTCCTTATCCCAGGTGTGTGTGTGTGATCAGTCCTTATCCCAGGTGTGTGTGGTCAGTCCTTATCCCAGGTGTGTGTGTGTGATCAATCCTCATCCCAGGTGTGTGTGTGTGATCAGTCCTTATCCCAGGTGTGTGTGTGTGTGTGTGTGTGTGTGGTCAGTCCTTATCCCAGGTGTGTGTGTGTGGTCAGTCCTTATCCCAGGTGTGTGTGTGTGTGGTCAGTCCTTATCCCAGGTGTGTGTGTGGTCAGTCCTTATCCCAGGTGTGTGTGTATGGTCAGTCCTTATCCCAGGTGTGTGTGTGATCAGTCCTTATCCCAGGTGTGTGTGTGATCAGTCCTTATCCCAGGTGAGTGTGTGTGGTCAGTCCTTATCCCAGGTGTGTGTGTGGTCAGTCCTTATCCCAGGTGTGTGTGTGATCAGTCCTTATCCCAGGTGTGTGTGTGTGATCAGTCCTTATCCCAGGTGTGTGTGGTCAGTCCTTATCTCAGGTGTGTGTGTGTGATCAATCCTCATCCCAGGTGTGTGTGTGTGATCAGTCCTTATCCCAGGTGTGTGTGTGTGATCAGTCCTTATCCCAGGTGTGTGTGGTCAGTCCTTATCCCAGGTATGTGTGTGTGATCAATCCTCATCCCAGGTGTGTGTGTGTGATCAGTCCTTATCCCAGGTGTGTGTGTGTGTGTGTGTGTGTGGTCAGTCCTTATCCCAGGTGTGTGTGTGTGATCAGTCCTTATCCCAGGTGTGTGTGGTCAGTCCTTATCCCAGGTATGTGTGTGTGATCAATCCTCATCCCAGGTGTGTGTGTGATCAGTCCTTATCCCAGGTGTGTGTGTGTGTGTGTGTGTGTGGTCAGTCCTTATCCCAGGTGTGTGTGTGTGGTCAGTCCTTATCCCAGGTGTGTGTGTGTGGTCAGTCCTTATCCCAGGTGTGTGTGTGGTCAGTCCTTATCCCAGGTGTGTGTGTATGGTCAGTTCTTATCCCAGGTGTGTGTGTGATCAGTCCTTATCCCAGGTGTGTGTGTGATCAGTCCTTATCCCAGGTGTGTGTGTGTGATCAGTCCTTATCCCAGGTGTGTGTGGTCAGTCCTTATCCCAGGTGTGTGTGTGATCAGTCCTGCGTCACTTTTCTTTCACTTAGCAACTTAGTGAGGCCCTAAGCAACTGAGCAAGGCCTTGTCTCTAAATAAAATATTTTTTTTAAAAGGAGTCTGGGGATGTGAGTCATTGGTTAAGTGAACCTGAGTTCAATCCCTGGTACCAAAAAAAAGGAAAATTTGGTCATGGAGATGCACAAGAGGACAGCCATTTCAGAACAGAGGTGGAGACTGGAGTGACCCTGCCACAAGCTGAGGAACACCTAGGACTAGCTACCAGAAAATGGGAGAGGCAAAGTATTCTCCCTTAAAGGTCTTGAGGGGAGCACGGCCCTGCCACAGCTTTTATTTCAGACTTTTGGCCTCCAGAGCCGTGAAATGATAAGTTTTTATTGTTTCAAGCATTCAATTTGCAGCACTTTGTTAGGGCAGTCCTAGGAAATGAACAGAGACCAGGGCTGCTGCTGAACGCCACACAGTGCACAGGATAGCCCCCCACCCCCAGCACAGAATTATCTGGTCAATTAAAAAAAAGGTCAAAAAGGTCAGTGGTGTGGAGGTTGAAAAATCATGTCTTATAAGTTTAGTTTTCCCTACTGTTCTATAAGCAGATTGATAAGAGTATTGAAATCTAATATAAATTGTGGGTTTGTTTTTTTTCTCATCAGTTGTGTTAGTTTTTGCTTCATGTATTTTCAAGCTCTGTTTTTAGGCATTTACATATTTGGGATTATGAGGTTTTGTTCATAAATAGATACTTTTTAGCATTGTGAAATGTCTTTTATCTTTGGTAATATTCCTTGTATTAATGTCAGTTTGCCTGATATAAATATAACCATTCCAGCTTTCTCGTAGTTTTTTAAGGTGATTTGCAATCAAGGTAACTTTTCAAATTCTTAGAAGCTATCCCCAGGGTTGTTAAATGCTATATTTAATTTTTTATTAAAAGTGACAGAAAACCCATCTCAAATTGGGTTAAGCCATGAAACTAACTTAGTTCATACAAATTAAAAACTCAAAGAATGGCTGGGGCTGAGCCATAGAGCGCTCACCTAGTATGTGCGAGGCACTGAGTTCGATCATCAGCACCACATAAAAATAAATAAAATAAAGGCATATGTCCAACTACAACAGTAACAATAAATAAATAAATAAATAACCAAAAAACTCAGAAGAGCGGTCTCTCAGCAAGATATGGCCCGGTGGCCTCACTCTGCCCTCAGGGCCATGGGCTTCATGGGCTTGGTTCTCAAGGCAGGCCCAGCAGAGTGGGGCACCGGGCTGGGCTTCCTGCTCCCTCACACCCACACCTATTAGAGATTTGCTCACCCCTTAGCCAATCACTGTGGGACAGAATAGAGAATGCTAATCGGCTGACCTATTCTGGACCCTTCCAGGAGCTGAAAGTGGTGTTAGTCACATGCAAACAATGGAGGTGTCCAAACCAACCGCCATCAGGGAATCCTAGGGAGGGGAATAAAGGAAATGGGTGCTAAGAAAATACCCTGGGTATCCACCACATTGCTTATTTTTAAAGATACAGTCAAAGCAGAACAAAGCAGCAGTCTTTGACTCAAAGGCAGAAAGATACTTTGCTTCTTCCCCCCAACCCTCCATCCCACCTCACTCCATGAACAGTTCCTGCACACACATTCCTGATTAACAGAAATTTAAAAAAAAAAAAATGGGGGGTACTGGGATTGAACCCAGCGGCTCTCTACCACTGAGCTACATCCCAGCCCTTTTTTGAAATTTTGAGACAGGGTCTCACTAAATTGCTGAGGCTGGCCATGAATTTGCAATCCTCCTGCCTCAGCCTCCCAAGTCACTGGAATTACAGATATGTGCCACCACATTTAGTTTATGAGCAATAATTTAAATGAGTTGAAGATTATAGAGTTCGCTTATTCTCAGACATGGTAAGTCCAAGGTGGGGAGTTACATGAAGCTAATATGATGGGGGCCGTTCCCACAGGGTCACAGTAAAAGCCCTGAGTTTTCTAAGCGCAAAGAAAGGCACTGATGAAGTTTTAAGCAGGAAAGTGACATAGTCTGATCAAGTTCAAGCTCCTTCATGTGACCTGCCACACTCCAAAGTCACCTCCCCATGGGGAACTTCGTTAGAGAACACCTACCTTGTAACAGGCATTTTACATATTTTACTTCAAATTTTCAGAACAATTAGAGAACCAAGTCTCGGAGAGATTAAGCAATGTGTTTACATTTGCACAATTAATAAATGATCAAGCAGAACTTGGGTTTGAACTCATGGAAGTTTGATTTTAAAGTTAGGCTCTTGATCCCTATACCATGCAGCCTCCTGAAGCCTGCCTTTGATTTAAGTCAAAACTATTCTACATTATTTGAGAAGTTTGATGACCTCTAACATTCACACACACTTCACCCTTGAGGGAGGGTAACTTAATTCCTCTGGACCACTCAAGGAACCAAACGAGGGACCAGGAGGGGAGGCAGTAGGATCTCCTAACCTGAAATAGTAAATTACACCAAAAATCGTATGGAAAGATCCGAAGTCTGACTCTTTAAGAGGAGAATCAAGAAGAACCTTGAGCTTAAGAGGGACCCAAAGCAAGTGTGGAGTGCTGGTCCTGGGCTGTCAGAGCAGCACAAGCAAAAGAGGGTGAAAGATGGGAGAAGATAGAGAACGTGGTCTGGAGCAGTGTCCCACCAGCATGGGGGCCTGCATGTGCAGCCTGGGCTGGGTGGGTATGGATGGGGGAAGTGTCGCCTGGAAGTTTGAAGGCCCAAGAGTGGAAGAGATGAGACCATCCTGTGCGGCTGCCCTCTACCTCCCTCTTCTCTGTCTCAACATAACTGTCTATCCATCCTTCCCTTCTGCCTCAGAGAAACACACAGCATCTCATCACTTGGTCTTTCAATGCACATTTTAAAAGTCCGTCTTCTGAACTTGATCCTGTTCTGAGCCCTGAAGTCAGGAATATGAATAAAACAGTCCCATCTTCAAGTAGCCCACAATATAGCTGAGGGGAGGGAAACCCTAGAAGTTATGGACTTGGTATCTCTCTTTCATTCCCCCATTAACCACAGAACCTTCTGAGGTATGGGTGTGCATCAGAAAAAGGAAAGGAGGAAAAATAGGACCCTTTGTGGAGGGTTGATCATGGATAAGGTATAGTCATATAAACAATTTAGTCCTCTTGAGAATCCTGAACCAGAATTTTAATTGGAGCCTAGGGGTTGTTAAGTGATGAACACCCGCTCAAACTAACTAGTGGGGGTAAGGGAGGGTTTAGTTGACCAGGAAAGGCAGCCAGGCAGGCTGTTCTCAATTCAGCCTAGAACCAGAAGCCCAAAAGTATCCAGGGCTCTCTGATGGCATCTGTGCTTTTATTTCCTTGTCAACTTCTTTCTTTCCTCTGAATTTCTTTCTTCCACAAGACACAAGAAGCTCCTGGGCCTCATACTTCCAGGCTTTGTCACCAGAAAAGAAATGAGTCTTTTCATGGCTCTGGTTGGAGTCAGATTGGGTATAAGTCTACCCATACACCAAATGAAGGTGGCCCTATGGTAGCTGTTTTGGTTATCAGTAGGTAATCAAACGACAAATCATAATATGCACAAACCACCCATAACTCAATGGTTCAAGACAAGCCATTTTACTATGTCTCACAATTCTATGTTCCGCCAAGAGCTTCTTTTCTGCTGCATGTGGTGGTGGCTAAGGAAATCTGGAGGCTTAATCGGGCTGGAGCATCCAAGATGGCTTGCCCAATGGCTGGCAGCTAGGAGCTCAGCAAGAGCTGTTCGCAGCAGCTCCATTCTCTTCCTGGGGGGCTGGGCTTCTCCCATCAAGGCAGCTAGGCTCTAAGAGGGAGCACCTCAATAGTGAGTAGGCTAAGAGGAAGGAAATGGAAATGCTAGGCCTCTTAAGACCTGAGCTGGGAAGTCCCAGAATGTCACTTATGGTCAAAGTCAGTCAGAAGGCAGTCCAGATTCAAGAGAAGGAGAAATAAGTGCTTCCTTATGATGAGAACAGCATGTGCATATAGGAGGGGAAGAATTGTTTTCAGAGCTGATATGATTGCCCAGCCTGGGGAGGTGTTCATACCATCCAACATATCTTCCTCTCTTGCAAGGCCGGCCTCAATTCCTGTTCACTTGCTCTCCTCTGTGTCCCCTGTAGTGAGAACAGCACCTTGAACATGACAGGAGCCCAGTAAACATTTGACGAACTGTTGAATTCTTCCTTCCTCATCTTCTTGTTTGAATCACTGCACTAGTTGAATGCTTTCCATTCTGCCTTGCCAAGGTCTTTTTCTTTATTAAAAAAAAAAAAAAGATATATATAATTTTTTAGTTATAGATGGACACAATATCTTTATTTCGTTTATTTATTTTTATGTGGTACTGAGGATCGAACCCAGGGCCTCACATGGGCCAGGCAAGTGCTCTGCCACTGAGCCATGACCCCAGCCTGCCAAGGCCTTTTTCTAGCATTCAACGTGTCTCCTTCCCTTTTTTGCTCTAGATGAAGATGAAAATAACTCGTACCAACAGTTTCATTTGGTCTCTCAAGTGCTTGTTCCCCTGACCCGTCTCACTCTGATGCCTACTAATCAAAACCCAGCCTGACTTGGGGTCTCTGCCACTGGCCCATCCTGCCTGTCCTCCCAACTTCACCTCCCCTGCCCCTCTGTGGAGAAGCCCAGCAGGAGCTCGCTGATGAGTCTGAGCCCTGTGCTTTCCTTCCCCTAGGCCTTTGTGCAGATCCTCCTTGTCCCTTCAGAAGGTCTTTTCCCCTGTCTGGCAAAAGGTGCGTCCCGTCCTCCATGAAGAAGACATCCCTTCTTCCACGAAGCCTCCTTGCTCTGTCCATCGCCCCTTCCTCCTCCTACCAGGCCGAGCTCTAGACCACAGAATTCTGTTTCTCTGAGTTTATTCCCATCTTTCTGCATTTCACAGTTACCCTTGTACCTTGGTCACTTCTGTGCATTGTGTCCCATCACCTTTACCAACTTGCAGATTCCCTGATATTGTCTTATGACACCAACTCTTTGTACTGAGAAGTCCTAAAAGATATTAGTTGAAAGAATGAATGAATAAACAAAAGAATGAGTGAATGAATGGTAATCATCCATGTAGGGGGCAAAATGACTTTGTCTGCAAAAAGACATTGACCAATAAATTAGGGCAAAAGTCCCACTCTGCTTTATTTTATTTATTTATTTATTTATTTATTTATTTATTTATTTATTGTACTGGTGATTGAACCCAGCAGAGCTTAAAAGACTGAGTCAAAAGTCGGGGGGGGGGGGAACTGACCCACATCCCCAACCCCATTTACTTATTCATTTTGTGGTGCTGAGGATTGAACCCAGGGCTTTGTGCATGCAAGGCAAGCACTCTACTGACTGAGCTATATTCCCAGCACCCTGAGTCCTGTTTTAAAAAAAGTTTTATCTAGAGACAGGGTCTTGCTAAGTTGCTCAGGCCCTCGCTAAGTTGCTGAGGCTGGCTTTGAACTTGCAATCCTCCTGCCTCAGCCTCCTGAGCTGCTGGGATGACAGATGTGTGCCATCACCCCTGGCACTGCTTTAAAATCTATCTATAAAATATGGTGGATGAATTCTCCTAGAAAGAAAGGAGAAGGAGATCATGGAAGGCCTACTTATTACAACTCGAAAACGACTCAGTCTGGAAGGAAGAAAAAGAGCAGGGAGACAGAAGGAAAGACAGGAAATAATATCCAAGAGGCAAAAGTTCAAGAAGAAAGAACTGTTAACATACCTGAATTGAAGAGAGGCCCAGGGATAAAAGGATGAAGCATGGCCCCTGGGATTTATAAGAGGAAGAATGTTTATGAGCTTTTTTTTTCCTTATTTTTTTTCTTATTTTTATTTTTTTATTAGTTGTTCAAAACATTATAAAGCTCATGATATATCATCTTTCATACATTTGACTCAATGTTTATGAGCTATTTGAGGGAAGTTTCCAGAGAGTTCTGTGGAAATAGGTCAGACCCCAGGGGATTAGGAGGGACCTGCAGTGAGGAAGTGGAGGTATTTTGAGAGGATGGCCATTTTCATAGTGGTGCTATGTTGTCCATCTGACATTATTAATATAACCTAGTGACACTTTGAACACTTTGTCACATAGCATTTAGACATGACATAAATGGGGGTGAAATACAACTGCTCAGAAGCTAGTGAACAAATAACTTGTCAGGATAAACCTGAATTAGTCCCTAGAGGAAGCAGGGAGAAAGTTCACTATTCTCAGGCAGATGGCTGCTATATATTTTTACATTCTTTTGCACAACTCCAAGATGAGATCATGAGATTTTACCTGTTATTTAAGGCAATGTCCCTCACCACCACATATTCAAACTTTTGGTTGTTATTAGTACACCAGCTCTTCCTATCCATGTGTTCCATACCTGTGGATGCAACCAAGTTTGGATAGAAATATTTGGAAAAGAACTGCAGCTATACCAAACATGGACAGATTTTTTTTTTTTAATATTTATTTTTTAGTTCTTGGCGGACACAACATCTTTGTTGGTATGTGGTGCTGAGGATCGAACCCGGGCCGCACGCATGCCAGGCGAGCGCGCTACCGCTTGAGCCACATCTCCAGCCCACAGATTTTTTTTCTTGTCATTAATCCCCAGACAATGCATTGACATAGCATTATATTATGTTACTATTATTAGCAATCTAGAGATTATTGAAAATATATAGGAGGATGAGGGTAAGATATATGCAAATGCTATGCCATTTCATATGAGGAACTTAAGCATCTTGGAATTTTTGTATTTGCAGGGGTAGGGATGTCCTGAAACCAACCTCTCACAAATATGGGGGAATGACTGTCTTCCACAAAAATGCCAGCCTGGACTACTAAGTACACTTAAAGGTCCCATAATCATACCTTGTTATAATGCTGTTGACGGGGGCAAAAATAACAGTCAGTTAATGGTGGAACATGTTATAGCATCTAGGGTTAACTCAGGAACTCCAAAGTTAAATAGATCTCTGGTTTCTAATCCATGTTGTGCCTCTTGCTAGCTGTGTGTTATCCACCAAGCTGTCAACCTTTCTCAATTTTAGTGTTATCATCTGTAAGAGGAGGCTAATGACATGTACCTCATAGAAGAGTTGCACAAGATGATCCCGTAAAGCAGATATTTGCACATTTCCAGTCAACCGCAATGGTCAATAGTCACCTTGATAATAAGAAATAATCACTTTTGCAATATAAGAAAGTGTGTATCATAGTGGGTATGGATCTATGGTAGAGAGGAATTCTGACAAAGAGTATCACAATATTTTCAAAGCCAGTCATCCTTGAACAGGAAAAGCCAAAATTCTATTTACCTAAGATGAAACTGCTCCCAGAGGCAATAGATTTTAGCTTTTCCCTTAAACATTAGAACAGAGCTGGGTGTGGTGGTGCATGCCTATAATGCCAGTGGCTCAGGAGGCTGAGGCAGGAGGATGACAAGTTCAAAGCCAGCCTCAGCAACTCTTCGAGGCCCTAAGCAATTCAGCAAGACCCTGTTTCTGGATAAAATATTAGTGGCTCAGTAGTTAAGTACCCCTGGGTTTAATCCCTGGTACAAAAACAAAAAACTAGAACAGAAAGGAGATAAAAATTTATCTTGCTACTAGAGACTGACTCCTGCTTCATTGTTTTATTTTTCCCATTATTCCTGTGAATCCAAGTCTGTTTGGAAACAGCAGCAACAGGGAGTTCACTGAAAAACAAACTCTCTGCTTATGAAGATGCTATTCCCTGGAGACTAACTCAAGCTTTGAAATATAATCTCCATTTCCAGCTTTAGGAACTTTTTCTTCTAAGTCCCCTTCTTCAAAAGTAGCTATTGTTAAAAAAAAGTAGCTATTGTTTAAAAAAAGTAGCTATTGTCTCACTAAAGAGCTATTGCAAGACAACCTGACAAATCAGTGTAAAAAGAAAATTTTAAACACAAATGAAATAGGCAAGTAGAGGTCATAATTTCTTCCACTAGAGGGCAACATTTGCTAAAATAAACATTAGCTATAGTCTCTCAGTCTCCTGAGTAGACTGGAAAACACACAGGTTTCTGGGCTGTGTTCCCTGGAAATTCCGAATCAGTAAAGAAAATGTATTGAAAATCCACTTTTTTTAAAGCTCTTCAACTTTGGGAACCACTGCTTTAAAGAGAAGTGAAAATAAGATCTTGCTATCTCCCTTTCTCCTGCCTCCCAGCATTGAGATCCTGCTATAATCCTTGCTGAAGCTAATGCATATATACATATATATTTCTTACCTTGGTGACAAAAGAGGGTTTATTTTATACTTAGACCATGACCTTGGCCTTAATTAGTGGATATTATTTAAATCCTGAAAGGTTATTTAGTGTCCATTTTCAGTGTTTTTGCTTGTTTTTGGAGTGAGGTCTGAACTCACTCCAAAGGTGAGGCATTCTGCCACTGAGCTACATACCCAGCTCTTTTAAATTTTTTTTTTTTTTGTACTGGGGATTGAACTCAGGGGCACTTGACTGATGGGCCACATCCCTGCCCTATTTTGTATTTTATTTAGAGAAAGGGTCCCACTCAGTTGCTTAGTGCCTTTGCTAAGGTTGGCTTTGAATTCGCAATCTTCCTGTCTCAGCCTCTGGAGTTGCTGGGATTGCAGGTGTGTGCCACCATGCCCAGTCCCTTTTTAAAATTTTGAGACAGGGTCTTGCTAAGTTGCTGGGACTAGCCTCAAACTTGGAATCCTCCTCCCTCAACTTCCCAAGTAGCTGGGATTACATCCAGCTCTGGTTTTGGGTCTTTTATAGGGGAAGGTACACTTCACAGGCATCTACAAAATATTTTCATTTCTGTTTTTATCAGTCATGCCAGCTTTTGTCTTGTCATAAGTAAAAAGCTGTCAAAAGCAGTATTTGACTGAAAAGCAAGATTATGGGCAACACCACCATAAATAAAACCAGTGCTTATCAGTCGAAACTGTCAATCAACGGAAGAAGTTCATGAAGCATGTGGCCTGGGTAAGCCTAAAAACCATTTTGTGGTGCATAAGCAATTTTGAGAACATGTAACAGTGCAATTAAGGCCTGGGAATTTGATCCAACTAAATACAGGACAAATACTCCTACCTGGCCCAGGTTTCTTGGATGATTTTTGTTTGTTTCCAGGATCTTTAAAACTGATTTATGAGTCAGATTGAGGTCAGCATACCCCTTTGTGTTTCATCTGCAGCATTTACAGGGTCATAGTGACATTTTGAATTGTCAAAGGTCTGCCAGGGTTTCAGCACAGCAAGTTCTCCTCCCAGACTTACTCTACTGTTTGAGAAAATACACTGAAGAAGGGATGTGAAAGCCAAGCTTTTCAGTTAAGCTCCTCCTCTTCTTCTTCTTCTCCTTCTCCTTCTCCTTCTTCAACTCAAGCACATGTCTAATAGATCTTGTTGTCACTTTGTGATCTGTCCAGGTAGTCATGAAAGAGCTCCTCCCTGGCTACCTGGCTACAGGAATGCTGAGGCTGTTTTGCCAACTTCTCTCTGCCCATCTCAAACCTCTCTGTTTGCATGTAGACATGTCAGTGACACTTCTCAAAATGTCTCTCCTGCTTTCACAGTTGCTAAATTTGTCTCTTAAACTGATGTGTTGCTTTCTCCAGCCGGGATAGGATTAGTCTATTAGCTGTGATTCAAGTTAGGGGTTGGGAATGGGGAAACTTTACAGGATTTGGGCTTCCTGTGAGCATTTCTGTCTGTTATAGTTGGGTGGGTTGACCCACAATGCACACAGACCAGCCACTTGGCCATGCCTCTGCTACTCCTTTGCAATTTTTTTCTAACATTACTTACTTCCCCGCTCCCTCTAAATCTGAAATATCTTAAGTCTGTCATCTGAGCAAGTTAGGAAAAATAAAAAAAATTGTACCTTTTCTTGCTTTCCTAAGATTTGTACTTCAAATCTTATTACAAGTAATATGTCCTTCTCAGTGGAAGGCAGTTTGGGACCTAGTGACCAAGCAGCTGCTGGGCGCTTTAATTCTGATTAATAGCCCACAACCCTCAACTAGACTGGTAGGAGTCCTCAACCCACACACTCCCTGCAATGAGCTGTGACACAAATCATCTCAAGCTTCATGAGGTCAAGGTTACACGTATACAAACGTCCCATTAACAAACACACAAGACTCAAGTATCCCAAATAGTTTTCTTCCTATAATTTTTAGGGAATGACTTGGCCATGGTTCATTCCAAAGGGAACTGATGGCTGCTGGACTCAATTTGAGGGGAATTCCTGAGGGTAAAGAAAGGGAAGAAAGAAAGAAAGCCCCAATAAATGGGCCTTTTTCCGGCTGGATGGGGCACAGCAGGAGGGCCTCTGCAGTGAACTGTGCGACTGTAGGTAGGGCAGAAGCGGTGCTTGCTGGAATCCCCTGCCAGCAATTCTTCCACAACAGGGGGAAGACCAAGAGTAGGCTTCTGGGTACACTGGGCGGCCGGTGTCCCGGGCTTTCCCCTGATGAGATCTGACGCCGCGGGTCCCTAGGCAGGGTTAGGGGGGTCGCCTGGAGGACGGGGCGTTGTCGGGTTCTCCAGCCTTCAGACAAGCTTCTCGCCTCAATAGCCGGGCCCTCCTAACGCCGGACGCCAAGAGTCGATCCTTCTCATCAACAGCAGTGGCCCAAAGGACCAGAGCCCTCCAGAATCTCGCTCCGCCCTCAGCCCCGCCTTTCGGTTTAGCCACGCCCAGACCCCCGACCCAGCCTACATTCGACCCGCCCCTCCGGGCAGCGGGCCCGCCCCTGGTTAGGCCCCGCCCAGGCCCCGCCCCTCGAGCCCGCCCCGACCGGAAGAAGTGGCGGCACCCGGCGCTTATAGGGCCCGGAATGGGGGTGCCGCCGCCGCCTAGTCAGCTCTGCGTCCGCTGTGGCTCGGCCGCTGCCGCGCTGTCGTCGCGGCGCCCCCGCCCAGTCCTCCGTCCGCACCGCCCCTGGAGCCGGCCGGCCGGGCCCGGAGCCAGGGCCCAGTCCCCGCCATGCCGGCCCGGCGGCTGTTGCTGCTGCTGCTGGCGCTGCTGTTGCCCGGCTCCAGGGTAAGTGACCAGGGATCGCGGGATGGGGACAGCCCGCGGCGAACCGGGCTGTGACCGGGGGAGGGTCGCGCGGTCGCTGGGGCTGGAATCCGAGCCGAGGTACGGCGGTGGCCTGAGGCCGTGCGCCCAGCAGAGTCGTGGACCGGGCGTGGGAGGCGGCGCCGGGCCGCGAGCGACTTCCCGGCCGGAGTCGTGGCCGGCAGTGGCCACGCTGAGGAGTCCGCCACCCGAGGGGCCTCTGGGGCCAGCGCGGCTGTCAGTGGCAGCGGCTCGCGGGGCCGGGTGGGCTGGGGCGAACTTCGTGCAGTCTCCCGCAGGCCCGGGGCCCCAGCAGGCTGCCCACCTGCCGGACCCTCCCCACAGGTGGGCGACGGCTCTGCCTGGCGATGGCCGCGGAAGGACGGAAAAGGGCCCTGTAATCGAGGGGAAGGGAATGACTTGAGTTTCGAATCCTTGTTTGAACTTTTTAAAAATGCGACTTTGGGAAGCGAATGCAGCAAGCGAATGGGGAAGCATTTTTACCCAAGGGCTGGATTCTGCTTACCTGCCCTTCAGGTTTCTTAGCGTTCGGAGGTAGGAGGCTTCCTTTTGTGCGCCAAGGCTTCATTAAGCAAATTAAGCTGTGGGAATTGGACTCTTTTACGATCCCCCCATGGGCCAGAGGTGAAGCCACTTCAAAAGTTTGTATACCAAAAACTGTCTCCTCACGTGAGAGCACTGTGGGTTCATCAGAAAGGTCCTCTCATTTTTTTTTTTTTTTTCTGGAGAAGAATGACAGGGCCCAAGTTTATGTTTATTTAATTATTTACGACCTTCACCTAGTCTGTGGACATGGGCACCGTGACTGAGGAGGACATTTTGTGGGCAGATTTGGTTTTATACCAGTGAGTGCCTTTTAAAAAACGTATTGTTCAGGATGTGGGTATGGCACATTTGTACAGGTTCTGTTTAATGACCTCTTTGAAGGTACCGTGTTCCCTTTAATATGGCATATCATGTACCAGGTGTCCAGATGGAGAATTGACTTGTGTCGCCCTGCGGGCCAGCCAGAGTGAACTCTTTGAACTCTCATGCATTTTAGGTAAATAATTGTGCTCTTGGAGTAACAAGAATTTGGAAACTGCCCAAGTAATAAATAAGGTCACCTTTTTCAAATTCAGGTTTCTTTAAAAGGAAAATTGGTATACACTTTCTTCTTGATAAAACTTTGATAAGTTAAGGTGTTTTTTTTTTTAATAAATAGAAAAATCCACTTTCACAACTCAGAGCTAGGGTCAGGGTTTGAACTTGAACACTGCACCTTGAGTTTATTGGCAGATTATTGCTCACAAATACGAGTACAAACAGTGATCAAACATATAATGTGGAAATCGATCATCTCATATTGTCAGAACCCAGGTGTATGTAGTTTCTTTTCCCACATCTTTGCATTTGCTATTTTTTTCTAGATTGTAGTGTTTTAGTTATGGAGTGACTTAAGATTAAGAAGCCAATAATAACTATTTAGCTTTAGTCAGGGCTACAGTTTGTTCATGTAAATATTTCCAAATTGTATTTAGAAATCCAAACTTCTCAGGGTTCATGGTAAAATATTTCAGGCCCTTATCAAAAGGTTATGTTTCACTATTACTGCTTGGTGAAAGGTCAGGATGACACTCCCAGAATTTTATTGCAGTAAAAGTTTTGACCCCTCAAACGTAGTATTAAAATTCTAAGTGAAATTTCTAGGAGGTTGTACTTAAACTAGGTAGTAGTTATGTTGTACAGAACACAGTGGCTGTAAAAACAAACCTGAGTTCTAAGTGATCACTTGCTTGCTGTGCCCTCAGGTAAGTTATTTTACTTTTTAGGAATTCAGTTTCTTGATTTATGAAATAATCATAGCTAATGTGTGAAAGAAGGCGCCTTGTACCCAGCAGATAATAAATGTCCATTCTTTTTCTTTCCCTATCTTTTTTTTTTTTTTTTTTGTACTGGGGATTGAAAGCAGGAGTGGTTTACCACTGAGCTATATCCCCAGCCCTTTTTATATTTTATTTTGAGATAGGGCCTCACTTAATTGCTGAGACTGGCCTTGAACTTCCAATTCTCTTGCCTCAGCCTCCCAAGTCATTGGGATTACAAGTGTGCACCATCATGCCCTGTTGAAGTCATCACTTTTTTTTTTTTTTAAATATTTATTTACTTATTTAGTTAGTTAGTTTTTAGCGGACACAACATCTTTATTTGTATGTGGTGCTGAGGATCGAACCCAGGCTGCACACATGCCAGGCGAGCGCACTACTGCTTGAGCCACATCCCCAGCCCCAAAGTCATCACTTTTTGATGTTATGCTATGGCTCTGCAGGAAAGGTTTTTAAAATAATATTTCTTTTTGATTGATGAAGTAACTCATATATTGGAAGCAATACTGCCTGTGATTTTTCTTTCAGTGTATGTCTAATTGAGACAGGCATTAATTAATTATTGGTTGAGACTCAAGACTATCAGATCCCAAATTGCAACAATGTTGGTATTATAAAGCACTTGAGACTGTCTCCCCCCCCCCCTTTCTTTCTAGATCCTTATCTTGTACCTGGTATTGGTAGTTTCACATCATCACTGTCGTAGTTCTCATTTTATGGTGTTTAGGTGCCATTTTTCTTAGTTACTAAAAAGATTGGTAACATGTGAAGCCAAATACTTTCTAGTTAAAATATATCAAATTTATTTAGCCTGCATTTTGGTTTTGAGATGGGGTAAAAGAAGTCACTGAGAACTAAGGACCTGTAAACAGAAGCACAGTGTGCATCTGAGAGATGAGTCTTAACTAGAAATGTCCCTGCTTATCATTTATTCTGATAGCTATCGTCTGCATGAATTATCCTAATAGGCAGGACTGAGCTATTTATACTGTGGCCATGAGTAGAATGTTCCATTAGTTTAATTAGTTTATGTTATTAGGACTGTGGATCATGAAATTAAACTGTAGTTGTGTACACTCATTTGCGCAAGCCACTCATCTTTCTGCCATAGTATAGCTTTTCAGAGCATAAGAGAAATTGTGTCTGAGAGTTACTCTTAAGAAAGTTTGATGATAAACCATATTCCTGAATATAAATCCAGTGAGCTACATAAAGATTTCTTCATGTTGCCTGGATAGAATAGTATCGCTTATGTGGGCTAGGGAATGTGGTTATTTGCTTGCCTTGGGTTTTTTATTCCATTTTTTCAGGATGAAGAATCATTGGATAATTTATGTTATTTTCATTGGAATCCTCTTTGGTTTTAAGATCCAAAGTAATCTGTATATCCAATATTTTGATTGTTTTATAATGATCAAACATTCTCCTTAAAGAAATGATATAGAGGAGAAAAGCCTAATGTGCCTTTTTAATGGATTCGTTTTTGTTGTTATTATTGTTGTTGTTCTAATTAGTTATACATGACAGCAGAATGCACTTTGATTCATTGTACACAAACTTTTCATTTCTCTGGTTGTACACAATGTAAAGTCATACCATTCGTGCAATCATACATGTACCTAGGGTAATGATGACCTTCTCATATGGATTTGGTTTTTATTATTTTCAAATAACTTGGGGGCCTGTTACCTAGCAATATGATTAGAGTATGATGCTGGCTTATAAAAAAATAGGGATGATGAATCATAGTCTGTGAATAATAAACATGCTGGTTGGATATATTTCCCAGAAGCTGAGAATTGTTTCCTATCTTTATCTTTTCCATATTCAATGTTTGGCATTAGACTTCCCTACCTCAGAGCAACATAGCACTGAGATATTCAAATGAGTACACAGACCAGATATAGACTGGGAAAAGTAGAACTTCAATAATAATCAGGGCTGGGGATGTGGCGAAGTGATAGAGTGCTTGTCCAGCTTGAGTAAGGCCCGGAGTTCTAGCAACACACACACACAATTATAATAATAATCATGAGGTCATTGGTTACATTTCCTTTTTAAAAATTTTAAGTTAGTTTTAGGCTCTTTATCATTTCTTATTATCTGTGATCTTGTTCACATACAAATAAAAGTATGTGTTCTCTCTCTCTCTCTCTCTCTCTTTTTTTTTTTTTTTTGTTGTTGTTCCAGAATGTTTCCTATAACATTCTAGAATTAGGTCATACATTTGTAGCTTTGGTAGCACCTTTGTAAACCATCATCAGTGTAAAAGCATTTGAGCTTCTGTGCCCAGCCACAGGTTGGCGAATGGGATCCTAACTGATTGGGATTGATGTGATAATAAGCCATGATGCTTTGCTGAGCATTTGCCCTGAGGGGGTCATAAGGATTGTGAACAGTTTTCCACTATTATAAAGAAAGTTGTACTTCCTTTTTATTTTCAAAAAATTTTGTATGTTTGGTGTTTTCTTTATGATAACATGGGAAGATTTAAAAAAAATCTTTCAAAGTAATCATATTCAGTGTAGAAAAATCAGAAAGGATGGATAAGCCTACATTAAACAAAACAAAAACCCCCCTAGAGTTCTACTACCCAAACATAGCCTCTGTTAGTATTTTCAACAACTTTATGGAGACATTGTTCAACTGTCATCACAATTCACTCATTTAAAATGTTTCAATCAGTGGCTTTTTTAATACATTCACAGAATTGTACAGCCATCACCACAATCTATTTTAGAACATTGTCATCATCCCAGAAACTCTGCCCAGTAGCTCCCAATCCGCTTTCCCCCTCAAATCTCCTATTCTCTGGTAAGCACTAAACTCTTTCTTTCTGTCTCTATACATTAACCTATTATGACATTTCATAAGAATGGAATCATACAATATGTGGTCTTTTATAACTGACTTTCATCTAGCATTAGGTTCTTAAGGCTCATCCATGTTGTAGCACGTGCCAGTACTTAATTCCTTTTTTTTTTTAAGTTTACTGTTTTTATCATTTTTTTTAACCTCTGTTTTATTTATTTATTTTTATGAGGTCCTGGGGATCAAACCCAGTGCCTCACACATGCTCTATCACTGAGCTACAACCCCAGCCCCACCTACTTCCTTTTTATTACTGAATAATATTTCATTATACAAATATGCCACATTTTGTTAAGTCCATTATCAGTTGGTGGACATTTGGGTTATTTCTACTTTTTAGCTATTATAGATAATGCTGCTATATACTTTTATGTACAAGTTTGTTGTTGTTTTGTTTATACTGGGGATTAAACTCAGTGGTGCTTTACCACTGAGCTAAGGCTTAGGGCCTCATTAAATTGCTGAGGCTGGCCTTGAATTTGGGATCCTCCTGCCTCAGCCTCCCAAGTCACTGGGATTACAAGTGTGTGTCATTGCACCTAGTTATGTACAAGTTTTTGAATTCACATACATTTTTACTTTCCTTGGAGTGAAATTTCTGGGTCAATACCTAGGATGGGATTGCTGGGTCATATGGTAAATTCATGTTTAATCTTTCAAGGAACTTTCAGACTCTTTTCAAAAAGCAGCTGTGGTGGGGTTGGGGCTGTGTGGCTCAGTGGTAGAGCACTTGCCTGGCATGTGTAAGGCACTGGGTTCAAGCCTCAGCACCACATAAAAATAAATAAATAAAATAAAGGTATTGTGTCCATCTATAACTAAAAATATTTAGAAAAAAAAGCAGCTGTGCTGTTTTACAGAGTTTCAATGTTTCATATCCTCACTTATTATTGTCTCTTTTTAATTGTAACTATCCCAGTGAGTATAAAATGGTACTCCTTATGTTTTTTTTCCTTTTAATATCAGTACTATGAATTGAATCCAAGAGCATTGTACCACTGAGCTACATTCCCAGCCCTTTTTATTTTTATCATATGATACTATCTTCTAAAAAATCCTTCTACCCCAGCCTCTGAAGTAGCTAGTATAAAAGGCCTGTGCCACTGTGCCCAGCTCATTATGGTTTTGCATTTACCTGTTGGCTAATTTACTAACATCTTAATATATTTGCTTCCAGACAGTTTTTTTTTTCTTGTGCACATGTCTACATAGATAATTTTGTCTTCCCCAAACTGAAACAGATCTTTCTTTGTCAGTAACTTTAACTCTGCAACATCATTCTTACTGACTGCATAGAACTTCTCTTAATGGATGAATCATAATGTGACTTCAACCATTTAGATATTGAGACTTTTTAATTTTCAGAATTATAAACAATGTGATGGACCTCCTTGTTGCTAAACTCTTGAATGCATATTAACTACTTAATTATTTGCTTGAAATAAATCCCTTGAGCTGAAATTTGTTGTTTGTGTGTACTGTTTTACAGCCCTCTGGAAACCCTTAAGGAATGTTGGATGTTTTAAAACGCAGAAAAAACAAAAAAAACCACCACCAACAACAACAATAAAAAACCTCACCTTAAATTGGTTTTATGATAGCTACTACTTCATTATTATTTTTTGTGGTACTAAGGATTAAATCTACTTGCACTTTACCTCTAAGCCATATCTCTAGCCCTTTTTATTTATTAATTAATTTTATTTTTGAGACAGTAATCTCTAGGACTACAGGCATGTGCCACTATATTCAATACGATAGCCATTTTAAAAGTAAGCTCTTAGCTGGGCATGGAGGCGCACACCTGTAATCCTAGCAGTTCTTGAGGCTGAGGCAGAAGGATCAAAGCCAGCCTCAGCAATTTAGCAAGGTCCTAAGCACTCAGTGAGACCCTGTCTCTAAATAAAATACAAAAAAGGGCTGGGAATGTGGCTCAATAATTAATTCCCCCGGGGTTTCAATCTCCAGTACTAATAAGCTTTTTTTTTTTTTCTTTTAGCACTATGGATGGTAATTGGGTGAAAATGGAATTTTTAGATTTTGTTTATAGATTTTATATATGTGTATGTATGGTACTGAATATGGAACACAGGGCCTCATGCATGCTGGACAAGCTCTCTACCACTGAGCTATATCAGCTGCCCTTTCTCGTTCTCTTTCCACATTGCAGCTTTTTAAAATTTAATTTTTTAAAGATGTACCCATGCATTTTTTTAAATTGTAGATGGACACAATATCTTTATTTTTATTTATTTATTTTTATGTCATGCTGAGGTTCCAATCCAGTGCCTCACATGTGCTAGGCAAGTGCTTTACCACTGAGCTATTACCCCAGCCCTTTAATTTTATTCTGAGACAGGGTTTCACTAAGTTACCTAGACTGGCCTTGAACTTGTGTTCTTTCTGCCTTAACTTCCCAAGTAGCTGGGATTACATTCATGAGCCACTGTGCCTGCCTAGATTTTGTTTATATTTTAAAGGTATAGATAACCATAGCAATCTCTGGATGACATCCTATATAACTAAGAGATTTTGAGAATTTTTTTTTTCATCCTGATGTGTTAAATAGCTTGTTTACAGCATCCTTTGGTATGCAGTGGTTTCATAATCTGAAACCAATCACTTTCTAGCAGATGTGGCTCCCATAAGCACCCTGAAATACTTTGGGGGTAATTCTGTTACTTTGGTTTTTGAGGGCAGCCTATCTCCTACAGATAAGATTGTTTGTATGCAGGGTTATGAAGCCATTGAAAGTTTTGCCTCAAAACTGTTTACAAATCAAGAGTTGATGCATTGATTGTTCCTTTGGAGGCTGCTGTTCTTAAAACGTGTGGCTTGTCCATACAACTGTTTTTTTTCCTAGGAAGATAAAAAGTACCACTTGATGAAAGTCATCCCTTTTGTTGTTTCTTGTTTCTTTGTTTTGCTTTTCCCACAAACATGCCTGAATTATTCATCCAAAACAATGTGTCACTTTTGAAATAATCAATCACCCCTTTGGGGTCAGCTTACATGTTATACAAATTATCTTTTTAAGACTTTGTGTTGTATCATTTGATAAATTATCTAACCCACTTATTAGCCCAACTTTAAAGGAACCTTTAAAAATCATATTTACTCTTAAGCCCATTATCCTTACACAACTTAAAATATTTCCCAATTCCTTCCAGTCTTTGTTTAATACATTTTTTTACATGAGTCATACTGCAACTTTTTTTTTTTTTTTAATTTGACCACACAGTGCATTGAGGAGACTTGAATTTGATTTTTGTTTGTTTGTTAAAATGAAATCCATCGTCAACTGAGCAGGAGTTTATACCACTTAGGGGATTCAAATATAAACATAAATATAATATAATATAATATTATATATATATTTTAATATCTTTTAATTGTAAATGGACACAATACTTTTATTTTTAGGTGGTGCTGAGGATCAAACCCAGTGCCCCACATGTGTGAGGCGAGTACCCTACCACTGAGCTACAACCCCAGCCACTCAAAAGTATATTCTTTGAAAGGAGATTCTAAAAAATTCCAGAAATAGTAGCTTATGTGAATAAACCTATAGTCTCCTGGGTGCACTGGAATCAGAATATATTAGACTGCTAGATGGGATCTTAGATATCTGGTCCATTGAGTCTCAAGGTACACACAAGGCCTATGGCACATATCCCTCGGTGACAGGGATATGCTGTTTACTTTAGCACGTGGATTTTAAGTTGAGTGTAAATGGAATTTTTAGATTTTTAAAATATCTTTTGTATGGGGCTGGGGTTGTAGCTTAGTGGTAGAGTGCTTGCCTAGCACACATGAGGCCCTGGGTTCAATCCTCAGCACCACATAAAACTGAAATAAAGATATTGTGTCCACCTACAACTAAAAAATGAATACTTTAAAAAATATATCTTTTGTCTATGTGCATGTGTGCATGCATAGTAGAGCCTTGGAGAGTGGAGTTTAGGGAACAAACTACCTTCTCTTAGCCATGACCCTCCCCTCCCAAGTTGAAACCCTAGCTATCTAGAGCAAACATAGGAGGAAGCCAAGGCCCCAGAGGGCTGGTGACCTGTCCAAGGTCATATACATGAGTGGCAAACAAACTTTGAAACTAATTCTCCTGCCCCTCACCAGAGAGCAGCCCTGCAGAACTTAGGTTCTGGTGCATTCGTTAGGATAAATCAGTCCAGCTCCCCCAGTTGCAGCCTGAGGAGCAGGCACAGAGGGTTGCCCTGAGGCTTGGGGGCTAGAGAAGTAAAGTACATCCAGTAGGCTGACTTGTACTACTTGTAGATTTGTGGAAAGTGCTCAGATAGAGCTATTCCTCCTACTGCTTATTACAGTGGTGCAAAGATGCAGCTTTGAAACAGAAATGCTGAGAAGCTCTGTGAGGGAGGTGGACCATTTTTAGTGTTCTGGAGCCAGCTCTGGAGATGGAGAGTAAGAGGCCACTAAGCCCAATTCACAGCTTAAGCTTTTTTTTTTTTTTTCCATTTGGGGGTCTAATAATATCCAAGCAGGTGTGCTTTTCAGTAACATCTCACCCGGTATTACAATTGAAATAGCAAAACTGAAAGTTCATGTCTTAGAAGCCTTTAACCAAAGTTGCTCACAGTCTTCACCCTGAAATCCTGAAAAGATCAAATTTCTAATCATCAGGCTGGTTCTGGCATTTTCCTTTGCAGAAGCCCCCACCTTCTAAGCAGTTCAGATACCAGAAGTAGACCTGTGATGACGAGAGAATCACAATGACCACGGCCACGTGATCACTGGGCCACAGTGGATGGACTCAACTTAGCTTCCACAGGTCTCCCAAGGAGAGAGTATTGAGGCAGGGAGGAGGGGACCAGAAATGTGCCCTGGAGGGGTGTGTATGTATGTGTGTCTGACTTAACTTGCTGGTCTGAGCTAGAGAGAAGAGGGACCTGCCTTGCTTATCTTTTTATCCCCTGTGGTATTTAGGCTGGTTGTTGGCTAGTCCTCTGTAGTGGGAACTCAGCAAATATTGAATTGCTCTTTGGGACTCATTATGACCAACAAAATAAGGAGCTGTTTTATCATCAAATGAGTGAGTTTTGGATTTTTCAGGGCAGGATAGAGGTAGTTGCTGCTTTAGTTGTTTATAGTCATATTTGTTTTTTCACAGAACTAGGGATTGTACTCAGGGGCACTGTAACCACTTGAGCTATACCCTTCTCTGCCTCCCAGGCCCCCACCCCCTTTTTGAGACTTGTTAAGTTGCCCAGGCCTCAAACTCGCAGTTCTCCTGCCTTAGCCTCCCTGGGTTGCTGGGATTATAGGTGTGTGTCACCCCTCCTGGCTGTATTCTGTATTTTTTCTTCTTTTTTTTTTTTTAAGAGAGAGTGAGAGAGGAGAGAGAGGGGAGAGAGAGAGAATTTTTTTAATATTTATTTTTTAGTTCTCGGCGGACATAGCATCTTTGTTGGTATGTGGTGCAGAGGATCGAACCCGGGCCGCACGCATGCCAGGCGAGCGCGCTACCGCTGAGCCACATCCCCAGCCCAAGTATTCTGTATTTTTAATGGGGTCTCATAAGTAGTATATGTTTGTACAGAATTTGGGAGGCTTCCAGGATTCTTGCTTGGGTGGACACAACCCGTGATATCTTCTTGATGAGTTCTTCATATCAGTAATGAGATTAATTTTTTCATTTCCAGACCCCATGAGATAAATGGTTTGTTATTATTCCATGTCTGTTTCATTTTTCACTTGGCAAGATGTTTCACTGTTAAAAAATGAACCTTGATCCAGGGTCATCCTCTTATGTATTAAACATGGTTTCCTTATTTAATAGACTAATTTATAATTCTAATTCAAAACCATCTCATTCTCCAGTGGATTATTTCCCCCCCTTCTATTTCAAATGAGGGAATAATTGTTGGTGTAGGCTTTGGGAATGTTTGTCATGAAAACCAATTTTTTTCATTCATTTTTGAACAGCTGTCAGCTCCCCAGAACCTGACATTGTCACTGATCTCTGGTTGAGTCAGAGGAGTAAATCAGATATCTTTTCTCTTAAAGCCAATGACCCGTGACTCCTGGGGCCTGTAGGTGTGACAGAGACATCTACACAGAAGGCCACAGCTGCACTTAGGCGTGTTAGTCCAGGCAATGCTTCCCAGCCCTGACTCAAATTAGTCACCTGGGAAGCTTTTAAAAATCCTATGCCCAGACCATCCTAGGTGAAGGAAATCTGAATCAAAGGGAGTGGAGCCTGGCATAGTTTTATACCCTAGGTGACTCAAAGGTGCAACCACGTTGAAGCCTTCAGGTAATTCCTGTACCTTACCTGGACAGAGCAATGCTTCTATGTGTGTTTAGTAATATCAGAGCCCAGGACAGAGCAGAGGCAGTTTTGGCTCATTTTATATAAAGGGTAGGATTGGAAGATTTTGCTAGTTGGTGGTGAACAAGAAATAGAGAATCTAGTATTGTTTTTTCTTCCATAGTGTATTGCTCAACTTCTAAAGAGCAGGTAGTGCTTTTTAGAAGCATTTTTTCCTTGAATATTTTTTGAGTCTAAACTGTTAAAATCGCTTTTGACAGCTTTAGTTGATAGCTGGCCTCATATTAAAATATACTTAGGTATTGAATACAAGAAGTTTAAAGGTTTATTAAAAGCTACCCAGAACTGAAGCTGATTTATTGTTATTTATTGTTTAAACTGATTTATGCCTTTTCCATATATGAAGAGACCTGAGAATCAAAACAATACTGCTCTCCAGGTTCTGTCACAGTACCCTGTCAGGTAAAATCACCCTTGTGGTTTTAAAAGAGCTTCTGTAGCAAGAATGAAATAGCTAAGAAATTTATGGAAGGAGTGAGTGAGACAGTTAAAGCACAAGAAGGAAGCATGTGAACAAAAAGGAACTTTCCTAGAAATCAATATACCAAAGACATAGGTGCACTCCCATGTTTACGACAGCACGGTTCACAATAGCAAAGATGTGGAATCAAACCTAGGTGTCCAACAACACACATATTGATCAAGAAAATGTGGTATATATAGATAATGGAATTTATTTAACTATGAAGAAGAATGAAATTCTGTCACTTGCAATAACATAGATGGTATTGGAGGACATTTATGCTAAATGAAATAAGCCAGGCACAGAAAGACAGATATCCCATGTTCTCATTCATGTGTGAAAGCTAAAAAATTGACCTGTTAGAAATATCTGAGAGTAAAATTGTTGTTACCAGAGCCTGGGCAAGGAAGAGATGAGGGTAATATAGAGAGAGGTACATGATTAGGTACAAAAATATAATTAGATCAGAGAAAAGAGCTCTTGTAGCATATGGTAGGGTGACTATAGTTAACAGCAATATGTCCTAGATTTCAAAATAGCTAAAAAAAGATTTTGAATGTTCTTAACACAAAGAAATGATACTTGAGATGATGGATGTGCTAATTACCTTTATCTGATTGTTATACTATATATATAATTAAAATAACACATTGTATGTACATAAATGCATACAATTATTATGCTTCTAAAAATTTTTTAAAAAGGAACTTTGCTTCCACAGTTTAGCTATTGTGAATTGAGCTGCTATAAACATTGATGTGGCTGTGTTACTATATATGCTAATTTTAAGTCCTTTGGGTATAGACTGAGGAGTGGGATAGCTGGGTCAAATGGTGGTTCCATTTCAAGTTTTCTAAGAAATCTCCATACTGCTTTCCAGATTGGTTGCACCAATTTGCAGTCCCACTAGCAATGTATGAGTGTGCCTTTTCCCCCTCATCCTCACCAACGTTTATTGTTGTCTGTATTCTTGATAACTGCCATTCTGACTGAAGTGAGATGAAATCTTAGTTTTGATTTGCATTTCTCTAATTACTAGAGATGTTGAATATTTAAAATTTTTAAAAAATATTTATTTATTTATTTATTTAGTTTTCAGCAGACACAACATCTTTGTTTGTATGTGGTGCTGAGGATCGAACCCGGGCCGCACGCATGCCAGGCAAGCACGCTACTGCTTGAGCCACATCCCCAGCCCCGAATATTTTTTATATATTTGTAGATTGAATGTATATCTTCTTCTGAGAAGTGTCTGTTAAGCTCCTTATTATTGATTGGGTTGTTTGCTTTTTCAGTGTTAAGTTTTTTTGAGTTCTTTGAATATCCTGGAGATTAGTGCTCTATCTGATGTGTGTGTAGCAAAAATGTACTACCAAAATGTAGGCTCTCTGTTCACCTCATTGATTGTTTCTTTTGCTCAGAAGAAGCTTTTTAGTTGGAGTCTATCCCATTTATTAATTCTTGATTTTATTTCTTGCACTTTAGGAGTCTTGTTAAGGAAGTTGGACCCTAATCCAACCCAATAAATATTTGGGCCTACTTTTTCCTCTATTAGACGCAGGGTCCCTGGTCTAATTCCTAGGTTCTTGATCCACTTTGAGTTGAGTTTTGTCCATGGTGAGAGATAGGTGTTTATTTTCATCTTGCTGCATATAGATTTCCAATTCTACCAGCACCATTTGTTGAAGAGGCTGTCTTTCTCCAACATATATTTTTGGTGCCTTTGTCTAATATGAGACAACTGTATTTATGGGGGTTTGTCTTTGTGTTTTCTATTTTGTACCATTGGTCTAAAAGTCTATTTTGGTGTCAATACCATGCTGTTTTTGTTACTATAGCTTGCAGTATAGTTTAAGGTCTGGTATTGTGATGCCTCCTGCTTTATTCTTTTTGTCAAGGATTGCTTTGGCTATTTTGGGTCTCTTATTTTTCCAAATGAATTTCTTGATTGGTTTTTCTATTTCTATAAAGAATGATGTTGGGATTTTAATTGGAATTGCATTTAATCTGTATAGTGCTTTGGGTAGTATGGCCATTTTGATAATATTAATTTTGCCTATCTGAGAGCATAGGAGATCTTCAATAGATGAATGGATAAAGAAACTGTGGTATATATACACAGTGGAGTATTACTCAGCATTAAAAGAGAATAAAATCATGGCATTTGCAGGTAAATGGATAGAGTTGGAGAATACCATGCTAAGTGAAATAAGCCAATCCCAAAAAACCAAAGGCCGAATATTCTCTCTGATAAGTAGATGCTGATCTAAAACGGGGAGTGGGGAGGACATGGGAAAAATGGAGGAAATTTGATTGGGCAAAGGAGGGAGTGTGGGGAGGGTGCCTGGGGAAAGATGGTAGAATGAGATGAACATCATTACCCTAGGTGCATGTAAGACTTCACATAGGGTGTGACCCTACATCATGTACAACCAGAGAAATGGAAAGTTGTGCTGCATTTGTGTACAATGAATCAAAATGAATTTTGCTGACATATATACCTAATTTAAGTAAGTAAATAAATAAACAAGTTGGAAAAAAAAAAAAAGGAACTTTGCTACCAGGATGTGCATGGATGGTAAGTGGTAGGAAGCTAAGTTGGTGCCGGGCCTTCTCCTTTTCAGGGGAGAGCTAGAAGGTGGATGTTCATCAGCTGCACCACCTGGATGGACAGCTGCTCCAAACAGTTTCTGTCCTGGGACAGAGCTGACAGGGCTGACTGCGAAAGTGGAAAATGACCAGGTGGTTGTTTTAAGTAATTGGACTAATCTTGATTGCTACCCAAAGAATCCTATTTGTTAGATTAACAATAAGAGGAAACTCATTCCTAAGTACCACGTTGACTTGGTAAATTTAATCTAAAGCAGTGTTAGTAGAATTGAAGGTCACTCTTAAAACATCCTTGGAACTGTCTTGGTGTCTATATAGACTCCCATGTGGGACGATTTCTGGTTGAACTTTATGGAAAAGAAGTCCCAGCTGGCAGATCCAGTTTTTCACCCCTTCAGTAGGCAGGTTGGCATGGTTGACTGTTTTAGCAGTTTTAAAATGTAATTTATGGCAGTCACTTGTTTCCATACACATTTGACCCACACAATGACAATGTATTCTCCCAGTGATGGGGAGTGGGAGGTGAGGGTTCTCTATTAGCTAGCCGTGAGACTTTAGGCAAATGAACCACCCCTGCCCCATGTGTAAAGTAAGGCAATGGAACCAGAAAAATTTCTCTGGTGGACCCATTTCCAGATGTCTCCTTAGATTAGAGACACCAGTTACATTAAAATGAACAGTTGCAAGCCACCTTCTTTTTGGCCCAATGTCATATTCTCACCTAGGGAAATGGAAGATCGGAGGGCTGTTTTGTTTTGACCTCTGGTCTCAAGCTCCTAAATGTGGTGAACTTCATCTTTTTATTCCATCTGTTTGTCCATTTGTTTATTCATTGATTTTTTTTGTTGGTGTTGTCCCTGATTGGGCACAAACTCACCAATATTTGAAAGTATGTTGTTTAGTCAGCTTTGCATTACTTTTTGTGTGTGTGTGTGTGTGTGTGTGTGTGTATACGTGTGTGTGGTGCTGAGGATTGAACCCAATGCCTTGTGCATGTGAGGCAAGCACTGTAACAACTGAGGTATATCCCTAGCCCTGGCTTTACATTACTTTGATCAAAAGACCTAACAAAAACAACATAGACAGCTGGAGTGGTGGCACATGCCTGTAGTCCCAGCTAAAGTTGAGGCAGGAGGATGGTAATTTCAAAGCCAGCCTAGCAAAACTTAGCAAGGCTCTAAGCAATTTATTTATTTTTAATTTTTTTTATATTTATTTTTTAGTTTTCGGCGGACACAACATCTTTGTTGGTATGTGGTGCTGAGGATCGAACCCGGGCCGCACGCATGCCAGGCGAGCGCGCTACCGCTTGAGCCACATCCCCAGCCCGGCTCTAAGCAATTTAGTGAGACCTTATCTCAAAATAAAAAGGGGGGGCTGAGGCTGTGGCTCAGTGGTAGAGCGCTCGCCTAGCACATGTGAGGCACTGGGTTCGATCCTCAGCACCACATATAAATAAACTAAAGATTTCATACATATAAAAAATAATAAAAAAAATAAAAAGGGCTAGGGATGTGTCTCAGTAATTAAGCACCTCTAGGTTCAATCCCTGGTACCAAAAGGAAAAAAGAAGGAAAGGAAGGAAGGGAGGGAGGGAGGGAAGGAAGGAATAGAAGAGGAAAACCTTTTTTGGCGCACAGTTTCAGAGGTTCAGTGATGGCTCTGGGCCCAAGATGAGGCAGAATCATGGCGGAAAGGCGTGGTGGAGGAAAGCAGCTCAGGACATGACAGCCAGGAAGTAGAGAGAGTACTCCACTCACCAGGGACAAAAAATAAACCCCAAAGGCACACCCCCAGTGACCTAACCTCTTCCAGTCACACCCTACTTGCCTACCGTTACCACCAGTTAATCTGTGTCAGTGGTTTAACCCATCCACACACAAGTTAGACCTCTGAAAATTCTTGCATTTTCTCACACATGAGCTTTTGGGAGACACCTCATATCTAAACCATAACACACATATTATGTGCCAAGCACTGATACACATTAATGTCACCCCCAGCCCTCACGAAACTTATATCTACATGGTAGAGACAGGCAAGGAATAATAACATGTAAATATATAAATTATAAAGAATGTGAGAAATTTCTGTGGCAGGGATGGGGGGCCCAACAAACATAGAGCAAGAGAGATGGGGCGTGGCAAGTCGCCACAATTGTGTAGTTTCATCAGATACAGCCCACCTGTCCTGTAGGGCTTCCAGAAGTGTGGGCCTTTCCTGACCACTGTGCGGTTGCAGATAAAGACTCCTGCACTCCAGGGAGCATCGTGCCACTTAGTGTTGGGTTAACGTACAGGTCTGCACTCTGGTTTGTTCTCCTCTAATCTTCTAGAGGACTGATGTCAACAACTCACAAGTTGAAAATCCTGAACAAATTTGAGACGTTGAGTGTGACTGTTGTAGAATTTTATAACTTGAAAAGAAAACATTTAAAATTATGTCAGGGAAACCTTGGAATATCCCTCAACTCAGGGAACAGAGCCAGCAACTCTTTGATTTTTATGATGGCTCTTCTCCCAAATACGTGTGTGTGTGTGTGTGTGTGTGTATTTTACATCAAACGAAATTAAATTTTTCCATTATAGAAGTATTTGTATCATTTCCAGATCAATTGAAATACTGTAAGAAAATTGTAGGTCAGATTTGTGGAGTCTCTGATCTAAAACATATTACTTGCTCTGAACAAGCCAGTGATTTTATCCTGTCATTCTGGTAGGGTTCATTTTCTACTTGCCCTGGTCTGATTTTGCAAAGAAGAAAATGGTTTCCTTTACACATAGAGATTGAGAAGAAGTTTATCTATAGTTTTGGAACTCAACTGACTGGGAACCAGGCCACAGTTGCTTTTGAAACAAACCCTAAGTCATCTTGATCTGATGGTTTATACTTAGAAATCTCTGGGGTTTTCTATGTCTAGTAAAGTTCAGTCACTTATCTGATCTGTGGCTTGGAGAGGAATAGGGGTCTCCCTTTCAGTGTAGGTGATGGTGATATTAGAGTCTATAGCATGTATATGTAACTGAAAGTCAATCTTCTGGTCCCATATAATATTAGCTGATTTCTGTGGTATTTATTTAACCCACCCTGAACCTTAAAGTGAATCAGATTATTACTAGTATCTTGTGTTGCAACATTTTGAGATAAGTGGAAACACCATGATGTTGCAAGATCAGGATTGGGAATGACCTGTGTTCAGAGGCATCAACAACAAGACTTTTAAACTGTCTCAGTGGATTTGGGGAACGTTTTGATTGGTTTGGGCTGGAAGAATCTACAGCAAATCCTGAAGAGAGATGAAGCCAAGGTAAGTCAGGATGATTGTGCTTCTGAACTAAAAGGTTTCATCCAACTCTGTCTTCTTCCTTCATAGAACCTGAAACTGATCCCTGGATAAGTCTAATGACTAGCCCAGAGCCCAAACCAGAACACACACATGTGTGCCCCACGTCACCTTCTTTCAGCTTCATTCCCCCCAACCCCCCCATAAAAATCTATTAAGTATGTGCCAAGTTCATGGGGATAATTCAAGGGACTTTGGTTTTTTGAACCTGGAGTTTCAAGGAGATAATCAACAGGTTTAGAGTCATGTGGACACAGGGTAGGCTGAAGAGTGAGATGGCTTGGCCAAGCAGGGTAATGTGGCTCAGAAGCTTAGGGATTGCCCCAGGCAGGGCTTGGGGATGCTGCCAACTCAGCTGTCAGGAAACATGAAGGACTTAAAGTCTTTTTCCTTGCCTTCCACAGTTCCTCTGCTGGGTGGTCAGCTCCTTGAAGGCAGGGGTTGTGTTGGCCTTGGTGCTCCAGTGCCTCCTATACACCAGGACCCTTCTTTTATATATATATGTAGGATAAAAGAGAGAGTCTGAGGGTGGGGTGGAAATAAGTGGACTAGCAAGAGTTAGAAACTAAAGGAGTCAGCCAGCAGGAAGACAGGCGAAGCAGGGAGTGTCTGGGCAACACTGTTAAGTTCTTCAAGTCCTTACTACCTGCTTGAGTGTTGTGAGACCATGATTCAGTGACTTAACCTCATCCTATGAGGTTAGCATCCCCATGATTTCTACCTACTCAAATAACCCTGACATGACAGGAAAGAGCTGGGCATGATGGTGCACGCCTGTAATTCCATCAACTTGGGAGGCTGAGACAGGAGGATCACAAGTTCAAAGCCAGCCTCAGCAACTCAGCAAGGCCCTAAGCAACTTGGTGAGACCCTGTCTCAAAAAAATTAAAAGGGCTGGGGAATGTGGCTCAGTGATTAAGCACCCTTAGGTTCAATCCCCAGTACAAAACCAAAAAGAAGACAGGAGAGGTTTAACACGTTGGCCTTCAGGGGGTACTTTCTGATCTTATATCAGATGATTGGCCAGACTTTCAGATAAGAAAACTACAAAAAATAAAAATAAATAAATAAATAAATAAATTGCATCAGGGTTGTCATGAAGGCTACATTTAAACATTTCCATCAAGTTTTGGTGTGTTACCCTCATATTCAGCTATAAGCCAGTTAAGCAATATTAGTCTAAAGTAAATATTAAATTATAAGTAGGGAAGACAGCTGGGGTGTGCACACAGATTGTTGTGTGTTGATGTCCCCAGGCTTCACCTTAGTGGAGCTGGGGGTTTTCCCTCCAGAGCCACACACCTTCCTGCCCTTTCTGTGGGCCACATAGGCAACAAATCAGACACATAAAGGAAATTCAGGTTTTGGTGGCCCACCCTGTGTTAGTGCACCCCTGGGCTTTTGCCTGCTCCCCAGCCCCACCTTACCTGTGACCCCTTCTGGTTTTTTTCTCCAGCCGCTCTGGTTCTTTTATCCTGAAAAACCAGAAATTATCTCAGGGCCTTTGCACTAGCCATGCCCTCTGCTTAGGGAATTCTTCCTTTCCTTTCCCCTTTCCTGTAGATCGTTTAAGAGAAAAAAATATTTTTTAGTTGTAGTTGGATACAATACCTTTATTTTATTTGTTTTTATGTGGTGCTGAGGATCTAACCCAGGGCCTTGCACTTGCTAGGCAAGTGCTCTACCGCTGAGCCCCAGCCCCAGCCCTGCTGTAGGTCTTAATTCACATGTTACTCCTTCAAGGAAACCTTTGCCACTGTAACCCCACCAGCACCACCACACACATCACAAAACCAGATCATCCTCTGTTATGTTCTCATGGTTCCTACTGGGTCGCTTTCCAAGCACTTAGAGCAGTTGGTTATTTGCATGATTATTTGACTTCTGTGGCCCCTTGTTAGATAGACAATACTCTCCATGAGGGCAGGGATCAGATCTCCTTTACTGTGATTAGATTGTAGTGTCTCACACAGTAATAATTATGATTAATAATGATAATAACTCACTAATGTGGCACTCACTGTATTTCCAGGCACTGTTCTAAGAAGATATTATTTCACTTAAATCTCCCAACAACCCTTATAAGTAGATTTTATTACAATTCCCATTTTATGGATGAGAAAACTAAGGCACAAATGAGTCTGTCAATGACTGTCCAAGGTAATCTGGCTCCAGAATCTGTCTTCTAAAAACCATATCATATTGCCCAGGCACTATATTGAACTGAACAAATACTTGTCCAGTTGTTCAGTGTCATCAGAAAATGATGTGCCACATAAGGTTTCAAATGATTAACATACAATTCTAGAAATTAAAATGCAGTGATATTTGGTGAAAATCTTTTCAGCAGTTACATTCTTCCTTCTTAAACACCACAAGGCAAACTCTTCCAACCTTTCCTTGATCGTTCTCTCTTGTCTCTGTCAGCACTGTCTGTATACTGTTGCCCGTGAGGGTAAGGGATGAGGAGCAACTGAGATTTGAGACAGAGTGGATGATCAGGTTTTTGAGTTTTGTTTATTTTCTGATGATATCTTTGGCTACTACCAATTCTTTTATTAAGTGATCTTCCTTACTATTTATATAACTTTTGCCTTTGAAATTCTTAATGTTTATTTTGCTTCCCTAGCATTTAGAGAATGTTGCTATTCTTTAGTTTTCAAAAGAAAAAATGAATTTGGAAGCTTAGCTACCTTATCCCATGGTCCACATGCCCATGTAATCTACTTTCTGGACTCAGAGAAGTTGGCAGTAAGTTTGGATGACCTCCAGAGTAAGCAGAACCTGACCAGGATGGTGACATTAAGGATAGAGATTCCTGGGAAATTTGAGCCTATTGATAGGAGATTATGTCCTATAAAACATGTCCCCTCCCTATCCCTGATCTGGGAGCCATTTTCCCTTTTTCAGAAAGAAATTTTGTGCTTTGATGTATATAGAAAATCCTCTTCCTTAAGCCCAAAGGTTTGCTATCTCCTTGTTGGTAATTCTCTCCTGCTTCTGTTTCCTGCCAACCACTTGATAAGCTGGAGAGAGAAGCAGTGTTCCCTCCTGGCCAGTTCCTATTGCTTTTGCCTGTTTCTCAGAGTCCTCCATTTGCAAGCCACAGCTCTGTGGGTTTGGTTGTACCAACACAAGTCTTCCAAGCAGTTTCTTATGCTTTCCTATCTCTGTCCAAATATATGAGACTTGTACAAAGACTACCTCTTCAATGAGCCTAGAAAAATAAATATATGTGCTGAAATTATAGAAATGTGATGACTTAAGATTTTTTTTTCACATGGAAAAGTCACTAAGTATCCTTTTTTTTTTTTTTTTTAATGAGTGTCCTATTCCTTCTAGTAGTCATAGCTTACATTGTGAGGCCCATCAGTTTATGGTCTTTAAGATGGTCCTTGCTATTCAAAGGTGTTCCCCTGTGCTAATCAGTGGTGTGCATTTCCTTGGCACTGATGTTAACAGAATCATGTTAACTCTTGACAGTGGCTGCATCATCATCGTTATGACAGAGCATCTTTTAAGATCATTAGAACTGGGCTATTCAGGAGATCTATTTACAACATGGTGATTGTAGTTAAAAAAAATTTTGTTACGTACTTGAAAATTGCTGAAAGTAGATTTTAAATGTTCTCACCACATACACACACAAAGATAAATATGTGAGGTAATTTGTTCATTTGTTTGATTTAGCCACTTCATGGTATATACATACAACACCGTGTTGAGTTGAGGAGGTAGCTTAATGGTAGAGCATTTGCCTAGCATGTATGAGCCCCTGAGTTTAATCCACGTACTGCCAAAAAGAAATAGGGGGGGGAAGCCTGCATCACTGGGTGTGGTGGCATACATCTGTAATCCTGGTTACTTGGAGTCTGAGACAGGAGGATCACAAGTTTTAGACAGCCTCAGCAACTTAGGAAGATCCTGTCTCAAAATAAGACTTAAAAAGAAAGGGTTGGGGATGTACTCAGAGGTAGAAGGCTCCTGGTTTAATCCCCAATATTGCAAAACAAGAAAACATCATGTTGTACACGATAAGCATATATAACTTTTATATCAAAAAATAAAATTCTAAAAATTTAAAGAGGTGCGCTTAGATGGATATGTATTATAGGAATTTTTATTTTTTAAAAAATTTTTGTAGTTGTAGATGGAGAGCATGCTTTTATTTTATTTATTTTTATGTGATGCTGAGGATTGAGCCCAGTGCCTCACTGCTAGATGAGCGCTCTACCACTGAGCTACAGCCCCAGCCCAGGATTTTTTTTATGGTGGTTAAGACTGTGGCCTCTGACTTTTTGTGGTGTTATTCCCCCCCACTTAGATCTATAGTAGGATCTCAATTTTCATCTGGATAATTTTTTAAAGACCACACCCTGTATAATTTGCAGTGTTGTTCAGTATATTGGATGTCTTTAGAGAATCTATAAATTACGTTTTGGTCTCATCTAAAAGATCCAACCCTCATATCAGAGCAGAGTGCTGATCTTCATCTACTCTAGCAGGATTCAAAGGGGAGCTTCAGGCTTGAAATAATTTACACTTATAACTCTCAGAGAACCATGATTTAAAGTAGTGAAATTACAGTGTGGTGCACTGGGCAAAAGATCAGATGGGAAGGCAGAGACCTTGAGCCAGCTCTGTGCCTATGTTAACTGTCTGTGGTGCCTTGGGCAAGTCACTTCACCTCTCTGGGCCTTGATTTCCCCTCTTGTGAAATGAGAGGTTTGGTAAGGCCATCTCTTCAGCCCTTTTCATCTTGGAAATTACATACTCCAGAAGTGGTAAACAGTCCTGCTGTTTGATCTGCGTTGTGTGGAGCCATATGGACTTATATATGTCCATCCAGATAATTGGAAAAAGGAAGGGAGAATGGTGGACTTGGTAGAGAAGTGGGTAATCCTCTGTATATTTCAAACCATGGGGGTTTTGGCTGGGGAAGTCAGTCTGGCCAAGTATCTCTACTAGCGATGTATTTGCTGATATTTAACTTGTAAAGTTTGGCAACATATGGCAAGTGTAGGTGGCAATTATAACATAAATACAGTTGTTTGTATATAATTTTTATTTAACTAGAGTACTTACCCACTTTCTACTTGACCTCTTTCCTTTCTACTCCCTTCAAAGAAATCTCTAGCCAAAATATAAAAAGTAAAATTGACAGTTTCAGATCAATTGCTATTATCAGGACTAAGAATTTGGGTATCTTTTTTTTTTTTTTTGAGAGGCAGGTACCAGGGATTGAACGCAGGGGCACTCAACCACTGAGCCACATCCTCAGCCCTATTTTGTATTTTATTTAGAGACAGAGTCTCACTGAGTTGCTTAGTGCCCTGATTTTTCTGAGGCTGGCTTTGAAATCACAATCCTCCTGCCTCAGCCTCTCAAGCCGCTGGGATTACAGGTGTGCGCCACCGCACGTGCCTTGAGAATTTTAGTATCTAATTGAGACTTTCCCTTGGGTTTCCATATGAGGACAATGATTTCTTCTTCTGCTTTGTAGGTATGATATTATCTACTTCATGTACATTTTAAAGATATATTAATTGTACAAATTAATGAGGTTTACTATAACATTAAAAAAATTTTTTTTAGTTGTAGATGGATACAATACTTTTACTTTATTTGTTTATTTTTTGGGGGATCGAACCCAGTGCCTCACACATACTAGGCAAGCGCTCTACCGCTGAGCTACAACCCTTGCCCCTCACTGTAACATTTCCACACCTGCATATATTATGCATTGATCACATCACATGAGGATTTCTCAAAAACAGTTTAACTACACATGAGGAGTCATACTAAAATGGATCAAGTTCGGCTTTTTGGAAGTCAGTGACGGCCTTATGAATTTACAGCCTGAGTCAGCCCTTTATTAATTAAGTTTGTTAGGATGCTTCTCCAACAAGGTAAGTGAGCCTAGTAGGTATCTCAATTGTTACTAGATCTAAGTTGTAGTTATTTCTCTTTAGTGAAGATAACAAAAAATAGTGGCAGTACCTGCATTCTAAGCTCAGCTGCTAAATGATTATGTCACTTTGGGTTTTAGTTTTCTTTTCTTTTTTTTTTTTTTTTTTTAAACAATATTTTTCTTTTTTTTTTTTAAATATTTATTTATTTTTTTTTTAGTTATTGGCGGACACAACATCTTTGTTGGTATGTGGTGCTGAGGATCGAACCCGGGCCGCAGGCACGCCAGGCGAGCGCGCTACCGCTTGAGCCACATCCCCAGCCCCTGGGTTTTAGTTTTCTTATCTATAAATGCAGGATTTGGCCCAGCTCCCCAAGGATCCTTGGGGACCTTAAGGATTTGATACTACAGGAAGAACAGGGCTTTTCTTGACCATGGTATAATAAGGGATTTCCTGGAGCACCTTTCTTGCCCAGGTGTCTGTCTTCCTCCCATGGTGGCAGAGGGACCATGAAGACAAATGAAACTTCAATCCACTGAACTTAGACATTTAGCCTAGGGCCCCAAAACTGGTTTTGGGGGAAATACATTAACCTGTTGTGAAATTATCATACCTTTATGCTCAGGAATAAATTGGACTTGTGAAGTACCTTTTATCAGTTCCATTAAAGAGGAGGAGTAGCCTGAGCCAAAGAATTCTAACTGTCTTGGGTAGTGGTTAATTACACCACACCCCAGAATTACCACAAATACTAATTTAACTCTCCCTGCTGCTTAGTTTAGAAACCACACAGCACTGTTCGTTTAGGCCTTGCCCTTTACTGCATCCCAGATAGACACTTGACTCCCATCCAAAACAAATGTCATGGTTACCTTTATTGACATAGTATCAGGAAATATAACAGCCGATAGACTGGTTAGAAGGAACTGTATGGCTGATGGATTATTGCTGACCTGAACATAGGTAAACAAAGTATAACAGAATTTGGAATGATTTAGGAGTGGTCTGGAATCCTTAAAACTATAATTAAAGTAAAAGAGTCTCTTACCATCACCTATGTTTTATTTCTGTTCTGAGTCTTTATTCCATTTCAGTAGATAGGAGATTGAAAGCTGTGAGATTTCCATATCACTGTGCACAGGTAGCTTTATAGAAGTCTCCATATGTAGAGATGAGTATTTTGCTTTTCAATCAGATGTATAAATGAGATGGGGTTTGGGGACCAGGGCTTGATTAGAATAAAGAAAATTTTTTATCTGTCTAATCAGGCCTTTACTTAAAATACTTTAAAAACCAGGGCTGTAGCACATGCCTATAGTTCCAGCACTTGGGAGGCTGAGGCAGGAGAGTCACTTGCACCCTAGAGTTAAAGACCAGTCTAGGGCAACATACTGAGCCACCTCACTAAGTGAAAAAGAAAAAAAAAAGGGATACCTTCAAAGGTAGGCCTTTTACTGAGAGTTCACTCCTGTGGGTCATGTGGGCTTTCTTTACCACTAACAGAGCTGCATGTCATGGGTCTGTGCACTACGTACTTATTGGTGGTGATTTCACCTGGTGCTTTGGTGAATTCTTAATAGTTTTTTGGCCCTCATCAGACCCAGCCTCCTACCATGGGATTGAATGGCATTAGAATGACAGTACTCTGCTGGGTACTTTTGTAGAGCAACCAGAATCAGCAATAGTCTGGCTTTTCGATTATAGTCTGAAGTAGACAATGTTGTTACAAATAGAATGGTAGACCCAGATATTCCTTTTTTTAAATATCACATAATGCCTGCCAAGAGTCTTTGTTATAAAACACTATTTTGAAGTACTTCCTACTGGATTGACATTACTGCCCAAGGTGGTTTTTTTTTTTTTTTTTTTTTTTTTTTGTGTGTGTGTGTGTGTATATATATATATATATATATTTTTTTTTTTTTTTAAGAGGACTTGCAAGACTGCAATCCTGTTATTGCACACTAGAAAGCATCTTTCTGATATTTCTTAAAATCAGCTGATCCATCCTGTGGCCTTCAACCATTTAGAGCTAGCTGAATAATTTAGTCTACTTGCCACTACCTGTTACCAGCCTCTGCTTTGTTCTCCATCAGAACCATCCACCCTTGCTGTGTCTACAGATGGGCACTTGCAGTCTTGTCTTGTCTCCGTTTTTAGGTCCTTTGGCCATAAGTATGACTCCCTTTGGAGAATACCTTTCCCAACTTCAAGCATTATTGATAGTTAATAATTATAAGCTCTGATTCTTTAGCACATTCTAATTTTACTTGAAATTTATTATTTTGCATTTGGCAACACATAGCTTTAATTGTTCTCAAGATTTCATGTGCCTTTACTATGTAGCAAAACAAAAATACTTTAGAAGTCTTTCTTTTGTAATGCTTCCCTCACTTGCCTATTTCAAGTCTAATCTGTAATGCTGTGATGTATATTGACTGGCCACCCCAAGTGAATCAATCCTTAAGTCAGTCTGCCTTGGCTTTACCTCAGAGACCAGCCATCCAGTAGATGTGAGTCCTGGCAAGGAGCCTCTTCACTGCAGGAGGCAGCCTGGTTGTTGATGGCAGGTGTGGGTTCCAGGAATCTAAGTACACATGGTATTGTATAATATCCCATTGGAGACACATGCCTTGCTAGCATTATACAACTATTGGTATTTTTAATTTGAAGGAATGTTTTCTTAACTTTAAATAAAATGAAAGTTAGGATTATGCAATATAGCAGGAATATTAGTTAATAACAACAGCACAAACAACACACCAGGAAAAATCAGACTCTGAACAAATCCTAGCAGTTGATATGATACTCCTAAAAGAATAAAAAATAATTGTTATTAACCAGATTATTATATTCTAACTTTATAAATACTATAGTCTATAGTGATGGAAGTGAGAAGGGGAGAAGATTCATAGAAGAAAAATTTTGTTTTAACTCTACTCACCCCACTAAACCAGCACCATGATAGAACCATATGAATTTAGTTCTTAGAGATGGACATTTAGATTTCATCAATTGGCATTGCTGCCTGAGAACAGTTGTAGGGCTTCTGCGTATATGTGTGTATATCTTTTTTTTGAAGGTGTTTTGGAAGTGGAACAGAGATTATAGTCCTGTTATTATGCTCCAGTTTTGTAAATGGGACAGAGATTACAATCCTCATGGAGTATAAATCGCTTTGTAAGACTACAGTTATGAGGCATGTGTGTGCATGAAACTGCCTATTCCCACTGATTTAGAGATGGTTGCATTAACCTCATTTCTGATCTTTGTTATTAGGTAGTCACCTAACCTAGAAACTAGTTTTTAAAATGTGTCTGCACTTTCTGAATTTTATTTCTTTAGAAAGTGCAGCATTTCTGAAACCCGGATGAGAAACCTTTAGCAGTCCTGTGTTCTGAATCTCAGAGGAGCTTCCTCAGTGCCTCCTGCTGTGCTCATTGGAGTGGGGGGGGGGTGAGGGAAAGTGGCAACTTTAGTAATAGGCATGACCTTCAAAGCCAAGCCAATGGGTCTTTGCTGGCTGTTCTTCAGCCACTGGTGAACCACTTTCTTGCCTGAATGGTCCCAGATATTGGCTTAGAAATTGGTAGGTTTTTGTTAGAGGCTATTCCATTTGTTTTCATGCTGTTTAAACACTTACCTGTCCCTTGGGTCCGTAATTCTCTTCACTGAAAATTTTTTCTAAACAAAATTATTTCAGAGGGCATTTTATTTTTTAGATTTTGTTTGTTTGTTTTGGACCTGGGGGATTGAATTCAGGGGCACTGTACCACTAAGTCACATTCTCAGCTCTTTTTATTTTTTATTTTGAGACAGGGTCTCATTAAGTTGCTGAGGCTAGCTTTGAATTTACAATCCTCCTTCACCAGCTTCCTGGGATTACAGGCATGCACCACTCACGGTACCTGGCTCAGGGATCATTTTAGAAAATAGTTTTTCCTTATTGAAGCATAAAATAATTAATGCAAAAGGAACTAAAAGTGAGCTGAGTTCAGAATATGGAGAAAAAGTAAATTGTTGGTGACTTACCTTTCACTTATCTCTGCATTGGCAGTAGAGAGTTACTTTTGTATCTCTGTGGTACCAAGGAAGTGGTGCCTCATTGAAGCTGCTGGACTTTGGGGGGAAATTGTTTTATAATCAGAACATTAGGCTTTGCTTTTGTTTATGTGGAGGCGAGGGGCCTTGTTGAAATCCTTGCTAAGCAGAGCTGCAGAAAGTACCCTTCTGTCACTCAATCCCTTTAAGTGAAATCTGCTAGTTTTACCAGGAGCTCTTTCCCAAGAATCATGTGCCTCCAGTAGCCGAGCTTCTCAGTCCTCAAGCTCAGCCTTTCCAGAATGATCTCCAGTCACCTTGTATGAGAAGGACTATGTAAACAGAGCCTGATATCTATACCAATTAGCTAATGGATGTTTAGTTTTAAGGTAGACTAGACTACATACTATTGAGTACTTCCTAAAAGTCACTGTCAAAGCTAGGTGTATATATTCTACTACTTTTAAACACGAGTCATATTCCAGATAGTCAGTGTGAAACGGATCTGTAGAATCGGCCTTTTCTTTCTATTTTCAGGCTCTCTGGAAACTAGCATGTATAGCCGTAGGGCCTGTTGCTATTTCATCCGTTCTAGAGAAAAGAGCACTGAAGACTGAACCGGCTGGGCAAAGGTAATGGACAAGTTTATTATCGTGAAGCAGTGTTTTTCAATGTTCAGGTACAAGTAGTTCTAAGTTGTGTTCAGAATCACAAAAGGCATCTAGAAGCATATTTAATTCTTTAGTTATAGCAACTATATTTGAAAGCAGGCATTTTCATGCTTCAAAAAATGCTGTGGGAGGAAGAGCCAGAAAATGTGTAATTTTTACTTGCCTTTGGAGAGTGGCTCCCAGGCATCCTGCTTTGAAATGTTGAAAACTTTAAACGAGAAGAACCTTCCAGTTATGAGATTACTGTGGACATTGTGAGTAACTATCAGAGCTCTCAGTTGCTAAATTCAACTTTTCTCTAACCCTTGTGTTTTCGAGACTTTTAGAAGACTACATTAGTTGTGTGATTAGTATTATATTTCGATTCACCAGCCAACCATAGACAGTTTTTCTTCCTGTGGTTTCTAATATGCTCAGACAAAGCAGATGGCTTTTGTCTTCACTCATATCGAAGTAACATTGATATGTTTTAGTGAATATTGACCCTTTTAAATATTAATTATGTGAAAAGATGTATTCGGGAACATTTAGTTTATTATTGTTAAACTGTAAGTTTTAATAGTAACAACAAACTCTTGCTCTTAGATGTATATGATCTGATTAGGAGACCTCTGTGTTTCCAAGTTTTGGTCCCTTCCTGGTTAGTATTGATGATCGAGGGTGGTCAAGTTGCCTAATATCCTGAGATAGAAAGCACTTCATCTAGAACTCAGGTGCTTGCTGAAGCTTCTTCAAATTGTAGCTTTTCTGTCACCTCCTAATTTGTACATCTCCTTTTTGCTTCATAAAAGATTCAATGTAAATGGCATCATATTATTGAAAAGTCAGAGAAGAAAAAGTACTATTGCTGTAATTGTGCAATATTTTCTTCATCTTTTTTTATGTTTGTATTTTTAAAAATAGGAGTGTCCGAGGCATGGACTATTTCAGTTGCAGGTGACAGAAGCCTGATTCCAACAAGCTTAAGCAAAGAGGGAAATTTACTCTTAGGACTGGGGTGTCTCTGAATCCCAGGGAAGAGTAGTCAGGCATTCTATCTCAATCTGTGAGCCATGTTTCTCCTTAGCCTTCCTTTTGTTTCTCTTCCTATCATCCAGCTTTTACCACATGGCAGAGAACGTGTTCATAGTACTCTCCCAAGTTTTCTTTCTACTTCAGCCACCCAGAGATTCCAACTCAATTCTTAGATTCCAAGACTTGTTATACAAATGGTTATTCCTGTGGTCACTATTTGACCAGTAGGTGGAAGGGTCCACATCTTGGCCCCCAGGTGTGCATACATTTACCTTGTCATTTATTCAGCCTTGGAATTGCTCCTGCTAAGCTGATCTGTACATCCAACAGCAAGCTGCAAACACACTCTCTTCTCTGGGAGATAGCGCTATCTCATTTAGCAACAGCCTGGTGCTCTGGACCATGCAGCTTCCTCATGTCAGGTCCAGATGTGGCTTATTACCTTCTGGGCTAAAGTGATTTTAACCATTCCTAACACAGTGTCCTTTGGATCCTCAGATAGGGCAGACATTACCTTTGAGATTCCTGTTTTCCCATCCATTTCAGATCTGAGACTAGTTTCCTGGTTACACAGATAGAATTAAAAGCAGACTCCTCTTCCTGAGGCTCTAGACCTTGCACAGAGAATGGACCCAGCAGGCAGCAGTAAAGTTTGCTGTTGTTCCTTCTCCTCCAGGGAGTGGGCGTGGCCCGGGATTAAGCAAAAGGCTGAACCTTTCCCCCCTCCAGGCACTTCCAAGAGATAGATGGAAAGAGCAAGGTTCTGGCAGCAGTTCTAACACCCCATCCCCCCTTCACTAGTGGGTCTCCCCCATGGAAAAGGAATTCAAAGATTGGAGTGTTTGACCCCCCAACTCAGCCTACTCTGGAGAGTGCCATCAGGGCCTAAATTTTTAAAGGATTAACTAGGCTTCATCCTGGTTCTTAATGAGAGAGATAAGGCATTCTGGAATCAGGCTCTCATGCACAAGCAACCCACCATAACTTTTGTGTTTAATGCTAAAAGTCAGCCATAGTCCAATTTTTTAAAAATAGCATTTATGACAAAATTCAAATGGTTTCAGTATAAACAAATTGCTTTGTCCTATTTTTGATTCAAGACCCCCTCACAGGAACCAGCTAATTTGTGGAATAGTATAGTCACAACGGAAGGGAAAATCTTATTACAAGGGTTACATTGCTAAGTGGGTCCCTAGGAAATCTTGCTAGCATGCACACATGACTGCACCTGTGGATACCATGGGTGAGGGTCCAGTTCCTAGCAAAGCCAGGCAGACAAAAATCTGTCCAGTATAATTATGACCACTTTGGATTCTAAAATTTTTACTGATAACATGTATAAGAATTTTTCTGTACTGTAGATTTTTCAAAGTTCTGTGTTAATGCTTATGTAACATTTTATTCAGTTTATGTATCCTTATTTATTTTAGCCTTTTAGATACTAGAAATTTTGTTCTTCCTGGGGTTTTTTTTTTTTTGTTATACGTAAATAGGATGTAATGAATATCATTGTGCCCAGAGCTTTTGCATATCTGAAATTATTTCTTTATTTCTAGAAATATTACAAGATCCAGAAGTATGAATACTTTTGTATTTCCTAGAAAGATTATTTACTAATTTGTAATTTTTATTATGACTAGCAGTGGATCAGAAAGATAATTTCATAGACTTTAGATTTTTTTTTTAAAGTATTTTGAATTTTTTAAATAACATTTAGCAGAAAAAGGTACATTCTAATTTAATTGTATTTTGCTTGTGAGGAACAGTTTGAAGTTTGAGGTCACGCTTTTATTCATAAGTGTATGCGTATGTGGTGTGTATGTGTATGTTTATTTTTATTCTTTTTTTTAATTCATGGAGTCTTATGAAATGCCCAGGTTTTAGAGAGTAAAATAGGCAACTGGTCCCGGAGGGAAGTCAGAAAGCTGAGCATACTGTCCCTCTCCCTGTCAGTGGGCGCTGCCAGCAGATTGTTTCGGAATTTTTGTCCTTGTCATGTTAGGTCATAAACCGCTTTCTCTGCAAGTAGGATTGACAGTGAGATAGGATAGGTGACCTGGTCCCAGTCCTGATTCAGCTCTTGTCTAGACATGTGCTCTTGATGGGAACGCAGGCCATTCCAACCTTAGTTTTTCCATCTGTGAGATGGAGGATTTCATGAGGGATAACTCGGGGAAGGGGTCTGGGATTGTACATCCCAAGGCAAAGAATCATATTGACATGGAGAATCTTCTACATCCCATTGCAGATTTTTGGAAGTACCAGCACAGTGACACTGCCTGAAACCTTATTGTTTGTGTCAACGCTGGATGGAAGCTTGCATGCTGTCAGCAAGAGGACAGGCTCCATCAAGTGGACTTTAAAAGAAGGTAATTTCGATTTGGTCCTTGGGCACCTTGGACATTTGCTTAGCTGCTTCCAAGTAAACATATTCCAAAGAAAGAGAGAAAACAGTTATATGTTATTTAATAAAATAAGAAAGGACAATAGAATAAAGGGAGGGAAATGAATTCTGCTCAAACCATGTGTCTGTAGCCTGAATTGATTATCCACTAAGTGAATCAGTTGAAGAAGCGGGTCTTATCTTTTTTGCTTCTTTGCTTCTGTTCAGACTTTAAATAGCTCTAAGTTTTTCTATTAATAGCTCTAGTAGTTAGTCTTTATGCTGCATTAGATATGTTAGGTCCTGATGGTTAGACTCTTGTTATCATAATTACACAAAGATGTCTTCTCAGCTCCTCAAATTACTCATTTGTTTTTATAGTCTGAAATAACTGAGGGCTATAAGATTTGACATTCATCCAAGCTAACCACTTTATTGGGTTGTTGTGGTGAGGGGAGCAAAAGACTGGGCTTGTTTTTGTTTAACCTCTCCTATGTCTATCTTATGATCTTATCTTCCTGATGCTAGTTAGCAGAGTGGAGCCCTACTGCTGGGAAATTAATTGTGTTTGATTTCAAAGGTAATCTTTCCAGATAAAGCCATACAAATCTCAGGATTTGGGACTTTCAGTGTTATTTCTGCTTGTCTGGTAGTAATTCTCATTTGGCTATAGTTTGTCTCACCAGCATGTTTTTTTGTGGCACTACTTTATGGCTCGTTATTTTCATGAGCACAGCCAGTAGTGTTCCTTTGTTGAGGAAAGCTTTTGAAATAGTAGTCTAGATGAAAAATTATTTGGCATGTGTCAAAAGGTCACATCATTTTGTCAATTCAGTAGCAAACCTTGTGCCCATCCTGGGTACCACAGGCATCCTGCCTCACCTGATTGGGCCCTGATTGTATCAGCAAGAACTTTAAGCCCCCAAAAGAACTAGCTGTCTCAGGAGTGAGTGACCACAAGAAGACTGTAATGCTGACTTTTCATTTCAGGTTCCAAGAATTTCATCTGTACTATCTGTTCTTCATGGTTAAGACTTGTAATGCATTAAAAGGAAAGCAGAAATCTTTAAATTTCAGAATTTCCTATTTTGTACAAAGGTGAAAATCAGTTAGTCACAAAGGACTAGGAGAAACATGTTGGCTGTTGAATGTTAGGACCCTGCCTCGATTTCCAGTGTTTCCAGGCAGGGCACCTTTCCCCAAGCTGCTGCCTTCTGCTCTGCTTTTCTCTGCATATGCAGTTTTAAATTGATCTTCTCTAAGTCTTTAAGTAGCTTCAGCTGTATCCAGCAAAATTGTCTTATCTGTTACTTAGTCATACATACAAGTCAATTTGTTCTCTCCTGTAACTTAGAGCTGAAAGAACTCACCTCTTTTTTACTCCATTTAACATGTATTTAAAGAACCTAAACTGGGAAAGATGCTGTATAGATATGAAGATGAAAAACAGAAACCTTATCTTCAAGGTACCCAGTAGTCTGATGGTGAGAAAAGTCAAATACAGAGAGCTTCCACACAGAGCCAAGTTCTCTATGTGTGCAGGAGAGGTACTGGTAATGTGCTGGGAGCCTGCACCATCTGCCGCAGGAGAGGCAGTGTGAATCTGTGGTGTTGGAGGTGAGCCATGGGGCTAAGTTGAGTTTCAGTTGGGAGAGAGGTCTGGGAAAGAGAACAGGAGGCTGCAGGTTTGGATGCAAGGATGGGCCCCATGCAGCAGGACTTTAGGGACACATTAGAGTGGAGGGGAGGGGAGTTATGTGGTATATAAAGCCTTACTGACTCAACAGGAAGCTGGGAACCATTAATGTGCTTAAGCAGGTGACTCAGCTGATGCTCTGCTTTCAAATGAATCCAGCAACAGTGTGTGGAGGGTGACTAGAGATAGGAGGTGACCTGAAAAGGGGTAGAGGGAAGAGAAGGGATGGGAAAGGTGAGAGGTAGAATTCAGCAACTGATGGTGGGGGAGAAGGAGAGGAGTTAAAAGACACTTAGGGAATCCTGTTGGTCTAACAGTTTCAAGTAGTATTCATTATGTTCTCGGTCTCGTTGCTTTGATAAGAATAGGCTGGCCTTTTATTTTTATTTTTTTAAAGATTTTTTTTGAGAGAGAGAGAGAGAGAAGGGGAGAGAGAGAGAGAGAGAGAGAGAGAGAGAGAATTTTTAAAATATTTATTTTTCTTAGTTTTCGGCGGACACGACATCTTTGTTTGTATGTGGTGCTGAGGATCGAACCCGGGCCTCACGCATGCCAGGCGAGCGCGCTACCACTTGAGCCACATCCCCAGCCCTAGACTGGCCTTTTAAAGTTAAGTTCAACCCTTTTTTACCAGGAGCCTCAATTTTTATTTCTCTACAAAGATTAAAGGTGCTAATGCATTGATAATTTGAGTTGGCAATTTAATTTTAATTTTGGGGTTATAACTAAAGTTTTAAGACTAGCATTTTTAAATCATTAATGTATACATGGATTATGAAGGGATCCAGATGCTGCTGTAGTTCCTAAGGATGATTCTGTAAGGAAACAAAATAAGCAAAAAAAGAAGAAAAAAACCATAATAATAACAAAAGTTTTCATTCTAGTGGAGAAACAGGAAAAAAATTCATGGTGAAAAGAACTGTGGAGAAAAAAAACAGAGCAGAGAAGCAGAATGGGTAGTGCCACATTGGGACCAGGTGAGAGGACAGCAATTTTAAACAGGGAAGACCCCACTGAGGAGGTATCTTTTAAGCAAGACCTCAAGGAGACAAGGGCATGTTTTTGGGGAAAGGCATAGCAGGTAGGAGCAGGAATGTCCTTGGCTGAGAAGCACTGAAGTCGGAATGGCTGGAGTGGAGTAGGAGGTGAGCCATGCTGAGAGGTTATGGGGGCCGATCAGGGAAAGTGTGGCCCATTCTCCCTTGAAACAAAATTTATAGACAGTGACCTACATACACACATTTCACAAAGAAATGTGTTACTCACTGGTAATCTAAAACTAAGATATTAGAAAAGTAATTTTTAATCACGTATGCAGAATTCAGCACATAATGCTGAGCCTACACTGCTGTCCGCCTGTTAGAGAATGATGTGTCTGTCGGTGCAGATGGATCTAATGCAGCAAGGCTGTCACCACACCTGTGGAGACTGCTTTCCCAGGTGGTAAACTTCTTGGAAATGTTCCATATAAGGAAGTGTAGTCTTACCTGACATATAGTAGTTACCATTTGAGAAAATTTAGTGTATGGAATCATGCCAAAATTACTTTTGTGCTTATGTGTAAAGCAGATTGCAGGCTTGAATAATTAGTAAAGGTTTTTGGCCCCGTGTGAGTGTCTGGGAAAACATGAGAGCAGTGTGCAGATGCAGCTTAATCTTAGATCATCAGGACTATGTAGCCTCCCTGGTCCCCACACTTAGGACCTGTGTCATCTCCAGTCCCTGTGGCCATCAAGAAATGCCCTTACAGATTTCCTAAGCATTCCCTATTGGACTATGCCCTTCCCATGGAAACCACCACCATAGGGCCTGTTGGCCAGTGTAAGGACATCTTTTTTTCAGCCATTGGAGGAATATGAGCAGAGGAGTGATATTCCTCGGTGTTAAAGACTGAGTGTTTATATGTTTGTGTCCCCACACAATTCACATATTGAATCTTTTTTTTTTTTTTTTTTTTTTTTGTTACCAGGGATTGAACCCAAGGGTGCTTAACTACTGAGCCACATCCCCAGCCCTTTTAAAAAATATTTTATTTAGAGACAGGGTCTCGCTGAGTTGTTGAAGCTGGCTTCAATCCTCCTACCTCAGCCTCCTGAGCTGCTGTCGCCTATTGAATCTTTGTTCCCCAGTTTAATAGTATTTTTAGGTACAGACTTTGAGAGATAATCATAAGACCCCATGATAGAATTAGTGTCCTTATGAGAAGAGGAGGAGAGATCAGAGCTTGCTTGTGCTGCCACATGAGAAGACAGCTGTCTGCAAGCCAAGAAGAGAGCCCTCACCAGAGCCCAATCATGCTGGCACCCTAACTCAGTCTTCCCAACCTCCAGAACTGGGAAGAATAAATTTTGTTTAAGTTCCTCAGTCTCTAGTATTGTGTTAGGCAGCCTGGGCAGGCTGAAACTAAAGGCCTCACTTTATGAAGGATCAGCAGGAGCCATGTTAAGACTGAAGAGAGGGCCAGGAGGAGACCAAGCAGGAGTCTATTGCACTGACTGGGCAAGGGAGGCTGCTGCCGGGGGCCTGAGTCTTGGCAGTGGGAACTCTTGATGCAGGTATCTTTAACTCATCAACCCGGGGTTCTTCAGAATACGAATCTGTGACTCCATTTAGTGGTTTCCTAACTGTTTACTTTATTTAGGAGCCCACAAACTATGAGTTTGTTGAACCCACCCTCTGCCCCTTACCACAGTGGTTTTGGCAGGTGCTTTTGTTCCTCAACCAGACATGTGTTGCTGTTCCCAGAAGTAGATGTTTCTTGTTCTGTAGTGGCAAATTACACCTAGTAGGAAAATGAATCTTATTTGATCTCTGGAACTAACGTGAACTATTTCTCCAGTGAACAGGGTTGAGTATGTTTCATTTCTGCAGTTTTAGACCAAATGCAAACTGAGAATGGTTCTGTCACGTTTTGTTTTAGATTAGATTTTACAAAGCTTGCTTTGACCTGGTGGAGTTGAAAGGCTCTAGTATTTCCAGGATTAGTTTAGGGTGTCTTATAGTCACCATAAAACACTAGTCACTACTGGTTTTTGACACTCAAATCTCCATTAAACTGGTTATTTTTTAGTAACCCTACTTTTTTTTTCTTCTAATGATAGGCACAAAGGACTGGGTCTGATTTAGAACCATTCTTTGCTAATCATAAAAATATGCTAAATGTGCATTGTGGCTCCTTTCCCAACCAGACTCCTGAGGTGTCCCTGGGGAGGTTAATACTGGAGATTTCTCAGGAGAGAAGGGTGAGAACAAAATTAATTATTTGAAATTTGAAGATAGTCTTATTCCCATGTGTCTCCCTTTCTAAACATGTACCTCTTGTTTTGGTTCTTCCCTGTGCTGACAGACACAGCCTACCAGTCTAGAAAATACTGGCGCTCTACTACTTTCCACTCCGTGTCCAGGTGGTCACCACATCCTGTGACTTAGCAGGCAGCTTCAGAATCTGACTCCTCTCAGTCCTAGATGAAGTTGGCAGCTTCCTGACTGCCATCACCGTGCCCCGCATCCCTCCACCTACCTTAGTCCTGCTGCCCTCTGCACGCCCTGCACAAAGACCATTTGGACCATGCCACACCTGCCTCTGAAATACTCTAGGTGATGTCTATAGGGGGCTGCTGCCAGTGTGGTCTGAATGAGAAGAGACAAGGCCTTCACAATCCTCTTACCCACTTCTCCAGCCTTGGCTCCGTGGCTGCCTACCCTCCTGGCACATAGCTCCTTACCAGGACTCAGAGACCTCAGGTCTTCATTTATTAGCATTAGAAAGACTCCCTTCCCTGGCTGCTCACCTGGCTTCCCAAGGCACGTTGTTGCACCCTGTCATGGCACTTCTGACTTGTGCTCTCCGCCTGTCTTCCCACGGGATTTCTACATCCTTGATGGGGCATCCAGGCAGCCGGGGTACTCAGTAAATGTCTGAGGCACCTAACATTCATTTGGCTTTCAGGACCCTTCTGACTGATATCTCTGGGAGTCCTGAGAAGCAGACAGGATTTGCCTTGCCTCTTGGAACGCGTCATCTGTCATTCGTACCATCATGGTGGCAATTTCCAGCTCCAGTGTCTTATCTTGAGTTTCCTACCGCATTTCATGGCTTTGTGCCATTGTTTTCCTCGCCTATCCCCTAGCCAGTGTGCACAGTACTCTGGAAGAGTAGGAGATTTGTCTTCAGCAGGGTGGTGGAAACATGAGAAGAGGAAATTGTGAAAAGTGATGACGTTTCATTAGTACTTCTAACCTGTTTTCTTTTAAGGAATTTTCTAGGCTTAGGATATGTATTATCTACCTTTCCACCTCACTGCTCAAGCACAAGAAAGGTGTTTATCTCTTTCCCATTGTTGTGGAGGATTGAAATTAAGTCTTATAAGTGGGAATGTGACAGAGGCCTATTTTTGCTTTTGAAAAAAAAAAAAATATATATATATATATTTTATACTAAGGATTGAACTCAGGGACACTCAACCACTGAGCCACATCCCCAGCCCTATTTTGTGTTTTATTTAGAGACAGGGGCTCACTGTTGCTGAAGCTGGCTTTGAACTTGTGATCCTCCTGCCTCAGCCTCCCGAGCCAAGCTTTTGAGTATTTTGAAAAGGTGTTGGGTTCTTTCTTTTTTCTCTGAGTTTTACTATTTAACATGGAAGACTTTTTTTAATGGTTGAATAATTTCAATTTTTAAAAAATTTGTTCTAATTAGTTATACCTGACAGAATGCATTTTGACATATTGTACACAAATGGAGCCCAGCTTCTCATTCCTCTGGGGGCTGTACGTGGTACAGAGTCACTCCAATAGTGTAATCACACATGTACATAGGGTAAGGGTAAAAATGTCTGTCTCATTCTACCATCCTTCCATCCCCATAACCCCATTCCTCCCCTCACTTTCCTCTACACAAAGCAAACTTCATTCATTCTTCCCTGACGGCCTACCCCCCATACCTCACTATGGATCAGCATCCACTTATTAGAGAAAACATTTGGCTTCTGGTTTTTTGGGATTGGCTTATTTCATTTAGCATGAGATTCTCAAGTTCCATCCATTTACCTGCAAATGAACATGGAAGATTTTTAACTTCTGAGCACAGAGGTATTATATAATGCACCCCACGTACCCATCCCTCAACTCCAGCAAGTGCCAACTCGTGTTCAGCTTTGATCATCTGCACTCCCACTGGCTTCCCTTCCTCGTGCTTGGGATGTACCTCTAAGTGCCTCTTTTCATATTTTCAGAGGGGTTCTCTTAGTAGCAATCCCATATGTAGTAGCTGATTTCGGCTCTAATAGGTATTCTTGGCAATGTTGGTTGGCATATGTTGGAATACAGTTGTGATTATGGAAGTATACGGATAAAGTTCCTGTTGACTGACTTAGTTACCTTCCCTTTATGTACCTTTGAATGTCTGTTTGGTTTGATGGTACCCCCATTGCTTGAGAATGAAATCTATGAGTTTATGTGCGACACTCTGAGAGGCACCACTTGGGCGTGTGGGCTTTAGATTTTCAATTCCTTCCAGACTGATTATAACCTTTCATGTGTGTTTTCCACCTAAATGACTTCTGTCAAGTTGAAGATGAGTAAGAACATAGTAGAATTTGGTTGCTGTTGGTATGGCTAGTTTTCCTGATTACTTGGTATTTCTGTGTGGTCACCTTTGTCAAACACAACATTGTGTGATCTGCAGGGATGATTCCTGAAGGAAACTTGTTATGTGCTTTCCCAGTTCTGATGAGATTTACAATTTGAGGAGCTTTTGATTAGACATCTATTTTAAAGTGCTTTCCTCATAAAAGCTGGACTTAGAAGAACGTTTGAGACTTTCTCACTTAAACTTGGGATCTAACAATCTTAATGGAAGTTTAGGGCTTAGATTAGCCAAGCACCTTTCCTCCAGAGGGGAGGAATAAACTGCCACTAGGGAGACATGTTCCCTAATTGGTCACTTGATGCATGGAACATATTTGGGAGTGTTAAGTTTTGAGTTAAGAGAAGGTGATTAACTTTGTTTCTGCCAATATTGTTTAATAAGAAAACAGTATTAGAACATTAAGCGCATTCTTGAGGAAATGGCAGTTTATCACATTCAGACTGTACCTCTCTAGTTTCCCTGTTTCCTTCCACTAGGATTAAAATCTGTCACCTTTTCTCATTTCTTTCTTGTACCCATTCCTGCCTGGTCAGGACTGTTTGGCTGGTGGCTTAGGCCCGCCATACCTGGGCTTCCCTGCTGCCTTCCTTCCAGCTGTGTGACTCCCTCTTTCCCCTTTCCTTCATCTCTTCCCCGATGGCCACCACCTGTCGAATCTGCATTTAGAAGACGGTATCCCATTGTCTTTTTCTCCAAAGCCTCCAGTTGGGTCCTGCTGCCCACATACGCCATTGCAAAGTCTTTAAGACATATTGGTATTGTGCCTCAGCCAAGAACACGTCACAGTGACCAGGCCTCGTTCCCACACAGGGTAACAGTTCCTCACTCGTGTTGTCTTGTCATCCCCACGCTGAGGACCTGCCACTTTTATGAAGCTTTTCTACCTGCACCTAGGAGGGTCTGTGGCACATACCACAAGTTTTACGGTTCTTTGTACACCACTTCATGTATAATCACTTTAAGTCAACTGTACACTTCTTTTCATTACCCTGAGCAGTACATAACAGAGAACCAAGCTGATAATAGATACCTGACATTTGTTTTTGAGATGTGTGTGGTAAATCTCAATAGATAATTACTAGTATTGGGGTTGTTGACCTTCTTCTGAGAGAGAAAGAGAGAGGGAATGCAAATTTGTTTTAACTTTGTCTGTGGGTCCTTTTGAAATCTCTCTTGAAAGCTCCAACTCAGTAGTACATTTCAAACTATTACTAGAGGTACACTTCTTCGAAGGAGCCAGTTTAGAGAATTTCTGACTGTGCTGTGACATCTTGGTTACCCTGGAGAAGTCTTCAGAGGAAGCTGCTTTTAAATGCCTGCATGTGGGCCCAGATCGGGAGTCAGAAGGAAGGCCAGGGGCATTTGGGCAGTACAACCAGTGCTTGTCTAGATGCTGCTCGAGAAGCGGTGTGTTCCAGAAATATTGGTGCTCATCTGGGGAAAAGAATAGAACGATCTTGCAAAGTTCCTTGAGCTGTAGTCAGTGAGCAGCCTGTTCTCATAGCCTCTGTAATCAAAGAGCTCTTATTTCTTCCTACATGGAAGAAATCTGCCTGAATCATTCAGAAGGCCATTCATCCTGAACTCTGGTTAGAAATAGGTCCTTAGATCTTGATTGACTTCGTCAAAGACATTTTCTATTTAGCTGACTTGTCACTGCACATTCCCCCTATGCCTGCACCAATTCTGGCGAGGCTGAGTCAGAGACACCCGCTGTAGTGCTGACAGGGTCTTGGTGTGCAGTGTAACTCCCTTCTCACTGTGCACCCCTGGAAACTGGGGGACAGGCTTCCCCAGACCCCTGCAGGTAGGAGCTGAAAGGATATGCCTTTCTTTCCGGGAATCTGTTTGTTGAAATACCATCCTTTGTTAGCTTCTATCATATTTTATAAACTTTTCATTTAGAAAAGAGAATAGCATCATGAAAACCTTTGGCACCGAGTGCCCCACTGTAGTACTGTTCATCACATGGCAGTCCCCTTTACTCTCCTCCATTATTTTGAAGCAAATGCCAATAAACAGCTGCCCAGACTGTTCGTAGATTTTATAATGTAGGCTTGTATGTGGAAATGTGTTTCCCTTAGGAAAAATTTGAATGACTGTATGCCACATGTGACGTTGATGATCTTAACTTACTGATTTCCTTCCATTCTGCAGACTGCATTTGCAATAGCCACTTTGTGAGAGCAGGGCAAAGACTGGGGCAGCTCCTACCCAAGAGCTCCTTCTCTGATTATTCACTAACTGTACAGTGAGCTTTCTGTACTTTTCTGTGTATATTTCATATTAAACAAAACAGATGGGCCCTACCCCCAGATTGATTAAAATTCAATCCAGCCCTCAGATATTTAGGAACCAGGGAAGCCACAGGCAATGAAGTACCTGGCCCTTGCGAAAAGTACATCATGAATACACTGCAAGTGCAGTGGAGGGTGCATTTCTGATTTCCTGAAGAAGGGGGCGTTCGAATAGATTTAAATAGGTGGAGATGGAGCAGGTAAGAGTGAGTGTAGCCACCAACGTGAAAGCACAAGGTGAGTTTGGGGAAGAAGCATCACTGGGAGATAATTGTGCAGAAGAATTGGGCCCACGTTTTAGGGGACCTTGAATGCTAAGGATTCCAGTTACTAAACCATGTGCTGAGAGGCCCTAGGGTGTCACTGTACTTGTTTTAATGTTTTGAGAGAAACACCGTGATACTTGACAAGTGTCAAATTTCATGCTCAAGGGAATTTGTAGTTTTAACAATAGATTGTGCTGTATTCCTTTCAGTGATGTTTTGTATCTTTGCAAAAGTGAGTTTTTGGTACTTGCCAAATTTTGGCATGTGCCAAAATTCAAATACCACATGGAAATGCATGTGGAATGTTAACAAGGGTGCAGTGTCCAGTCCCTTACAAAATTTGGAAGTGGTGCAGTCCAGGTACCAATAGGTATGTACATCCCATTGGTAAGTAGTTGTGGTTAAGAATGAAATAAAGCTTTTTCTTTCCATTTTTGTGATCCCCCCATCCCCCGAAAGACTTTTCAGTTGCTAGACCCTAAGTACTTACTAAGTTGTTTGGACCTAACTATTGAATAAATGAAACTGTTGGGTGTTTCTTTTGGCCTATGGCACTGGGAAAAAATTACAGAGACACGAAAGGTACTGTGAACGAGAAAGTTTGGGGAACCTCTGACTTGAGCCACTGAGAGAGAAGGAATTCAGTAGGCAGAGAGGAGTCATTATAGGCTTCTGTGGAAGGGAGAGGCATGCACAGATTTGCCTTGTCAAACCTTCTTAGCAACAGATGGAGTGTGGATCTGAAAGGCAAACTCACAGACATGGAGAGATGTGAATGGTAGGACCACTTTGGACGACTGTTTGGCAATTGCTTATCAAGTCAAATGCAAACAATATGACTCAGCCATTCTACTTCTTAGATATTTTCCCAGGAGAAATGAAAACAGGCTCAAATAAAGACTTGCACACAAATGTTAATAGTGGTTTGATTCACAATAGCAAAACCAACAACAACAAAGCAACTAAGACAACCCAAATACAAATTGTGGCATATTCTTAGGGTGAAATACTATTCAGCAATAAAAAAGAGTGATATATACAACAGGGATGAATTCCAGTAATGTTATACAGAGAGAAAGAAGCCAGCTACAATACCAACTGTTTGGTCTCCATGCAGATAGAACAAGCAAAAAGAATCTATCATTGGTTGTCTGGGGTAAGGATTGAAGTATTGAAACCAAAAGGGTATGAGAAAATGTTTGGGGTGTTGGAAACCTTCTGTATCTTGACAGTGATGACAGTGACAGGAGTGGATATGCTTTCAAGATTATTCAACCCGTGTACTTAAAATGGATGCATTTAGGAAAGAAAGGGAATCATGTACAGAGGAGAGGGGAAATTAGAGGTTTTATAGGCAGAAGGGGCAGTGAGGTAGCCAGCAGAAAGGAGGAGCTGGAGATTACAGACAGAGGACTGCTTGGGGCCCAGATGGAAGTGTGAGTATCTGGGCTTGAGGGTTAAAGCCTGTCCCTTTACCAAAGACTGGAAGGGAAGGGTGGAGCGGGCAAACTGAGAAGGTAAAGGGTTGGCAGTCTCAGTAAGCTCATGCAGTCCCCCTGTGGCACCGAAGGCAGATTCATCTGTGGTAAGAAAGGGCCTTGAGGTGAATGGTTGATTCCTTAACTCAATAAGGTAATCAAGAGCAGAAGCCATTCTGTGGGGAGGCAGGGTTTGAAATAGCAGCTAGGAGGGATGGGAACCGAGGTCAACCAGAAATTAGATAGATAGAGCTAATGGCCTGAGACCCAACTGGCCATATGTGTATGAGGTATCCCCACATATGATTGCAGTATTTTCTTCAACAGTGCTCAGAACCTGGATGGAGGAAAGAGGCTTTCTATGTAGGTCCTGGGTGGAGGGTTGATTGTATGTCTGCTGGATGATTAGAAGTGATCAAAGATGGATATGAGGCTAAACAGGAAGGAGAAAGGAAACTAACAGTTGCTCCATTCAGCAGTGCATTAAACATCTTCTGTGTGCTAGGCACTGTTTTAGATGCTAAGAACAGCAGACAACAGGAGATAAACCAGCTCTCTAGGAGCTTGCAGTGATAGAGTTGGACATTAAACAAGTTGGCAACAAAATGTAAAGATCTTCAGAGGTGCTGAGTGTCATGGAAAAATATTAAGCAGAGAAGAGGGATGGGATATCCCAGGGGAATAAGCAGTGGTCGTGGAAGACCTCTGTGAGATAATGATATTTGGTCAAAGACCTAGGCAGACAGGAACAGCCAATGCAAAGGCACTGAAACGGGGCATGCTGGCAGAATTCAAGGAATGCAAAGAGGCCCACATGGCTGGAGGCAATAGGAGGATGGTAAAAGGTGAGAGGAGGATTGCATGGGATTTATGGGCTACTGTGTGACTTGACTGAGCGAGATCAGGAGCTAACAAAGGATTTTGAATAACCAGAAGCATAATCTGATTTGTTTTTAAAAGGGTCACTCTTTTCTGTGTCAAGGCACTGACTGAAATTCTTAACAAATATTTAATCCTCATCTAATCCACAGAGATGCCACATAAAGTTGGTGTCATCTGTTTTTTTCCCCCCTTTACGATGAGGAAATTGAGGTTAAGAGAGATTAAGCTTTGCCAAAGTCACTCAGATGGTCAGTAGCAGAGCTATGATTTAAGCCTACATTTGTCTGATTCCTAAGACCACAGATGAGGAGAAAAGGGAGGACTTGGAACACAAGGGGTTCTGTGATATTCAAGGGACACTGGAAGTAGGAAGCAGGGTGACAGTCCTTGTAGAAATAGACTACAGGGTTTGGCAGTCAGTGGCATGTGTTGGGGAGAAATAGGTGTCAGCAGTGTATTTGAGTCTTGGCTATCCTCTAGGTGAATGGTTGATCCCTTAATTCAATAAGGTAATCAAGAGCAGAAGCCATTCTGTGGGGAGTGACCTGGATGGTGGAGGTTGAGGTGCTGGTAGGAAATAGTGAAATGTCTAGTTAATTGATCTAGAGGGAAGAACTCATGGTGGGGACCTAGAATCCACCTCTTAAGATTAGAGAAGTGGATATGCTTCCTGAGAGAGAAAAGAGAGGCAGGGGTGAGAACATGGAAATGCCCTTCCAGATTTAAAGCAGGAAATAGGAACAAAACTTCTTATGGAGATAGAAGTGTTTAGGAATTTGGACAAAGGAATGATATAAACATCTATTTTGTCATTTCAGCCTCAAATTAGCAAGGATGGTTAGATTAGCACAACCCAGTAGCAGCCAGGACGCTGGTTCCTGTGTGTGGAAAGGCCACACTAGGGAAGCACTGTCGGGTCCAGCGGCTGCTCCTCCCAGGGCAGCAGTGAGCGGGCTGCTCTCCTGAGTTGATCCAGAGACCAAACGTTGATTGCAACAGTTTTCCCTGTAACCTCATTTTTAACTTGAATAACACTCATTTTTACACTTGTGAAGGAAACCCCTCCCCCCTTCTTTTTCCTGAAAGTAAAACAACTTGTTGAGGTTGGCATTGACCCTTATCAGGCTCCATATAGATAGAGTGGCTTATTTTGCAGTGGTGTTTGTGTACAGCCTTACAGTTTGCTCAGTGTGTCTTTTCCCATGGTTGAAATCTTAAAGCAAGAATCTTGCCTGATACCAGTTCTCATTAACAGGTCAAAACCACCATATTTTCCTGTTGATTTTTCATTGTACACTTTCAGATAATGCATTTTGTTTTTATTTTGCTGGCTTCCCAAAGTGTCTTTAACCATTTTTAGATGGAAAAATTCTGAGCATATGTACAGAGAATAGTAAAATGCCTCCCCAAAGTTCCATGTTCCATCTTTAACAGTTATCACCAGTCTGCCACTTTTTATCTGTCCCCACATATATTTATTTTTTTATAATATTTTCAAGCAAATCTTGGATCCAAATGATTCTTTAAGAAGAAAATTATCTATAGAAGATTCTTTGTTGTACCTCTGAAGCCACACCTCAGCTTGCTGGCCCCTGTCAGAGCGGCCTTAGTTGTTGGTTTTTACCAGGTCCACACATTTACAGAGCTTATTATCTGGGTACCCATTTTCACTAAGCAGATGGGGAATGCTAAGGTGACCTTAAGCTCCTCCTTCTGGACTTTATCTCCTCCTGGACTAGAAACAAGCATGGTTCTGACATCCCAATGTGGGAATCCTTCCTTGTTTCCACTGGTGTCCTGTGTCTTACAGTATGGGGCACATCTCAGGGCCTGAGGCCTCAGGATCAAGTGACCCATGGGGAAGCTAGAGAAAACCAGGAAAATCAGTATCTAAAGACGAGTGGATAAGACTAAGCAAACATTGTACACAAAGATCAACTTATAAGCAAGTATTCCCGTCATGTCACTCTCCATGTTTTGTTTCTGGTGATTGCTAGATGTTGACAGTGTCCTTTTAATCTTTGTTTATCTGTGATAGCATTAAATGACTGAAATGAACATAAAAGATGCCTTTTTTAACCGCCAGCTTTCTTTGGAATATGACAGACAGTCTTGCTTTTCCTGGCTTGCAAAACTTCAGGGCCACATTGAAGTACCTGGGTCCTAATTGCACCTTGACTAGTTTGTTTCAGTCAGTGAGTGCCGTGCACCTTATTTCCTGTCTCTTGCATCAGTCTGTTTGTGAGAGTGTACCGAGAGGTGATTAATGGGAAAGATAAACATATGCTTACTGACTGAAAGTTCATCCTGTTTCCTAAAGTGTTTTTGGTTTAGTGAATTGTTTGTTTGCTGCCCACAGACCACATCTGGTGAATGTACTTCTGTTGTAGTGAGCACCGTATGTCTTTGTGTAGGAGCTGGGCTTTTAAAGCAAAGTCAACATGTGATGAAGCTTGATAAAGCTTCCGTCATCGAGAATCCCAATTGGCAAGGGGGATTAGACAGCTGTCTGAGACCATAAAGCAGAGCCTCCTGGGTCTGGGAATCTACATACAAAATCCTATTAGAATGTTCTCTGAAGTTGTGTACGGCACAGCTGTAGCCATAGGGTTTTGAATGTTGGCAATAACTCCTCCAGTCTCTTGCCTGAGGATTTCAGATGTGTTCAAGCTCATGCCCTCTCACCTCTACCGCCATCCATTCCAGACAGTCAGGAACCACCTCTTGATGTGTGCCAGGAGAATCTAGGGAGACATTTCCATTTTTAACTGTTGTAAATATGAAATTGATTTAGAGGAAAAACAAAACCCTTTTTGCAACTTAAAAAGTAATGCTTGCACTTGTAGAAAATTTGAGAAATATAGAAAAGGTTGGTTATACTCCCACAGAGATAACTTTCAATTTGCATTTTGGTCTTTCCATCTAGTTTTTCTTTGTGCCTTAAAAATTTTCCCCATACTTGCATTAATACTCTACATGCAGTGTCATAACTGAATAAAGATTCATACATGTTTAAAACTCTTATTAGCACCTTTAAAAGCCTTAATTTCCCATAAGTGGACATTCCATAATTTAAACATATTATTGAATAGTTAGATATTTGTAATACTATTGTGAGCACCTTTGTAAAAAAAAAAACATTTTCTATATTTTATATTTTTAAAATTGGATTTTAAGGAAATGAAGCCAAAGGACCCAAAGGAATCAATGCTTAAAAGATCCAGGATTGCCACAGGCTGCTTCAAAGTTTGTGTACGTCTACCATCAGTCAGCATCAGTTCTTTACCCACAGTTTGGCATTTCATAATGGGAATTTCTAGTGCTATTCCAGGTTTCTTTTCTTTTTAACATATAGTTTTAAAATTTGCTCTAATTAGTTATACTATTCCAGGTTTCTGACAAGGTAATGATTTGGATTTTAGAAGTTCTCAATGTGCCAGATAGAGATGTTGTCACTCCTGTCTACTGAGGATAATGACTAGTTCTTTCTTCTATATCTACCCCACGAGTGACACTCAGGTTTCTTAACAGCCGTTCCATTCTGGGCTCAGTTCTCAATCCAGTCTCAGGGACCATCCTAAGAGCTTATGTTGGTGTCTTTGTGTGTAGGATTTCTAAAGTGCCCTCGAAGATGTTATCTCACGTATATCAACCTCTATTATCAGTACAACTTGTCACTTGGTCCTGGGAAATCTCTGGAATTCTTGACATTTTCCAGTCTGATGATGCCTTTGTTGTTCTTTTGCACAGACCCAGTCCTGCAGGTCCCGACGCACGTTGAAGAGTAAGTTTTCTGATTTGCTCTATATTTCCCTTTAATTCATTATCTTATTCATTCAATCAACATTTACCAGGCTAATTGCTGGGAGTACATACAGGCACAAGTTTAAGGTATAAGAAGAATTAGTGAGGTATATAGAATGCTACAGATGATATGATGGGGAGAGGGTGCTGTGATCCTTGGGGAGAAGAGGACAATGTGTTAAAAGAGTTTATCTGAGATGAACCTTAAGTTGAGATTTGAATTTAAACTTCCAAAGTCTGTATCTCTTGCTGGGTGTGGTGATACACTCCTATAATCCCAGCTACTCAGGAGGCTAAGGCAGGAGGACTGTAAGTTTGAGGCCAGCCTGGACAACTTTGCCAGACCCCATCTCAAAACAAAAAATAAAAAGGGCAGGGGAGTGTAGCTCAGTGATAGAGTACCACTGGGGTCAACCTCAATACTGCAAGAAAAAAGAAATTTTGGATCTCTCCCTCTTCAAAGTCATACAGAGGAGAAGACTGACCTACTTCTAGAGTATATGTATTACAGGGAAATCCAGATATCCCCTGTACAGATGATGGCATGTCCTAAATTGCACAGGGACTCAGCCTGGGATTTTTGGGTGACTCTCATAGTTCAGTCTTTAGCAGATTAACTGTATGGAGGACCACCTCCCCTTGGTTTAGTGGGAAGCTGCTGACAGAGATCCCAGTCCATCTCCCTGTCGAGTTCTCTGACGTCAGGTTTTCTGAGTCTGCTTTTATTGCCTCCATTTGAAAAATAAACATTTGTTCAAAACTAAAGTTAGATTTGTTCTACTTGTTTATATACCATGACATACTATTAAATATTAATTGTTGATGTTCTGTGCGCAGTTGAGGAGGCGATTGGAAAGTAGGCGTGCTAGGTCCTTTTCACTTACCCTACCCTCATCCAGAGTGCTTTGACCAAATGACAACTTATCTTCTACGGTTTCTAATGATCCTTCCTTTGTAGGTTGTTTTTCTCCACTTATACCATAGGGTGTTTTATTTATTTGTGGCTGACATGAGCGAGCAATAGGTGGAGTTGTCTTCTACTCACTCACATCACACCCACTCCTGCTGCATGGTGACTTTGCATGGCCTTGATATTTAGTTGTGTGCCCTGGGCTATACTTCATCACTAATACTTTTTATTTCATCTCTAGGCCTGCTTTCCTCCCAGATCCCAATGATGGCAGCCTGTATACACTTGGGGGCAAGAATAATGAAGGCCTAACGGTGAGGATATTTAGCTTCTTTGTGTACCCTGGAGGGTTCTTAACTGTGTCCTTAACTGTGTCTGCATGCCAAGGTCTGGGAGTTTGAAACAGACTTCTGAGGATTTGATTCAGGCAGTCTGGAGTGGGGCTTCGGCACCAGTATCTTTTCACAGCTTCCTAAGTGAGTTTTTAATGAGCGTCCAGAGTTCAGAAACAGACCCAGAGCAGCAGATGCTGGTGGCCCAGCCAACACACTGGAAGGATAGAGGGGTCTCTGCAGTGGCAAGATTGGCTCCAATCAGAGACTTTCAACTTGGGAGGAGGGGGTATAGTTTGAAACACTGTCTCCACCGCCGTCCCATCCTTCAGGGAGACCTGTAGTATTCACCCTGTCTCCGTTTGAGAGTCTAGATCTGTGTTTGTCACCCTTTGCTTCACATCATAATAACCTAGGGAAACTCTGAAAAATGTCTGAGCCTAGATCTCAGTCCAGGAAAGTCCCAATTTCATTGATCTAAGACATAAGGATTAAAACAAAACAAAACAAAACTTCCCAGTAATAGAAACAGACCCACATACATGGATACCTGATTTATACAAAGGTGGTACCACAGTATGGTGGGTAAGGAGGCTCTTTTCAGTGAATGGTATAAGTCAACTGGGATATCCATAAAGAAAAAAAAAATAGCTTGACTCCTACCCCACACTGTCCACTTGAAAATCAGTTCCAGACAGATTTAAGACCTAAATGCAAAATAAATAAATAATAAAGCTTTAAGGAAAGAGTAGTGAAACGTCATCATGACTTTAGAGTAGACAGAATAGAATATAAAAAAAAATTAACCATAAATCTAGGCAAAAAATGATTAAATTAAGAACTTTTTACCCTGAAGAAAGGAAACAACAAAGTATTTATGTTCTATTTAACTGTTTAAGGATTCAAATTCAGAATATTTAAGGAGCTCCTGTGGACTGTTAGAAAAAGACAGATGACCCAACAGAAATGGAAAAGAGGACATTTAAGTGATGAATAAATATATGAAAAGGTGTTCAATTTTATTAGTCATTAGGGAAATTCAAATTAAAATCACAGGGCTGTGCTGTTACTCAGTATGCATACAGCTGTTCACCAGCATGATTAAATGGGAACATTAAAAAAAAAAAAAAGGGAAACGTATGGTGGGATGTAGAGCAACCAGAACTGCATCCTCTGCTGGTGGAGATAAAAGGTGGCACAACTGGTTTGGGAAACTGTTTGGCAGCATAGAGTCCATAAAACCTGGTAACCATCACCCAATATAAACTCAACAGAAATGCATGAAAGTATACCACATCAGACACCACCCAAATGTAGAGCAACAGTATTTATAATAAACAAAAAGTGGAAACTAGCCAAATAACATCAACGGTAGAAAGGGGTAAATAACGGGAAGCTGGGGGTGGTAGCACATACCTTTAATCCCAGGGATTTAGGAGACTGAGGCGGAAAGGTTGTAAGTTTGAGGCCAGCCTCAAAAACTTAGCAAGACCCTGTCTCAAAACAAAAAAAGAAAATGGGGTGTGCCACTGGATTTGATCCCCACTACCACAGGGAGAGGATAAAAAAGAGTTGAAGGCAATGTTTGCAGAATTGTTACAACAAGGATCCGAGTTAGTCAAAAGTACAAAATAAATGTTTAATAAATAAGTACAGAGACAGTCATGCAGTGAACTCTGTGACAGTGAGAATTAAGAGTGTGTGACCTTACACAACATGGATCTATCTCACAAATGCAATGTGGAGCCAAAACATCACCAAAAAGCTACATTCCAAATGATTCATTTATATAAAGTTCAAAAGCAGGAAAACCTACTCTGTGTTGTTTTGAAGTGAGGATAATAGTTGCCCCAAGAGTTAATGGCTAAAAAGGGGCACAGGAGGGATCTTCAGGAGTGCTAGAAATGTTTTCTTCATCATGTGCTAATACCATGAGAATATTCACTGAGGTGTGATTAATAATTACTGAGGTGTGTGATTGTGTTTTTCTGTTTGTGTATCATGTGATTCATAGAAAGTTTGAGAGATTCTAAGTTTATGAGATTCTAATACATAGCCAATGATGAGAACCATTGGTCTAAACTGTAAGTGGATTATGGGTACTAATTTGGGTATTTTAAAATTAGTTTTTGAGCCAGGCATTGTGGTGCATACCTGTAATTCCAGTGACTAAGAGGTTGAAGCAGGGATATTGCAGATTTGAAGGCACCCTCGCAACTTAGTGAGACCTATCTCAAAATGTAAAAAAATAAAATAAAATAAAAATATCTTGGCACATCCTCAGCCCTATTTTGTATTTTATTTAGAGACAGGGTCTCACTGAGTTGCTTAGTGCCTCATTGTTGCTGAGGTTGGCTTTGAACTGCCAATCCCTCCTGAGCCACTGGGATTACAGGTGTGCGCCGCCAAGCCCCACCACCTGGCAGCATTTCTTAAGCACCTTGTTTGTCAGAAAATATTGAGCCTCTCAGCAGCCCATAGATGTTTTCCCCATTTTAGAAACTGAGCCCAGAGAAGTTAGGGAATAAGTCTGAAGCTTTTAGGACTGGAGTTGGGATGTAAAGAAGTCTAATTGAAGAGGATGCCCTTAACACCACCGTGCCTTCCTATGTATTGTGGCTTAGTAATTCCAGAGATCATAGGTTTCCCAGCCTGGGCCTCAAAGTAGGAGGGCTGTGGCAGTGCTCAGTTCAGGGCCCAGGACTCCAAACCAGAGGACTGGCAACCACTTTCTGATTATCAGAAACATCTGGCAAAAACCCAGGCATTACTGCCTCCGAATGGCATTTTGCCTTTTCTAAGGCTTAGTTTGAATGTTGAAATGGCAGGAAAATCCAAATTATTGATTCAGTTTATAGTTCTGTTTATCAATGCTACAGAGAAATCTTCTCTTGGAGAAAAAGTAGCAGCATTGTAGCCTGGAGTTTCTGTAACAGCAGTATCTGTAGAATGGTTTCAGAAACACAAGAGTATTCCAAAAATAAAGTGTACTGAAACGAGCATAGACAAAAGGACTTGTCAGATGTCAGCTGTAGACGCAGAAGAGTCAGTTTTATGATGAAACATGTTGAAACATTTGGATTTCTTTTGGTTTCTTTTCCTGGCACCTACCATAACTTCCTTTTTCAACCAGAAAGCTCAATTTTCTTGTTTTTCAGTAGAGAATGATTTACTGAAGGAAATACCAAACTTCTTTTTCCACCTCCAACTCTTGTGTTGCCCATGTAATGGTGCCTTTTTTCCCTCCAAGCTTGAAGCTTGGTTGCAAGGTTGTTTCTCTTTAGCATTAAAATCATGACCTCCTCCCACCTCTAAAAGGCATCATCATCCTTCTACCTAGTCTAGCCAGCTCTGGGTCACTTTTCCAAGATGGGAGAATCCTTTCCACTACCCTTAGAGCTACCAAGATAGTGTAATTCTCCATATTTGTGTTCTCTTCTCAGAAAAGGCTTATGTCACACCTGGTAAGTGCCTGGACAGAAAGCCTGGCCTCCTGTGTCAAGTAAAGGAGTTAGTATTTACAGAGTTCAGAGGCCAAGGCCTTTCAGTAGTGGATGGAAACACGCCCACCCCCCTCTTCTTGGGTTCCTATTAGGAAAACTCCCATCTGTTAAGTGTTCTTTTCTTTAGCAGAACTGGGTAACAGAAACAGACTGCCCAGTAAATTTGTAATAATTGCATAAGACTCGGTTAACTTATTTTTTCCTTTTTAAGTTTTCTTTACTTTTTTTTTTTTTTTTTTAAAGAAACTTCCCTTTACCATCCCAGAGTTGGTACAGGCATCCCCATGCCGAAGTTCAGATGGAATCCTCTACATGGGTAAGTTCCTGTTCTCAACACTGAAACTTGGATCACTTTGACAGAGAGTCCTGGAATCTAGGCAAATGGCAGTTGAGAGAGAGGGCTGCTGTCGTCACCCACTTGCCAATCCTTCTGGGAAAGGTCTTTCTTGCCTTGGTCATACTGCAAGTGCTGTTCATGCCAGGATCGGCTGACCAGTTAAGAAAGGGTTCCTTTCACCCAGAAGAAAAACTGACACCGTAAATATGGTTACTCATTTAACAAGCTTTTAGTTGCCGGTCTGGCCTATTCCTGTGATTTCAAAATTACAACATCCCAGCTGCAACTGTGTGAAATTTAAAGTGAATACAATTGTCTGAGCCAATGAAGGAAAGCTAGGCCCTGCCTATTAATTATAGGGTTTTCTTCGTATTTCCTGCTATCAGAATATTTGGTAGAAACAGCACTTAGCAGCTTGCCTAGATAAGCTGCCTTTATACCTCTGGGGTCACAGCTTTTAAAGCATCAGCTCACCTGCTTTTCTGTACCATTTTGCTGCCAAAATGTCAATAAAAATGCATTTGTAATACAAAGGAGAGCTGTATTTATCTTGAAATCATAGCAGTAATAATAGCCTGTGTTTATATAGCAGCTTTCTTTTTGAGGAACTGAAAGTGCTTATTGCCTGTTCCTGCCTCAGGAGCTTTATATGGTTTTCTGGGTCTCAGTGCAGGCCAGCTTTTAAGTTTTTGCTGGCCACACTGGGGCTCTTGCTTCCTTCCTTCAAAATGAGGAATCCCCAGCGTATGGATTCAGAAGAAATGACCAACAGGCTTTTTTCTCTGGGCCATGCCAGGCCCATCCAACCATCTTCTGACCATCTGTGTCACCGTTTCCCATCTGGTCTTCCAGCCTTTCCCAGCAATGTGTCATTTGTGGTCTACTTAGGACATTGTGTTTCCATTATCTTTGTGTGATGCCATATTAAGTGAGTTTATTAAGTATATTTAAGAACATGGTAGTTCCCCAGTCTGTCCATTAAGGTAGTAGCTGGGTTATGCAGACTGCAGTTGTCCTTGATATATGCCATGCCAGATGGAAAGGATTCATGGTCACAGCTGATTGGTGACATTCTCATTCTACCTTCAGTCTTTTTCATATTAACATCCTACTGAGAATAGAGAGTTCACAATGTGTGGACAAGTTGCATACGTGTGGGATCAGCATGTATGCCACATGTTAGAACTGAGTGTAGCTCTAGCAAATTCAATGCCCTGTAACCTTCCTAGATCTCATTGTTCTACTTCCAAAAGTGCTTGGACGTAGAATACTTTTGAGGTCATAGCTTCTGTGAATATGTTGACCTTCAAACCAGAGGCCCATGCACTGCCTCACCATTCCTAGGATGCCCTGGTGTGAATAGCACAGATACGAATGCCTTGGGTTTCCCTCATACTGGTGTTTGGCTGTGCTGTTCACCTGTTCATATCTTTTAATCAGCTGACCAAGGCGAGGGGTATGACCTATGGCCTGGGAATAACTTACTGACCCAGGGGGAAGCTGAGGTAACTTTGGCCTCATTAGCATCAGGTTACAACTAGCACTACTGACCAGTCACAGGTACTAGCTAATTATAGTTAGAAACAGTAACTATAGATCCTCTTCACATGTGGCTTAATTAGTAGGGATGTTAAGAAATATGAATTATGGTTATCAAGGAGATGAACACCTGAGTACATTTCTTTAGTATTTGGCACCTTGTCTGCGGGAAAAGGATTGTTCTTTACAGGCCAGAGTTTTCATTAAAGGCCATTAATCAAGCAATAAAATCTAACTTGAAAGTTAGGAGAACTTTTTTTTTACTATAACTTAGTTATTGGATTTGGAGAAATTTTTATGCCGATGATCAGATTGTTAAGTGATTGTAAGACCCAGTAGCCTAAGAAGTTATCTCCACATTACCATTTACTTTATCACCTTCAAAATATCATAGAAATGTCTTCAACATTATAAGAATTTCATTCATAGAGTAGAATATCTAAAACAACTACTTAAGCAGTGATAATTTTTTCTGTATAGAATAAGTGTAAATGACAGAGTATCCTGTGACCTTTAGGTAAAAAGCAGGACATTTGGTATGTCATCGACCTCTTGACTGGTGAGAAGCAGCAGACTTTGTCATCGGCCTTTGCAGATAGTCTCTGCCCATCAACCTCTCTTTTGTATCTTGGACGGACAGGTAAGAAATGAACCTCCATTTTGTACAATCGACCTGTTTCTAGAAAGAATCTGATAAAGCTCCCCTACCTGCCTCTGTTCCTGACCTGGTTCTCCAGAAGGTGGTCAGGGCTGCCTTCTCCGAACAACCTTAGCTTCTCTTTCTAAGACCCTGCAGTGGCCTCCATTGCCTAAAGGATGCAGTCTAAGCTGCACCATGACCCACATAGCCCCTCTGTTCAGCTGTCACTTCTCAGCCCTCACTGCTGCATTTCCCTCATTAGAACATTTTCCAATTGGGGTGAACTACCTGCAGTTCTCAAAATAGCAGTGCTATTCTTTACGACTCAGAATGGGGTATCCCTTCTGCCAGGCATGCCTGGTGCTGCCTGTATGGTAGATGTCCTCTCTTCCTCCACAGCTGCTCAAGAGTTCCCTTCTCTGTGAAGTCTTTTCCCCTGCCTCAAAGCTCCCACCCTGCCCAGGGACACTCGACTCAGCTCTCTCATTCTGGGGACACATGTAGCAATTGACAGGCCTGTCATAGCAGCCATCACACCCCTGTCATTGTCCCTTTACATTCATAAATAGCACCCACTTCACCACACCATTTTCTGTTTCCTTTTTTCCCGTCACCTTCTTAATGCTTGTTATTATATATTTATAAGTTTTATGTGCTTGTCTTCTGCCCCACTCACTAGAATATCAGTTCTCCTAGGGTAAGACTTTATTTTGGCTCTATCTCCACACTAGACATACTCCCTGATGCACAGTAGGTGCTCAGATATTTAAACAAGTGAAAGAGTGAGCAACGTCTTACTCATTTTCATATGTACAATACCTCACATGCATCAGGATCACCATGAAAATTATTGAACAAAAGTTAAAACTAAAAGAAGACTCAAAAAAACATCTAGAAGCAAAAAATATTATACCCAAAACCTACGATCTTATAAGATGTACAATTATTATATGTCAGTAATATTTAAAAAAAAATAGGTAAAGCAGGTCATTAAATGAAAATATTTAAAAACCTGGGATGAATTCATGTACAGTTGAGCTCTAAACTTAGGTCTAAACATTCAGGCAACCTAAGCTTTGAAGAAAGAGACAGAACCTTCCTCAGATGCTTCAGAAAACAGTGTATTTCTACAAATCAATGAAACCGATCTTGGTTCCTGTAGCAGCTGGCTGGCCTTACCTGTCCTAGGAGGGAGGTCATAGGCTGCTGCCTTGTAACCCTCCCCCTATAAAAATCAGGCGTTCTAATTTTCAACTGTTGTAACTGCTTGGGATTTGTTGGCTTACCTTTTCCATCAGGTAAAACCTTACAGTGGTCTCAGCTTTACCCAGGTGTAAAAATCATGGAGTTCCAGGTAGAACTGGGACATTTAAGGGAGTTGGGCTATGCTCTGGCATTAGGTGCACATGCATTACTGTGTAAAGCTATTGTTTCCATTTTATTCCTGACTTTCTGGGTAGAGGATTCAGGAAGGGATGGGTGAAGACAGTCATCTCTGGCTCACCTGTGTCTGGGACCTTGGTCCACCTCCATGTGACTTTTCTCCACACAATAGCCTGGACTTCTTAACATGGCAGCTTGATTCCCACTTGATAAACATGGATGTTGGAATGCCTTATAAGGTCTGAGCTTAGAAGTCCTAGAACCTTACTTCCACTGCATTCTGTTGGTGAAAGGAAGTCACAAAGACAGTCCAGAGCCAAAGGTGGAGAAATAGAAAGAGTGACTTGCACACTCCTGGGAAGAATTGTAGGTGGTGATCTTCAGATATTGCCCTACAGTCTTCCCTCAGGCTACAGTAGTTTACAGCCCTTCTGCTTACAGAATCTACTCGCCCTTCCCAAGATCCCCAAAGTCTAGTCACAGCATTATTCTGAAGATTCAACATCATGGGGTCTGTGTCAAAGTAGGAGCCTCCTCTCATTAGGTGAAGGAAAGAGAAAAGTTCTCTTACTCTCCCACCTGCCCCTTCCCCCAACCCAACATCAATGCTGAGATAGGATAGCTGTTGTAACAATTCCCGTTCAAAAATGGAAGGAAACCGAGGCACATAGCAGATACTGGTCCTTAGTAATTCTGAAATCCAGCCAGGTACATGTTTTCAGGTTCCCTTACTCTGGGGGACAGGGAATTTTCCTTGATTAGGGCCTAGTTCTGCCCTTCAGGATTGGTTTTATTAATATATTGTTCTCAGTTGCTCTTGGTTCTGTCTTTCAAGAAATCCTTCTTTTCCATAAAAATGGCTATTTTTTAACTTTCTCAATCTGTCCTTTGTTCATTGAAAGTAGGGAGTCCAGAGGTTTTCTTTCATTTTAACTATCTCTGATCATTATAGTCCATGGTGATATTTTATTACTCCTTTAAAAACTTTGTGGGTTTCTCATGTGTCAAGTTATAGTCTATACCATTGGATAACGGTTGTGCCTTTGAATCCCTACTTTGGAATGTGAGAGTGCTACGGCACCACAACACTCTTAGGGTTCTTATACCCCTTCTTACCTTACAGAGGGTCTGAGAGATACTACTTTAAATCTTCCTGAAGTTTCAAGGAAGGGTCTCAGTAGATTCACTCTGAGTTAGATTTTGACCCTGACCTGAGGCCCTTTTTTTTTACAGCTAGTGAGTGCTTTGGATTTAATCTTTGCCTTGAGGTCATTTTTTTTCTTTTCTTTTGTTTTATTTGTTTTTATTTTTTATGAGAACCCAGTTCCTCACACATGCTGGGCAAGTAACACTGAGCCACAACCCCGGGCCATTGAGGTCATTTTTTTACATTGGGCATCTTTTCTAACTGGAGAGCCAGTCTTGGATCCTCTCTTTTCTCTATGTTCTTGATTAAAAGCTGAATGATTTCTTTAGCTCATTGTCTTGCAGTATAGCGTACATGGCTAAGAAAAAATTTCAGCATTTTCTGCCTTTTATCTAGAAATCTCAACCAGATCCCTGAGTGCATTCCAAGTTACTATAAACAGTAGTCTCACTAATTGTGTCACATCGATGGAAACTCATAAGCTGGGTCTTCCCTTTTCAGGTTACAGAAATGGTTTCTTCACTTTTTCAAGTCTCCACTAACAGTCCTCTTATTAGCCTCCAGCCTTCACCTCTCCCAAGTCAAAGTTACATGTTTTAGGGTTTTTTGGTGGCATCATTCCCCTTCTAGGTAATGATTTCTAATGTCATATAAATATTGCTACATAATAAATCACCCCAAAAGCTGGGTGGATAAACACAACTGTTACCTTTCTTATGATTCTGTGAGCTGTGAGTTACAGGGCACAGCAAGGGTGACTTGTCTCTGCTACACATGCTGGTAGTTCACTCGTGTGTCTGGGACTATAGTTCTCCTGCACATGGCTTTTCTTGTTCCACATGGATAACCTGGTCTTTTTAACATGTAATTTAGGGAGGATTTGTTTGTTGTAACTAGATAAGGTCAACACTTTAATTAGGTGCTAGATCCCTTTGTGATGATGGACTGGTCTGTGTTCTTCAGAATATACCATCACCATGTATGACACCAAAACCCGAGAGCTCCGCTGGAATGCCACCTACTTTGACTATGCAGCCTCACTGCCAGAGGACGACATGGACTACAGTAAGTGCTCCTCGTGGGCTGCATGAGGTTGGCAGGCACAGTCCATCTATGGGAAATGACCTCTCCAGAAAGAGGATTTCCTTAAGATACCCTTCATCACTGGGTTTTGGGCTTGCTGTTGGCTTGTAGTAAAAATGTCCCAGTCAATATGACAGGGCCTGGGTGAGAAGTCTGAGGGGAACCAAAGTAGAATGGTAGTGAGTTTAGATGAAGAGGAAGGAGGGCATACCTTGTTGAGTCCCTGTGTGTCACAGAAGAAATTTACAAGCCTGTGGACACTATAATTAAACATCAGCACATAAGCCAGGCACAGTGACACATGCCTGTAATCCCAGCTACTCTTAACATTGAGGCAGGAGGATGGCAAGTTTGAGGCCAACCTCAATAATTTAGTGATGACTCTGTCTCAAAATAAAAAGGGCTGGATGTGGGCTGGAGATGTGGCTCAAGCGGTAGCGCGCTCGCCTGGCATGCGTGCGGCCCGGGTTCGATCCCCAGCACCACATACCAACAAAGATGTTGTGTCCGCCGAGAACTGAAAAATAAATATTAAAAATTCTCTCTCTCTCTCTCTCTCTCTCTCCACTCTCTCTTTAAAAAAAAAAAAAAAAGGGCTGGATGATAGCTCAGTTGTAAAGCACCCCCCAGGTTCAGTATCCAGTACAGGGGACTGGGGGCACAGCATGTGTCATTAACAGCTTCATCAAGAAGGCTACTCTAACTGTGGCTCATCCCCTAGTTATTTCTCTAATCTATACTCCTCCAACTCAAATGATAACTAAAAACCGATTTGATCATCTTAACCTTAGTATTCGAAAATATGACTCTGCCTAGAATATTTTCATCTCTCTCTCTCTCTGAATGCTTCTTTGTGAGTGAGGTACTCATAAGTCTGATTTGTAGCTTGATCTATGGATTTCAAACAATGCTATAAAATTTCAGATTAATAGGCAGCTCTATTGTCTCCTCTCTCCTTAGTATTTACTCACTTATTAAACAGAATAGCAGAGAACATGACTGAAGAAATTGCCTTTGGGGGAATGGTCCTATCTTAGGTTTATACTGCAGGCAACCCTCAGTGTCTTGATATCAGGGAACCTGAACAAGTTCATGGAAACCATAAATTGTTCTGAGAATATTTTAGAAGTCTTGTTTTCTCTGAGTGACCGCAGCTTGCCAAGAGAGTAGAGGATGTGGTTGTGGGATAGAGTGAGACAGAATGTACTTTTGTTGTTTGATCTTTACAGAGATGTCCCACTTTGTGTCCAATGGTGATGGACTCGTGGTGACTGTGGACAGTGAATCTGGGGACGTCCTGTGGATTCAAAACTATGCCTCTCCAGTGGTGGCCTTCTACGTCTGGCAGCGGGAGGGTCTGAGGAAGGTGATGCACATCAATGTTGCTGTGGAGACCCTACGCTACCTGACCTTCATGTCTGGGGAGGTGGGTCGCATCACCAAGTGGAAGTACCCGTTCCCCAAAGAGACGGAGGCCAAGAGCAAACTGACGTGAGTCAGGGAACTCAGGGCGGAGGGTGGCAGCTGTGACACTGGCATTTAGTGTACCCTACATTGGAGGAGGCTAGGGGGCAAGACAGATGTCTCCAAGGCCCTGAGGAACATCATGAGCCAAGACTGTCTCAATTAGAAACCCCAGAATATAAATACCAGGGGTTACCCCTGGATGCATCAGAGCTCTTGAATGTTAAGTCAAAATTTGGGGTGAGAATGAGAAGGAAACTGCTGAAATAACTACAGTACAATTTGGCTATATCTCTTGTGGAAATAGAAGAAATCTAAATTATTTATTTATTTGTTTTTGGTACCAGGGTTTGAACCCCAGAGATGCATGACCACTGAGCCACATCCCAGCCCTTTTTATTTTTTATTTTGAGACAGGATCTCACTAAGTTGCTAAGGCTGGCTTAAATCGTCCTGCCTAAACCTCCTGAGTCGCTAGTATTATAAACATGCACCACTGTGCGTGGCTAGAAATTTATTTATTTTTTAACTTCATGTATTTTCTAAATTTTTATTGTAAGCTGAGTTCATTTTAAAAAGCAGAAGAAAAAAAAGTGGTATGATATATCAAAGACTCAGTAGGCTGTGTTTTCCATCCCAGCCTGCTAATAACCTGTCACAAAGTCACTTAACTATGGCTAGCCTCAGTTTCCCACTTTACAGAGTTGTGGGAAATATAAAGAAGATAATGTACATGAAAGTGTTGTCTAAATTGTAAGACACTGCTCCTATGGAAGGTGTTTGTTGAAAGAGGCTTGGTGATTTAGTGTACCCTACTGGCTCCACAAAGGCTGTACATAGTAGTAGCCAGAAGCATCTAGAGGTGCAGCTCCCACTGTTTGTACACTGATACCGTCATCAGCCATGGCCCCATCCCCTCCACACTGCCCCAGACACGGACAGACCACCTAGCTAGGGGACTGGAAGTTCTTACAAATCCCTCCGCTCTGGGCATCTGGAGGAGAGCAGTTGACTGTTCCTCCAGGCCTCTGCTGAGCCTCTAGAATCCTTAAAAAGCCCCGAGACAGCATGGTGGTAACACTGGGGGTAGTGGTATGGAAATGCGCTGATCAGGATCATTCAAGAGTCAAACACAGTGGGTGCTAAGCTGACTGGTCATCAGATATGGTCCTTTACACTGAGCAATGTGTAGCCCAGCCCTGGCATTTTGCAGATGAGGAAACTGAGGCTCACCCTTTGGCAGCTTGTCTGTATTTTGGAAGGCAGCACGTGAAGCTGGAACCTGAAGTCCTGCTGTCCTATTCCTTGACGGCACCCCTGCCTCACACCCAATTCTCTCCTCCATGCCCAGGACTAATGAGGCTGTTCCTGTGGGCAGTATTCAGGGTTGACTCTGCTTTCCCAAAAACTCTCTTTTGTGGGATCTATACATGAAATGACTCGAACACATGTGTCTTTTCTCCCAGGCCTACCCTGTATGTTGGGAAGTACTCCACCAGCCTCTATGCCTCTCCCTCCATGGTGCATGAGGGGGTCGCTGTTGTGGTGAGTCTGCTGCGGGGCTCGCAGATACAGCCTTCTGTTCCTTTTCCACAAAGAACGACTTTGAATTATATAGGACATCCTGCTGGTTATGAACATGAGACACAGAGCTGAAAGTTTCAAGAGCAGCTTCTGCACATCCCATATTCTATTTTGATGTGCAACAGAAGCAGCCTCCTAAAGGCGGAAGCATGGTTATTCCATGTTGCTCTTGTGTTCAAATCTAAGCTCCCAGGTGGTGTCCAGGCCCTCTTCAAGCCAGGACCACCAAGTCCTTGCAGCACCCTGTTAGTGTAGCCAAGTGCAGCTTCTCTCCGGTGCCCAGAGTTCTCTGTTCATCTTTCATCTGAGCATTTATTGGGACTGACATCACACTTCAAATGCCCTTCCTTCTTCCTTTTCCCTAATTCAAATCCCTTACATTCTTTGTGACCTCCCCAAGCCTCTGTGGACCTCACCAGCCTGCTGTGAGCAGTCTTTTCTTTGAATGTCTAAGGCATTATGATCCCAGCAGCTCACCCTGACCCTTCCAGTATCTGGGCTCTTTGGTTGTACCTTGTCTTCCCAGCGAGTTGGTTACTGCTTGTGTGAGCAGGACAGTGCTGGAGCCACCTGGGCACCTAGATGGAATGGTTTCCATGAGTTGCATCTGTTGTGACTAGTAGACAGCCACTCACTCTCCTTCACTTAGATCTTCTCATCATTGTTTCTTGAAGCCTGTAACACACTGGGTGGTCCTCAGAACCCAGGTTAAGAACTGAAAGGGTGTCAGTGGAGCAGTCCTGTTCTGAGAAAGCAACTTCCCTTGCCTGGTCCTAAGGCCCCTGTGTCTTGCTCTGAGTGTCCTACACTAGAGCCCCACACTAGACACGGCTCATCTGGAAGCATGGCAGATCTATCAAGGCTCAGGATAATGGTTGGGGAGGTGTTCTGTGGGACCTGGGGAACCTGCTCTCCTGCAAGGGCTCCTGGACTCACCATGCCGTGTCTCCACAGCCTCGTGGCAGCACTCTTCCTTTGCTGGAAGGCCCCCAGACTGATGGTGTCACCATTGGGGACAAAGGGGAATGTGTGATCACACCCAGCACAGACCTCAAGTTTGACCCCGGACTCAAAGGGAAGAACAAGCTCAACTACTTGAGGAATTACTGGCTCCTGATAGGTAAGAGCTGGTCTCCAGAGGCAGCCTTAGCTAATGGCACACTGCCTCCTGGTGGACAAAAGCTGGCCTTGCTGGTTCTAATGCTCCTGGCTGAAGGTACTGTGCTCTGTCACTTCAAGGTGGTCTTTAGACCTTGGAACATATTTTACTCTCAGGGAGATTAAACAGGATAGACAGGTTATCAAAGACGTGAGAGCTCTCAGAAATTGTTTATATAGTGTTCCAAAATTCAGGTTCACAGTAACAAACTTTGTGTGATTACCTGACAAAAATGTCTATTTCAGGGGCTGGGGATATAGCTCAGTTGGTAGAGGGCTTGCCTTGCATGTACAAAGCCCTGGGTTCAATCCCCAACACCAAAAAAAAAAAAAAAAAAAAGTCTATTTCTTATTTCTCACAGAGACCTTGTATAAGGAATCCTCTTATTTCTGTTTTATAACTAAGGAAACTGAGACTATTTCTATGGGAAGTTGGCTTGGAGTTCATGTGGGTGTGGAGCCAGGAGAGAAGAGGTTAAGACCAGGAGAATTGAAAGCCATGCAAGGTCAAAGTCTGCCCTGAGCCCCACTCTTTTCCTTTATTTTTCCGTTGTTGCCATCATCACTAATGGTCCTGAGGTTGAACTGGAGGCCCTGCCAGAGGTTATAGGGTTAGAGGCAGAGTTGACAGGTGAGAGGCGTTGTGTTCCCAGAAAGTGTCCTAAGTAATTGAGCAAGATGGAGTTTTCTTGAATCCCTTCTGCTCTTCTTATTTTTCCTTCTCTCTCTCCCTCTTCCCGTTCTCACACACACATACACACACACACACAGACACACTCCAAATGCGCTGTCTCCCAGGTGAAGGTAGGGATGAATCCCAGCGGGGCAGGCCAGAAGGCTGGTAGGGATGCCAGAATGCCATGGAAGCTGACAAGGCTTCTTCTCCCCATCCTCTTCCTCGTGGCACCTGCAGAAAGAGGTGAGAGCTGGAGCTCTGGCACAGGGATGAGGACAGCTAGGAGATCCCATACCTAGGAAGCATCATGACCTACCAGGCAGTGGGTCTAGATGGAGCTGTGTGCCTAGGAGCTGTGGTGGGGAACCTGGTGTGCCTGAGCCCTGAGGTGCCCTTTACAGGTTGCCCAGCTCTGTTTTGTCTTCCTCCTGATTCTTTGTATCCGCTTTTTTTCTTATTGTTTTTAACAAATAATAGGCAAAGGAGACAATTAAAGATTTCTACTCTTTTCTTACAGAAATAATTTGGGATGTATGCCCAAGTGGACCCATGTTGGAAAAAAAAATAGCTAATTGAGCAGAGGCCATTAAACTTACAAGGCTTTTCAGTTTTCTGTACCAGTTAAGGGGTACATGAACTGCCTGCCAGTGATGAAGAAGTGACATTGAGGAGAATACAAAAAAAAAACATGGGGGGAAGGTCTTTATGGCTAAGTTGTAAAATTAGATCCCTTTAAAATGGTTTGTCCAAGAATGAAAACTAGGAAACAAATTATAAAGAAGTAGTTAAATAAGGATCTCATAATTCTGAGGTAGGTACCCTCTGAGGAACTCCACAGGTAGTCATTTTTAAATAAGGCAGAGGGAGTACTGACAATCTTCTTGCAGACTAGGGCTATGTGGTGTACCTCTTTACATCCATGTATGTCCTTCAGTTTGTTTTTTGTGAAAGAGATTAAAGACACCCCAAGTTCACGCTCATTTTAAAGACAGAATAGCCTCATGAGCTCGAGAGGCATAATCTATGGTTGCCCTAAACAGTGGTCCTGACCTGTGGTGTTCCCAGCATCACCCCAAGTTTGTCAATGAGGCGTGGACCATCCCTGGAGGGCCTGATGCCAGAGGTCCAGGGCAGGGACTGGCCATGTGCTTGTGGAGTCTGGACCTAATTGATGCTGATAGATAAATAAATCACAAAGGCCAGGTACTATTAAGAACTGTAGGAGAGATGGGGTGTTTGGGCTTAGGACTTCCATAGCACCTTCTTGGTAGGCGTCCTGTAGATAGGTGGGAGCATTAAGTGTGAGCGTTGGGGAAAGGGGCAGGTAGGATGCTGCAGCAGAGTGGCGTGTGGCACCTCATTTCTCTTAGCTGTAGTTCTCTTGTCAGTGGCCTCAGTTACCTGCAGTTATCCACATTCAGATTCCTGAGCATACCAGGGGTCTGAAGTGGGTAGTCACAAGGTGGGTGACCCTGCCCCTGAGCACTGGCGTGTCTCAGGGATCCTTAGTAATTGTTCAAAAGTGGGTTTCCTTTCAAGATGATGTTAGGCTGTAGGTGAGAAGAGATGGAGGCTGGATGAAGGACTGCAGGGGGATTTTCCAGGTCAAGAAACACTCAGCCTAGACTAGATCCTGCTAGTTTTCTTCTCCCATTTGTGTCACAGCTTCTGATGGGTTTGGGAGAATAATGGAGAGGTCGTAAGGTGAGAGAAACCTGAATCAGTGAGGTGTGATCCAAGTGAGAAAACAGAATAGAGCCTGACAGCCGGCAGCCGTGATGAGGAGGCCATTTTAGGCCACACTGGAGACATTTAATTTGAGATAAGTAGATTATCAAACCACATGATATCTTAGGTCCCAATTTTAGTCACCTCTCTTTTCTTATGGTATTTGAATCCATCAGATGCTCAATAAATGTGTATTGAATGATAGATAGTCATGAACTAGTTGTGAGGAGAATGGTACGTGGGCATTCAGAGAGCTGCGACACCCCACATCCACCTGGCAGATGTGCTCTCTTGCTGTCTTATGAGTGACTCACCATGTCCTCAGACAGAAGCTGAGGCTGGGGCTGGCACTGCACTGAGAAGCTGTGCTGCTCAGAAGGGAGCTGGGTAGTGATGGTGCTGGGTAGAGCGTGGAAGAAGAGCTCCTTGGACTCTGAACAGGCTTCCTAACACTTCACCTGTGACCTGGGCACGGAACCCACACAGGCCTCACTTTGGGACACTTCACAAACATCTCAAACCCTCTCACCTTTATTCTCACTGTGAGACCCACAGTACTATTTTCTACCAAGTAATGACATTTCTGTTTTGATGAGATTTTTTTGGTTGCTGCCTCTCATTTTCTCTCACTAGATGTGAGGGTAGATGTGAGGGTTTGCCTTGTGGAACACCTCAGCAGGTGGTGACTGTTGCCTGAGTTTAGTGTTGAATGTCACCGCTGCTTGGGAAACTGTTCTCAATCAAGGTTTGTTTCCTCTCCCAGGACACCATGAAACCCCGCTGTCTGCATCTACCAAGATGCTGGAGAGGTTTCCCAACAATCTACCCAAACATCGGGAAAATGTGATTCCTGCTGATTCTGAAAAAAAGAGTTTTGAAGATGTAAGTGAGGAGTGGCCAGCTGCTGGCTCTCCTGCCAGGCGTTGGGGGATAAGGCAGTAGACTTTGCCCTGCCTCAGAGCTCACAGTCTATCTGGAGGGGAGAGGACCGCACCAGAATCCATAGCAAAGGAGATAAACTGTTCAAGGCTGCAGGGGAGGAGCAGGAAGTAATTCATGAAGGAAAGTACAAGAAAGGCCCAGGAGGGAGCAGGCCTGGAAGAATGGGGTGGGCTTGGCGTGATGGGTGCGAGCAGGAAGGTCCTGGAAGGAAGGGAAGAGCAGAGGTGAGAGCCTGGGTAGGAATGAGGCTGGGATGCCCAGAGCTGGGCTGTGAGGAAACAGGCCCCACAGGATCCAAGGCTGCCAGGGAAAGAGCTGAAGGAAATGAGCCAGGGGCAAAAGGGAACCACTTCCCAAGTCTCAGACAAGCCTGTTGGAGGGGTTAGGGCTTGGAGAAGAGGGGAGACCTGAAGTTTTATGAAGCCAAGGTCAGACTACTGACAGTTTCCTGGTTTGGTTGCTTGAAGTGGCAGAGGCTTGGTCTGGCAGGGCCCCAGAGCACCTGGAGGGTGGTACCTCGGGCACAAGGAAGTTATTCAGGTAGCAGCTGCCCTGAAGTGCTGATGTGGGCTGTGGAGACAGGGTGTGCTAGTCAGGGTCTCAGCTGAGAGAGATGGCCCACACAAACTAGGGTAATTTGAGAATTACCCTAGTTTATTAGTGGCAGGACTGTTCAGACAGGTGTGGACAGTACCGGGGGTCTCATGAAAGGGCAGAGAGTGGAAGGGAACCCAGACCAGGAGCTGAGAGCGGCGATGGAGGGATGCTCAACCCAGCAGAACTCCTCGTTCTCCCGCCTCTGTCTTATCTGCTGGTGCTCCCTGTTGGCTTCACCCAGTCAGAAACCAGAGGTGTGGGAGACCATGACTCTGGCCCCTGCAGGTCAGCCTTCTGAGGACACAGCAGGTGCCCTGTGAAGGAGACCCCACACCGCCAGCTGAAGTCCTTACTGAGTCGTTTGGACCTCACAGCTGCTGCCCTACCATGGGGGCCCAGGGATGGAGAAGGTGCCTGGGCTAGGGGAGGGTCAGGAATGAGAGCAGCTGCTGATGTGGAGCCCAAGGCCACAACAGATTCACTTGAGAGACTTAGGTTTTATCAAGAGGCAAAGGGTGATCATGGTCTCTTAAGAGTTCAGGGCACAGTGTCTTTATCCATCACCTCTGGAGGCAGCCAGGTTGGAGAAATACACTGATTCTTAAAGCAGTGATTTGAATAGCATTGCCCTAAGAGCTTATTAAAGTCGTGCATATTCATTATTGAACACTTAGAAATAAAACTGTAAAGAAAATAAGACAATATCCTTAACGTAACACCCAGAGGTAACCACAGTCCAGACTTATATATTTAACCACCTGGTCTTTAGCCACAGTTCTTTTGAAATCCATCAAAATACTCTCGCTCAGGCAGTAATGAGGCTGACTCTTTAAACAAACACTCTCAAGCAGATATAGACGAAATGAGTATGGTTGCTGGTCACATGCTCTGCAAACACTCCTTAGCCGCCTGCTACACACCAGGCTGCCACACTTTCCATGCACAGTGGGAGATACTGGGTGGAGGTGTGAGCAGAGCTGGAAGTGCCTGGGAGGGCCCAGGGAGCAGCAGGGGAGAGAATAGAATGGTGTGGGAGGCTCACAGCCAGAGGGTAGGGAATCCCACTGGGATGGGAGGCTGTGTGCTCATCTAGTTGGGCAAACAGAAGAGGAAGTACCTGGAGCACTGGGTGTATGAGAGGCGACCAGCACATTTCTCAGGGATTCTGAGGAGCTTGGAGCTTTATCTGATTTGAACCTTCTAAATAAAATTTTCTTTAACAAAGACTTCTGGTGCTTCTTAAAAGCTTTAGGAAAATAGTAGAATTCTTGAATAAATTATTTTAGTTTTGGAGTTACAACAAAAGTTTATATGCAATGTAAGAAAGCAACTTGATCTCAGCACTGAAGGGAGGAAGGAGGGAGGGAAGGAGGGACAGAGAAACAGGCAGCTTCATTACTTTATAGGCATATGGGGGGGGGACTTTCCTTTTCAGTATGAAATTGTATCATCATATTGACTGCCAGCTTTTCACCAGACATTGTTACAGATGATTTCAGTTTTTCCAGACATCAAATCTAGGGTCAGAGGAGGAAGTTTTTGCCTTCATTGAACATTTTCAAAAGAATATCAGGTCAGATGTGATGGGACACACCTGTAATCCCAGCAACTTGAAGGCTGAGGCAGGAGGATCACAAGTTTGAGTTCAGTCTGAGCAATGTAGTAGAACCTGTGTTAAAATAAAAATTTAAAAAGAGGCTGGGGGTGTAGTTCAGTAGTAGAGTGCTTGTCTAGCATGCATAGGGCTCTGGGTTCCATCCCCAGTACCACACACACAGAGAAAGAAATAATATCAGAGTCTAAAGGCACTTGCAAAAGTATTTTGCTTTGAAATATGTTTTTGAGCAATGGTAACATCACTATAGAAACATGTGGTCTTTCAGAGCCATTGCCTTGGAAGAAGCAACAGTTATCTGATGATGTAACTTTGATGTGCTCAGAAAAAAAAAAATCCAGCACATTAGAGAAGGGTCCAATTATAACAAGGGATTCTCTTGATCTTTTACCTCACCTATATCTGGCCAGAAATTCTGCAATGACATAGTGATTCTCTCCTACACAAGGTTATCAACCTGGTGGATCAAACAGAAAATGCACCAACCACTATGTCTCAGGATGTGGAAGAGAAGTTGGCTCATGCCCCTGCCAAGCCTGAGGCTCCTGTGGACTCCATGCTCAAGGACATGGCTACCATCATCCTAAGCACCTTCCTGCTGGTTGGCTGGGTAGCCTTCATCATCACCTACCCCCTGGTAAAACTCAGCCTTCCCCCCTACCCTCACCCCACTGCCCAATCCGTTCCTGCAATTCTCCACCTATCATCTTTATCAGACAAAAATGGCCAATGCATTTCTTTTCACATTTCAAAGTCAATATTTGAACCAGATGTGGTGGTGTACATCTGTAATCCCAGCTATTCATCATCGGTTCAAGACCCAGCCTAGGCAACTTAGTGAGACCCTGACTCAAAATGAAAAAGAGACTAGGGGTGTAGCTCAGTGGCAGAGCACTGCTGGGTTCAACCCCCAGTACCACAAAATTAAAAAAGAAAGAAAAGAAAGAAAGTCAATATTTGCTTATCTTAAAACAAATTTTGTAGTTAGAGATGCTAGTGTTCTAGATAAGGACAATTTTGTACCTAAATCTTAATGTTTTAAAAAAAAACAGATTGTAAGAGCTGATTTATAAACCTGCCCTCAGATAATTTTGAGTAGTTAATTATGCCTTCTTTTTTAAGACCAGGGATAATAAATAAAACCCTTTCTTCCCTTGAAAATTGCCTGTTAGGTCAGTGAGAGCAAAAATGGTGGCGTGGTGATTCCTTTGACTTCTCAGTTGGAAATAATTGAGTAAAAATTCTGCCACTGAGCGGGCAGCGGGTGGGATGAAACCTTGATCCCTCCAGCAAGTCCATGGAGCATCAAGTGTTGCCTCCTCAGAGCAGCAGCGCTCAGGCAGCCCTCGGGGGCCTGGACAGTCTATTCACCTGATAGTTTTTGAGGTCAATAGGCTCTGGGAACCTAAGCCTCCTCCCAGGGTGCTTAGCTAGTAAAAGGTGTTTCCAGGACTTCAACTCAAGGTTAAGAGAAAGGGAGCTAGAAAACTCACCTGTGGGTTGTGGCTGCACTCAGGCCCCTGTAGTCATCCTCCTGCGCCAAGTAAGAGTGATCACAGATTACTGCCTCTTCTGATGATGCTAGAGTGAACCTCTCAGGGTGCTGGAGAGGAGTGAGGGTTCAGGGAAGCAGCATGATAGATGAAGCCCCATGCTGCCTTGTCACAGCCATGTGGCCGGGGCGGGTGGCATTGAGGTTCCAAGCCCCAGCTTCCTAGCTGCCTTCTGTGGGCCACCCAGGCGCTGAGCTCCATCAAGCACACAGCTGTGGGGAGCTGGCCTGGCCCCATGCACCACATTGCCTCCCACCTCAGAACATCCTCCCCATTCAGTGTCACCTTTGCAACAACTCCCAGGCTTCCATAAAACTCCTGAATTCTAGGATTAAGTAGAAGCCCGTTCCTCTGGGCCAGTCCTTCACCCAGGGTAGAACTTCCTCTCTCGCTTCTGCCTGGCAGCCATTCAACCTCCACTGGCCCCTCCAAGGTTGGGGCATGGCCATACTGGGAAGGGTCGCACTGGCAGAATGACCTCCAGTCATTGGACAGATTGTGCCTCTCTGTGGCTTCTCCCTGGTTTCATGCCTAGGGTCACATAAAGTACACCTGGTCCCCTGCCTCGAGGAGCCACTTCTTTCCTGTGCTTGCTTCCCTGTAGAGTACCACAACACCTACCTGGATGTGTTTGTTTGCAGAGCATGCATCAGCAGCAGCAGCTCCAGAACCAGCAGTTCCAAAAGGAACTGGAGAAAATCCAGCTCTTGCAGCAACAGCAGCTGCCCTTCCATCCTCCTGGAGAATTGACCCAGGACGTCGAGCTCCTGGACACATCAGGCCCCTACTCAGAGAGCTCAGGCACCAGCAGCCCCAGCCCATCCCCCAGGGCTTCGAACCACTCGCTGCACTCTGGCAGCTCTGTCTCCAAGGCTGGTGCCGGCCCCTTCCTGGAGCAGGATGAGGAAGGTAAAGCCAGTTGCCATTTTGGTGCTGCTTTCTCTTTGTGTTGAATTCTACCTGAGACCGTAGAGCACACCACATCCTTCTGCAGAGTCTGCTTATCTTATCTCCTTGACATGATAAAGGGCCATTTCTAGAAGGTTCACAATAATGCAAGGAAACAATACAGGGGAGGAGACAGCAGCCCTGGGCATAAATGGGCAGTGAGCCCTGCTGGCCCTTGTGTGGAGCCTCTTAAATCCCAACTCTTCGTTTAGAGGTCAGGAAGCTGGCAGCCATTTTAGCTTTGAAATTCTTTAGGTGGAACTGTTTAAAACAATCTCTTCTTTTTCTCCTTTTGTGCCAGATGAGGAAACCAGCATGGTGATAGTTGGGAAAATTTCTTTCTGTCCCAAGGATGTCCTGGGCCATGGAGCTGAGGGCACAATTGTGTACCGGTGAGTAGAGTGCCGGTCCTGTGCCCTTCCTACCAAGTGTGTGAGTGCCTGTCAATTGCAGGCTGAGAGTCAGGCTCCAAGGGCACCACAGGATCAAAGTGGTGACCATGGCAGGTGAGACCCACATCCAGGAAGCTTGTGCACTAAAAGAGAAGTGATGTCCATGGGGCTGCTAGTGGTCAGTCTGTGAGACTGATAAGGTGACCTCTGTGTCACAGGAGGACACTGTGGGTCCTTAAGTCTCATCTCGTTTCCATAGCCTGACTTGCACCAGTCAAGCACAACTGTTGCTCCTTGTCCTACAGGGGCATGTTTGACAACCGTGATGTGGCTGTGAAGAGGATCCTCCCCGAGTGTTTTAGCTTTGCAGACCGTGAGGTCCAGTTGTTGCGAGAATCAGATGAGCACCCGAATGTCATCCGTTATTTCTGCACGGAGAGGGACCGGCAGTTCCAATATATTGCCATTGAGTTGTGTGCAGCCACCCTGCAGGAGGTGGGTATGACTGGCCTTTAGGTGCGAAGGGCCACTGACAGCTTTGCCATGACCCCTGTGGACAGCCTCCCTTCCCCTGTCAACTGGGATGTTGTTTTAGGGATTGCCAATTTATTATTGTGTTTTATGAACCTGATTGAAATTGCAATATAGGAGACTATCATGCTAAGTGAAATAAGTTAGTCCCAAAAAACCAAAGACCAGATGTTCTCTCTAATATGCAGATGCTAACTCACATTAAGGGGGAAGGTTGGGGGAAGAATAGAGGTTCTTTGGATTAGACACAGGGGAATGAAAGGAAGGAAGAGGGGAGGGAATAGGAAATACAGTAGAATGAATCAGACATAACTTTCCAGTGTTCTTATATGAATACACAACCGTATACTCCCCATCGTGTACAACAAAACTGGGAAGTTCCACTCCACACATGTTCGATATGTTAAAATACATTCTATGGTCATGTATAACTAAAGAGAACAAATAAAAAATTTTTAAAAATTATAGTACAATGAAATGTACTCCTTTTAAATGTATAGTTTAATGCACTTTGACAAACGTATATGTATCCGTTTAACCACTAACACCAAATGTAGAATATTGTTGTCACTCTAGTTGTATGTGTTTGTTTGTTCATTTATTGGTACTGGGGATTGAACTCAGGGATGCTTTACCTCTGAGCTACATCCCTCACACTCTTTTTTTAATATTTATTTTTTAGTTGTACACAATACCTTTATTTTATTTATTTATTTTTATGTGGTGCTGAGGATCGAACCCAGGACCTTGCATGTGCTAGGCGACTGCTCTACTGCTGAGCCACCGTCCCAGCCCCATCCCTCACACTCTTTATTTTTTATTTTGAGATAGGATCTTGCTAAGTTGCTTAGAGCTTCACTGAATTGAGGAGGCTTGCCTCAAACTTGGATCCTCTTGCCAATTTTAACTTGGGAGGCTAAGGCAAGAGGATCCATGTGTAAGGTGCACCACACCCAGCTCACCCCAGTTTTAATGGAGTGGTCTTCTGAACATGCCTGGACAGTCTTGGTTTGCAGTTGGCATGTGTCTCCCCTTTTGCCTCCAAGGAACCTGTTCAGTTATTATTCCCATCTCTGGTCATAGCTGGTGTGTGCTTGGAGGTTGCTTGTTGATGAGTGAAGACTGTATAGTTATCCAGCAGACTTATTTCACTCTGTTCCCAGGCTTACCTTAAAATATTTCAGTATCATTTGGATTCCTCTGCAGGCTTACCTATATAAGACAGTGAACTTGAATGTCTTGCCGTCGTCGTCGTCGTCTTCTTCTTCTTCTTCCTCTTCCTCTTCCTCTTCCTCTTCTTCTTCTTGACAAATCTATATTTTTATTTATTTATTTTTATGCGGCGCTGAGGATCTAACCCAGGGCCTCATGCATGCGAGGCAAGCACTTCACCCCTGAGCCACAACCCCAGCCCCCGCCTTCTTATCTTTCTTATTGTGAATTAGTACATTGGAGCTTTACTTATTTGTTTAAGTCAGTCTGTAACTAGGAGATCTGTTGGGAAATATGGATTTCAATAGAGAATGTTGGTAATAATGGAATCAAGAAGGAGCTCGGGATCTAAGAAGTCCTGAGGGCTGCGCTATGACCTTGCCATTGTGTCTTTTGCAGTACGTAGAGCAGAAGGACTTTGCCCACCTTGGCCTAGAGCCCATCACCTTGCTGCAGCAGACCACCTCAGGCCTGGCACACCTCCACTCCCTCAACATTGGTAAGAGGCTCCCCAGGGGCCAGGTGGGGGTGTCTGCCTGGTTAGCTCTTTACTACATCACAGTTGTACAAGGGTGAAGAGGGAGCCTAGGTAGTTCCTTGACAAGTTGGGTTAGAATATAAGAGGGAACCTTACGTAGTTTAAAACCTTTAGAGAGGATAGTGGGTATATTGGGGTTTGACAAGAACCCATTTCCCCCTTATGGGAGGCTGGGGTTGCTCATGGTAAGCACTGGATGAATCTGGAATTCTCTCTTAGTTCACAGAGATCTGAAGCCCCACAACATTCTCCTCTCCATGCCCAATGCACACGGCAGGATCAAGGCCATGATCTCTGACTTTGGCCTCTGTAAGAAGCTGGCAGTGGGCAGGCATAGCTTCAGTCGCCGTTCCGGGGTGCCTGGCACTGAAGGCTGGATTGCCCCAGAGATGCTGAGTGAAGACTGCAAGGAGAACCCTGTGAGTGATGGCATGGCCTCTGAAGACCACAGACCCAGTCATTGTGCTCCGTAGTCAGAACCGTCAAATTCAAGTTTTGGGGGCTGAGACACATGTTCCTGGAGAAGGTCATTGCTTTAACAGAGAGCTCCTATGCATACATTTCCATATTGTCTCATACTCAGATACATGAGGGGGCAAATATGGGCAGTTGTCTGTTTTTTTATCCTATTTTTTTAATATTTATTTTTTAGTTGTAGTTGAACACAGTATCTTTATTCTATTTATTTATTTATATGTGGTGCTAAGGATCCCACAGCCTTGCACGCAAATGCTCTACCGCTGAGCCCCAGCCCCAGCCCACTGTCCTATTCTTCTAATCACTTTTAAACCGCATTTTTATTTGGGGGAACTGGGGAATCAGGGCGTATGTGGGATAAGCAAACCTCCAGTTTTCATTATTTTTTATATTTGTTTTTGTTTTCCCTACTTTTTAATTTGAAGAGTTTTAGACATGCAGAAAATTTGAATGTTATTGTGACCTATGTTCCTCTACCTGTCGATGATTTGCTATTTTGCTTTGTCTTTCTCTTGCTGAATTATTGGCATATAAGTAGCAGCATTTCAATCCTGTATACCTCTACATACAACAACAGTGTCTTTTAGGAACAAGTACCTTCTACTTGGTCACCACCGTGTCATTATCACACCTGAACATTCAATAGTGTTCTCATCCTATCACCTAATATTCACATTTCCAGTTAGTCCCCAAAGTCTTCTCTAGGGCTGGATTCTGTTTACCAGGACCCCATCGATTCTTCTACATCGCATTTGATTTTATCTTCCTAAATTCCAGCGGTCTCCCACCTATTTTGTTCCTTGTTGCTGACATTTGGAGAGGATAGGAATACCCTGTTTGGGGTTTGTTTGCCTATTTCTTTATGACAGTGTTTAATATTTCTCTCTATTCTTTATATTTCCTGTGAACTAGATGTTAGGTCTGGAGGCCTGATTAAATTCCAGTGAAATGTTTTGGGCAAAAATAAATCACAGATCACTACATCAGGAAGTATATGATAACAAATTGTACCCTTGTTATTGTACCCCTATTAGTAATGCCCACTTGAGTCACCTGTGTCTGCTGATCTCTCTTCTGTAAAGGTTCATTTCTCCCTTTGTTGTTAGCAAGTCATGTGCAGGGTGACCCTCTGGCACAGTGGGTGTTGAAGTCCTTCACCCAGTGGCTTTCATCTATTGACCAAGCTTCCTGAAGCACTCATTGCAAAGAAATCATTCATTTATTATCTGGTATTTAGCTCCAATTTTAACTCCTTTTCTATTTCTTTCTTAATCACTGTGGACTCAAGATTCAAGTAATAGTCAACGGTAGTCATTCTTTTTTTTTTTTTTTTTTTTTTTGTCCTTACTCCTTTTGATACTTGAAATGTCCCAGATTTGGCCAACAAGATCCCATTAAGCTGGCTTTGGCATCCATTTGCTAAGAGTAGGCTCATATTTAGACATCTTTCTTTATAGCATAAGTCATCAAAGGCTCATCTTGTCCCTTCCCTGATCCAGAACTGGGTCGGATGAGCCATCTCAAACAGAACAAACAGGATAGAATCCCTCTTATCCAGTTCCCTGGGGACAGCAGCCTGTCAATTATCACAAGTCAGAAACAATGATGAATTATTAAGAAAATACACACATATCTTAAATACATTTTTTTCCCCAGTACTGGTGATTGAACCCAGGGGCACTGTACCACTGAGCTACGTCCCCAGCCCTTTTTTCTTTCATTTTGAGACATGTTCTCTTTAAGTAGTGGATCTGGTCTCTAAGTTGTAATCCTCTGGCCTCAGCCACCCAAGTTGCTGGTTATTGGTGTGTACCATCACACCCAGCTTTTAAACACATTTTCACTTAAAGCAAGTTATGTAGTTCTTTAAGTAATAGGAAATTTCTGCCATAGGTGAAGGTTTTGCTTTATTTTTTTCAAATTTGGGTCTGACTGATTGAAGTTGTTCATTTCTCTCGAAGAATACTCATATGCCACTTATGATGAGGCTCAGACATTTCAAACATGTCCTAAGGGGCTTGAGAGCCCAATCCTTCGTGTCCCAGTCCAGTACTGTTGGTTCACAGCAGTTTGGTAGCCACTCTCTTTAATTGAGTCTTCCCAAAGATTCAGCAGACCTCTCACTTTGTGGAACTCATATTTTATCAGCTTAGGGAATATTTAAATGACAAGTACAAATGGCAGTAGTACATCTGGGGATGAACTGAACTGGGACCCAGGAAGGCTGGAAAGGCACATGGCTGGAGTACCCACTGCTGGACTCCACCTCTTATATTTTCCACAGAACAATTTGGGAGAAAAGCCAGGCACTCTTCATGATCTTCCATGCTGGAGAAAACAGGCCCTTAACAATGTAGTAGTTTGTTCAGCCTCTCCACAGGCCAAAACAGAACAAAACCTCCCTGCCCTCAGCGTGGCCTTTGCTGGGGATGAGAGGCAGCATGAGCTGCAGAAGGCATGGGGGGTGGCACGGCACCGTGGGAAGGTGCAGGGGCAGGAAAAAGATCCAACAATGGTGGCTGTGTTCCAGGTGTAAAATTAGAAGACCCGTCCTGGCGGGTCACTGTCTAGGAGGGACCCTGAGCTTGTCCTCAAACCTTTCTGTCTATGTCCTCATCTGGGAAGGCTCACCCCACAAGGCTGTGGTGAGGCTGAACGAATGTGCTACGATGTTAAGGGCCTGTTTTCTCCAGCATGGAAGGCAATGAAGAGTCCCTGGATTTTCTCGAAAGTTGTTCTGTGGAAAACATAAGAGGTAGAGCCCAGCAGTGTGGACTCCAGCCATGTTCAGGGACCCCCTTATGGTAGACCTTAAGGAGCATGAGCTACAAATCACACGCTGTGTCTCTTTAAAGAGAGGCTCACCTGGACACTGAGCAGTTTGACAGGATAAGTGAGAGGTGATATCAGATGTCAAAAACGACTTCACTGGAAACCTGTCAGGTGGTTTCTTTCTTGTGCCAATTTTGAACTCCAAACAGATTCCTTTACTAACAAAGGCTAGATACCTAATATGTGCTGGCACCTTCTAGGCACGAGGGCATAGCAGGGAAGTGAACACGGAGGTCCCCACCGATGAGGATTCTGCTGTTGGGTAAAGAACATCTAACTGCTAGGGGAACCACCTTCGGGCAAACACTGTTGTTTTTTAATTCGCTGTCTTCCCATATTAATGCATTTAGTCTTCACAACACCCCTTGAGAACAAACCATCACTATCCTCATCTTACACATGAGGAAGCCAAGGCACAGTGATCAAGGCCGAGAGGCAGAGCCGGCATTCCAGGCAATTGGCTCCCAAGTCCACTTCTTCCACTGTGACCAAGACTGCTGTGGGCAATTAAGATCCATCGGCTGATTCTCCCAAGACACCTCCCAGGGGCTAAAGTGGCAGCAAGTGAGGCAAGAACTCTGCCTGAGACCTCTCATGCCCTGCGTTTCTTTTCAGACCTATACAGTGGACATCTTCTCTGCAGGCTGCGTCTTTTACTACGTCATCTCTGAGGGCAGCCACCCCTTTGGCAAGTCCCTGCAGCGGCAGGCCAACATCCTCCTGGGTGCCTACAGCCTTGAGTGCTTCCACCCAGAGAAGCATGGTGAGTGGGTGGGGACTGGTCTGGCATTGCCTCTATACTCCTGCTGCTCCCCCTGGGCTTCAGGGTGTACCAGGGCTGGGGGAGGGATGGCTAGAGTTACCCTTGGAGCACCAAGGAGTTCTGAGCTTCCTGCAGAACCTGTGCCCTGGGCAAGGCCCCTCTGGAGACCTGTTTTTTCCAGCTTGTGATATAAGGCTTGAATAATCTAAGGTTTCTTCCTGTACTGGCATTTGAGAGGACAAATTGTCTGTGGTTCATAAATGACTGTGTGAGACACATTCTGTGCTGGGATGGATAGGCTCTGTCCTCACTCTCCTGGCTCAGGCACAAGTCTTTCTTCCTGACTTTGGAGTTTACTGGGTTCTGATAGCCCATGATAGCCTAATACTGTCTCTTGAAAAAAACTAAAACTAAATTATTGTTTTGCTTAGGGGTTAATTTTTCTTATTCATTATAACAAACGATTATCATAAAGGCCAATATTTCCATTATACAGTATTTAATGACTGCTCTTAACTTTTTGGTATATAGTACCAATCACTTATCTAGAAATATGTGCACACTTTTATAAAATGGGCTTAAGTTACTACTTCCCAACAGGCTCATTTTTCAACTTCACTTGAATATCTCTCCATGTCAATCCACATCTAGCCACACCATCATTTTAATAGCTCATCATCCAGTACCTGGAGACACAGAGTGTCTCCCAAGTCCCCATTATTAGTTATTTTCAATCACTCCTTTCACAAAACACACAGAGGACTCCCCTTTATTAGCTGAAGTTTGGTGTGAGTTTTTAATTATCTTATTGGAGTTAATTCCTTTAAATGGAATCCTGCATTCAAAGGTATGCAGATTTTAAAGGTTTTTGGTATTTCGTTGTGACTTTGGGTTTAATAATGGGTCACTTATATTCCTTCTTTGCAGAAGACGTCATTGCACGTGAGCTGATAGAGAAAATGATCGCCATGGATCCCCAGCAGCGGCCCTCAGCGAAGCATGTTCTGAAACACCCATTCTTCTGGAGCCTGGAAAAGCAGCTGCAGTTCTTTCAGGTACATGTGTCTGTTTCTCCATCCCAAGCTTTCATTCATGTCTTCCTGATTTTGAAAATGGAGAAAAGGACAAAGACTAAAACAAAAGACTCAGAATGCTATAACCAAAATAGAACCATGGCGGCAGGTTAATGTATTTATTTCATACTGGTAAAAGTTTAATTGGGGTTACAACATACATATAGTTAGGAATTATTATTATTATTATTATTATTTTACTGTATTTAGTGTTTTAAGTATTTCTCATGTTAGAGTTCTAAAATTTTAATGACTATTTTATCATATGGATGAGCCATAATTTTTAAACTCTATATTATGGAATTTGCTAATACACAAAAAAAAGTAGATCAGATATTACAAAGAACTCCCCTTTACCAATTCCCCACCATCAACAAGTATTAACTTTCACCCTCTTCCCACTCCTGATTATTTTGGAGAAAATCTCAGGCATTATATAAATTCATTCAAGTGTCATAAATTTGAACATTTCCCTATATTGGATTTTTATTCTGTCATCTTTTACCCAATCTCTGCTTAGCTCTCATTTTGCTTAGGACAGATTCTGTGACATTAAATTATAGAATCAATGACTGTGACTGCTTTTGGTGGTTGGATAGTCTTTGCGACTGTGTGACATCTCCAGATGGCTTTGTGGAGGTTGTGCTTCCATTCTCATGTGGTGTGCCCTGAGCATAACTCACCCAGATGCCTCCCACCGGCACAGCATGGCTCTGAAGAGCAGCCTCATCGGGTAGAGTGGCTCCTCCTGGGTCTTGGCAGAAGTGACCATCACACTGTCTTAGAGTCCCACTGGGGTCTTGGCTATGTGAAGCCCCCAGAACATAAGCTTCTTGTGGTCAGGAGTGATTACTTCATTCTCTGCTCTGTCCCCACCTCCTAGGGAGGACACTGCCTGGCCCACAGCAGGTGCTAGTAACCATTTGGTTGGATTGGGAGGGGCAGGCCCAGGGCAGCAGTGTGTAGCATTAGGGTTGATTACTGTTCCAAATTCTCAAGTCTAGGCCACTTCGATGGCAAAATATAGAATAAAGCTAAAACTTGGGGGCTGGGGTTGTAGCTCAGGGGTAGAGCTTAGCATATGGGACACTGGGTTTGATCCTCAGTATCACATAAAAATAAATTAATTAAATAAAGGTATTGTGTCCATCTACTACTAAAAAACAATTTTTTAAAAAATTTTGCACAAAGGGACCTCCGCGTCACCGTGGTTTAGGATTAGCATCTCTAAGTCATGTCTTGCAAATACAGTTGGCTTCTATCCATGTCACCTCAGAAACACATCCCTACTGTGCCCCGTATGGCAATCTAACCTCTCCAAGGCTTTTCTCTAGGATTACAGATCAGGTGTTCAGCCATTCTGGCTTCATCTTTGTCAAGAAAAAACTACAGCTTATCTAAGTCTGTGTTAACATATCTGGCTCATAGCTCCTCGTTCCCTCCAGTTGTGACCTGTTTACAGGTGGGGATGCGAAAGGCTGGTACTCAGGGTGCCTCCTGACCCTCTTTCTCCTTACCAGAACCAAACACAGCACAGGGCTTGAATCTAAAGAGGCCTCCAGATCCCATATTCTCAACACCAAGTTTTTCCTTTAAAAAGAAGGCTTGGTTTCTTGTCTTTTCCAATGTTCAAATGAGGAGTGACAACACTCCTAGTTAGGATTTGAGCATGTTTCAATGGATAGATAAAGCATGGTTTGCAAATGGATTATAGAGGTTTTTCTTTTTCTTTTTTTGTTTTGGCAAATATAGATTACACATGGCTCTGTGTAAACATGGTTGTGTGTGTTTGAGAGAGAGAGAGAGACAGAGAGATTCCAGAGATGTGTTCATGGTCAGTTGTGAGATGATCTCTGTGGGCCTGTCCTAGTGAGAAACACACACAGTGCTCAGTGGGGAGGAGTCGGCCAGCCGGCGAGGCAGGGTGCTGGGTATTTTCTGGGAGCAGCCTGGGCCCAAAGAGGAATGACAGGCTCTTTAAGACCTACACAGCAGTGGCCATTCTGTGGGCCAGCGTGTGCATCCTATAGCGCTCACCATCTCTAACACTGACCAGCATCTGTTGCCTTGTTTCCCTGGCAGGACGTGAGTGACCGAATAGAAAAGGAGTCCCTGGATGGCCCGATAGTGCGACAGTTAGAAAGAGGCGGGAGAGCAGTGGTGAAGATGGACTGGCGGGAGAACATCACTGTCCCCCTCCAGACAGGTGATCATTTCTAAGAAGTTAGCAGGGACATGGCACCGCAGGTTGTCCAAGCTCCAGATCCCACCCTCGGGTTTGAGACTCTGTGTGGTCTGGGTGTGGTCATACTGATGTGTTTGATGTTTGATCTTAGAGTGACAGCTTAATGATAGTGACGGGGGGGGGGGGGGGGGGGCATTTCTGATCTGGTTGCAACCTTGAGGTGACTTCATGCTAATGCCACCCTCAGATATGAGGTGGGGCATCTGCTCTTATTACTATAAATAAAGTGATGTCACATTTCAGTCCAGTTGCTTAATCCCCAGGACTCTAAGAATTGTTTTCTTTTAAAAATTTGTTAATTTCTTAGCCATTTCATCCCTTAATGTTTTTCTAGATCTGCGTAAATTCAGAACCTACAAAGGTGGCTCCGTCAGAGATCTCCTTCGAGCCATGAGAAATAAGGTGAAGGGCTTGTGGGTGCTGGGAGGGGAGGTGGCCACACAAGGCACCCACCTCTTTTGATCTGTCCCTACAAGTCCTTTCCTCATGCTGGTTTCCGGCTCTCAGAGGCTAGACTTGACAAGTTAGAGGCTATTTCTTCCCTCATACGGGTCTTTTTTCTCCAGGAACATTGAGGTACAGGGTTAAGCTCTGGAGAGCAGCCTCTCTGAGCTGTGTCCTTCATGGTCTCTCTGCTGACTCCCATGCCCTCTGACTGCCAGCCACCATACAAATATTATAACGGGGACTCTCTGGGCACCTTCTCACACAGGGTCTGGTCTCCAGAGATTCAGGGAGGGGGCCTTTCTTGTCTTTAGGGATACAATACCTTTAGTTTATTTGTTTATTTTATTTTTATGCGTCACACGTGCTAGGCAAACACTCTGCCACAGAGCCTGACCCCAGCCCCCTCGATTGCTTCGAGGCCTCTCTCTAAAGGAGGGGAGGGAGGCAGGACGATTGGGATGGACTGTGGGATGTGCCTTTCCTGTATAGAGAAGCAGCCAGCACTGTGTCTTCCAGCTGCTAACCCTCTGTGTCTGCCTCCCTATGCAGAAACATCACTACCGGGAGCTCCCAGTGGAGGTGCGGGAGACGCTGGGCTCCCTTCCCGACGACTTTGTGCGCTACTTCACCTCCCGCTTCCCCCACCTCCTCTCACACACCTACCGGGCCATGGAGCTGTGCAGCCACGAGAGACTCTTCCAGCCCTACTACTTCCACGAGCCCCTGGAGCCCCAGCCCCCAGTGACTCCAGATGCCCTCTGACCAGGGCAGTCCCTCCATTCTGGTGACCCAGCTGTGACTGCAGACCTGGTCTCTGCAGTCCAGAGCTTGATGCCTCCCAGCTTAGCAGGGAGACCAGGCTTCCCAAACCAAGTGCCTTGAGCTGCCCACTCTGCAGCCAGCAGACGATAATGCTGACCCCAAGAAGTGGGAGAGGTGGCCCTCATGACCTATAGGAAACTAGGAGGATGCTGGCCCTGAAAACTTTGTAGCCCAAGGATGTCTGCAAAGGAGGCTGTGAAGGGAGCACCGCGGACCCTCTGCTGGTTGAACTCACTTCAGCTTGTCTCTTTTTATAATTCCTATTTGATGTCAGCTGAGGGCCTTTCAGGAGGGGAGCAGAGGAATTCTGTGTGGCCTGCAGGCTGAGACCAGCTAGGCTGGGATGCAGGAAGTGCAGCCTCTGCTAGAGTGGGCTGGAGAGGTAAGGAGTGCTGAGGAGGAGGACGTTTGGAGATGTTCTCCTGGGGAGAAGGAACCTCATCACAGATGCACCCAGAGGCTCCTTGGCTACTGGTAGCAGTGTTTCCCCAGGGAGCAAAGCCGTGAGCATGGGGCGTAAAGTTAGGGACGGCTCAGCCATGCACGTGGGCAGCTGAGGTGTATCTAGTCTCTGGAAATGAAGAGGACACTCTGTTCTGGAGGCTGCAGTTGGCAGCATACCAGGGCCTGAATGGAGGCCCTGTGGTGGATTGTGTCCTAGGCCATTTGGGGCCAGAGGGGAAGAGTTCCCTAGCCATCAAGGAGGGCAGCTAACACCAGACAGGGACAGGCCCTCAGGAGCAGAGGGGAGCCACTGAATGGGAGCCTCCTGGCTATGCAGAGAAGACCTTGAGCCAGCTTGTGAGCAATAAGGCCCCTCTGTCCCCGAGACCAGCAGATCAGGATGCACGTGGTGAGTGAGAGCCTGTGGGCTGGGAGCCAAGGCCAGGGTCATGTGGGCTTTGTGGGCCAGCTTTCTATTTCCTGGCAAATCTTAATCTATTTTGATCATACTGTAGAATGCTAATTAGCATAAGTAAGCGAAACTTAACTTGAAACTTACTCATGAGGAAGAAATGCAAGATATCTTCTATTTTGTGTGGTACCAAAAATCATCATCCTCTTGAGAGTGTTCCCATGTAGACCATTATTCTCCAATGCTGAAGAGCAAAACATTCTAGTAACACTATGTAAATGTACTAATGTCAAAGTAATGTTCCCTAAATTATGTCAGTACCTTTTTCCCCCTAAAATCAATCAATATTCATTTCTAACTTTAGTTTCAGTTAAAACTTCTGTCTTTTCCCTCCCGAGAGCTTAGAGGTTACGGTGCAGTCAGGGTCTGCAGCGGGGGGAATGTTCTGTGGGAACTTCCTGTAGCTCCTGGTCTGCTGAGTGTCTAGCCAGTCCGCGTCAGAGCAGCACTGTCAGCTTTACGCAGCCACAGGGTGCTGCTTCCCGTGAGAGGTTTTCTGCTTGTGTTCACATCAGGTCACTTACCCAAAGTTTATTCTGCCTTTCTATTCAGTTCCCTGCTTTCTTAATGACTAAAGTGGCCTTTTTCTTAATGTAACCCTACATCTTTAACCTCATGGAGAACCTGCTCATGACCTTAGAGCCTGAGCACTCTGGTTGGCTCCCTGGTGTCTCCTGTCACATAGTCAGGAACACAGCTGGCTCTGTCCCCTATACCTGGTCTGCCTTCACAGTGCTCTCTGTAGACTTGTACAGGTCTCTTTGCTAGTGAGTCCAAGAGGTGACAGCCCGAAAAAGCATCAGGAGTGGAGCAGGCGCCACACGTGATCTAATAGGACTCCCTGCTTCTGAGGCTGCCGCTCCCCTCCTTCTCCTGGCTGGTTTTCCCTTCGGGAAGTACCCAGGCAGCTTCTTGTGGCCCTCTGTGGTGTCATCTCCCTGTTTTAGCCCAACTTACTGAGAGACAGCTTTTGCAGATGCCTTTTCCACTCACCAGATAGATGATCTGCTAACCACCCAAATTCCTCAAACCCTTTACCCAGCACATTTTATTTTAGCACTTACTGCGTTGCACTGGGCAGGACGCAGGTGCCAAAGAAAGAGATGGGCCAGATAGGCACAGCCTGCCTTCCCAGAGCTGCTTGTGAGAGTCACCCACAAAGACATCAGTGCTACGAAGAAACCCCAGCAGTGGGGAAGGGTGTGCGTTTGGGGTTTGCACCTCTGCCTTAAAATTGCCCCCATCCCAGAGTCCATGGGCTCTGGCCAGGTCACCATCCCTCTGTTCTCTCTCCTCATCTCTAGGGACTCAGGCACTTGTTTTGAAAACACCTGGGCATCATCTGGTGAATCCAGTTTGAGTCTAGAATTCCAGTTTCCCCTTTTGCTCAGCACTGAGGGGAACAGCTCCGCAGCACTGCACACCTTTAGGCCAAGTCATGAGGCCTCTGTGATTCCCAGAAGGCTGTTCAGCTTTTTAGAAGTCTGCTGTCTTCACCTTTAAGACAGAATTGAGTTGCATCTGTTAGGAATCAGAGGACCCTGTATTTCATTTAAATCTGTCTTGGACTGTGTGTGAAGCCTCTCTTGCCCATGAGCCACGTTTCTCTTGCTGCTTCTTAAGCCTTTTGTCTCAGTTTTTGAAGAGCACCACGTGTCCATCATTAGGCACCAAAGCATTGGCACTTTGAGGAATGCTGTTATCACTCAGCACGTCACCAGGGCATCTGGTGGCTGAAGGTGAAACCCACATGCAAATGTCCTGCTCTCACTGCAGCAGCTGTCACAGGCTCTTCATGGAGACGGCACTGGACAGTTACAGACCCATATTGGGTTGGAGGTCTGCAGGGCAGGGGGTCCAGGGAAGTGCTTTCTTTCCACCAACCCTGGAGGATTGGTTCTTGTCAGGGTTGACCTGAGCCTGTGGAGGGGCGTTGTGTGAATGTGATTCATTATGGATGGCAGGTCTTTCTTGCCCCAGTAAAGCAGTAACTGGCTGTTGAGGTGAACTTCACGTAGAAGCAGCCCCTCGGGTCACTGGGCCCTCCCCTCCTGGCTGCTTTCTTTTCAGCAGCTGGGCTTTGGCCAGGTGTGGTTTTGCCCACTGTTCATCCTCCCTCCATTCATTAGATCCTTGTCTGTCTGCCTCTTGTTCATTTCCTTCAGTCAATCATTGGTTAGAAGGTGCTAGAAGAGCCAGCACAGAAGTCCTTCTTTTTGATCTTTGATTTCTGAAACCACGCTTCTCTTGCTCATCCCTCCACATCCGGGAGCAATGGTGTCAGTTGGGTGTTTGGGTGACCTTCCTGGCAGAAGGTCCTGGGCCTCTGTGCAGGAAGCCCATATTCCCCCAGTTCCCCCAAGTCGGGCCATTATCTTGTCAGTATCTGTCTCTTCTTATTCTTTGTTTTCTTTATAAAATAGTGATTTCCTGTGAGTAACTCTGGTTCCAGTTTTATGTGTAGACATCTAAGTCCTTTCTGTATTCATTGGAAAGCCACAAAAGACACCTCTGTGGCTGGGGAGACGGCTCAGTGGTAGCACGCTTGCCTCGCATGCAAAATGGCCCTGAGTGTCATCCCCAGCCCACAAAAATAAACAAAGGACGCATCTGCCATGAGCCTCCCCCTGGAGCAGCCTTAACCAACACTGCCAGCCAAAGTTCCCACCTGGGCCTCTCCTGCTCTCCATGTTGGTGGGTACAGTATTCCTTCCCAGTGTCCCTAAAGCTGTGACGGGGGAGTCCCCACTCACCTAAGCATTACTGGTCAACTATGCGGCATTCTCACATGCAAACGTTGTGTAGTGTTCTTTTTGCAATGACCTATTTATTGAACCTATTTATATTTATTTAATTTTTACTCTGAAGTATATCCAGTCACGGTTGCACTTGCTTAGAGCATATCATCTGTTTGGACAGTGCCCCTGACCAATTCAAAACTGGAAAAGGAAGAGTCCTACTTATCCTTCCACGGATGGATGCCTTATAGTAGTCTTGTCTTTAAAGGGTGAATAATTTGGTCGGGGTAAGATGTTAATTTTTAGGTGATTTTTTTTTTAAATCTGTGCCACCATGTCTTCTCTGTGGATGGTTTAATGTTTGGTTGGTATGTGTTAATTGTGTGGTACAATCCTTTTTGTGGAATTTAAAAATTTTTTTTAGCTTTATATTTTATAAAATGCCAGATTGTACAACTTTTAAGTGTATTTTTAAAGCTTGATGATCTGAGGGTCATTATCTGAGTTAACGGCCTATTTTCGTACCTCTTGTACAGTTTTATAGTCTGCTGATTGATGATGGCATCTTACGTCAAACCAACAACAAATAAAGGTAGTTTTAGATTTGGGAGTTGGTGTATTTTCTTAGGGACTTGAGCCCAGCTCACAGGCAGGGGCTCCTCCTGCTGTTTTCTGAGGGGCAGGCTCCATGAGGCCTGAGCAGCTGGCCCAACAGCAGGACCCAGGACCTGGAGCACCCTCTTTGAGGGCAGTTTGTGGGAAAAGCTTACCTGAAACATTGCCAAAGTGCCCAAAAGTAGTATTTGGGCTGCATTTTTAGGAATGTGGCCAGTGAGAAGTCTGCTCCAAAAGCGGGGTCTGGATTCTGCCAGCAGGATTCCTAGGCGGGAGAAGACCCATCCAGGTTACTTGGCCAGCTGAGCCCTTGGGGAGTCTTGGTGGGCTCACGGCACCAACACCCGAGATGTCCCCACACTCACACCCAGAACCCTCCAGCGTGCTCTCCTCCCACAGCCCCATCCTGTCTGGAGAAGTCAGGTGAGGCTCCCCGTGTTCCCCCACCAGGACAGGGGCCACTCACAAAGGGACAGTGAGGCAGGGCCTGCATGGACGCTGGCCCCCTCCTCATATCATGCTGGAGGGACTCTGGGTGTCACATCTCATGACTAAAACACTCAGGGTCACTCCAGGTGAACTGGGCTACACGAAATAACCACACAGAGACCTCTGACCTTAGGGGTCCATGGAAAGAGAGGAGCACGTGCTGAACCCTTTTATTGGGAAAAAGCCATTCAAATGAGGTACAGGGTCAGGTTTCAGGGGGTTGAGTCTGGCTTCTTGGTGTCTGCTGTCAGCAGATTGACTGACATCTGGGGAGACCATGCCCATCTCATGAGCTGTGTGGGGATCATGGCAGAGCAAGGCCCGCCCAGACAGAGGGGCAACGTCGGTTCCCAGTCCACTTTGTGCACTCAGTGCTCATAGTTGACAGACACAGCCCATGGCTGGCTGGCCACATCTCCACATTGTCACCACTCAAGGCTAAGGGGTGCTCAGTTCTATGTGGCATCTCCCAACATCTGGGAACAGCACTGAGACCGCAGACACACCTTCTCTCTGAAGCACTGGGTCTTAGACAGCCACATCCCAGGAGAAAGAGTGCTGCCTTTGGTTTCTCCTCGGGGCTGCTAAGCAGAGCTGAGATCCAGCCTGGAAATGGCCCGGCCCAGGAGGCAGCCGACTGGTAGCTCCCTTTGGCTGCCTCTGAGAGCAGAGAGATGCAGGGGAGGCCAGAGTCTAAAAGACTCTTCTTTTCTGCCCCATGCTGTCACAGACAGGGTTGACTGGCCAAAGACAGCCTTGAGGTGAGGTCAGATGCTTTGTACAAGTCAGTTCCAGGCTTATAAGAAGTTGCTCATTTTCTGTATGTTGGCTAGATTTCATTTAATACATATAGCCAGACATACAAGGATCATACATGTCTATTTCCTGTCAGCCCATGTAGCCACTTGTACTGTCTTTTTATATGTGGCCCATCTGGGTCATTCTTGCCCATATGCACTATAGCTTCAAGAGATTGTTGCCAACCTGCCTGCCTTTCACTGTGGACCAGGCTCTGCTGGGGCATCCTGTGCCAACAAGGCCTCACTTGTTGGCCTTATTCTCTGTCCCTGAGCCCAGTATTTCCCTCATGATTGAAAATACTTAACAGCTTTCACTTAGTGAGTGACTGGCCAGATCAGATCCTTTGCCAAGGCCCAAACCCAGATCATGAGCCCATCTCTGGGACAGCTGCTGAGGGCAGAGTAACAGGGCTGGTGAGGACTTGGCAGCCACTGGGAGACCACGCTGAAGGACCGTGGGGGTAGAGCAGGCAGGACAGCAGGACAGAGGGCTGGGCCTCTCAGAGAGTCCAGCAAACAATGACTCTGCCTTGTCCCTTCCCTTCCCTCTTGTCCCTTTGCCCTCTATAATCCACTCAGGAAGCGGAGGCAGGAGGATCACAAATCCAAAGCCAGCCTTAGCAACGTGGTGGGGCCCTAAGCAACTTAGCAAGACCCTGTCTCAAAATATAAAACAGACTGGGGATGTGGCTCAGTGGTTGAGCACCCCTAGGTTCAGTCTCCAGTACCAAAAGAAATGAGAGAGAGAGAGAGAGAGAGAGAGAGAGAGAGAGAGAGAGAGAGAGAAGGAAGAAGAAAACTGGTAAGCAAACAAAAGCACAAAATTAGAATACAGGAAAAGTTTAAACAACAGAAGTAAATGGCATACATTCATCCATTAAAATGCATAAATTGGCCAGATGTGGTGATGCACACCTGTAATCCAGCTATTCCAGAAGGCAAAACAGGAGGATCATAATGTTGAGGGTCAAGCTGGTCAAGCAGCTTAGTGAGATCCTGTCTCAAAAATTAAAAAAAAAAAATTAAAAAAATAGAAAGGGCTGGGGATATAGCTCAGTGGTAGAGCACTGGTCCAGCATGAGGCCCTGCATTCTACATACCCCTAGTTTGGGGGAGAAAGTGAAAAAATTCCCAGGTTGGGTTTGCTTAATTTTTTTTGTTTCTAATTTTAATTTTTTAAAATTTCCATATGAGCATTATTTACATATGAGTCAAAATCCAAAACTATAAAAAGATAAATGCTTCCTTTTCCCCTTCCTGGTCCTTGTATGTTCAATTCTACCCTCCAGTAGAGACTCTCCCTTTGGATTCTTTGGTAACTTTATAGAAATGTTTAAGGAAAAAAAAAAAAAACTTTCCCCTACCGATGCCAGGCTGCCCCCAAACTGCCAGGTGTCCATCACAGGCTCTAATGGTCGTATTTGCAGAAAGAATATGAAATTAGAACTGTTTAAAAAGCATAAATACCTGGAGAGAGGGGGGGAAAGACTAAGGAGCATCTTGGCTTGATTGCCTTCCATGCAACAAAGGAAAGGGTAGCTGGTGGCCACTGGGACACCCACACTTTCCAGAAAGCTGGCATCTCCCCCTCTAGAGACCCTCCATCAGCTCTTTGGCTATTGGATGTTTATGGATAAAGTTATACATCTACATAGATCATCCGCCTTAAAACTCAGGATCCCAGCTCTTTGCAAACCTATTTGTAATTGTGAAGGAATGTGATCTGTCACAGCCACATTGCCTGGGAAATGTAGGTGTCATGCCTTTTGGACAGGGTGGCGGGGCACTTGCTCACGGTGGCCACAAGATGGCGCCTGTGGGCTGCCCCATTCCTTCAGTGCGCCAAATGTTCAGCTGGTAAGCCTGGGTGACCAGCCCATTGCCTCCCCACTCTAGAGTGAGGCTTGAATGATTTTGGGGTCCAGACTAAAGAAGAACCGAGGGGCTTGGTTTCATAAACTCAATTTCTTCATTAGCTGGTAGTTTTCTCAGTTGATACATATTCACAATGTTTTCTCATTTAAGGATTAACACTACAGAATATGGACTATGGAAATGATCTTGGAGTCTGGCATTCTGTGGATCCATGCAGTAGTTCATACATGTACTGAGGTGTCCTTGAGCACAACCAACAGGGACAGAGATAGATACATGTCCAGGCACAGCTGTAACAATAGACATAAACTTCATTGAGTATTTACTGTGTACCAAACTCTAAGACAATGTTTTACAAATTATCCCTGTAACTCCACTCTGCCTGGCTGACCCTGCAGCCGGTTATTTAGCCCATCAGCCACTGAGCCTCAGCCCACCATGAAACACTAACCTTCCTGGCCCTGTTCAGCATTTGTTCCATACCTATTTCCACTTGTGATTGTGATTAAGGGGACATTATTGAAATCGAGAACACTTTCTCATTCTGTGAGCAGCATGCTCTCCAGATGAACTTATGGAGAATGTTAGCATCACCTGGGAACTTGTTAGAAATGCATGTCCTCAGGCCTCGCCCCAGAGCCACTGAATCAGAAACTCAAGATGGCCCAATAGTCTGGGGTTTAGCAAACCCTCCAGAAAATGCTCATCTTTGAGACCCTTTGCTGCAAACTGTCTCATAAAACTAAGGCGTTTGCTTGAGTTCAATAAACATTTACTTAGCATGATCTTGGCAATGTGCAATGTACCAGAAATTCAGCAGAGAAGGAAAGGAAATTTATAGACATGGTATGCAATCTGCCCAGAAGCTACAAAATTGGAGAAGGAGGCGTATAGAGGAGGGTTGACCAAATGATGCTTGGGGAAGAGAAGAAAGAGGCCTTAACCCTGGCTGACCACCAGAACCATGTGTGCAGCTTCCAGAGTGGGCTCACAGGTTACAACCTGACAGTTCCAGGTGGACTCATCCCCTGTAGTACAAGAAAGGGAGCCCTGCCTGATGAGAAGCAGCCTTGGGGACTTCACGGCGGGTCTGCAGTCCAGCTTCGGCACCCATGTGGAGTACCATAATGTTTGAATCCAAAAGGAGAAACCCACCCCTGCTCTGAAGAAGAACCTCCTTAGTCTCCCTTCCTCTCTCTTGAGTGCTGGATGACCCCATGCATGTGACATGCCTCAGTGCCTTTCTGCTTTTCCACCCTGTGTGCTGGTTCTCAATGCTGTGCACATTTGAATTCCCTGGAGAGCTTTAAAAAATGCACACACACACACTCACACACTTCCATGTACATATACGCTCATAATAGGCAACAATCATAATTTGCAATAGTTGAGACATACAGAAAAAACTTACCAGAAATTCAAACTTAACTGGGTCCCCTGGATTTTAGGAGAGTTCGAAATAGTGTTGGTGACAGGGTCTAGACCCTAGAGACAGGGGACAGCTCTGTAAGAACCATTTCCTGAGCCCCCTTCTTCATGGTGCTCTCCTTCCAAGGCAGGCTTCAGTCCCTGCCATAGTTTGGATCTTGAATATCATGCAAAGGCTTGGTCTCCAGTCCATGGTGCTATTGGGGGTGGTAGGACCTTGAAGAGGTGGGGCCTAGTGGGAGGTCTTTAGGTCATTGGAAAGTACCCTTAAAGGTGATAGTGACACTCCCTCCAGGACCTTCTTTCTTTCACACCCAGCCACAGCCAAGAGACAAGTGGTTTTGCTCTGCCTCGTCCTCCTGCCACTGTGAGCAGGTACCATAGTCCCAAAGTGAAAGGGCCGTCCAGGCATGGACTGAACCCTCCAGTGCTGTGAGCCAAAGCAAACGTTTTCTCTGTATAAGTTGAGTATCTCTGGCATTCATTACAGGACGGGAAATCGACACAGTCCTCGAGGACATACTCAGCCAGCCCAGAGCTGTCACTGACCTCCCTCCTGCCCCAACCCCTGGTATCCTGGTGTGATTAGCAATCGTAGGGCCTGGTGCCAGCAAAGAAATGTCGTTGGCACAAATGGTACCTAAGGAAGCATGGAAGGGGGTCTTAAAACTGGCTACACACAAGGGGGGGCCTTCGCCTCAGGCACGTATCCAGTCCCCTCCACCACGACCTTATCTACCCTTGTCTACCCTGCTGGCCTGTGCCCAAATGCAGAGGGCAGCCACCTCTGACAAGCCAGAGAAAGTCTGGTTTATGCAGGAACAGCTCATGCTGCACAGCTGCCGGCCGTGAACTGCTTACGCCCTGTTTTCCTCAATACTGCGCAGTTTGGCTTTTCGGAATGACTCCCTGGAGTTTGGACCAAGAGCCTGTGGAGGTACTCTCAAGCATCAGAGCCCTCTTGTCATGAAGACCCATCACCAAACTAAGCCGCCAGAGCTCAGGCCGGCCCAGGCAGCGTGCAATGCTATTGGAACAATCTTTGCCTGATGATGTCACCCTGAGTCTGCTTGCACCAGCTTCTTTGGCCACGACTCGTGCTCTCTTACCCCGGACTTGGTTGCATGAGGCAGAAACCAGCTAAATGTAGGGGCTGGGGCTGGGGCGCAGTGGCAGAGCGCTTGCCTAGCCTGTGTGAGGCGCTCGGTTCGATTCTCAGCACCGCATATAAATAAATAAATAAAATGCAGGTCCATTGACAACTAAAAAATAAATAAAAATAAAGAAACTAGCTAAAACTGGTTTCTCATGTAGAAAGAGGAACAGGGCTGACTCCGCAGGCCTGCAGGAATAGGCCTCAGGAGTACACCCTCGCCCCTTCTCTGTGTCCTTGCCTCCTCCTCACCTCCTACACCCCCAGGTCCCCTGTGACTGAGGGAGCGAGTCCCCAGGCACCATCTCAGCTCCAAATTCTGCAACCAGGAAGGAAAGACTTTTTTTTTTTTTCTTTTAATCCCAAGAGAAGATCCAAAGGTAGGAGAGTGCCAGGTTACCCATCTTGGCCCAATCATGAGACCAGGAAGGTAGGGTCAAGTAGGAAGATGAAAGCTTCCCCAAAAATCTGACCGAAGTATAGGAAGGAGGGATTCCCTCCAAACAGGGACAAGTCCAGACAAATTTCTGGAGAAATTATCACAAATGGGACACTGCTATGATTTGGACAAATGTCCCCCAAAGGGCATATATAAAGGCTTGGTCCCCAGGGTGGCGGAGGAGCCATGGACCTTCAGGAGGGGGGCCTTGGTGGAGGTCCTTAGGTCATTGGGAATAAAGTCATTCTGTCCATCTACAATTAAAATATTTTTTTAAAAAAACTATTGCTAGGCAAGGTGGCAGGTCCAAAGAGATCTCAGAAGGTAACTGTTCTTAGTCACTAATAGAAGATTTTTGTGGAGTGGTAGGACACAGGCAGGGTCACAAGTCACAGCTGCTCTGTGACGTCAGCTAGAGGAACACAGGGGAGCAGAGGGGGCTCATCCTGGAATTGCCTCGCGCGCAGAAGGCCCCAGTGTGTGTGCAGAATCCACATGTCAGAAGAGACGGTCTCCTTCCTTCCCAGAGGGTAACAAGAGGATGGCCTCCTAGCAAGTTAGACATAGAGTGACCACGATCCAGCAATTCCATGTGGGTTCAGACCAAGCAAATTGAAAGCAGGGTCTTGAACAGGTGCATCTGCCCACCCTGTTCACAGAGCATGGTTACAATCCACAGGATGTGGAAGTAACCCAGCTGTCCAAGGACAGGAACAGATAAACAAAACGTGGCACGTGCACAGATCATCGAATCGTTAGTCCTCAGTCTTAAAAAAAAAAAAAAAAAAAAAAGAAGGAAATCCTGACACGTGCCACCACATGGATGAGCCTTGAGGACATGGCGTTGAGTCCCAGGATGGCAGCACTCTGGGGCTCTGAGGGTGGTCAGACCCAGAGGCGGCAGGTCCAGCGAGGTCACCAGTGCCGGCTGGATGGTGGCGCAGGCTGAAGAGCAAGGTGAATGTATCGCAGGCTACAAGCTGAACGTTGAAAGTGGTTAAAATGATAAATTTTGTTCTATATATTTTACCACAATGGAAAAAAGAAAAAAAAAAAAAAACACAAACCTGTAGTGACTCTAAGGTCAGGCGGGTTTGTTTGTGGTGGAGGCCTGCCCGGCACAGGAAGCACGTGACCCCACGGGAGCAGAAAGAAAGCCACCTGAACCAGACGTCGCAGAGTGGCAGGGCAGTGACACGGCTCCTCACGGCGCTTTCCTGGCCCATGCAGGTAAGTCACAGCCTCACTTTGGTCCTCTGACTAACTAGGACAGTGTGGGAAGAGTTTGGGACACAGTCAAGGGCTGAATTCCAGTCTCTTCCCCTGTCTGGGCCAGTAAGCACAGCGGGTGGGGACCCCAGAGTCCCTGGGGCTGGAGATCTGCAGGGAAGTCCCTGTCCTGCCTGGCCTCTGTCGGCCGGCCCTCCTCCGTGGTTGTTTCTTGTTCTCTGCTTTCCTCCTCCCCTTCCTCCTCTGCCCTGGCATCTGGGTGACCAATTTAGAAATGCAGACTGCCTTGCAACCCACAGGTTGCACACTGATTTCCACTAACTTACAATCCCACCAACAGTGCAGAGTGTAAAAGTGTTCCTTTTGCCCACATCCTCTCCAGCATATATTTCTATTTGTATCCTTTGAGGGGAGGGGGTGGCACCTGGGATGAACCCACTGAGCCACATCCCCAGCCCTAGTTTGCATTTTATTTAGAGACAGGGTCTCACTGAGTTGCTTAGCGCCTCACTTTTGCTGAGGCTGGCTTTGAACTCATGATCCTCCTGCCTCGGCCTCCCAAGCTGCTGGGATTACAGCGTGCACCACCGCACCTGGCTCTCTTTGTATTCTTGATGGTTACCATTCTAACTACAGTGAGATGGACTATTAGTGTACTTTTAATTTGTACTTCCCTAATTGCTAAAGATGTTGAACATTTTTCCATGTATTCATTGGACATTTGCGTTTATTTTGAGAAATGTCTGTTTAGTTCATTTTAATTTTCACATTTATAGATTGGATTATTTGGGGTTTTTTTGTTGTTGTTGTTGTTGGTAAGTTTTTGAAAAAAAATTTTTTTCTTTCTACTGGGGATTTAATCCAGGGATACTTACCCATTGGGCTACTTAATCCCTAGCTCTTTTTTATTTTTTTTATTTTGAGACAGGGTCTCACTAAGTTGCTTAGGGCCTCACAAATTTGCTAAGCCTGACCTTGAACTTGCAATCCTCTGGTCTCAGCCTCGCAAGCCCCTAGGATTACAGGCATTGAACACCTTGCCCAGATTTTTTTTTTTTTTTTTTTTTTTTAGTTCTTTATATTTTCCGGACGTTAGTCCTCTGTCAGTTTTTTTATTCTTCCACATAAACTTTATTATATGCTTTCCATTTCCATGAACAAGCCTATTGGGATTAACTGGAATTTCACTGAATCTGTATATCAGTTAGGGGTGAATTGACATCTTTATACTATTGAATCTCCTACCTATGAACATGGATTATCTCTTCATTTGTTGTCTTTAATGTCCTTCAATAAAGTTTTATAATTTTCTTACCACAGGTCTTATGGGTCTAGGATGTTAGATTTATTCCTGTTCCTTGTTTGGCTATTATAAATGACATATTTTTAAAGTTACATTTTTGTATGTTACAGATATACATAAAAGCAACTATCTCTGGATATTGATCATATAGCTAGCTAAAATCACACACCTCAGGCTGGGGATGTGGCTCAAGTGGTAGCGCCCCTGGCCTGGCATGCACGGAGCACTGGGTTCGATCCTCAGCACCACATACAAATAAAATAAAGATGTTGTGTCCACCGAAAACTGAAAAATAAATATTTAAAAATTCTCTCTCTCTCTAAAAAATAAAAACATAAAATCACACACCTTGCTAAATCATTTGCCTGATGATTCTTGTGGACTTTTCTATCTAGGCATCATAATATGCTAATACTGATGGTTTTGCTCTTTTCTAATTCTTACACCTTGAACTAAAATATATAAGTTTTAAGTATATTTTCCTTTTAATATTCTAAGAGCTTTTATCAAGAAAAGGTGTTGAGCTGGGCACGGTGGCCCACACCTGTAATCCCAGAAGCTCAGGAGGTGGAGACAGGAGGATCCCGAGTTCAAAGTCAGCCTCAGCAAAAGTGAGGCACTAAGCAACTCAGTGAGACCCTGTCTCTAAATAAAATACAAACCAGGGCTGGGATGTGGCCCAGTGCTGAGTGCCCCCTGAGTTCAATCCCTGGTACCAAAAAAAAAAAAAAAAAAAAAAAGTTGAATGTCTTCAGCATATTTGTGTGTGTGTGTTTGTGTGTGTTGTTTTTTGGTTTGGGATCTGTTAAGATGGTCATATAAGCCATGCATGGTGGCACACACCTGTAATCCCAGCAGCTCAGGAGGCTGAGGCAGGAGGATCACAAGTTCAAAGCCAGCCTTGGCAACTTAGCAAGATCCTATGGAACTTAGTGAAACCCTGTCTCAAAAATAAATAAATAAATAAATACATACATACATACATACATAAATACATAAAAAATGAGCTGGGGATGTGGCTTAATGGTTAAGCACCCTGGGTTCAATTTCTGGTACTCCCAGAATAAATAAATAAATATACATATATATATGACCAAATATGTTTTCTCTCTTAAATCTGAAGGTTTTAGAGTGGACTCCTTCAAAAGCAGATCCTGGAACAAGGCCTCGGGATCAGGCAGGTTACTTGGGAGATGACTCCAGGAAGCTTAGTGGAGGATCTGGGAGGAAGTGGCAGGAAGGGAGGAGCCCATTGAAAGGAGCCAGACTGTGTTGCAAAAGGGTCAGTTCTGCTGGACCTCTGACCCTCCCAGTATTGGACACCACCAGGAAGGAAGCGCAGCTTGTCTCCACGGGCTGCTGTCCCCTGGTTGGGTATCGCATCCTAGGGACCTCAACTCTCCATTTATCTGGGGAACAGTCAGATAAATGACTCTTACAGCACAGCATGGCCCGGAGGCACAAAGCGAAAAGAAGTGAGGTGTAAGGGTGTGAGTTTGAGGGAGGGGACAGGGGCAGCAGAAGGCTCAGATCAGAGAGGATGTGGCTCAGAGCACCAGGCCGAGTTTCCAACTTAACCGCTCTGGCTCCTGGGCTCTCCTTCCACTGCTGGGCACCCAGCTCGGCTCTGACATCACAGGCACCCAGGGCCTTGAATGTGCCAAGCAAGCACTTTGCCAAGTTGCCCAGGCTGGCCTTAGACTTGCTATCCTCCTGTCTCAGCCTCCCAAACACCTGGGATTACAGGCCTGTGCCACTGTGCCCAGCTTCCAGCAGTTTCTTTGGGAGAAGATTTTAAATCACTGATTCAGTATCTTTAAGGGTTACAGAACCATTCAGTTTTTTTATTTCTTCCTAAATTACGTCTGGCAAGTCATATATATTTTTTTTCTAAGATTTGGTCTACTTGGTTCCATTTTTCATGGCATACAAACCTTGTAAGTCTTCTTTTTTACTTTTAATTGTGGTAAAGTACACATAACATAAAATGTACCACTTATCCATTTTAAAATGCGCAATTCAGTAGTGCTACATATGTTCACATTGTTTTGCAACCAATCTCCAGAATCAATCTTACAAAACTCTAATGACCCATTAAACAACTCTCATTTCTCTTCTCTCCAGCCCCTGCCGTCCACCCCTCTACTTTGTGTTTGTGTGAATTTGTATCGTCTTCTTTTTCATCTTGTGCTTGAAAGGAAAGTGACCACAACACTCAGAGCGACCAAGAGATCTTTTTGCAGCAGTGCAACAGAGGAGAAAAGAGAGAAAGAGAAAGAGAGAGAGAGAGAGAGAGAGAGAGAGAGAGAGAGAGAGAGAGAGAGGGAGGAGAGCATGCGCACAAGGGAGACAGAGAGATCAAGAGAACAAGAGAACAAGAGAGCAAGAAAGCAAGAGAGAGAGGGGCCCAGCCGGAGGGAGTTTTTATAGCCCTAATCTAACGGGGCCTCTGGGTCTGCAAGCTGCCTTGTTGGCACAAGGGGGGTTGAATGTTCAGCTTTGACGCAAACAGTGATAAAGGACAGAGGGCGGTTTGAGTGCGTGGGCCATCCTGCAGCTAACATTTGTTCAGCCTGCCCTGCAGATAACGTAGTTCAGCCTGTTCTGCACCTAACAGTGCTTATGTTCCCATTCTGGTTCCCAGCAGTGTTTATGGGTTTCTTCTCTGTCAGGGGCTAGAAGGAAATTCTCCTTCAAAGAATAGCCTGACACAAGAATCTAGCCCCTGACACTTCTCCTCCTCCTCCTCCTCCTCCTCCTCCTCTTCCTCCTTCTCCTTCTTCTTCTCCTCCTTCTTGTTTGTTTAGAAATATGTTGTTCCACAGACTTGCCCAGAAATTTCCTTTGGCCTTCTGTCTTTCTTCTCCTTCCTGAGGGTCTCTGGGTAACCAACCCCTGACCGTCCTCCTGCTCTAGTTCATCAGACCAGACAGCTGGCTCTCGCTCACGGTGACTTCACTCCCTCCTACGTGTGTAACCCTGAACAAGTCCCTTAATTGTTCTGTGCCTCAGTTTCCCCATCTGTAAGACAAGGACAGTAACAGTGCTCTACCTTACAAAGTTAGGGGATTGATGAGTTTCTACTGTGGAGTGCTATGACAGTGACCAACCTGTAGCAGGTGCAGCCATGTGCTAGCGCCTCACTTTTGCTGAGGCTGGCTTTGAACTCATGATCCTCCTGTCTCAGCCTCCTGAGCTGCTGGGATTACAGACGTGTGCCACTGTGCCCGGCTGGGGCCTGCATTTCTAAAGGCCCCAACTGGAGTTCCCTGAGAAATCAGGGGACCTACAGCCTGGTCCCAGGGGATCTGTGACAGAACTGGGAGAGCAAAGGTAGGATATGTGGAGAGCAAGATCCACCTGGGAAGGTCCTGGTCCATCAGAGTCCAGCCTTCACCTGTGTCCTGCTTCTGGACCCCTGAAGGGAGCAGGAGCTTCCCTAGAGGTAGGCTGCAGCCCCTCGGCCCCAGCCCCCCAGACCAAGACCCTGCCTGGAGCGGGCAGGGAATGTCAGCAGGCCGGGCCCAGAAAGGGAGGCTGAAGCCACACAGATCCCTTCTCTCCTGGGCCTGGGCCTCTGGGGACTGTTGTGGGCTGTGATTCCCAAGGTTCTGGGCCTCACGTGGGCCCTTAATCAGCTGAGTCGGGACAGGTTTAAGGTGGAAGCTGAGCGGGAGGGGTATGCATACACATGCTGGGTATTTGCAGGAACCTCAAATTCCTGCCTGGTTTTCCTTAAAAAGCCCAGGTCTCTCTCGCCTTTGCTGTGGTGACCGGTTGCCCTGATTGGATATTTTCTTCCCAGAGGAGACTTCAACAAAGTGTCTTGTGGGGTTTGGGGTTCCCCAGATCTGCGCCTTGGAGGCCTCATTCAGCTGTGTGCACACAGTCCACAGGGATCCCGTGTGCACACACGTGAACACACACACACAGGTGTTGCCTTCCCTCGCCCCACTCTTGCAGGGGGCTTTGGAAGAAGAGGTTCCTCCCCTGCTTATCAGCTGTTTCCCAACTTCCTCTGCCTGCGGACCCAGGAGGCCTGGAGGCCCGGGAGTTGGCCTGTGCATGTGGCTTCCGGAGCTTCGATAATGAGAGGAAATGCGGTCATCAACTCACAGAAGGCTAGGAATCTGGGGCTGCGGCTCCATTCACTGCTCCCTGGCTGAACCGTCCGTCTCCCTCCAGACAGCCCCCGGCTGTTCCCTGGGAACCCGTGGACCCAGCTGGAGATGTCTTCTTTAAGTCGCTGGGGCCTGCACGCGGCCCTTCTCGCCCTGCTCTGCTGCTCAGGTGAGCGGGTCTGACACGTGGCTGCCGGGGCGGGGTGTTGCCCCGCTCTCCGGATTCAGGCAAGGAAGGGGGAGGTCCTGGCCCTGTAGTTTTTGAGGCTTTGAACATGGGGTTCATTCCACCATGGGCACAGGATACTGTGGCAGCCTGTCCTTGGGTCCCTGTGGCCCTGGGCAGTGGGTAGGGTCCTGGACTTTTGGACACCAGGTGGAACGGACCTCACAGCTTTGGGGTGTGTGGTATGGCAGGTCGTGGAGGCTGAATGGTGGGGGTGGGTGGGGGGCTCAGGAGGTGAAGGGATGCTGGGGGGCCTAGGGGCCCGTAGGGGGCAGCAGAGGACATCACCTTCTGGCCATGGTAGTCAAAGTGAAAATGAAACCTCTTTCAGTGGGTTGAGGGGACTAGGAAGGGAGGTGGCTGCCATATGCTGAGCACCCCGGCCCTGGATGGTCGGCCAGGTGCTTTCAAGCTAGGGGATACTAGCCTATTTGATGAGGAAGAGACCGAGGCTCAGGGACAGGTAGCCCCCAGGCAGCCGGTGGCGAATTCCGACTCACACCCAGTGCAACCCACCTCCAACGCCCCTCTCTTGCCAATTCGTCATATGCCACACGCTTCGGGCTGAGCGGAGCGTGCAAGGGAGATGGGAGCATGGGACACAGGCTGGCCCAGCTGGTCTGGATCCAAATGCTCTCGGTCTACTTTGGTCACTGCTGAGTCCCCAGAGCCTAGCATGGTGCCTGGCACGTAGCAGATGGTGTTTTTGTTTTGTTTTTAATATTTCTTAGTTGTCGATGGACCTTTATTTTTTTATTTATATGCGGTGCTGAGAATCCAGTGCCTCCCACAGGCTAGGCAAGCACTCTGCCACTGAGCCCCAGCCCCAGCCCCTAGCACGTGTTTGAAAAGAGTTTACAAGGAAAGGAAGGAGGGAGGGGCTCGACCCAGGCCACGGCTCAGAGAGCACAGCTTAGAGCTCACCTCCATTCTCAGAGAGGCTGTCAGGGAGGAGGGGGCTTTCAGCTGGACCTTGAAGGAGATGGAAGAAGATCTTGAGGAAGGCCAATCTGCAGCTGAGGAGCAGAGCGGGTGGGAGGAAGGAGCACCCAGAGGCTGGGAGGAGGCCTCCGGGATCTAGCCAAGAAGCCACAGGCCTGAGGGCACTGGGAGAGGAGGAGAGGGACCATCCACAGCCCTTATCCTTGGACTCCTGGTGGCAGGTGCTCTGCTGGCAGGGCAGCAGGGACATTCACCACACTATGCTTCTGTTCCTCCAGAGTCTAGTGAGGCAGCATTCGAGGTATACACATGGCCAGAGAGGCTGGTGGTAGAAAATGGAGGGTCCAGGACAGTCAACTGCAGCACCAGCTGTGCCAACCCTGTTATGGGAGGCCTGGAGACCACCCTGGAAAAGACTCTGCTGGAGGAGCAGCCTCAGTGGAAGTCCTTTCGGATCTCAAACGTCTCCCGGGACACGGTCCTCTTTTGCTACTTCACCTGTGCTGGGGAGCAGCTGTCAAAGAGTCTCAACGTCAGCACGTATGGTGAGTGGCTGTGCGCAGGCCCTGCTGTCCCCAGGGTGCTGCCCCCGGGGCCTTCCACCACAGCCCCCACCTCCCTGGGTTCCTGGGGTGACCAGGATCAGGACAGGACAATGGGCTCAGATCTGCCCACACCCTGGGTAGGACTCCTTGAGCCCCTGCTATCCTTGCAGCAGGCCCCCAGGTCCTGAGCCTTGCTCTAAGGAGCACAGCCAACCAGGACTTAGGCAGATCCCACAGTCATTTCTCAATGTGGTGTTCCTCAGCCCCGCCCCCGCTCAGCCGCCAGTGCAGCCTGCCCCCATGACAACGGTGGAGGACCATCAGGGGACCTGGGCACGCTCTCACCTCATAAGAAGGTCGAGTGCCACTTGGTGTCCTTATCTTACCCTGAGAGCCCATGGCAAATGGGTGACCATCACCCACAGACACCTGCCCAGGAGCCATGGAAACCCTCCAGATAGGCCAGGACTCTCAACATCTGGCTCTGGGGGTATCGCTGATGTCCTCCCCATCACCAGCATCAGAGGATCCAGATGAACAGAGAAATGTCCCGAAACCAACAGGTGATGCTGGGTGGGGGTGGGAGTGAGTGGAATCCAGGTCCCACCACAGGCCCCATCAGTAGTCGGGAACCTGATCCTGGAGAAGCGAGGCTGGTCTGCCGTCCTCACCCCGAACGGAACCTCGCAGTTCAGTTCCTCAAGTGCCCAGTGCCAGTGAGCTCTTCCCTTCTCCGTCCAGCTGTTTAACTTTTGAATTTTTTTTTTTTAATAACTGGAGAGGAAGGAGACAGACCCAAACTTTTTTTAATCTTTCCAGTTAGCTGTACAATTTCTGGACCTTTTCTTTGTAGACACTAGCTCACCTCCATGTTGTCTGTTCTCCAAGTCACATCCACTAATCTATCACCCGGCACATCCTTCAGCTTAATTCTTCTTTCCTCCTCTCTTCACAAACCAGACCCCAGCCCACGTCCTCCTTTATAATTCCTGGAACACCACAGTGACAGGAGATGGCCCTGGCTGGGTAGGGCCTGTGAAGACACACCCCCATCCTGACCAGGCCTCCCTCCTTCACCCCCACAGAATTTCCAAAGCAGATCATACTGCAGCTGCAGCCAGTCTGGGTGACCCTGGGCAAACCTTTCACTATTGAGTGTAGGGTGCCCGATGTGAAGCCCCTCGAGAGCCTCACCCTCACCCTGTTCCGTGGCAAGGAGACCCTGCACAGCCAGACCTTCAGTGGGGGAGCAACCGACCCTCAGGAGGCCAGAGTCACATTCAACAGCACGGCAAGCAAAGAGGATGGCCTGCTGAACTTTTCCTGCCAGGCCGAGCTGGACCTGCGGTCTCGTGGGGGGGACGTCTTGCGCAACATCTCAGAAAACAAGGTCCTTCGAGTCTATGGTAAGGAGACCCCAAGGGCAGAGGGGAAGGGAGATAGCATTCCCTCTTAGCCCTTTAGCCCCATTCTCAGGCAGATTGGGGCACACATGTAATCCTGAGGGCTCCCCTTTGCTCCCGGTCTTCCCTGATTCTCTCAAGTCCCCAGCCAGAACCCTGGTTGTTCCAGAAGTCAGGAGAGCTCAACTAGTAGCTTGGCTGTTCGTGAACTGTGTGACCTTGACCAAGGCAATGTGCCGTCTCTGCCCTTGGCTGCCCTTGGCTGCTCTCTGCAGTGGGAAGGCTGGTCTGCCTGACCTGGAAGGTCCCTGGGGCACAGCTGTTCCGTGACTCTCGATGGCTAGAGCATTCTCTGTCAACAGGGAGCCTGTTTGTCCAGAACTCACAGGGCCCTGCCTGGGGAGGCTTCGTCTGCACGATGCCACCCTCTAAGCCATGGTTCTCAGCTACACGTAGCTGGTCTTAGGAGCTGCTAGCAAGGGGACATCTGCCCTCACAGTCTCAGAGGTCCCACTGGTGGTCTGAGGCCTGGGTCACCTTTCTCCTAGAAGCCACTCTGGAAGAAGACACCACGTGCCCTTCCTCTTGACAACCAGGGTGACTGCTGGGTGAATGAGTGGGTGGAGCTGATGGGTAGCACCTGAGAACTTCTAAGACCACCACCCCCTCCTTCCCTAGAGCCCCCGCCGGAAAACCAGATGGTCATCATTGTCACAGTCGTGTCGGTACTGCTGTTCTTGTTTGTGATGTCCGTCCTGCTCTGCTTTGTCTTCGGCCAGCACTGGCGCCAGAGGCGGATGGGCACCTATGGGGTGCGAGCTGCCTGGCGGAGGCTGCCCCAGGTCTTCCGGGTGCAGCACATGTGAGCTGCGAAGCCACTGCCTTGGTGGCTGCTGGAACTCAGCATGGCTCCTCAGGGTCGTGGTCCAGCCCTGGCTGAAGGACTATGACAGCAGCATAGGACTCTGGCGACATTTCCTTTTTGAGCCTGAATACAAACGCCCGGCCATAACCCTGTGTCCTCCAGGTCTGCTCCTGGGATATCAGTCAACAGCCCAGAAGGGGAAGGTACAGGCACGGACTTCTGCCCCTGCAGGTTCCCTCAGTCTCTTCCTGTCCTCTCTTTCACAGGGGCCTTCCAGGGCTCTGCTGGCCCAGGCTCAGTCCCCAGACACCAACCCCATCTGGCCCCCAGTGATGAATTCCTACTGGGGGAGGGGGAGAAACAGTGTGGCCTGTGAGGCAAAAGTCACTGCTGTCACCTGGCCCAAGGTCCCCTAGGATCATTCCTGGTGAGAGCAGGACACAATTCTGACTCTCTTTCCCACTGTGTGAGGATGGGGCCCAAGGGAACTGGCTCAGCTCCAGGGTCTTCCCCACTAGCCTCTCCCCTACCACTTTGGGCCCTTCTCTCCCTCAAGGCAGCCTTCAAAGATCTGGGGAAACCAGAACATTCCACTTCTCTCTGGACCCATTATTAGGCCCAAAAGGCAGCCCCACCATCTTTGTCATTCCAGAAGGAGGAGTGAGGGACAAGGGTGGGCCTGGGGCTCTTGCACCTGGGTTTGCCCCAAGTCCAGGCAGGAAGCAGTTGGGTTTCAGGCCCAGAAGGGGCAAGAAGGAGTGCTTACAGTCCAGTTAAAAACCACAGTGGGTAGAGGGCTGGGTTGTGGCTCAGCAGTAGAGCTCTCGCCTAGCACGTGCAAGGTCCTGGGTTTGATCCTCAGCACCACATAAAATAAATAAATAAAATAAAGATGTCGTGTCCAACTACAACTAAAAAATAAATATATTTTTTTAAAAACCCACAGTGGGTGGAGAGGGGCTGATCCACCAGGGAGGAGAGGGCCTGGCTGAGGTTGAGATGGTGAGAAAGGATGTCAGCGTGGTTGCAGAGTTGGCAGACAGCACAGGGGCAGCTGGAAGCTTCCAGGCTGTTCTCTGTCTTGCACTGAAGCAGGCATGGTCCCCACGAGCACCCATCTTCACAGCATACTCTCAGCATCATAGTAGTCTAAGGAGATAGCACCCCCATCTTGCCTCCCTCCTGCCTCAGTGGACTCCAAGGAGGGAAAACAGAAGGGGACAGTCCAGTGCCCATATCAGTGCCCACACAGGGCACATGGCCCTCCTGGCCTCCCCCATCCATTCCTGGACTTGGGTTCCCACTGCCCACTTACCCAGCCCCCTACCTGAAGCAGGAGGTACATCTGCACCCACAGTCCCTGTGGCACTGGGGGGTGGGGGCGGTGGCACAGCTCTCCTGATATGGGGAGAGAAAAGAAGATCCTTCAGCGGCCTCCAGTGCTTCCCCCACAATCCCCTTGGCCTGCTCTGCCAGCCTGGCCCCAGAGCAGGAACCTGATAGAGCCCAGACCTCAGCCTCACTTACGTCCCCCTTTTCCTGGAGGCAGGAGGCCAGTGCTGAATCATGGGTGCATCCTGCAAGAGGGGCTGATGTGGGGGCGGGGGGAGGAAAGGGGCTGGCCAGAGTGGCAGGGATCCCAGGGCAGGTAGTGGTGGTGAACAGGGCAGGTAGTGGTGGTGGAACACCAAAGGCTCTTCCTCCTGAGTGTCCATCTCCTCCTGCAGTTCTTCCAGTTGGTCCTCTAGGTAGACCTAGGATTGTGCAAAGGGGAAGGGGAGATGGTGACAGAGGATCAGACTCTCCTACCCCCACTCCTCTGTTCATCTACATTATTTTCTCCAGATATGTACTTTCAACATGGCTCCTGAGCATTTACTGTATCACGCAAGGCACTTTGGAGACATTTATTCCTTATTTTACAGGTAAGAATACTGAGGCTCCAAGAGAATGAACAACTTTTCTAAGGTCCCCCAGCTAATAACTGGTAGAGCAAGGGCTGGAAGAATCCAGGTGACTCCAGAGCGGAGGCCTAGAGTCCACTGAGCTGCGCTGGGCCTCACTCTCAGCTCCAGAACTGCCTTGTGCCCCTCAGTGATGTGGAACACTTATCCTGTAGGTCCCCCTGCCCAACCCTAGAGGGTGGGTTTACCCCTCACCCCCTTCACCAACGTCAAAATCCTACTCGGCTCTCAAAACCTGGTTCTCAGGCTTCCTGCTCCTCTTCCAAGGAGGGATGGCCCTTTCCCATCCCTCCCAGGTGTGAGCATGCTGCCTACATTTCCTAGGCCAGCCATGCCAAAGCCGGCAGTATTCACAGCCGTTGGTTTATTCATTCACTTGTTGGACAAATACCGATGGAGTCTAGGCTAGGCAACAGTGTCCACGGTGCCTGTAAGTGGGCAGGGCTTGCACTGCAGGGAAACTTCTTTGAAAACTAGATCTGTGTGGTCTTGGGGACCCTCCAGGCATGGAGGCTTACACCTGGCCTGACACCTAAATGCCTGCCAAAGGGACTCAGGTGTGGGCTGGCTTTCCTTGCCTCTTCGCCCAGGACTTTTTCTCCAGGAGAAACCCCAGTTGGATCACCCAGGTCCTGCAGATGGGCGAGACGGTGGCCCCAGCCCCACGCACCTGCGCGCTGGGCGAGTCTGACCTGGGGCTCAGCGCCCCCGCCGCCCCCGCCGCCAGGCGGCTCAGCAGCAGCTGGTGCATCTGCGCGTTCTGCAGCATCATCAGCTCCAGCAAGTCTAGGGGCCAAGAGTTCAGCCGGCTGTACCCGGGTCCCGCCATGTCCCCGCCCCGACCCCTCACCCATTCCCGATCCCAAGGCCTTTATCTTGAAGTCCAGCCCCCAGCGGAAGCGGAGGTGAGGCAGTGCGGACCCCGACACGGAGCGTGGGGGACAGAGGCGGGCACAGCAGGGTGACCCGGAGTCTCACCTTCCTTCACGCGGCCCGGCTGCGGGGGCGGGGGTGGGACGGCCGACGGAAGGGACTGCAGGATGGTCACCCAGGGCTGGGGACATTGGCGGGGAGACTCAGACCAGGTGGGAAGGGATGGGGCTTGTCGCGGGAGCCCCAACACCTTCCTCCCATGGGTTGCTTCTCCCTCCCTGTCCAGTCTCTTCCTCTTGTTTGGGGTCTCTCTCCTCACCCCCACCGTGCATCCCCTCCAGAATCCAGCCCCTCCAGGGGCGGCTCCCCAGCGCCGCTGTCCCCACCCCGGTAAAGGCAGGCTCCGCCCTCACCGTAGGGTCTGCACTCCGCGGTGCGGCGCTACCCCAGCTCCCGCCCGGCCCAGAAGCCATGGCCAGCGTCTGCGGGTCAGGGTTACCTTGGCAACGCCAGCGACGCCAAGGGAGGAGGACTTCCACTCCTGCGCCGGCCCGCCCAGGCTGCAGTTGCCCTGGGCGACTTGCCCTCAGCCCTCCTCTCCTCCTCCCAGAAGGAGGCGGGGTCCTACCTCTGTCGGTCTGGCCTCCAGGAGGCCCTTCTTCAGGCCAGGGTTCCCAAGACTTCGTGTCTTAAACTTCCCTTTGTCTTCAAGTTGTTTTTTTTTTTTTTATGTTTTTTTTTTAGTTGTAGTTGGACACAATACCTTTATTTTATTTATTTATTTTTATGTGGTGCTGAGGATCGAACCCAGGGCCTCACACGTGCTAGGCAAGTGCTCTACCGATGAGCCACAACCTCAGCCCTCCCTCCCTTTATCTTGTGGCCTTCTTCACCCTCACTACTAGACCCGAGCGGGCCTATGTTTGTTGAATGAATGAAGGAGTAGCTGGGTAGCCTTGGTTTGCTGGTCCCAGAGTTCAAACTCAGCTGATGAGTTCAGCAGGAATAGAGAATGTTGTGTGCGCAGGCTTGGAGTGAGGGTCTGCTGAGCTAGACAGCCCAGGATCTGCCCCTTGCCCCTCTGTCAATCAGGAGAGGGGCCCTCTGCAGACAGAGTGGTTTCCGAAGATGATCAGGAAGGAAACACTGACCTGATTTGCAAAAGAGGCTGGGGCTGGGGCCAAAAAGGGTGGCCAGATGCTTATCTCTCCTTTGTTTTCTCCCTGTTTTCTGGCCAGTGTGAGTTGCTACCCCTCTTAGGTGGATAAGAGGTCCCCAGTCCTGTCCCATATACTGGAACAGTTACCAAAGCATGCATTGTTCTGACAGGAAGTTAGCAAGGTCTCCATTGCTTAAGAACAGGTGAGGCGGGAGATCTATTTCGGCAGCTGTGACCATCCTAAGATAGGCCCTGAGCAGCAGTCAAGGAAAATCCGGACAGGAAGCTGGGATTAGCACCCTATGAGGTGCCCTTCCCCCACCCCCCACTTCTGTTCTGCTCCCTTCCTAGCAGTCCTGGAGTCTAGACCCAGAAAGACCATTTCCACCTTCCCCCTTTGTTTCTTAGTCTTGTCTCCAAGGGAGGGGGCCAGTGGGCAATGCATTATTTGTCTTGTTGGTTTTATCGCTGCAGAACCACCAACAAGCTGTGGTCACAGGCCCGCACGAGAGAAGCATGCTCCATCTCTACTTTCATTCCAAAGCCGACCACTGTACCCCCCAACAAACCTTGAACAGGGAAGTGACTGTGTGTGAAGAGGCCTATCTGAAAACTGGAGGTGGTATCCTGGTACCAGTCCTTGGTCCCAGCACCGTGGGGAAGTGTGAACAGACCCTTGAAAAGAAAGCAGAACTACAGCACCATGGAAAGTCCCTGTAGGTGACTTTTGCAAGAAGAGATAATGAAAAAGAGAGAATTCTATAACTGGGGGATGGAGATCTGAGCAAGGTGGCCCTCAGATGGGATCAAGCAGCTTGGGAGAGAGAAGGCACTTCAAACTGGAGACAGCCAGAAAAAAAGTCATGGCCATGACCTTCATCCCTCGGAAAGGAGCCCGGAGCCTGCTGGAGGTGGCTGTGGAAAGCAGGTGGGAGGAGGGATCATTCCCGTTCCTCAGATGTAAAACTGCTGGTTAATTGTACAGGGAACTTGTATTTTGGAAAACAAGGCGAAGGTGAAAAGTGTCTGGCTTGTGGTGTTCAAGTTCTTGATCATAGGAAAACCAAAGCGTTTGCTGCTTGAAAAAAGGATTGCACAGGCAGATCTGCTGAGTTCTTCACCTGAGGAGACTTAACCTCAGTCCCCCAGAGCAGGGGAGGTGACTCACCAGCTACTTCCTTGGCTACTATTATTTTCTTTCAGACATTGGCCACTCCACCTATTTCCTTTTAATTTTTTTCCATCAGTGAGAACTCTGTATCTTTGGATTTTTTTTTTTTAATTTTTGTTTTTGTGTTTGGGTGTGTATGTGTGTGTGTGACCCAAAACAATTTGTACCAAAATTCAGCGTCCCAAGACAATTTGTTCTGCCTATTGCCTTGGTAAATCTATTTCTGGGAATAAGCTAAACATGGAAAAAATTTACACTCAAATGTGTTCATCACAGTGTTATTTTTAAGAGTTAAAAATTGAACATTACTCAAAGTCCAATTATAGGGGAATGGTTGAATAAATGAAGGCAATCTACCCAAAGGAATATTGTATAGTCATTAAAAAGTATGAACCTTGAAAAAAAAAAAAAACAAGTTACCTCCTCGCCTCCTGAGATGCAAATGGAGAGGAAAAAGTTCCTAAGATTCTGATTATGAATTTCAATGCTTATTTTGAGTATAGGTGAAGAAACACAGAGAGAGCACCAAGCAAGCAAGGAGCTTTTTTCTCATACCCAATACTTAGGTACACAAATTGGATGGAGCTAGAACATAAGGATTGAAGGAAAGAAAATATATATTGCTCTGCAAAATTGTGCGACTGGCATAGAAAACATACTAAAGAAGGAATCTTGAAAACACAAGAGTGAAGGAATTCCATTTTCTGCTTAGAAACTCTAACTACTCTATTTCTACAAATTATGGTTGTCCTTATGAGGTAGGTTATGGTTTAGATATGAGGTGTCCCCCAAAAGCTCATGTGTGAGACCATGCAGAAAAAAATGATTGGGTTTTGAGAACTTGAATCAGCACACTAATCAAAGGATATGGATTAACTTGGTGGTATCTATAGGCAGGTAAGGAGAGGTTGGAGGAGATGTGTCACTGGGAGCGTGTGCCTTTGGGGTTTATATTCTGTCCCTGGTGATGGAGCTGTCTCTGCTTCCTGGTGGCCATGTCCTGAGCCGCCTTCTTCCTCCCCACCCTTCCACCGTGATGTTCTGCCTCACCGTGGGCCTAGACCGATGGAGTCGACCCCCTACGGACTGAGACCTCTGAAACTGTGAGCACCAAATCAACTTTTCCTCCTCAAAAACTGTTCTTTTCAGGTGGTTTTGTTTACAGAGGCAAAAAAGCTGGACCAAGTATGCATCTGTGATTTAGTCTAATAGGCACTTGGTGATTGTTCAGGTTGGGGTGGTCTCGCTGGGACCGGGATATCTAAGGTGAAGAGAATGTTTGAGTAGCAGGCTCCCTAAATATTGCCCAAGGAAGATCTCCTCAAGTTTGCCAAGAAGTAAAGGATGTTATTACAGAAATATAAATCAAGGTGTACAGAACTGGAAAAAGAAATCGAAGAACTCATGTCACAACCCGCTGATGGAGGGAGTGATGATATTTTTAAGGTCTGCTGCACAGTTTTCCTGGAACTGGCCTTTGGTGCTGATACTCTGAACTTCTACCTATTTTCTTGTGTCAGATCCCTGTTTACTAGAATATTCTTTGTTTATATTTCTCATTTAAAGGTGGAACATGTTCTTTCTGAGGAAATAAATTTGTTCTGTTTTAAAATTAAAAAAAAAAAAAAAAAGATTGGGCTTCATGGGGCCTGAGGGGAGAAGGAGGACTGTACTGGAAACAGGGATAGAGGCCATTCATGTTACATCCTGGCAAAAAAAGTTGTCTACATTTTGCCCACGTCCTGAAACCTCTGTGAGGCTGAATTCAAAGGTGATGTGCTAATTAAACTGGCAGAGAAAACTTCAAGCCAGCACGCCATTTAGAAAGTGGCATGATATCATTCACAGCTTTTAACCAAGTTTACTATGATAACCAGGAGCAGAAAATTTTGAAAAACTTGCAATTTGGCCAGAAAAGTGAATGTGAAACTAGGCATGGTTGTTAAAGAGATTACAGCCACTAAAAACACTCAAAGTACCTTCCCCAGAAACAACAGGAAAGATGGCTCAGGGGCATCTCAGAAACTGGCAAGCCCACAACCATCTCAGGCTGAAGGATGTAAAAGTAAAAATTCCTTTGAGAAGAGACCATGGAGTCACCCTTCTTACCTGGGGAGGGGAAAGCCGAGGAAGTTATTTCATTGTGCTCAGTTGCTCAAGTACTCAGAGGTTGCTGTGACCATGGTCCTGAGAGGCAGCCTACTGCTCAAGATGGTGGTAGATATTGATGTCAACCACATGGTACTGGTTCTGCAGGAATGCAGGATGCTGGAGTTAGGGGGTAGTGGAGATTTCCACCAAGATTCCAAAGGAAGGCCTAGGAGGCCAGGAAAGCTGCAGGAATCCCGCAGAAACAAGCCTAGAAAGAGGTTTTGTGAGCTGTAACCAGCAAGGCCACAGGGGAAGAGCTAAGAAAGCCCTTTGGAGAGAACATCCCAGTGCCATGTGCCCCAGATGCTGGGCACAGAGCTATAGGACTTGTTCGCCTAACTGGATATTGGTCTTGCTTTGGTCCCATTCCTTCTTTCCATGCCCTTATTTCTCCCTTGCAGAATGGACATGTTTTCTATGTGCCATTATGTATTGGATAAATGTAATTTGTTTTTGATCTTTAATGGGGGAAAGAGCTAAGAGTTTTCCTTGAGTCTCAGAAGAGATTTTGGATGTGGAATTTTTGGTAATGCTGGAACTGCTAAGACTATGGGGACTCTTTAAAATGGACTAAATACATTTTGAATTATGAGATGGGCATAAACTTTCAAGGGCCAGAGTTGGAATGTTATGGTTTGGATATGTATTGTCCTCCCAAAACTCATGTGTGAGACAATGCACGAATACTTGGAGGTGAAATGATTAGGTTATGAGAGTTGTAACCTAATCAGTGGATTAATCCACTGATATGAATTAACTGGGACTGTAGGCAGATAAGTCATGGATGGAGGAGGTAGGGCATGGGGGCACACCTTTGGGGTACATATATTGTCCCTGGTGAGTGGAGCCCTCGGTATTTCATGGGGGCCATGTCCCGAGCTGCTTTCCTTTTGCCATGATGTTCTGCCCTGCTTCAGGCCCAGAGCAGGAGAGTCAGTCATCTGTGAACTGAGACCTCTGAAACCATGAGCCAAAGTAAACTCTTCCTCCTCTCAATGTTCTTTTGGTCACAGCAACAAAAGGTGAGTAAAACAGGGACCAGGCTTCAAGGTCCTACCCCATTGGAATTGCACTATGGGATGGAGTTCCAGAGCTCTCCCCTCCCAGGACCCCTGGAGTTGAGTGGGGGTACCAACCATGAGGGAGCCACCTGCTGAAGGTCCTGGGAAATCAAATGACTCAGGGCAGATAATGGACTTTCTTCTTCCCTCCCCTGGCCCTGTCCTTCTCTGGTGTTTTCATTCATTCCTGCTACAGACCTCTTTCTTCCACAGGTGGGAGACACCACAAACACTTTCAGATTTACTTCAGTTACTTCTGACAAATTTAGACTTCCAGAGTGTTTTTTTTTTCTTTTCTTTCTTTTTTTTTTTTAAGAGAGAGAGAGAGAATTGTTTAATATTTATTTATTTTTTATTTTTTAGTTCTCGGCGGACACAACATCTTTGTTGGTATGTGGTGCTGAGGACCAGACGCATGCCAGGCGAGCGCGCTACCGCTTGAGCCACATCCCCAGCCCTCTTTTCTTTCTTTCTTTTTTTTTTTTTTCTTTATCCAGTTGCCTACAAACCCCAGGGAAGGATTCTAATTCACCGTGATTCACACACCCAGCTTTTGGACCAACCGCTATGGGCAAGAGGACTGGGCAGACATGGGTGGCATCTCCATCCCTGAATCAAGGGTCGGGTGAAATCAGCAGCCCCCCAGAATGACAAATTTGGAGTAGGGGAGAATCAGATGCCTAAAGAAAGGAGGAATACCGTTCCCAAGAGAGAGTGCAGTTCCTTCCCCCGGGGCTATGGAATAAAGTCATGTTTAACAAAGAGTTTTGATTTCCAGTCGACCCCATCCCAATCCAAATGACACTTTGTGCAAATTAGAAAAATTAACTCCTTTCCTGAGACATTTGTACTACCATCTGCCTGAAAATTATCATGTTAAATAAACTAATCATGGTGACCTCAAATGTGATTGGTGCCTGGAGCAGTACTACCCATATGACCAACTGTAGCAGCCCCGACCCCTCCAACCCCTCCGAGGTGCTAATTCCCTGCAGCTACTCCAATCCTTTGTCAAAGAACATTTTACTCCATAGAACTTTGGGCCGAGGCAAGACAGAGACCAAAGAGGCAGAACCCTGAGAGGACATGGTAGCTGGCTCCCACCCACTTCCAGTGCCCACAGGCAGGGATCAGTGTCCCATCAGGGGGATGGTGACCAGTTCCCAGGCAGTGACCAGCAGTAAAGTGAGCTGAAGTCAGAGCAGGGCTGGGAGTGATGGATGAGAGGGACCCTGAGGAAAAGCTCTGGGGAGACAGTTTGGAAGGGCTGGGGAAGAAATGCGTGCTTTTCCTCTGGAGGCTACAAGCAGAAGAATGCCCAAGGGACTGGGGTGGGGACATCCAGATTAGGGTTGCAATAAAACAAAGTGGACACTGCTTGTCAGAAAGGCCAGCAAGCAACCAGGATCTAGAACCATGCATAGAGGACACCAGCACCCACACCCACACCTAGGTTTAGAAAACCCATCTCGCAGGGTGTCGGTGACTCCAAAGGGTTCCGTGGTGGGCCCCTGGGCAGGGGTGAGATGTGGGAAATCCCAGGCCTGGCAAAAAGTGCTCCGGCCACAGCCAGGCCTGGCCCCCAAGGAGAGGCTCCATGGTGACCAAGACAACATCCAGAGAGCGGGAGCAGAGTGGCTGAGAGGATGGGGCCCCCACCCCAGAGCTGGGGTGCCTGCTCACCAGGCTGCCCTGAGCCCCTCTGAAAGGGCACCGCACAGGGCTCAGCTCACTGGAGGCCCGAGGCAGCAGCCAGAGCTCTGGGCTGCCAGAAAAGATGGAGGCAGTGACAAGCCCGGGACGGGGAGAAGGGTGAGGGCACGAGGGGCCAGGACTCCAAGAAGCCTGGGAGCCCCAGTGACCTGGGGCACTTCCCAACAGCTCCACTAGGGGTCACCATAGCCGCAGAGTGGGTGGGGGCTCTGAGCCAACCTCCTCCCTCCTCCCACCACACCCTCTCCCCAGGCTCTGGGGGACAGATGTCCTGCCAGTGAGGTGGGGGTGGAGGAGCAAAAAAATGCCCCTGAGACCACTGGGTGGTCAGGCTAAACGGCCGGCTGTGAACGTGCACATGTGTGTGCCCACACGGGTGTGAGTGTGCAGACATGCTACACTGGATACAAATCTAGTGAGCACGATAGGTGGCCCCGTGTTCCTATGAATTGGAGCATGTATTTTGGCACAGTCCGCTGCCGGGATAAGTCACATGTGAGAAAATATAGGACCACACAAGCACGGATACACACTGGACAAATCCTCTTGTCCATGATATGCCGCTTTGGGGTTCCTCTGGGCATGAATGTTCCCATGAGCACATACGACTACGCGTGTACAAGCATATTCTTTTGCACAAGCCTGATGTGAGCCTGGGAATGTTTGTGTGTGTGAGTTGAAGGCGCGTGTGAAGGGGTGTGACAGTAGTGGAAAGGTTTGTGCGGATTATGAAAGGGGCTCGTGCTGGGAGTGCAGCTGGGGGCACACGAGTGTGTTCCACAGTGAGTGTGAGTGTGTGTGAGCCAGTCCATGCCAAGGAGCGCCCCGGGGGTGAGTGTGAAAAGAGACTCAAGTGTGAAGACGAGCCCTGATTGTCAAGGTTGGGGAGAGGACCTGAGCATGGGGGCTCATAGTGTGTCCAGTGTGTGTATGTGTATGTGTGTATGTGTGTGTGTGTGTGTGTGTGTGTGTGTGTGTGTGTGTGAGGGGGCGAGTGTGTCACTGCTGTCACTCCCAGGGCAGGGTGGCCCCAGAGCCCAGGCGCTCCCTGGCTGAGCCCACAGCACACCCGCGAGGGAAGTGTGGCTGAGGCTCCCACCTGAAGATTGGCCCAGTCCTCAGGTTTCACTCATGACCCTGTGACATCAGCGGCAGCAGCTGTCCTCGCCGGCCCGGCCCCCCAGCCAAGTCCCCCAGAGTTCCAGCCCCAGCCCGAGGTGGGCACGGCGCTCGGGCTTGTCAGTCGCCACTCCGCTTCCGTCCGACAGTGAGTACCGCGCCCCTCCACTCCAGCCCAGCCGGGGACCCCAGGGCCGGCACCCCCAGCGACAGGCCACCCTGGCCCCAGCCCCAGCCTGGCTCCAAGAAAGTCTCCACTTTGCTCTGGCACCGCTGACCTCCTGCCCACACCGGGCTCTGCTGCCCGTGCCCAGGCCCTACTCTGCCCGGCTGCTCTGCCGAATCTCCTTCTTCCTTGACCCTTTCTTTGTCCCCAAACTTGCCTCTCTCTGTCCGTCATTGGTTCTCTCTGCCCCTGCCTGGCTGGCTGTCGTCACCCTCAGCGAGGGTCCTGGCTCTGGTGACAAAAGCCCCGTGGCTAAAGCTTGGCTTAGGACAGGCACAGAGTGACCCAAGGGACAGGGACAAGGCTTCAGTTTCTTCAGAAGAGAGTAGGACAGTCAAGACAGTGACTTTGCAGAGTCTGTGTGCAGGGGCTCAGAAGCAGGGTGCGGGGAGAGCGTCAGGAGGCCGGGTGGGGGTGGCGGGTGGCGGCGGCTCCTTTGCTTCGCTGAAACAGGAATCTGTGAGATGCCAGCAGAGGACACATCCCAGGCTGTGCCGCCAGCGACGGGCTGGGCTCTGCCCACCGTCCCCGCCCTCCTCCAGCCCACTCAGCTCTGGGGCTTTTTTTCCTGAAGAAGCTGAGCCCCAGGAAGAGGAGGGGACCAGAGGAGGGGATCAGAGGAGTGGCAGGAAGATAGGGCCATAGCACCAAGGGGACTCTGGGGGGCTAGGAGAGTCCTGGGAGGATTCAAGAGGGCACGTAGGGCTCGAGCCTGGGGTCAGGGGTCAGTGCTTGGCAGGCTACAGCCCCTCCCTCTGCTGGCAGAGCAGGGCACTGGTGGAGAGGGTGGAACGGTCTGAACAGAGTTGGGGACAGTTTGGAGAGTGGTGGGGTGCCAAGTGTTGCTGCATGCAAGAAGGATCTGGAAATCTAGAGGGCCACGGGAGACTTCTAAAGAATCACTTTGTGTGAGTGGGAGGCCCGGGCCCCCTCCCCACTCCATTGCCCCGTCAATCCCCAAATCCAATCACCTCACCCCCCGCTGAGGTCTGGGGTCAGAGCAGGGGGCCAGGCTATGTCTGAGGGTGCTGTGGGGGGTGACGCCCAGGTGAGGACCCTACACATGAGGGGACCTCTTGCAGCAGTCACCTGCACAAAACTAAATCAGCCAGCAGAGCCTGGGAGCGCTAGAGGTAGAAGGTACTGGGAGGCCCTTTAATTCAGCCATACTGGGGAGCCAGGTTGAGGCTGGTAGCCAGTCTGGAGAGACAGGAAGGAGCTGAACTTCAGAGGGGTGGAGTGGAGTCAGGAGTTACAGTTGTGACAGAGGCAGAGGGTGACTGTGTCCCAGTTGTCTGACTTGGGCCAAGGAGACCCCAGTAGTGGCAGAGGCTGGAGTCGGGTGTGGAGGGTAGAAGGGGAAGGCAGGGAAGGCTGGTTCTCCTAGACCCTTAAGATTCTCCTGGAAGCATCCCCAAGTCCCCTGGTCCTGGCCAGCATCCTCACCCTGTGTGGCAGTGGTGTGAGGTCACTGCATGGGTGTTTGGAGCCACATCACCTGTGTGGGATGAGGTTGAAGGATAAACATACACAAGGGTGTTTGGAACCTACCATGTCAGGCAGGGTGTCCAAGTGACGGGGACTCCACACAGGCCCTAGGCCACATGGCACACAGGCCCTGAGCCCTGGCCGTAGGGCTCCTCAGAAGCCCACTCTCAGTTCCACCCCAGGCATCCCTCAAGGAATTGTTCAAGGATCTTAAAGAGTTTGGGGAAGGTAAATGAGGTACTTCCTAGGCAGCCCCTCGTCCAGCCTGGTCCTGCTTGTAATTTCTGATTGGAAACAGGCAGAGAGGTGGGCTCAGGACCAGGGGTCACCTCCCCAGCCAAGGCTGGTCTGTTCAGCTGCCCAAGGCTTGGTTCTCAGATGGTGGGTGGTTCTGACCAGGTCTTGCCTTTGGGGGCAACTCTGGCCACCAGAACAGGGAGGAAGTATGGACAATGTCAAGGAGGAGTTGGAATAATATAGGGGATGGGCATTTAGAGAAGACTCCAGAAGAAGGCAGAGGAGGGAGGGAACTGGAACTCAGAGAGTAGCAAGGTACTCGCCAGGTGAAAAACCTGCTCCTAAGGCCTCAGAGACCAGGTAGGAGATGGGAGGGGGTGGAGGACGATGGGTGTCAATGGCCACTCTACAGGCTATACAAACTGTCCATCCCTGACGCCTCTTATAGGAGGCACGCAGGTTCAGGGGGGTTATGTCATTTACCTGGAGCGCACGGCTAAAGCCACCAGAATTCCGTCCACAGTGGCCAACGGCCCTGCTTCTTGGGAGGAAGCCAACTCTGGGCAGGGCTGGGTGGGGACACAGGTCACTCCTGAGACTCAGGGGCAGTGGGTAGTTAGGGGCAGCCTGAGGGCTGGGGTTCTGAGTAATTCTGGTGACTTCTGGAGGGGTCCCCAGTCCAGCCACGGCAGGGAGAAGCCAGGTCTCCCTGTGGCTCCATCGTGACCTGCTAATTGGGGCTGGGGGACCCGGGTTCCCTTTGCCTCTATTGCCCCTGCCCCAGCCTTTCCCGTGTGCCGCCGTTCTGCCTCATCAGCAATGGCTATTTTTATTCCCTGCCGTTTTCAGTCAACAGCCCGTGTTGGGGGGTGGAGTAGCAGGAGGAATGAGGGGCTCCAGGGGCCAAAGGGCAGCAGGGTAGGGAGGCAGGGGCCCATCACCCCCTCAGAGGGCCCTCTGCCAGGAGCCCTAGCATAGGACGAAAGGACCCCCAATAGTCACTGGTTCCCGCTCTGCTTCTGAAGTGGTTTGTGAAACTCTGCACCCTCACCCACCCCAAAGGTGTTAGAAGGTCACGGTCTAGTTTAGACAGAGGTAGGACACACCGCCTAGTAGTAAGAGCCAGTCAGAGCCAGGCACAGTGGTGCACGCCTGTAATCCCAGTGACTCGGGAGGCTGAGGCAGGAGGATAGTGAGTTCAAAGCCAGCCTCAGCAATGGCAAGGTGCTAAGCAACTCAGTGAGACCCTGTCTCTAAATAAAACACAAAAAAGTGTTGGGGATGTGGCTCAGTGGTAAAGTGCCCCTGAGTTCGATCCCTGGTAGCCACCCCTAAAAAAAAAAAAAAACAGTCAGCCAGGGTCTCTATAAAGAGGGCTGGCCTGCTAATCCCAGTTTACTACATCTTCTTCATCTGGCAAGTTACCTCTTTCTCCATGCCTCGGTTTCCTCATCTGTTGAATGGGGTGATAACAGAATCGTGATGAGCATGAAGTTCTTGGCATGTAGTCAGCTCTACATATCTACTCACTAATAGCACTGTGGCTATCACCAGGCTGTTGGGCTTGGAAAGAAAATGTCTTGTGCCAATGAGAGAAGAAGTTAGGTCTCACCCAGCTCTCTACCCCCTTCAGAGCTGGGGGTGGCAGTGAGGTGTTTTCTCCCTGTCTGATCTCCCTGGGGCAAGTCCTTTATAAATTGGGCAGCAAACTCCCTCCCTTTTGGCCTGAGGTCCGCAGAGGTTGCTGTGACCTCTGTGAAGCAGGCCAGCAGGCCAGAGACCCCGGCTCAGGTCTTAGCAAGATCTCCCATTGACTCTTGTCTTCTTGGGGTTTGCAAGCCTGATTTTGTCGAAGGATCTTCAAAGAGGAGGGGGAGATCACCTCCTTGGGATCGTTTCTGGGTCGGTAAGCTCTCCAGCTAGCTGGGGCACTGGCTGAGGGTCAGGGTAGAGCTGTCAGAGCAGAGGGCCCAACCTGTCCCCCCTCCCAGGAGATTTCAGGTAGAGCTGGAGGCCTGATGGCCCTGACCCCAACTCCCAGTGGCCTCAGCAGGAAGGGCTCTCAGCTCCACACCCCCACCCTGATGGGGCTGGTGAAGGGGAGGGGGACCCAGGCGGGCCATGGTGTTCTCAGGCTCTAGGAAGGGCAGAGGGGTGGGGTGGAGTGAGGGGTGGGGGGCTGTAGGGACAGAAGAGATGAAGGCAGGGCACTGTCAGGAGGCAAGGGCAGGAGAGAGGAGGCGGCTCTGTGTCCAAGCGCAGATGAGGGGGGTCGGACAGGCCTGTGGAGGGGGATGTGTGCTTGCCTCTGTTTGGGAGGGGGCATCCAGGGTATCCAGGTCACTGTGCTTGGGGCTCCTTAGAAAGATCTGAGGCAACAGAGAGCAGGGAGCCCCAGACCTGGGTGGAGTCTCCTCATCCCTTCCAGCAGCTGGGAAATGACTCATAGAGCTGATGAGTGAGAGAGAGAGAGAGAGAGAGAGAGAGAGAGAGAGAGAGAGAGAGAGCAGGCGCACGCACACTGGTGATCTATAGTGGAGGTTGGGGGTGCATGTGGTAATCAGTTGGTGCCAATAAAAACCATACCTTGAGGAAGGTTCTTGATCAAACCATTGACCTCTGTGCCACTCACCCTCCTGCCTCAGCTGCCAACACAAAGCCCCAGGAGGCCTGAGGACAGTCCTGCCAGGACCTGCTGGATGCCCACCAGAGCCCACACCTTTCAGGAGCTTGGCTCAAGGACTCTGGCCTGCCCTTTGAAGAAGACAGTTGGGCAAGGGCCAGGCCAGCCCAGGGGAACACCTGTGCTGGAGGAGGGCAGCCATGCCCAGTCCAGTCCCCCAAAGGATTGGAGGGAGGCCATGTTTGTAGTAATAGGCACGCGGGTTTGGCGTGAGAGAGAGCTGTGTTCAAATCCTGGCTGTGCCACCTGTTAGCAGGGATGACAAAAGTAAAACACATTGAAGAGGGCATGGACACTGTGGGCACCAAATGGATGTGTCCACTGTTCCTTTTTGTCAGATGTGATTTCTTTGTGGGCCTGTGCACATCAGAAGTGTGAGTCGATGTGCTAAGAATTGAGGCTGGAGGAATGGACTCTCCTACTCCAAGGAGACTCTCCCCAACCTATAGAAGCCCGAAATTCCACACCTGGAGATAAATTCCTTTGTCGTAAGCCTCAGACCCAGGAGGGAAACCTCCCCGGGAGTCTTGCTCCTGAGGAAAAAACCATCCAGCGCAGGCAGATGAGCTGTGAGGGAGTTAGCAGAAGGGGTCACAGCACACAAACCCCCAACATAGCCCACTTGTAGGTTTTTATTTCATAGGGTCGTGAGCCAACCGGAAGCACCCTGTGTAGAGAGAGAAGGGGTCAGGCTGAGGAGCAGAGGCAGAAGTTTGGGGGAAACCACCCAATGTTCCCGGAGAGCCCTTGGACATCAGCAGGAAAGGGACTGACTGTGGAGGGAGGATCTGTGATGTATCCCAAACAGGAAGCCAGCCCTGGCACACAGTGAGTGCAAAAAAAGTGTGGCCACCTCTACCAGTCTTAGCCCTTAGGTAGAATAATTATCAGACTGGTCGCATTGGGAGACTGAAAAAAAAAGGTTTGTTCTGATCCACTGAGCCCCACGGAGCAATCAGTGTTAGCTGCCCTCACTGGCTCAGGAGCTGTCCCCCACCTGACCCCATTTGGCTTCCAGAATTCTCAGGGCCCCTGAGCATCCAGGGGTTTCCGCTCTAGGCTCCCAGTTGCAGGCTATTCTCCAAGGCCCCTTGGAACAGATTTCCTCTGCGGATAGTGTGAGGCCAAGAGGGGAGAGCCTCCTGGGGTAACTTCCTCCAGGCCTGGCCGGCCAAGGCCACAGCCTCTCCCTCCTCTCCAGGCCCTAAGTGCTGGCAGAGGAATAACACAGCCACCCACTTCCCATCTGCACCCACCTGCTCCAGCTGAGAAAAGGCCGTGACTTGAGACTGACAACTAGGGGAACACGGGGGCCGAATTTTCACTCTTGGAGCTGGGCCACGGTGGGAACCCAAGAATTCAGGGAATAGTCCATTGTTGTCTATGACCAGGACAGAAAAGTCTGATCTGTTTCAGTATTCCAGAAAGTTCTGAGTCTGAGCTCCCACTGCAGATGGAGCTTAAAGGGGGTCTCCACTGAGCACCTAAGAGCTCTGGGTAGTTTTTCTCTCAAAGAAACAAAAATGTCAGACATCGGTGAGTGACGATAACTCTGCTAGGGACCAAGGACATGCCTGATTGGCAGGAGGGGAAGGGGTGGAGTCTTGAGTAGGGCCATCTCTTCATCCCAGGGATGTGCACTAGAGTGAACAGGGAGGGCTGTGAGGAGCAGGTCCCCTCCGTTCTTGGTCTTTCAGGAGAGTACCAGAGTGGCTTCTATAGTCTGGGCTGGCTGAGACCACTTGGGTGGGTTTCTGGATATTTGAAGAACCCGCCCTAAAAACATAGGTCTCCCAGGAGGGAAAGTTCTAGAAATATATGGCAACAAGTTTGGGGGGTGGTCTATCCTGAGCTTTGACTAATCAATAATTTGGGACTCTCAGGATCATAGTGAGAGATAGCCTTGAACTGAGGGAAAATCAACATCCAACAGGCAGCCCTCCATAGAAGACCTGAGATGAAGGGTCACAAAGGGAACTTGAGTAGAGGTCAAGGTAAAGTCCTACACCTGGGTTGGCATTAACCTTGTATCCTGCAACTTTGCCATAATCATTATTGGTTCCAAGAGTCTTTTTGTCTATTCTGATTTTGAACATAGACAATCGTATCATGCAAAGACAGTCTCATGTCTTCCTTCCCAACCAGTAGACCTTTCATTTTCTTTCTTTTAAATTTTTTTTTTAGCTGTAAATGGTCACAATGCCTTTATTTTGTTTGTTTATTTTTACTCAGTACTGAAGGTCGAACCCAGTGCCTCATGTATGCTAGGCAAGTGCTCTACCACTGAGCCACAACCCCAGCCCTCCTTTTCTTGTTTTTTTTTTTAATTTATTTTATTTTTTTTTAAGAGAGAGAGAGAGAGAGAGAGAGAGAGAGAGAGAGAGAGAGAGAATTTTAATATTTTATTTTTTAGTTATCAGCAGACACAACATCTTTGTTTGTATGTGGTGCTGAGGATCGAACCCAGGCCGCACGCATGCCAGGCGAGTGCTACCGCTTGAGCCACATCCCCAGCCCCGCTTTTCTTGTTTTATTGCATTAGCCATGACTCCAGTCTGATGTCAAAGCAGTAATGAGAGGAGACACCTTGCCCGGTCCTTGATCTTAGTTTCTCACTATTATAATCAATGTTAGCAATAAGTTTTTCGATACAAGTTCTTTATCAACTCCATGAAGTTTTTCTCTCTTCCTAGTTTGCTGAGAGTCTTTATCATGAATGAGTGTTAGATGGATTTTTTTTCCTTTCAGTATAGGGGATTGAGCCCAGGTATGCTCTACCACAATGACACCCCCAGCCCTTTTTATTTCATTTTATTTTTTAAAAATATTTTTTAGTTGTAGATGGACACAATATCTTCAACCCCAACCCCCTTTTTATTGTTTGAGTTAGAGTCTCCCTGAGTTGCCCTGGCTGACCTCAAACTTGAGCTCCTCCTGCCTCAGTCTCCTGAGTTGCTGGAATTATAGGCGTGCCTCATCTTATGACTGAACGTTAGACCACCTCAAATGCTTTTTCTGCATCGATTGATATGGTCATGTGATTTTTCTGTAGCCTGTTGATGTAATGGATTACATTAATCAATATTCAGATGTTGAACCTGCTTTGTATACCTGAGATATATCCCACTTGGCCGTGGTATCTAATTATTTTAATACATTGTTGGGTTTAATCTGTTAATATTTTGTTGAGGTACACTTAGAGCGAAAAGAGAAGAGTAAATTATTCAGTTTGTCACCCACCTAAGAAGACCAGAGCTGAGAAGGGTGGTGGCACCCTCCACAGGTGATTGGACTGCCTGAAGGCATGCCACCTTGGGATGAATGGATACAAAGGGTGTCCAGGCCAGGGAGAAAAGGCCTCTGTGGTCAGACTATATCTGGAGTTGGGTGTTCCGATTTGGCGGAGCAACAGGGAAAGACAATGCTGGGCTGGACCTGCTCCAGGAAGAGATGCCTGGCCCTCCAGTGAGCGTCCTCACCCTGGGCTCCCTGCCTACAGACAGCTGGCCCAGCCTGCGCCTCTCCAACCCTTCCTCCCCCACCCATCCCGGCCTACTCCAGCCCCCAGGAAGCCCTGACTTTACCTACTTCCGCCCGTACCACTTTTCAGGGGAGGATCCATGAGACTTTTCACTTGCTAAATGGTCTCCAGCCCTGGCTCCTGAGGAGCTGGGTTTTAGTCTTGGCTCCATCCTTCTTTTATCACTCTCTAAAATTATCTTATTTGCTTCCCTCTTTGCTGTCTACCTCCTCCCTCTGGAATGCAATCTCAGTGAGGACAGGGACTTTGCCACCGACAAGGTCCAGACCAGAGTCCAGCACTTAACAGATGCTCAGAAAACATTTGCCAAATGTGTCCTGGAGAGAGCTGCTGCCTCTCTGGGCTTCAGCACCCCATGGTCAAGCAAGGGGGTAAGAGGGTGGGACTCATTGCTCATTCAGGTCCTAGACTCTAACATCCTCAAATGCACTGGGGAAGGGTCCTGGAGCCCTCAGATCCTCACCTGCTGTGTCTCAGGGAGCAAGCTGCCAAGCAGGGCTGGTGGGGGGAGGGTTTGAGCTCTCATCCTGACCCCCTTGTCTCGCCGTAGCCCAAGAGCCTCACGGAGGTGTGCCAGCACATGGCCTATGTCAGAGCTTTGTCCCTACCAGAAAGCCACCATCCGTATATGTCCTAGATGTCCTTTCATACCTCCACTGACCCACTGAAAGCAACACAGCTTGTCTCCATCTGTCGGAGACACATGGAAAGGATGGACAGGGAAACATATGTGCTGACCAATTGTGGCCCTGGGAGGGCTCTCCAAGGCTGCAGGATAAAGCCACTCTCCCACTGGCCTGACATTGACCCTGGCCCCACTCCTGCCCTTCCTTCCTCTCTCTACCCCAAACAGTGTCTGAGCTCCATGTGGGGAGTTCCCTGGGTCCTGCTTCTGTTTTTGCTCTGTCTGTTCCCTCTACCTGGGATGTCCTTCTCTCTGTTTCCCTGTGTTCCTGTTACTCATCCTTTGAGACCCAAACGAAGTCACATCTTTCCTCCTTCTTGGAAGTAACACTCACCCACCTGAACTCCCGCAGCACCACCAACTCCCCTTTTGAGGGCAAGTCTTGCCTTCTTCTCATACCATACATGTGTGTCCAGATCCCCAAGCCTCAGACTGCCTGCCCTCTGCAGGCAGGACTCCTGGCTGGGCACCTTTGTGTCCTCCTCTATCTGGCACATGAACAAAATGAGAAGAGGATGAAAAGATGAATGAACAGATCAACAGGAGAATGTGGGGTCTCTGGCAGGGTCTCTATCCAAGGCCTCATCTTTTCATTTAGTCATTCACCAAACACTTCCTGAGTGCCCACCAGGTGCCTGGTGCTGGGGCCTAGACAGACACATCTGCAGGGTTTCAAACTAGTCGGGGGGAAAGACAAACAAGTTAGAAAACAAGCAATTATGAATAATGATGCATGATGTAAGGAGAACACAGAGGACTGTGGTAGAAAGTAAGGGAAGAAGAAAGTCACTTGGAATAGGCAACACTAAGAAGGAACTTACATATGAAAAGGGCAGGGCAAGAGCTTCCGAGAGACCAAGGAGCTGGGGATAGGCCCAAAGGCGGGCACAAGCCCCGTGGTCAAGAAGCTGGCCTTGGGACTAGAGCAAAGTGACCAAGGAGACGTCAGGAAACAGAGGTGGGGAGGTGAGAAGGAGCTGGATCCACAGGGGCTCCTGGGCCACTGCAGGAAGCTTTGGTTGTATTTTAAGTGCAACGGGAAATAATTAGGGGATTTTAACAGGAGAAACAACACAGAGAGGGTGGGCGGAAGGAACCCACGTTTTGTTATGAAGAGATCAGTGGCTACTCTATGGGACCGATTCGACGTGATGATGGGAAAGGCAGAGAGGAGGAAACTGGCCACTGCGAGGGATTAGGGTGGGCGAGTCGGGGCTGGATAGAGGTGGAGTTCAGATACCTTTTGGAGATGACATTAATAGAATTTTGAGCAGGTTGGACACAGACAGTAAGAGAAAAGGAGAACTCAGGAGACACCTTGGTTTTTGACCCGAGCAACTGTTTGGGGGCCGTGCCGTTCCCGGGCTTGATGGAGACCGGGTGGAACCGTGCAAGGACACAAATGCTTCATCCCAGTCAGGGTTCCTCTTGGCCAGCCGTCCAGGAGGCAGTGGACTCTACCAGTGTGGAGTCCAGAGGAATGGACACAGTTACAGGAACGCTTCCACCCCGCAAAGATCACGCCCTGAGAAACTCTAGAGATTAGGTAAAGAGAGAGAGAGCCAAGCAGAGGACACTGATAAGGAGCAGCCAGAGGGGTAGAAGAAGAAGACAGGAGCGTGATTCCATGGAGGCTGAGAGCATGGAATGTTCCAGAAAGGGGGGGCTGTGGCCAACTAGGTTGAAGGCTTCTGAGAGGCCGAGGAAGGTGAAGACAGAAACGCACGCGCAGGACTTGGCAGCGGGGAGGGCGTTAGTGATTTGACAAAAGACGTCTCAGTTGAGCGGGGAAACGAAAGCCGGTTGGAATGGGCTGAGTGGCCGAAAGGTGAGCAAGTAGAGACAGCCGGGGTAGACACTTTCCAAGAAAGTTTTCAGTGAAGAGGGACAGAAAAAATAGCGCAAGAGATAAAGGGGGTGTGAGGGTGGCGGGTGCTGTGTCGTGGGTGACACTAGTGCTTGCTCCTAGTGGGAGGACGTTGATGAGTGGTCAAGCGAAAAGGTCACTGGAGGATGAGGACCTGGGGGAGGGCAGGGGTCTGTCTTGAGCCCAAGGGGAAGACTTGGCTTTGGGTTTTTCTTATCCTTCTACTATGACAGGAGAGCGGGAGAAGGGGCCGGGTTCTGTAGATGGGGTGGTGTTCCACGCTCCCCCGTTCTCAGTGAAGGCCGGGGCCAGGTCGTCACCCAGAGTACCATGGGAATGTGCAAGTTTGAGGAAATAAGAGACACAAAATATCTGTTTTTTTTTTTTTTTTTTTTAAAGTGGAAAGATGAGACTAGTAGAAAATTCTGCACTCACAGGGCTGGCAGGATTGAGAGCAAAGCCGGAGTGCGTACCCTCAGTTTCACTGTGAGCCCAGTCCCCGGTGTCTTTGGCAATGTCCAGCTGCTTAGGGGCCACTCAGAGGGCACAGCTGGAAGGTGCAGGTTGGGTTCCTCAGTGTGATGAGGAGAGAGGAGGCCTGGGCCTTGGGGCGTTTGTAAGACTGGGCGAGGGGGAAAGTGAGCCCCAAGGGGTCTGCTGCAGGGGGGACAGGGCAGGACCAAAGGACTGAAGGTACCAGGAAGCCCAAGGATCACAGCAACCAGGCCCTTGAGCCACCAGCTGAGCCAGTGGGGAGAGGGAAGAGCAGGGATATCGGAGGAGATGTGGTTTCTGGTTACAGTTGGGTTCAGGGTGACTTTAAAGGAGAAAGGGGCGCAGAGGAAGAGTGCCTCTAACTTACTCGTCCATCAGCTCATCGGTTAGGGTGGTTTCCTTTATTGAGCACTAGGCAAGCTATAGTACCGACAAGGGTAGGGATCCAGCCATCCAGGCTGGAGGGAGGGCTTCCTGGAGGAAGTGGTTCTTGTGTAGATTGAGTCTGGAAAGACAAACTGCAGCTCTCCCTGGAGACAGGACAGGTGTTCTGGAGGCCGGCAGATCACAAGCAGAGGCACCACAGGGGCCGCGATGGGAAGCTTTGTGAAAAATGGAAGCAGTACAGGCCAGAGGTGGGCCCAGGTGGGGAAAGGGTTGAACGCCCAGGGAGGGATCAGATCATGGAGGAGCCATATGGAGGCAGGAAGCCACTGGAGGATGTAAGTGAGGGGTGTGTGTGGGTGAGAGAGAGGGGAGGGGTGGGGGGGATCAGATTTGTGGTTTTAGAAATACAGATGATGGGATGGAGATGTACCAGGAGGGAGGGAGGAATCGGTGTGGGAGGCTATTTGAAAAGAACAGGTAAGCATGCAAACAGTCACACTCCTGGAGAATAGAGAGGACAGTGATACTGGGGGGGTGACATCCACGGGGTTGGGAACTGACCAGATCTGCCAGTGATGCTTTCTGCATCCACCAACCCAAACTGGGCTGCAGCAGATGAAGATACTTCTTCCCCACACCTAATAAAACATCTGCACGTGAAGTGGCTTCAGGCTTGGTGAGAGGGTCGGCGGGGAGGAAGTTAGGATGAAGGGCAAATTTTGAAGGGAGAGACGTGTGCTGTACAAGGAGCACCTCCCCGTGGCAGGGAAGGGGGAGCTCCTGGAGCAGAGTGGCCACTAGGCTGGGCCTCGTCCACTCGCAAGAAAAGCAGGAGTGGTGTGGGATGCTCAGGGAGGTCGGCTGAGAGGAAGCACTGGGTCTGTCCCCTGAGTCTTATGACTCCGGTAAGGGTGGTTTCTTCAGGGATTGGGTTGGGGCCCGCCTGTGGCTCTGGGTTTTGTGGTCCCCCAGGGCTCCTATGAAGTATCAAGTGAGCAGTATCAAGATAAGGGGATCGTCGGGCTGGGGATGCAGCTCGGTGGCACAGCACTTGCCTAGCGTGTGCACGGCCTGGGCTGCGTCCCCAGTATGGGGGCAGGGAGGGAGATAAGAGGATTGATGCCAAATGGGTCCCTCCAAGGCCATATGTATGGCAGGCCACTGTGCTCATGTGGTGACAAGTAAATGTGAGCATGCGGGGGGTGGGTGACGGAGAGGAAGGTGTGGAAGTGTGTGGCAGGGCTGTGAGGGCCTGTGTGAGGGGGCTTCAGGTCGGGTGTGCACGTGAACGTGTGGGTCAGCGAGCAGCTGCAGGACAGGATGGGTGGAACCAGCAGAGTCATCTCCGGGGAAACACGACTCCTTGAAGCCTGGCAGGGAGCAGCTGAGGAGCCGGGCACGGGGTGTGGCCAGCTTGCCCAATGGCTCTGGCCTCTCCCTGGCAGTCCTCCCCACTTGTTGACCAAGCTGAGAAGTACACCCGCCGGCCAGGACAGGGCCACTGCTACAGCTCCTGGACCCACCGTGGTGGGGGATGCTCTCAGTGTAGCTCTGGGGGTCTCTGGGGGTCTGCCTGAGGCCCTGCATTGGGGGTGGCTGCAGGATTCGTGCATGTGACGGCTATGTGTGACTGAGCTGCAGTGGTCTCCCCAGTGTCTGCTGATGTCGTCATTCTCCTAGGGACATTTTCCATAAGTGACCCAGCCCTGCTCTTCCCCAGGGAACAGGCTCAGAGCTCTAGACACGAGGGGCCAGGGGCCAGGAGAGGCACAGGACTGACCCAGAAGACATCTATGCAGTGCCACAGGCCCCCAATTTTCCTGGTGGATACCCCTTCTCCTCATCTAGGTCATGGCCACCAACCAAAAATAGTCCCTGGGAGCTCTAGCCCTGCCCCACTGAAATGGTCCCCATGATCTCTCTTGTATGTCCTCTAATATGTTAGCATCCTAGTTCTCCTGACATGTCCCCCACACACCCTATCAGCTCCTATCTGTCCAGGGATTTGAATCCCTGCCGTGGGAGGGAGCTGTCAGACCCTCTGCAAGGCCTGGATTCTTCCTTCTTCCCTGCCTCAACCTAATGCCAAATACCACAGAGATCAGGAAGGGGACTCCATACCCCGATATCCTCCCTCTCTTCTCTCTAGGCCAGGGATGGCAATTACAGACAGAGGTGCCACATCCTGGTCCTGCCCTGGCAGGCATTGCTAATCAATCACAGCCATCAGTCTGGCCATGACCCCTGCATGGTCTCCACCCACGTCTGCAGGTAGTCAGTATCAGCCAATGCATGTGACCTCTAGGATGAAATCTATGTGCCAGTGGTGCTTTAGGTGAGTTTCACCAGGACCCTTGTCCTGGCCTATCTATAGGTCACTGGACACAGCCCTCTGAAGTTCTCTCTCTGTCCCCATAGGTTGACGCCACACAGTTCCCTGAGCTTGGGTCCAAGAGACAGTTGAGGGCATTGGCCAAAAGTCCCTGAGGCAGAAGAGGATCTGCTTGGTTTGCTTTCAGTCCTGAAGGGGGCCACACCACTGCTGGGGAGAGTGTGGTGCGAGGCCCAGGGGGATGCTCTGTGCCCAGCACCCGGGCAGCAGCAGCACCTGGGCCTTGCAGGCACATCTCCCAATCCCAGGGCCTACACACCTACCTTCCTGGCCCAGCCCCTGGGCAGGCAGGAGGTGAGGAGTGGACAGCAGACCCAGGGAGGGGTGGCCACCCAGGACCCCGGGGCTGCACGCTGCAGCCAGCCAACTGCCCACCGCCCAGCTGGCCCCTGAGCCCAGGATGCAAGGATGGCCAGCTCATCTCTGCCCACCCTGGTGCCCATCGGCCCCGACTGCCTGCGCCCCTTCACCCGGGAGTCCCTGGCAGCCATAGAACGACGGGCAGCGGAGGAGGAGGCCCGTCTGCAGCGGAACAAGCAGATGGAGATCGAGGAGCCCGAACGGAAGCCGCGCAGTGACCTGGAGGCCGGCAAGAACCTGCCCCTCATCTATGGGGACCCCCCGCCAGAGGTCATCGGCATCCCCTTGGAGGACCTGGACCCCTACTACAGTGACAAGAAGGTTGGGACCTGGGAGGGCTCCTTCCATCTGTCTGTCTGTTGCCCATCTGTCTGTCCCTTGGCCTCACAGACTCTTTCTCTGCCTCAGACCTTCATCGTGCTCAACAAGGGCAAGGCCATCTTCCGCTTCTCCGCCACGCCTGCCCTCTACATGCTGAGCCCCTTCAGCATCGTCAGGCGTGGCGCCATCAAGGTGCTAATCCACTCATATCCTGCCTGAGTGGGAGAGGCGGGGGGCAGGGTTGGGCAAGACGGGGCGCCCTGGGACAGGAGACTCTCGTCCACCCCCCTCCCCTTCCCACCTGCTCTCACTTTCCTTGACCGCCCCCACGCTCTTCAGCATGTTCATCATGATCACCATCCTGACCAACTGTGTGTTCATGACCATGAGTGACCCGCCTTCCTGGTCCAAGGACGTGGAGTAAGTGTCCCCTCCCGGAGCCCCAGCCCTGGCACGGCCCATCCCAGGCATCTGCACCTCTGAGGATGCTTAGTGACGCAGATTTTGTCTTCCAGGAGGGCATACTCTGTCACTATGACCCTCATCAACACCTTAAGTCCCCTGGGGGAAGGCACACTGTCACTCTCACCAATGTCCTCTGCCCTTGGGTGACACATTTTTTCTGCGTCCCTCCCTCTGTGCGAGGTCTATCACTGCCACACGCACCCCTGCCTGGGTAATGTGCCTGGCCCTGGCTGGCCCTCTGCCCTCAGGTACACCTTCACGGGGATCTACACCTTTGAGTCCCTCATCAAGATGCTGGCCAGGGGTTTCTGCATCGATGACTTCACATTCCTCCGTGACCCCTGGAACTGGCTGGACTTCAGTGTCATCACGATGGCGTGAGCAGGGGCCTGAGGGTGGGGGGAGGGCAGCCAACCGGCTGGCATTCTCAGAGGTGTGGACCACAGGGGCCGTTGGTCAGTAGTGCAGATTGTGAGCTACACCATTCTCAGGGTGGCCCTGCCCAGGGCCTGGCTTGGATTCTCTGCTGATGTCCCTTTCATACATCATTTTTACCCACAGAAGGCAGCCTGACCCAGGCTGTGCCACTGGGCGAGTGGGCTAGCCATGCCCCAGGAGCAAGACCACTATACTGTCCTCCCCAACACTTGGACCCCAATAGGAACCTCAGGGTGTCTGACCTGCCCCAAGGCCCCTGTGGTAACCCTGACCACAAGAATCCTAGGGAGAACCCCTGATTTCTGTCCCACCGTTCCCTGGGCTCTCCCACACTAGGTACGTGACAGAGTTTGTGGACCTGGGCAACATCTCAGCTCTAAGGACCTTCCGGGTGCTGCGGGCCCTGAAAACCATCACCGTCATCCCAGGTACTGGGGAGGTGCGGGAACCCCTGGCCTCAGCCAATAGGTCTCCTGTCATGCCCAAGCCTAGAATCTGACACTCGAGTTCCAGGACCTGACCCAGGGTCACATCCTGGGCTCATGTTAGTGGAGGACACATGCCACAGCCTGAACACAGAAGGGTCACATGGCCAGAGAGCCAAAGAGGCCCTCTGTGGGAGGCTGGGCCTCTGAGAGGCAGGGTAGAAAGGTGGGAAAGAGCACAGATTTGAGGCCGGACAGCTGGGGTCAATCCTCCCCATGCCACTGTCCGCCATCGACCCTAGGCAAGTGCCTTACCCTGTCTGCAAACTGGATAGGAACAGTGCCACTCGCTGGGTTGTTCTGAGGACCGGTTGCCTAGCGTGGGCGAGCAAAATAAGCAAAAATAAATGGATATGGAGAAACTGGAGACAGTTCGTTCATGGAGGAAAGATGTTCTGAAAAGGATGGAGAAAGGGCCGTGGGAGGAGGGAAACAGTTAAATCCTGATGCTAGAAAGTGCCTTAGTCCTCTCTAGTCCAAAGCCCTGTCGTGGAGTGAAGGAAGGCAAGACCCAAGATGGGAAGTGCTTACGGAGGGCCTGCCACACACAGGCCACTGAGTGGAGGCCACAGCTGCCTCTCTCTGGGCCAGCACCCCCCAGGCTCAGAGGGTTTCTTTTCTTAAAATTTAGTTATAGATGGACACTATATGTATATGTATATGTATATATATAGTGATGCTGAGGATTGAACCCAAGGCCTCATGCATTTGAGGCAAGCGCTCTACCACTGAGCTATAACCCCAGCTCTTGGAGGAGGCTGCTGTGCATTTGGTTTCCATTCTAGGGCAAGAGAGGGAAATGAAGACAGAGATACTGGGATCAGGCCCAAGAAGTTATGAATTTTCCATAGATGCTGGGATTCCATCAGGGTCAGTTATGCCTTTGTCTGAAGGGGCAGAATGTTCTTAGAGTTTCTCAGACTGAACCCTGGGTTCTGTGGTCAAAGAAGTTAAAGAAACATGGCATTAAAGTTTTTGTTTATCTCTGTAGGACTTCTCAAAGCCTTGAATAGAAGTAATCTTTTTCCAAACATATGCCCCCGCCCCACCACCACCTTTTAAGGACACAGCTTGGGAGGCTAGTGTTCTGTAGAGCACTTTGGGAGTGCTAACCTAGAGACCTTCATTCAGCCCTCTGTATGCTCATGTGTAGCTGCACAGCATCAGCCTAGTGATTCCTAGAGTCCATTCTAGTAGCTGAGAATCTGTGGCAATTCCAAGGCTCCACCTTGAGGATGTGCTCAGAAAGGGCCGGGTTCATCTGGGAAGGCTGGGGGAGGTAGTGGTGCCCGGTTAAGTGGAGCCTTGGTGATGGGGTAGGCAAAGGCTTGGGGCCGGGGTCAGGGTGGGGGTGTCCATTGCACCCCACCCTGCCCCTGCCAATGCTCTTAATTTCTCTATGGTCAGGGCTGAAGACGATTGTGGGGGCCCTGATCCAGTCCGTGAAAAAGCTGTCCGATGTAATGATCCTCACCGTCTTCTGCCTGAGTGTCTTTGCCCTGGTTGGGCTGCAGCTCTTCATGGGCAACCTGCGGCAGAAGTGCGTGCGCTGGCCCCCGCCCTTCAACGACACCAACACCACGTGGTACGGCAACGACACCTGGTACGCCAACGACACGTGGTACGCCAACGACACGTGGAATACCAATGACAGGTGGTATGCCAACGACACGTGGAACTTCCACGACCGCTGGGCCAGCAACTACACCTTTGACTGGGATGCCTACATCAATGACGAAGGTAGGAAGGAGGGCGACCGGCAAGGGAGGCCCCGCCCCAGCCCCTAGAGCGGGCCCCTGCCCCGCCTCTTCTAAGACATGGTCTGGAGGGACCTGATTTTTTTTTTTTTTTTTTTTAGTTTAGTCATAGATAGACACAACACCTTTATTTTATTACTTATTTTTATGTGATGCTGAGGATCAAACCCAGTGCCTCACACATGCTAGGCAAGTGCTCTACCACTGAGCTACAGCCCCAGGCTGATCTTAATCATCACTTATCACCCACTGTGACTTCGGCGCTCAGAATCCCTGCCTAGAAAATTGAGATGAGAATGCTTCAATGGGTTGCTATGACAATAAAGGGCAAACTGCTTTAAAAATCCTGAGTTTCTCTCTATACAAAGTGACAGGTCCTTAACCTGTGCACCCAGTTCTCTTTCATCACACTCGGGGCTCCCATCCTGGCAGGACACCATCAGGCACCCAAATACCTTCCCCCTGTCACATACCCACCCTTGACGTGAGTCCCACACCCTCACAGCCACTCTCCCACAGCGTCTTCCTGCATGTTGGAGAAGTGCCCTTTCCTCACCTGCACCCTGGGTTCTAGCCCCCATTTTCCCTCAGGGTCCTGTGCAGGTTCCTGGCAGCCCCTTGCTCTTGCACACACACATACACACATGTCCCTTATGGCTCTCCCTGTGTCCCTGCTGAATCCTGACTGTAACTAGGCACCCAGAAGACCCTGCGTGGAGTTGGCCTCTGTGTGATCTACCCCCCGGGGACATTGGAACTCAGGGCTGTACTCAAAAGAGGGAGAGGGGTCCCCAGGGAACCTATTTGGTGTATGTGATGCATATGGACCTGCTCGTGGGTGTGGAATGGGTGCATGCACCTGCGTGTGTCCATGTGGGTGATGTGCCTTCTCTGACTTCCGAAGCAAACTACTACTTCCTGGAGGGTGCCAATGATGCTCTGCTCTGTGGGAACAGCAGTGATGCTGGGTGAGTGATGTCCAGGGGTGGGGAAAAGGAGCCCCAGGAGTCCTTGGAGATGGGGGATGATTAGGGACCAGGATGTGGGGTGCATGGGCACAGAAGGAAAATCCTTGGGCATGGGTGGAAGACCCTCCTGTTTGGGGGACACAGGCAGGACCAAGGGATATTTTTCCCTTGGGGTCCTCAATCTGTCCCTAGCTGGAGTTCTCCTTCCTAAAGCCAGACCCCCATCCTATCCCTAGGCACTGCCCCGAGGGTTACGAGTGCATCAAGGCTGGGCGGAACCCCAACTATGGCTACACCAGCTATGACACTTTCAGCTGGGCCTTCCTGGCTCTCTTCCGCCTCATGACACAGGACTACTGGGAGAACCTCTTCCAGCTGGTACAGCTGCCCCCAGCCCCACATCCACAGCCCTCCATCTCCACTGCCTCCTCAGGGCCGTGCAGGGCCTACCGCAGGATGGCCACATCCTCAGCTGGGCCATCTCCTCCATGGGACCCTGACAGTGCCCCTAAAAGCTCTCGGAGCCACACAACAGCCTATCTTCATTCCCCACCTGTGCTTCATGAGCTGGAGGCTGGGTCTGGCACGGGCTCAGGCCCAGGAAGTCCCAGGCCTCACAGAAAGCAGTAGGGCAGCTCTGCCCCCACCATCACAGTTGACCCTTCGTAGCCTCAGGTTTCACCTCTGTGGATTCAACCAACCACAGATCCAAATATTTGAGAAAAAAAAAAATTGTGATGTGCTGAACATGTACAAAAAAATTTTGTGACATTATATCCTGAATAATACTGTATGACACTCTTCACAAAGCACTTCGTTTGCATTAGATGTAATATTATAAGTAACCTGGAAATTATTTAAAGCACAGGGAAGATGTGTCTAGGTTAGATGCAAATACCATGCCATTTTATATACAGGACTCAAGCACCTGCAGATTTTGGTATCTGGGGGACCCTGGAACTAATCCCTGTGGATACAGAAGGATACCTGTATTTAATGTCCACAGTTTGCAGGGCAAGAGGGTTGCCTTCTGATCCCTGGTGATATTAATAATAACAGTGATTATAGCAACTAGTATTTACTGAGCACTTACTAAGTATCAGGCTCTTTGGCAAAGGTAGGATTCAACCTGGCCCCAAAGCCCAGGTTCACTATTTTTCCTGACTCTCTGACCTCAGGATGCCTGACTAGGGTCCTCAGGGGTCTCTGTCAGGTCACTGGGATCACCTGGATCCCATGTATATATTTCGGAGTTCCCCAGAACGTGGCTTAGCCTGCCAAGGATGGCCATCCTCTGACTCAAAGGCCCGCAAACCCCCAGGCTCTGCAAGGGACACCCTCTGCTTATGGGTCTGGGCCATGGGCGTGTGAGGGAGGGTGCCACCAGACCCGCTCTCTTCTTCTCTCCCCACCCTCAGACCCTTCGAGCGGCCGGCAAGACCTACATGATCTTCTTTGTGGTCATCATCTTCCTGGGCTCTTTCTACCTCATCAATCTGATCCTGGCGGTGGTGGCCATGGCGTATGCCGAGCAGAACGAGGCCACCCTGGCTGAGGATCAGGAGAAGGAGGAGGAGTTTCAGCAGATGCTCGAGAAATTAAAAAAGCACCAGGAGGAGTTAGAAAAGGTGTCAACCCAGGGAGGGGCCCAGACCCAGGGTTCCCCTTGCCTTCAGCCAGGGCTGCTTGGCTGCTGGCTGAGGGGGTGGGAGGGCAGGGGGTAGGGGTTGCAGACAGGATGGGTAGAAGTCCCAGGTGGGATGGGTGCCATCTAGGCAGTAGAAAGAGTATTTCTCTGCTCAATGCCCCAGTTTCCCCATCCACAACAAGGAGTTTGTACTTGTGAAACCTAAGGTTTCGTCCAGCTCAAAGACAGATGGCTTCATGCTTCTCTCTGGGTCTATGCCAAGGAGAGGCAGGGTCCCCAGGTGGCTGCAGAGAGTCGCTGTCCATTTTCTCAATCTCATGAAGTGTAGGTTCAGTCAGGGCCTCTGAAAGTGGAGGGTATTCAGGGTTTGGGTCCTCAGTCGCTTGGTCCTTACCCTGTCATCTCACCACCACCAAAGCTGGCCCCTTTCCCACCTGCTAGGTTTGAGACAGGCCAAGAAGAGGGGCTGTCATCTTAAAGGACTTGACAAGAGGCTCTGAGAGTCAATGATCCATCCCCTGGCTCAGAGTTGGGCTTCACACCCGTCACCCTTGCTGGTCTACAGGCCAAGGCCACCCAGGCTCTAGAAGGTGTGGAGGCAGATGGGGACCCGGCTCACAGTCAGGCCTGCAATGGCAGCCTGGACACATCGCCAGGAGAGAAGGGGCCCCCGAGGCCGAGCTGCAGCGCAGACAGTGGTATCTCTGATGCTATGGAGGGTGAGTGCCCTGTACCCCAATCCCCCCTGCCCTGTCTGCCCTACCCCTAGGCCATTTAGCCTCCTGAGGGCAGGGTGCAGTAATTTAATATTGGCATTGAGGAAATAAACTGTGATAAATATAGTTGTCTTAACCTGGCCAAGTTGTGGCTACAAGGCCAAGCTGCTGCGGGAACCAGGGGCTTCCGGGAGGACCTTGGGGGCTGCCAAGGCAACGGGGAAGGACAGGCTAATAATACTAACCAGGAAGGCCCTGTGTTCCGGAAACTGAAGAGCCTGCTCTTCCAGTGTTCTCTGGATAAAAGTTAAAGGTCAACATCAAATTCCCAGAGTAAAATCGGAGATTCCCCCAATCCCTATACCACACCCAGGACCTGGGAGGAGAATAAAGATATCAAAATAAGAGATGGATGGAAAGATGATGGATGGTGGATAGTGGATGGATGGATGGATGTGCTGAAAGATTCCTGAATGGAAAGAGACAGGAGTGTAGATGAATGAGAGAGAAAAAAGGAAGGAGGGAAGGAGGGCGGGAAGAACAATAGGAAGCAGGAAGAAAGGAGGAAATAAAGAAAAGAGAATCGACACAAGAAAGAAAGTCTCACCCAGAGAAGGAAGCTGGTCGCTCTCCAGGCCAGCCTGCCTGGGCTAAAAGTGGGGAGTTAGAAAGGTGTGTGTGGTGGGGGGAGTGAGATTACAGGACTTTGCAAGCCCTTAGAAGGTACATACCATCTCACCTTGCGTGACCTTGCATGATGCATCCAGGTGACTGTGTGCCAGAGAATGGACCAGGGAATGCAGGACAGTCAGAGCTGGCCCCTGCTCTTGCTGGGACCTTCACCATGAGTTTCCAGCCTCAGATGCTGGGGCACTACAGTGGCCTAGGGGTGGACATGGAGGTGAGGGAGGTCACAACAGACTAGAATCCACTGCTGTCTCTGAGAGACTCAGGTTTCTCATTCCTGGGTACAGTTGGGGTTGCACCCAGGATCTCCAAGGGGCTACCACCCACTCCAGTTCCTTTCCTTAATCTACAAAATCGGTGGCATTAATAATATGAGTCAGTGAGATCATACCTAGGCCAAGGCAGCTCCCATTGGTCACAGAGACCAGCGGGAGGAGCACTTCATCCCATGGTCCTTACAGAGGGCAGAGCCTCTTGGCTTTGGGGCTGCAAGAACAGGGGCTGTTTTCAGAAAGCCACTCTGGAGGGAAGGAGGATCTGGCTGAGGACACTCCTGCAGGGCCGACTTTACCCGCAGTGGGGAGGGAGAGTCCTAAGGGAGTCTCAGTCTGGTCCCCAGACTTTGGTGGGCCTGGGTTCCCTCTTCTCTGGGCGTCTCTCCTGCCCGAATAGCAGCCTTGGGCACAGGGCAGAGAGCTGAGGTCCTGCCCGAGCTCCCTGAGGGGAGGGGCGGGGCGGGGCGGGGCGGGGCGGGGCGTGCCGAGAGGGCGGGACTTGAAATAGCCCGCAGGGGTGGGGCCTGGAGGGAGTTCTAAGAGGCCTGGCTTTCAGGGGGGTGATCCGAGGGTGTGGTCATGTGGGTGGGGCTTCGGGGGCGGGTCTGGAGTGACGAGGTGTGAGGAGGGTGGGGATTTTAAGGTTCGGCTTAGGCCTTGCCAACCCGCTGGAATGTTGAGATGTGGAGCGTTAAGGGGTGGGGCTTGGGAGGGGGGTCCCAAGGGCTAGTGGAGGCAGGAAGGGGCGCGCCAGTGGGAGAATCTTCATCAGGCACCTGTTAAAACCCCTCTCGCAGAGCTGGAGGAGGCCCACCAGAAGTGCCCACCATGGTGGTACAAGTGCGCGCACAAAGTGCTCATATGGAACTGCTGCACCCCGTGGGTGAAGTTCAAGCATATCATCCACCTGATCGTCATGGACCCCTTCGTGGACCTGGGCATCACCATCTGCATCGTGCTCAACACCCTCTTCATGGCCATGGAGCACTACCCCATGACGGAGCACTTCGACAACGTGCTTTCTGTGGGAAACCTGGTAGGGAGGGGCCAAAGGGGAGGGTGGTCATTAGGGGGCAGGACCCAGTGGAGCTGTCTGGAAATATGGGGCACTATTAGGGGGGCATCTGGGGACAGATAGGGTTTTCCTAGTATATGGGGATAAGACACGTATGGGGAGGTACCTGGGGTGATGTGTGGAGTGTAGAATATGGATTTCAAGGCATTCAGGGTCAGGGAGAGTGGGTGAGGCTCTGAAGTCATGGAGATCAGAATTCCTAGGGTCAGGGATCCAGGCCTTGCTCTGGAAGTAGGGATGGGAGTGGGGGTGTGGAGATGGAAGCCTTGCTTGGATAAAAAGTTCTCCAGTTCCTGAGATTGGCATGGGCCTGAAAGGGACCTAGGGACCTGGGGATGTGGCATATAGCCACACAAATCCAGGCCCAAAAGGCCTCAGCTCACCCTGAGCGCTTCAGGGACTTGTTCCCACCCACTCCCCCATATCGCCAGCCTGGCCCTGCTGCTCCCCTCTCCAGCTCTTTGCTGCTCCGCTATTGTTGACATGCCCTGATCCACCCGCTTATCCCTGCCCATTAGGAGCATTATCACCTCGTTGCCAGCCCCAGTGGAGCCTGACAAAGGGAAAGCCGCTGCCTCCTCTAGCCCTACCCACCCTTCCCCATCCCCTTCACAATTTTTCCAGGGTGGCATTTGTCAAGGTGTTCTTCCCACCCCAAAAGGGAGGCCAACTCAGGGAGAGTGAGATATGGGCCCTGGGCATGACCAAGACTGGGTGGGTGGCACAAGAATCAGGCCTTCAGGGTCAGGCACATCACTCCCATGGAGATGTATGAGGCAGCATGGCCAGGCAGGGCCAGAGGGGTAAGGGCGTGCCCTAGATTCATGGCACAGCTGCTGGGGTGTGCATGATGGTCAGGGCCCGCCTGCCTGCCCAACCCCTGCTGACACTGTGCTACTGTCTGGACACCTGCTGTGGCCAGGGGCAGCCCCTGGGAGGGGCTCAGCATGTACCCATGCAGACTCTAGACCCAGGGCAGCTGGTGCCCAATAGCAGGGGGACCAGGTCCAGGGAGTTTTCAGGGCTATGCAGCCCTCAGGCTCCTGTTCCAAGGTTGGGGAAGCAGCTCTGACCTCCCCCCATTGAATTTTTCCCCTAGACCCTGAGTCCACCAAGATTTGCTAAGTCCTGGGACTGGATCCAGTAGATAAGATTAGGGCATAAAGGAAAGAACCTGAACTCAGCACCCTAAGAACTGGCTGCTGGTTGCTGACCTGGCTGAACCTTGTTTGCTCATCTGTGGGATGAGTGTGATGTTCCCTGCCAACTCTGTGGAGATAGGGATCCCAGCCAGGCATGGTGGCGCCTGCCTGTAATCCCAACCACTCTGGAGGCTGAAGCAGGAGGATCACAAGTTCAAGGCCAGCCTGGGCAATTTAGCAAGACCCTGTCTCAAAATAATATTTTCGTTTAAAAGGGATGGGGTTATAGCTCAGTGGTAAAGTGCCTCTAGGTTTGATCCCTAATACCAAAAAAAACAAAACAAAACAAAACAAAACAAAACCAACCAAACAAAACCCTGACATACACACGTATGGGCCATAGGTACCACTCCCTTCCCCCTTAAGGCTCTGGACCTCTCCCCTCAATCCACAGAGCCTCTTCCAGGGGATGGGAGTGGCTGGGAGATTCCAAAGGCCCTGTGCTCCCTGGAGCCTTGTGACAGGGCCTACCCCTCCCCCTAGGTGTTCACAGGCATCTTCACGGCTGAGATGGTACTGAAGCTGATCGCCATGGACCCCTACGAGTATTTCCAGCAGGGCTGGAACATCTTCGACAGTTTCATTGTCACCCTCAGCCTGGTGGAGCTGGGCCTGGCCAACGTGCAGGGGCTGTCTGTGCTCCGCTCCTTCCGACTGGTACGAGAGAACTACAGGGACTGTGCAGTGGGTGGGAGGAGAAACTTCAGGAGGCCAGAAGATTGGAAATGAGGCGGCCCTCCCCTGCCCAGGAACGTTTCTTACCTGTAAACAGGGAGCCAGGGATCCCTCCCTCCTTATCACACAGTTCTGGGGCTACCAAACTGGCAACCCCAAGAGCTGACATTGGGTGACTTTGGGACAATCCCATAAAGGATACTTATATTATTATTTATTTTTTATTTTTTAGTTGTCAATGGACCTTTATTTTATTTATTTCTATGCAGTGCTGAGAATCGAACCCAGTACCTCACACATGCTAAGCAAAGGCTCTACCATGGAGCCACAACCCCAGCCCCTTATATTATTTTTTTTTAACTTTATTATGGGAACCTCCCTGCATCCAAAAATACAGACAAAGGAAAATGAACCTCCAAGTACCTACCACATTCTACAATTCTTATTTCACCCGCTTCTCTAGTTTTTATTGGCAGCGGAAGTATGTTAAAGCAAATGTTGACATAAAATGTCACTAGTAAAATGCTTTGTATCCTTAACAGGTAAGGGCTTTTTTCTCTTTTTAACATACTAACATCAGGAAGCGGTAGAACATGAGTAGTCCCATTTAACCAGGAGGCAAAGAGGCCTCCGATCACTCAGGGGTGGGGCTTCAGGCTACTTGGAATTGTTCTTGCAGCTGAGGTGGGGGCTCTGGGGTTGGGCCACTTGTCATGGGGCCTCATTTGCCCTTGTCCTCCCCATGCCCGATAGCTGCGGGTTTTCAAGCTGGCCAAGTCGTGGCCGACGCTCAACATGCTCATCAAGATCATCGGCAATTCTGTGGGGGCGCTGGGCAACCTGACGCTGGTGCTGGCCATCATCGTGTTCATCTTCGCCGTGGTGGGCATGCAGCTGTTTGGCAAGAGTTACAAGGAGTGCGTGTGCAAGATCGCTGCCGACTGTAGCCTGCCCCGCTGGCACATGCACGATTTCTTCCACTCCTTCCTCATCGTCTTCCGCATCCTGTGTGGGGAGTGGATCGAGACCATGTGGGATTGCATGGAGGTGGCTGGCCAGCCCATGTGCCTCACTGTCTTCCTCATGGTCATGGTCATCGGCAACCTGGTGGTGAGTGAGACTGGCTGGGGAGCTTCCCCACCCTCACCCAGGAAGGGTGCAAGGGGTGTCCAGTGCCTTTACAAGGCTGTCGTTGGAGGGCCTTGTTGCTGGTAGATAGATCTTAGGAAATTGCTGTGATGTTTTCTATCTTCTATTCCCCACACCCCTGAAATGGCAATTTTATATGGCTTCACCCAACAAGTCTCAAATTTTAAACTGCTTAAGTATTACCTGGAGTTTCTAAAACATAGATTCCTGCCCCCCCCCCCCCTGGAGAATCTGATTCAGTAGCCTGGGCCCGAGCCTGGGAATCTGAATTCCAGACAAACTCCAGGCTCCATCCAGGGATGGTGCTGTAGGCTGCTAGTATTTTGAGTAACACCAATGAGTCAGGCTGGGTTTCCTAACTGTCACATAGAAGAAAATAATAGGTACCTCAAGGGGCCTCTGGGAAGATTGGCCTCACTAGCGGACACAGTATAACCAAGCATGGGGTGACCAGGACCCCAGCCTCTTGGCCTTCTCCTACCCTCTTACTCTCCTCTGTTCCTGAGCTCTGGAAAAACAGAATTAGAGCCTGGCTTTGGGAGACTCCAGAGGTGACATAAACTCCATCCATCCCACCCCTTCCTGGGGTTCAGGACTGGGCTGGGAGCTGTGCAGGGGAGGAGGAGTGGCAAGGTGAAGAGCAGGGTCCATGGTCCAGCTGGACACCAGTTCTGTGGCCAGGGCCTGTGGAGGCATCTCTCCTTACCCTGCTCATCCCAAATCCTTCCCTTTCTGGGGTTACACCCTCAGAGCCCCATACTGCTGTGCCCAGCTGCCCCCTATGGTGGCTGGCACTGCCCTGGGCAACAAGGTAGCAGACGCATGCACGTCCCCACATTCCAAAAAGACCTGTGGAATCCTTGAACTGCTGGGTCAGCGTTCTCGGATATCACTGAGCTCCGGCAGGGGGCAGGGGCGGATGGGGGAGGGGTGTCACCTCTGCTGGAGGAGGAGAGTGTGGGACAGCTACAGAGAAGAACCCAGACTGCTGTCCCTGAGGGGCACGTGCACCTGAGTGAATGGAGAGAGACAGGGAAGGTGCCTGGGTTGAACTTTGGGGCAGGATTGGGTGGGGTGGGACACTGGCTCTGAGTAGAAGTTTCTGAATGTACATTTAAGGGCTACAGATGCCTGGAGAGAGTCTGGGGGGTTTCTGTCTCTGTGAGTGGACACTCAAAAACATTTCTCACACCTGTAATCCCAGTGGCTCAGGAGGCTGAGGGAGGAGGATCTTGAGTTCAAAGCCAGCTTCAGCAAAAGCAAGGTGCTAAGCAATTCAGTGAGACCCTGTCTCTAAATAAAATACAAAATAGGGCTGGGGATGTGGCTCAGTGGTCAAGTGCCCCTGGGTTCAATCCTAAGTACCAAAAAAAAAAAAAAACCCCAAACTATATTTCTCATCCCCCTTTTGCCACTTGCTGACTGGGAAGTGTTGAACAAGAAATTTGACCTCTTTGGGGCCTTAGTTTTCTCATCTGGAAAATGGGAATGCTAATGGCAGTGGTCCTGCAGGTTACATGACAGGTCTCAGTGCTTTGCAAAGTACTTGGCCCACCAGGCCAGGGGAAGTCAGAAGTTACAAGCAGGTGGTTTTGTGTTAATCATTGTAATTAAGCTGATCACTTCTAAAATTAATGAGACACCCCTGCCCTTTTTTTATTATTTTGAGACAGTGCCTTGTTAAGTTGCTTAGGGCACCAGTTATTGGCATAACCTTCCTGCCCTCTGCAAACCTGTGCACAAGGGCTTTCTGTGCATTATTCCTAGTCTTCTCAACACCCTGAGATGGGCAGCGCTGCAGTGCTGCCTCCACGTCCTGGAGGTGGCGCTGCCCAGAGCCACACAGCACATGAGAAACTGGGCCCCGCTGGGTGCGCTCACCTACATAACTTTGGAGACTCGGGAAGCTGAGGGAGGAGGACTGCAAGTTTGAAGTCAGCCTCAGCAACGTAATGGAGCCCTTAGCAAGGCCCTGTCTAAAATATATATACATATATACATATATATATATATATACACATATATATACACATATGTATATATATATATAAAGGGCTGAGACGTAGCTCAGTGTTAAAGTGCCCCTGGGTTCAATCCCCAGTACCAAAAACAAAGAAAGAAAGAAAATAGAAACTGAATTAGGACAAGAGCCTGGGTCTGTGACTCCAGTAACCAGGATGCAATAAGAGCAGCAATAGTGATAATGATGACCATGATACTAGCTGTGACGCTGAGGACAGCTGGCACTTGCTCAGCACCTAGCCGGCACTCTGAGCATGCTCAGTGGTAGCGCCCACAGCTGTCCATTCGCCTATACTCACGGCCTCCTATGGAGGACAGACGGCTTTATCTGCTACGTACAGGAGAAGGCAAAGGCTCAGGGAGGTGATTAGTGAGAAGTACAGGGTTTGAGCCCAAGTAGCCTGGCTCTAGGGCCTACAGCCACTGCACCGTCCCCTCCGGGGACCGTCACCCCCGTCTCTCTCCCCATCTCCCCCACTCTCTCTCTTTTTCAGCCCAGCTCTGTGGCTCTCCCAGGTTGCTCAGAGGGAGTGAAGCTGCCTAGGAGGCGGCACGGTCAGCTCCTTGGGCACTGTCCCCTCCTACCACACCCCCATGCCTCAGAGAAGCAGGTGTCTACCAGAGGGCGCCAGGGCACCCTGCCAGGGACTGTGGGGACCCGTGCCCCTTGCATCCCTGACACTTGGTCACTTCCCCTGGGTTACTGTGAAGAAGAGGAAGTGACTAGGTCACAGATGACCCACCCCACAGAGCCCCCCGGGGAACATGACCTCTGTCCCCCTCCCCTCTCCCCTCCCCCTTGCCCGAGGAGGCTATTTCTGTCCCAGGCAGGAGCCGTGTGCAAACCCTGCTGACCCAGAGAGCAGCTAATTCCCATCTCAGATGTGTTTCTGGCAACTGGATGCCCCCCCTTGAGAGGGGGAGAAAAGGACCAATAAATGTGGGCGGTGGGCTCAGGCAGAGAGGAGAGGGAGCGGGAGGACGTGGCACAGGGGTGGAACCCCCGCACACTCTTTCAAAGGGGATTTTAATGTATTCTTTAAAGATGCTGTGCTGACATGGTAGTTAAGACAATCCTGAGAACCCTTGGAGGACGTGGGTCAAGCCAGACAGCGAGGCACTCGGGGAAGACGGTCAAGGGCATAGATTCCCTCTTATCCACTCGCACAGTGACAAGCCCCAGGCCCCAGACAGTAAGAACCTGGCTCTGCCTCTGGTGGACAACAGCCAGGACCTCCCACCCCAGCCAGTGGCACCTTCTTCCATTGCTCAAGCTCCAGGGGTGTTTGTGGGGGGAGGCAAGGTCATTGCTTTGCAAACTTCTAGGGATATCATTCACATTGTAGTTTAAGCAAATGGTGCTCTCTAAAATTGTGACTGGAAACCTGGGTGTTAGTCAATACTATGCTGTGGGGGCTGGGGATGTGGCTCAAGCGGTAGCGCGCTCGCCTGGCATGCGTGCGGCCCGGGTTCGATCCTCAGCACCACATACCAACAAAGATGTTGTGTCCACCAAAAACTAAAAAATAAATATTAAAATTCTCTCTCTCTTAAAAAAAAAAAAAAGACTATGTTGTGTGTCCCAGGTTAAACCACTCTACCTCTGGGACTCTGTTTCCTCATCTGTAAAACACTGAACTGGCCAAATTAATCATGCTCTTCCCTATACCATGTAGAGCTTTCTATTATTGCTCATATAATAACAACCAATATGTTTTGAGCACTTACTTGTATTCATCTTTTAATCATCACAACATTGTGAGGATTACTGGAATCATAGTAATAGGTACACAGATAAGTAAACAGGCACAGAGCAGTAAAGCAGCTTGCCTTAGGACACACAGCTAGTAAACTGGGATTCAGCATCATTTCAAAGCCTGTACACACCACTCTCTATTGCCACCAAACCCACCCTGTATTTTTCTGATCAAACGTCCGTCTCCACTAGGCTTTGGGCTCCCTGAGGCCACTTACTCACCAACAGTGGCAGGGGTTCAGTAATTGTCCGCTAGAAAATAAAATGTGGGGAGAGGACAAGAGGTGGCCAGTAGAAGCCTCATCAATAGGAAAGGAGGAAGGGAAATAGGAATAGGTGTGGTAGGGAGCCCCAAGAGGAGGAAGGAGTAAGTAGCAGGCCAAATGTTCTTTCCAGAGCAACAGGGGACAGAACCCAGCGTCTGTTAAAAGTCCCACTTAACAGATGAGGAAAAGAAGGCTCCAAGATTGTTTCCTAGAAACGTGAGACTTGAGCCCTGTCCTTTGTTCACCAGCCCCTGACAGTAGAGGTAGAGGACAGACCCGTGCAGAGTCTCTGTCCCCCAGTGTACCTCTCCAAATGCCATGGCAGCAGAGTCCTCTCACAGGCACAAGCCTCAGTTTCCATATCTGCAAGATGGGGATGATCTTGGCAGCCCTCCCTCCAGGAGCCACTGTGAGATTCCATTAGGGGACGTCCTTCCAAATGCCCAGCGTATGGCTGGTCTGACCTGTGGACAGGAGCCCCCCTTGGTGGTGAGGGTGGAGCCCCCAGGGACTCGCAGGCTGGCCTGAGGCTCCCCCAACACCTGTCTCCCAGGTTCTGAACCTGTTCCTGGCCCTCCTGCTGAGCTCCTTCAGTGCCGACAGCCTGGCGGCCTCAGACGAAGACGGCGAGATGAACAACCTGCAGATCGCCATCGCGCGGATCAAGTGGGGCATCAGCTTCGCCAAGACCTTCCTCCTGGGGCTGCTGCACGGCAAGATCCTGAGCCCCAAGGAGATCATTCTCAGCATCGGGGAGCTCGGAGGCGCTGAGGAGGCTGGCGAGGCCGGGGAAGGTGCCCCCGAGGATGAGAAGAAGGAGCCGCCACCCGAGGAGGGGGACAAGGACCTGAAGAAGGACAATCACATCCTGAATCACATGGGCCTGGCGGACGGCCCTCCCTCCAGCATCGAGCTGGACCACCTCAACTTCATCAACAACCCCTACCTGACCATCCAGGTGCCCATCGCCTCCGAGGAGTCTGACCTGGAGATGCCCACCGAGGAGGAGACCGACACCTTCTCAGAGCCTGAGGATGTCAAGGTGAGCCCATCCAGGGCCCTGCTGGAGGGGTCGTGGACCAAATCACAAGTCCTCTTCAGTCCTCAGTTGCTCCATCTGTAAAATGGGGGTGATGGTTCCCAGACCATGGCTGGTTGTAAGCATCTCATGACATGCTATGCACAGAGCACTTAGAAAGCGCTGTGTAAATGGGGACTGTTTTATCCTCATAGATATGACTCTGATGATAGGCCAGGCAAAACGCTACCTGGGCCCTCGCACCAGCAGGTGGCGCTCCTGGACAGGATGCTCTTACCTTTGGCACCTTTGTTCCAGGACTTGGGCCGAAGAAGCCTCTCCTAAATACTCCCATGGGCTTAAAGCCCCTGCCAAGTGCATGATACAATCATCTATTTCTGCTTAGACCCTACCTAAGGTTGGACCCAACCTCCCATCTGGCCAAGGAGCCAGCCAGATCCAGGTCAAGGTCTCTGAGCAGAGGAGCCAGAGGGTCAAGGGGAGTTGGGGACAGGACAGCAGAGAGCTATCACACAGCCTCAGGGCAGGAGCCCTGACACTCCACCCGCTGGTCCAGGCAGGGCCCTTGCTGCTGGGCCAAGTTGCCCCCTAGTCCTGTCTCTCTCTGGTGGGGGTGGGAAGGGACTGGAGCCAGGTGGTGGTCTTCAGAGGCTGCCATGGAGGCTGGGACCCTGCCTCGGACCTTCCAGGGGAGCTGACTCTGAGCCGCCCTCACCTGTTCTCCAGCCATGGCAGGGAAAAGACTAACCCAGGAGGGAGGCCAGGCCCTGCCCACCCCACCCCACCCCACCAGCCCTGGCTGGCTGGAGACGGGAGCCTAGCGAACTTTGCCCTGAAAGCTCTTGACTCCCTATTCACCCCAAATATGTGGCACGCTGACTTACCAGGGGGCCGAGTGCCTGCCGAGCTATAAATACCCTGGGAAATGTGGCACCGACCTCAACCCCGGTAGGAGGAACTTGGTGGGGGAAGGGCCGGAGAGGGCTGGGTCCAAGGCTCTGGGAGGGGAGGGGGCCTGAGGACTCTTTAAAGGGGGACAGACATGGTTCCCAGGGGGATTGTGGAAGCTAGGCAGGGCCGACAGCTCTGTGGGTGCACAGGCCTAGTCCTCTGTGCCTCAGTTTCCTTTTCTGCCGGCTGGGGACAAGACCACCATCTGGGGTTTTCTGGTCACTGTCCTCCACCAAGCTGCCCAATTGGTCTTCCTCTTCAGGGGCCTCACGCCCAGCCATGAAGGGTCTCCTCGCAGAGTCGAGGGCAGGACTGGGAAGCGGGCCTGGGACAGCACCAGGAGGAGGTGGGAGGAGGCCTGGCCAGGCCGGAGCACCAGCCCCCGCCCCACCCCCACTCCGATCAGGTTCCCTTGGCGCCAGACTGGGGCCTTGGCTGGGGAAAGTTTTCCATCCTTCCTGGATCCCTCAGCCAAACAGCCCCTGGGGGTGGGAGGTCTCGGACTCTGGGGGCACCACATGCCTGTTCTCTGCAGCCTGTGAAGGTCCAGCTCCATCCTGACCTCTTTTCTTACTCCTGCCCTCGCAGAAGGACCTACAGGCCTTTTCTCCTCTGCCAGGCCCCTCGTGCCCCCAACACCTCCCAGATCACCCAGCAGCCTGAGCCCCACGCAGCCACCTCCTCCCCAGCTCTGTCCCAGGTTCTTCCCTTACCCGAGACCCTTACCCGTCTCTTCATGCCCCCCTCCCCCCCCAGCCCTCATGTGGCACACAGGCAGGACCAAGGCCACCTCCGCACTGTCTGTTCAGTCACCGGGGCTGAGTGGACGGGTGGGGGTGGACAGGTCTGGCCTGCCCCACCTGGTGGGAGGATGAGGGGTCTCTCAGGGCCCAGGGGTCATGAGCCCCTGTGGCCCCTGCAGAAGCCGCCGCCGCCCCTCTACGATGGGAACTCCTCCGTCTGCAGCACGGCCGACTACAAGCCCCCCGAAGAGGACCCCGCGGAGCAGGCCGAGGAGGACCCCGACGGGGAGCAGCCTGAGGAGTGCTTCACGGAGGGTGAGGATGCACCCATGGCCAGCACCCTCACCTGGCCAGGGCCTCCCCCAGCCCAGCGTCCCTGTAAGGGGCAGGCCACACCAGAGCCAGAGGAGGCCGTGGGAAAGCAGGCGGCCCTCTTCGCCAGTGCTGCCCTCCTCCACCTCACTCTGGGAGCTGACCCTGGAGAAACATTTTTGTTCAAAGGTCCTGGGCTGGATGATCTGAAGCCTGCTTGGGCAAGGTTGGGGGAGGACGGGGACAGTAGGTGGCCTGAGCCCTGTTTGCAGAGCATCTTCCCTCTGCGTGTCCGCCTCCAGCGGCAGTTGATACATGGCGGAACGGGTTGTGAAGGGAGGACCTAAGCCCCCCATATGAGCCAGATGGAACCCTGGGTCTGGGGACAGTGAGGTGGAGAGGCACCCTGAGGCGGCCCTAGGCTTATGACGCGGTGCCTGTCCCTGTCCCCAGCCTGCGTGCAGCGGTGCCCCTGCCTCTATGTGGACATCTCCCAGGGCCGCGGGAAGATGTGGTGGACCCTCCGCAGGGCTTGCTTCAAGATTGTTGAGCACAACTGGTTCGAGACCTTCATTGTCTTCATGATCCTGCTCAGCAGTGGGGCCCTGGTAAGCACCCCCCAGGGGATGGGGCACAGGCAGAGGCAGGTGCCAAGTCCCAAGCAGGTCCCCCTGGGGCGCTCTCACTCCATACCAGGAGTGGATGGGGCCTAGACAGTCCTGAATCCAAAGAATCCTAAAGGGACTCACCTCGACCTCCAGGATAGGTTCTAGAAGGGGTCAGCTTCGCAAAGTGACAGGCAGGCCCCCTTGTTCTGTGGGTTCTGACTTGTATGCTCTCCCGGCCCAAGAGGAGGCAGGTGGGCCCCGGGAACATGGGGGCAAAACTGAACCTGTGTCACTGTGAAACCCTCTGGCAGATGATTGACAACCAAGAGACTCCTCCCCGCCGGGAAGCCTACCCCTCCCCATGATGGAGAGAGGGCTGGGAGATGTCCACTGCTGCCCATCTGGCTCCCATGGCAGACCCCTGGGAACCAGCGGCTTCAGGCAGGGTAGGGGATGTGGCTGCTGCCCCAGCCTCTGGGCCCCTGGCCACCCACAGGTCATGCTGGTGCCCCTCAGGCCTTCGAGGACATCTACATCGAGCAGCGGCCGGTCATCCGCACCATCCTGGAATACGCTGACAAGGTCTTCACCTACATCTTCATCCTGGAGATGCTGCTCAAGTGGGTGGCCTACGGCTTCAAGGTGTACTTCACCAACGCCTGGTGCTGGCTCGACTTCCTCATCGTGGACGTGAGTCTGCCCTGCCCTGGACCCACAGCCAGCTCCGGAGGCTGTCCTGGCCGAGGACTTTAGGTGGCCCTTGCACGGGAAGTCCAAGCTCCAGTCAGCCCTGCTCCTCACAGAGACACAGCTGCCCAGGCTGGGGAACAAAAGGCCATCTCTGTCCTCAGGCTGGGGGTCTGCCAGTATGTGCGGAGGATTTCCATATCCTCCTTAATGGGCACACAGGTCCGTGAAGGAGGCAGGTACCGTCCCTCCTGTTCACTGTCATCCCCAGTTAATTGGTGGCATCGTTGGGCTGGAGCCCAGGCTCTAGGGATGCTGGGACAGGTCCCTGGACTGCTGCTCCCACTAGGGAAGGGACTAGAGGGAGACAACCAGGAACAGTGAGCTCAGGAAGACCCTCCCACCCTGAGGGGCTTGTACCCAGGGGCTGTGTCCCTGGGCTTAGGGCGACCTGCACTCACTGACCACCCATTCTTCCTTTGCAGGTCTCCATCATCAGTCTGGTGGCCAACTGGCTGGGCTACTCAGAGCTGGGTCCCATCAAATCCCTGCGCACCCTGCGGGCCCTGCGTCCCCTGAGGGCACTGTCCCGATTCGAGGGCATGAGGGTGGGTACAGAGGGCTCAGGATGGGGGAGCAGCCACCTGTGGGAAGGGTGGAGGGCGTGTGTCTGTACCCCAGCCACCACCAGGAGCAGGCAGAGGGCTCAAAGTGCTGACGACTGGGAGTGGGGCCCTGAGACACCTGTGCCTGCCCCGTCCCCACTCTCAGCCCCCTCCCCACTCTCAGCCCCCTCCGCTGGTGTGCTCCACCACTAGGGGGCAGCACCCAGGAAGGCTGAGCAGGGAGAAGAGGAAGGAAGGAAGGCCTGTGGGTTTCTGGGTGTCCTTCCCTGACCTCAGCCTGGGCCCCCAAGGGCCATGAAACATAAGCAAGTGTGAAGGTGTTGGCACCCTGGCCCTGAGCTACCTGCCCTTGAGCTCCAGTTTAGGGTCAATTTAGAGAAGATCCCCTCAGGCCCTTGACAGCGGAAGTGGCAGGTAAACACAGGGTCTAGGCAAGGCAAATGGGACTTCCCCGCCAAGGAAGGACTGCCACCAGAAAGACCTGCTCCACAAGGACCCCTCGGAATTGGTGGGTTCCGGGCTCATTCAAGAGGCCAGCCCGATGCCAGGCCCTCCCACCCCAAGACCAAGGACTCTTCCCCACTGAGGGATATAACTTCTCGATGGCCACACAGCTGGGTGGTGCTTCAACCAGGATCAGAGCTCTCCCGGGCAGCACACCAGGCTTCTGCCATCCCCTCTGCCTGGAGGACATGAAATGGCTCCTTCTTGAAAGGGACGGTTCTCAGGTCAGACCACCAAACAGTTTGGTGGCCTGTGTGACCAGGGATATAAGGAACAGAGGTCCAGCCCTGGGGTCCTGCTGCTTCAAAGCCCCGGGCCTTCCCTCTTCTAGGCCTTTCTGTGTATGTATCACTAACTGAGCTGCCAGCAGGGCCAGGTCACGTGGCTGAGTTTCCTATGGGGGCTGAGGAAAGTGTTTGTCTCCTGCCTGGTGACCCGTGACAAGACTGCTTCCAGAGAAGCCCAGTGGTTTCTTGGCAGCTTCAGCCAAGCAGAGTGGCCTCCTCAACCCCCCATCTGGCGGCTCCCCAAGCCTACCACCCTCACTCCACCCCCACAGACACCCATCAGACAGCTTCCCCCCAGGCCTGGCTCAAATCAGCCCTCCCTAAATGACAAGGCCCAGCTCAGCCTGGTCCTCTGTTGGGGTGCAGCGGGGAGCCTTCTCTCAGAGGCCTAAGAGAGGCTCTGGCAGTGACCCCCGACTCTGCCCCCAGGTGGTGGTGAACGCCCTCCTGGGCGCCATCCCCTCCATCATGAACGTGCTGCTTGTCTGCCTCATCTTCTGGCTCATCTTTAGCATCATGGGTGTCAACTTGTTTGCTGGAAAGTTCTACTACTGCATCAACACCACCACCTCAGAGAGGTTCGACATCTCCGAGGTCAACAACAAGTCTGAATGCGAAAGCCTCATGCACACGGGCCAGGTTCGCTGGCTCAATGTCAAGGTCAACTACGACAACGTGGGTCTGGGCTACCTCTCCCTCCTGCAGGTGGTGAGTGTCACTGGACCTGAGCTGGCACAGAAGTGCTCACAAGCCTCTGCACCTAAATCCACTGTCACCCCTTTGTAAGGGAACTTCCCACCTTGCCTCCAATGCTGTGGGACCCCAAAGTAGCGTCCAGATCTCTCTGGTCTCTGATGCCTGCCCCAGGGGGCTGTGGCAGGTGGCCTCCAGAGCCAGGCTGGAAGGGGAGGAAACCCTTGGGTGAAGCCCCCACCCCTCACACAGCACCCCACCTCCCCAGGCCACCTTCAAGGGTTGGATGGACATCATGTATGCAGCTGTGGACTCCCGGGAGGTGAGTCAGCTCTCGGAGATGTGACTGGTGAGCAAGCCAGGGCAGACCATGGCCCGGGGACATGTTCTGCCATCCGTCCCTTCCATGCTGTCTCCTCGGGAGTCCCTGCCGCCTGGGGTTGGGTGACCCCTGCTCACAGTGCTTGAGGGAGCGGGGAGAACCCCAGGCATGCACCCCCACCCTGTCCTGTCCCGTGGTCCCTGCAGAAGGAGGAGCAGCCGCAGTACGAGGTGAACCTCTACATGTACCTCTACTTCGTCATCTTCATCATCTTCGGGTCCTTCTTCACGCTCAACCTCTTCATCGGCGTCATCATCGACAACTTCAACCAGCAGAAAAAGAAGATGAGTATCTTGCCCACCTTCCTCTGGCCCACCCCCGCCACCCCGGCTCCTGCCTCCCCTCCATGTCCACTCATTCCTTCCTGTGGTCACCAGCGCTGCCGGAGCAGGCCCTGGGCTGCGTTCGGGCAGCAAGCCTGATTCCAAATCCCTCCAGGGGCCCTGAACAGTGACGCGGGCCCTTCAACCTTGATTCCCTGGTGTATAAAATGAGGTGGATACGACCGGCCTTGCTGGGTTACTCTAAGGACATTGATGGAAACTGACCCAACCTAGGCTTCAAAGCAACTTCAGTCCTCTTCCCTCCGCCCCATCCCTCCATCTCTGGCCCCTCCCAAACCCCTCCCCCTCCCCACCAGGGGCCTCTGCAGGAACAGAGTCTGCCTTAATGGTGGTGCCTGATGCGGGTGGGGGGAGTCCTGAAGGCAGGGAGGGGGCTCCAGCCCAACCTTATGTGCCCTATTCCACTATACTTTGGAGGGAAAGACATCTTCATGACAGAGGAACAGAAGAAGTACTATAATGCCATGAAGAAGCTTGGCTCCAAGAAGCCCCAGAAGCCAATTCCCCGGCCCCAGGTACCAGCCCTCTGGACCCTTCCTCCTGTGGCTTGTACCAGGCTTCTGCCCCAGGGGGTCACTGGGGTCCAAAGGCAGCCTGCTCTTTGCCTCTCGGGCTATGTTCCTGAGTGAAGTGAGCCCACTTGCTGGGAGTCATAGTGCACAGAGACACTGTATGCACACACAGCAGCTGCCACTAGACTCCAGTTACCAGTTTACCCCTTATCCAGTCCTGCACGAGACCTCAGTGTCCATCCACCTCCTCACCTGGGACAGAGACCCTGACAAGAGGGGGAAAGAGGATGGCCAGACACCCTCCCCAGTGAGCAGTGGCTTTGGGAGAAGAATGAGGGGGACTTTGAAAGGAGGAAGGATCCCAGAGTGATGCTCCAGGATGGCGTGGTCACAGGCCTTTCCCTCCTGTGGCAGACTCCATCATTGGCCCTGACCCCTCTTTTCTATGTGTCCTCTGTGTGGTGCCATCGTACCCTCCTGTGTCTCCTGAATGTCCCCATCCTGTCCTGACCCTGCCTGTGCCCCGCCACTCCACGCCCACACACATACATGCCGACACACCCCTTTGTGCTGCAGAACAAGATCCAGGGCATGGTGTATGACTTCGTGACGAAGCAGGTGTTCGACATCACCATCATGATCCTCATCTGCCTCAACATGGTCACCATGATGGTGGAGACGGACGACCAGAGCCAGCTCAAGGTGGACATCCTGTACAACATCAACATGGTCTTCATCATCATCTTCACGGGGGAGTGCGTGCTCAAGATGTTCGCCCTGCGCCAGTACTACTTCACCGTGGGCTGGAACATCTTCGACTTCGTGGTGGTCATCCTGTCCATTGTGGGTGAGCTGGGGCGAAGCACTGAGATGAAAGCCTTCCTCGTGCACCTGGCACACTCACACAAACCCACGCAAGCACACATGTGGCCGGTGCAGTGGCACATGCCTGTAATCCCAGCAACTGAGAGCCTGAGGCAGGAGGATTCCAAGTTTGAAGGCAGCCTGGGCAACTATGCAAGATTTGTCTCAAAAAATAACAAGGGCTGGGGATGAGGCTCGGTGGTGTGGTACCCTGGGTTCAATCCCCAGCACCAAACACACACACACACACACACACGCACACACGCACACACGCGTGCACCTGCCATTCATTCTCAGTGCTCATGCTCATAGGCAGCCTGTCACCTGTGCACACATGAATACACCTCAGGAAACACGTTGACCTGACGTACCTGTGCTCAGGTGTCCACATAGGGAGCAGAAAACGTAAGGTGATTCCAGGACCTGCACACACTGAGAAGAAGACAGAATGTGCCTAACCGTGACAGTACAAGCCACCGCTTAGCGCTTCCTGCAAGCCTGGCTCTGCCATGCGCTTTACAGGCCGCATCTCAGTTGTTCACAGCAATGCCACAGGTGGTCGGGCTATTACCCTCGGTTTACAGAGGAGGCAGCTGAGTCACAGCAAGTTAAGTGGCATGCCCAGATCGCAGAGCTGTCCTCCCCACCCCACTGCCACCCGTGTCATCTGCAAACAGCCTTAAGATGGGCCTTACCCTGGCCCGTCACCCTTAGCACATCCCACCTCCAGCTGTCCTGGCCTGCTCAGGTCGTCCTGCCTGTGCTGGGAGGGTTGGCTCCACCTGCCCCTCACTGAGGCAGGGTGCACCAGGCCAGGCCCCTGAGCCCCACACGCCCGGCACTCTCTGACCCACCTCCACTCCTCCCTGCAGGCCTCGCGCTGTCGGACCTGATCCAGAAATACTTCGTGTCACCCACACTGTTCCGTGTGATCCGCCTGGCTCGGATCGGGCGTGTCCTGCGGCTGATCCGTGGAGCCAAGGGCATCCGGACGCTGCTCTTCGCCCTCATGATGTCGCTGCCTGCCCTCTTCAACATCGGCCTCCTCCTCTTCCTGGTCATGTTCATCTACTCCATCTTCGGCATGTCCAACTTTGCCTACGTCAAGAAGGAGTCGGGCATTGACGACATGTTCAACTTCGAGACCTTCGGCAACAGCATCATCTGCCTCTTTGAGATCACCACGTCGGCTGGCTGGGACGGGCTTCTGAACCCCATCCTCAACAGTGGGCCCCCGGACTGCGACCCCACGCTTGAGAACCCAGGCACCAGTGTCAGGGGCGACTGTGGCAACCCGTCCATCGGCATCTGCTTCTTCTGCAGCTACATCATCATCTCCTTCCTCATCGTGGTCAACATGTACATCGCCATCATCCTGGAGAACTTCAACGTGGCCACCGAGGAGAGCAGCGAGCCCCTGGGCGAGGATGACTTTGAGATGTTCTATGAGACCTGGGAGAAGTTCGACCCCGATGCCACGCAGTTCATCGACTACAGCCGCCTCTCGGACTTCGTGGACACTCTGCAGGAGCCGCTGAGGATCGCCAAGCCCAACAAGATCAAGCTCATCACGCTGGACCTGCCCATGGTACCGGGGGACAAGATCCACTGCCTGGACATCCTCTTTGCCCTGACCAAAGAGGTGCTGGGCGACTCTGGGGAAATGGACGCTCTCAAGCAGACCATGGAGGAGAAGTTCATGGCGGCCAACCCCTCCAAGGTCTCCTACGAGCCCATCACCACCACCCTCAAGAGGAAGCACGAGGAGGTGTGCGCCATCAAGATCCAGAGGGCCTACCGCCGGCACCTGCTGCAGCGCTCTGTGAAGCAGGCCTCCTACATGTACCGCCACAGCCAGGACGGCAGCGGGGACGGGGCCCCTGAGAAGGAGGGGCTCATCGCCAGCACCATGAGCAAGATGTACGGCCCCGAGAACGGGAACAGCGCTGCGCAGAGCCATGGGGAGGAGACGGGGCCCACCACCACGGGGCTCACGCCTGTCAGCCCCTCAGACACCACCCCACCTACTCCTGTGAGCCCCTCAGACGCCGCCCTGCCTTCCTCCCCGCCACCAGGGCAGACGGTGAGGCCAGGGGTCAAAGAGTCTCTCGTCTAGCAGGCAGCGTGGAGGTGGCCGGCGAGCGTGGGCATAGGCCCAGAGCTCCCCCAAGGTGCCTGCTGCGGGCCGAGTGACGGAGCTGGGCTTTGCATCCAGGACTGCGTCCGGCTCCCTCTGGGAGGATAGGATTTGGCCATGCTGGGGCTGACACTTAGGCCAGAGCAAGTGGGAGTTGCATTCGGGGCCCAGGATGGGTGGAAGCCCCTGCCTCATCTTCAAGTTGCTCTTATCTCCCCTCGGGCCCCGCCACCCCTCCTCTTAGTCAGGGGGAGATCAAATCTCAGAATCTCTGTCCCCCACTTGGGGAGGACCCAGCCTACCATGGAGGGCTTGGCTTCCCTCTTGTCACCGGAGTCTTAAGGGCTACTGGCCTCTCCCCCTGAAGTGGCCCGGGCCCCCCAGTTCCAGCCTGGGCAAAGATGTCTTAACCTCAGTGAGTGTGGACGTCTGCCGCGCTGACTCTGGGATGCAGTTCCCTCTGCCAGCTCAGGAATTCCATTGGAAGAGGGAAATGTTACTGGTCCAGAAATTGCTCCACAAGCCCAGTTAGTTGGCCACTGGATCCTGCTGCATCAGGCTGGGACTGTGACTCCTGAAATCCTTCCCGTGGACAGCTTCCCTGGCTGGCCCCCAGGGGAAGAGCAGAAAGAAGGATTCCACTTAGGAATTGCCCTTTTCTCAGAAGAATGAATGGGTAGAACAGGCTGGGTCCTGCCAGCCAAGTCACCGCACTCGGCCTGAGTGTCCAGGCCTGGGTGGGGCCGGGGACCCTGATGCTCAGTACGAAGACTCTGTTCCTTCCCTCTCTCCCCTCCTGACACCTTCATTAGGCCACCAGGGTGCCTTGTGCCCCATCAAGTCTCGGAGATCTCTCCTTCTCATCTTCCCCCTGCCCATCTCTTCTCCCCTCCTCCCAGTTTCCCACCTCCTTAAAGTGACCCTAAGAGATGTCAACCCTGGGGCCTGCAGCAGGGAAGGCTAACCCAGCTGGGGCTCAACCTTCCGACCTCCTGCTGCCTGGAAAGCCATTTCAGCTGGCACCAAAGACTGGACATGGCTGCACTGGGCTCTGCTGGCTTCCGGAGAACAGAGGCTGGGCCTGGAGGAGGGTGTGAGAGTCCTGCTCAGGGCTGTCGGGATTCAGTCACTCGTATGTGGGCCTCTGGGTCTGTGTCTGCCGGTCGCCCGAGTGGGTAGTTGTATGTGGGTTCTGTGGGTGTATGTGTGTGTGTGACTGTGTGTGTGTGTGTGTGTGTGCGCGTGCGCGCGCGCCACTGCGGGGCCTGCCAGCAGATTAGTGTGTGTCTGGGTATCTGTGTGTGTGTGTGTGTGTGTCAGTGTGCCCTGGAGTGTCAGACCGGGTGTGAGTACAGCTGGTGTGCGTGCATGTGTGTGTCTTCCGGCCTGTTCATGTGAGGGCCTGGACGTGGGAGAGTGAACCTGTGCCACGAGGGTGTGGACACTGCACAGTGGCCCAAGTTCATCTTCTTTTCCTTCTTGTTTCTCATACGCCATTTGATTAAAACTCAGGAAGCCGCCAAACCTCCAAAACGAGTTGTGTGTATGCACGTGTCTATGTGTGTGCATGCGTGTACTCCCATGCGTGCGTGTCCACGGGCCAGTCTTCTCTGTTGTCTGCCCTGCCCGCCCCAGCCTGCCGCCCTCCCTCAGCTCCCCTCTTCCCGGGCCTCTCATCGTCACGCCCGGGGCCTCTGTCTCCTCTGTGCAGGGACTCAATTCCTTCCATCTCTTCCTGTAGTGACCCTGTCTCTTCTTTCAGAAGGTTCTTCCAGGAGGGGGTCAGCTCCCCCTGCCCAGCACCTGCCCCTCTGTCTTCCCCTCGTGGGCCCCGAGCCTCAGGACTGTCCGATTGGGTGTTCCCCGCAGACTCTGCACCACTGCAGGGGGAGAGGAGATGGGTGGGGTCTGGCCTCTCCCTGCTCGTGGCCCCTCCCCTGCAGACTGATGCCCCTTCCCACCTTGTCCAGGTGGGAACGGGCCCCAAGCCAGCCCGGCAAATGAGCTTCTTTGTACAGTTCCTACAATAAACCCTTCCCCGGCCTCTGGTGTGTGGTTTCTCCCTGGCGCGTGCGTGGACGTGGGCGAGGGCCGAGGGCAGCCAGAGGGAAGGCAGGCCCGCGGGTACTGGTGCCAAGTGGGGTCAGTGCAGGGAGCTCTGGGGACCGAGAGGGCGAGCAGAGTCCAGTCCCTCCTCCAACACGCAGCCCCCGAGCCCCCACACCCTCTGGGAGCCCCCTTCACCCCTCCACCCCTGAGAGACCTCAAGGCCTGTGGGGCTCACGGGCCGCCCTTCCCTCTCCTCAGAGATGCTGTCCCTCCAGGACTACTGACCCCCGCCCCAGAGAGCCCAGTGTCCCCTGGGCCTCTGAGCAACAGAGAGCAATTTGACAAACTCAGCCCACAGACCCAGTGGGTGACCAGCGTTCGGTCTGTGATTTTATTATCGGTAACGACTTCTGGACCCCAGGACCGAGTTACTCCAAGTAAATACTTGCACCTTTTAAGGGTTTCTGTGCCCCCTTTTCCTAGATCCTGAGGTTACACAGCTTGAGGGATGAGGGACACTCACAAGCCTTGTCTCCCAGGCTGTCCCCCCGATGTCCCTCAACTGCCCCTGTGCCCCTTCCCGCCTCACAGTTCTCTCTGGCTTTTGGGGTGGTGGAGCGAGCACCCCACAGGGTTCTCTGGCCCCCCAGGCCGCTGACCTCCCTCCCTGGGGATGGGGCTTCTTCTCACTTCAAGTTTCTTCAGATGTCACCTGGCCCAGAGGACAGGAAGCTCACAGGGGTCTGGCTACTCTTCCTGAGCCTTGACCAGTGGAAGAAAAAAGGCAAAATTCTGAGCAGGGAACAGAAAACGCAGGCTCGGATCTCACAGCTATTCCCACCCATCGGGGCTGCTCCCCTCCTGCGGGTGCTGCGCTCCCACGTCCCCAAGTGCTCAGAAACACAACGGCCCGACCCGCGCAAGGCCCTGTGAAGAACAGTCCATTGGGATTATCTGTTTTACACAGAGGAGGTTAGGAACGGGTGCTGTTTGCCTGGGGGCCGGGGAGCTCTGCTTTGTGGGCCACTGTCCACCCATCTGGGCCTTTCAGTGCCCTTGGCCCATGAAGGCCAGGGGTGCCCACTGTGACCATCTCAGTTGCCCTGGCACATTTTCAAATGCCTCCAGGTGAGGGCTCCATGGAGAACCACCTGCGACCTGGGGCAGCTTGGGCAAATCCTACGGGGATAGGATTTGAACCTGAGTCCTTCCCAGCCAGCGGTCACAAGCACCCAGGGCCCAGGGCGCCTGAGCGGGCAGCCCGGAGAGATCAGGGTTCCTCCTTCCCCGGGGCTCTTCCCCCTCCGATCCTTCCCAGGGTGACTGGGGTCCCTGTCCTCTTGTTTCCCCCACATCTGAACCCCTGGTCCCATTCCAAACCCCACCCCACCCCACCACCTCCTTCTCTGGTTTTGACGCTGTTTTCCTGGAAGGCAGGGGGCTACCAGATGTCCGAGTGGGCAGGCAGGGACAGTCGGGGGCAGAGGCGGGGGTGGGCTTACGAAGCCTCCTGTTCTGGGAAGGAAAGCACATCATCCTGGGCCCAGGCCAGGGCTCCGTGCTGTTGTCACCAGCCAGGGAACAACACGGCCCCCAACTGTGACAAAATAATCCTGCAGGCAGTGGGGGCCCCACGGCCTCCAGCCCTCCTGAAGGTGAATCCCTGCCTGGCATGAATGGGCATGAAGCCCCAAGGACACATCTGCATTCCTGCCGCGGGGGATGTGATGTTTGTGAGTTTGCAGGATTCTAGCTGCCCTCTGCCAACCTCCTCGTCCCCTGGAGTCACCCGGCCCCAGGACCAGCTCCTGAGCAGACCCCACACCCCACAACCCAGGGGGCACACAGGTGTGAGATCACACCCCCACACAGGACGGCCCCACTCCTTCCCCAGCAGCCTCCCAAATTTGGGAGACGCTAGTACCAAGGCTGACCAAGGCCTCCCTCACCTGCGGCTCGGGAGGGGTAGAATTTGCTGGAGAGAGACCCCTGGATTTTGTCTGCTCCTGGGCAGCCTCTCTCTAGCCTCCCCCCAGTCGCACAGAGGCCCGTGGTCCCCACGGCTGACCTCAGGTGATGTTCTTATTCCTGGGCTGTTTGTTCTGTGAGCTGAACATCTGACACCTTTTCAGAGAAATGTTTTTCCGTTTGGAACATCTGGAAATGAGCAAGAATAGCTGGGGCCGCCCGGAACAAGCTGTTCCTCAGATGCAAACTTAACCCGTGGATCCCCGATTTCCTGGCCTGCTCCCCTCGGGCACAGGCCCTACCTGTCAGGTGACACATATGTTCAGGACAGAGGTGGAGCGCCTAGACCCTCTGTGTGCCAACCCTGCTGTGGGATGAGGGGTCGCAGCTCCCCAAACACAGGCAGGTCTGCCACCCACACAGGCTATTTGAGAAATGGAGGGTCATAGGGACAGTGAGATGTGGACAGAGGACTTAGCATCTGTCTTCCTCTCCTGGGGGTCACTGTATGAGAAAGAGTAAAGGGACGAGAAAGAGAATGAAGCCACCAGGAGACACAAAACTCAGAGAGGACCTGGCGGTGGGGCTGAGGTTCGCAAGTCTGCACGGTTGTGCAGGTTGCACATGGGGCAAGGGTTACTACGGGGGACCCTGGACCAGGGGCGTGAAGCTGAGTTTACATGAACTCCTGAAAGCTGCATGTCCGTCCCCTGCCCTACTGACAGCAGGATAGAGCCAGAGAGCCTTTTAGCTTCAGAACCTGAGAGCATGTCCTTAGCCTTGTCCCTTGCCCAAGACCCCCTGGAGCTGCAGACAATACCTCGGTGCCCTCCGGGTGCCACACAACTCCCTGAAGAAGCTCCCTGATAGTTTTTTCAGTTTTGGAGGGGGGTTTGTTTTTGTGTTGCTTAGGGCCTCTCTGAGTTTTGGAGACTGGCCTCTCATTTGAGATCCTCCTGCCTCGTCCTCCCAAGTCTCTGGAATTATGTGCCACTGCTCCTGGCAAAGCCCCCTGGGTTGTTAAGTGATGGGTTTCCTCTAAGCATCTCTACCTAGTTCACTCACTTTGGCAGCAAAGATGCATCTTCTCCCGAGTGGCTGCCTCATTTGCCATGCTCTTGCTCAAGAACCTCTGTAGCTCCCTTCTTCCACAGGCCAACTTCCAACCTAATCACCTGCACGTCCTACAAGGGGTTCTGCTCGGGTTCCTGCCAGGTGCCTGGCTCCTGCACTGCCCTTGCTCAGTTCTCCTCTTCTCACGGGGTGAAGTGGTCCAGAGCAGAGGGAGTGCGGGTTAGATTCACTCCTGGGTGTTACTAGCATGAAGACTCCCAGGGCTTTGCCCTCCCAGGAACTGGCGGCCTGCAGACGGGAGGCTGGCAGACCTAGGGATGACCAATAATGGGGTGGGGACCCAGGAAGGGAAGCACAGGCTGTCCCCTCAAGACTCAGAAGCCCCCTTCCAGGACTTCCTCCGAGGCTCCCAGCTGCGCTGCCCAACCCTGCGACCTTCAAGCCCTGGTGGCCCAGCTGATGAAAGTCCACCCCCCCACCCCCACCCCCACCCCCCGTGTCCCAGGAGAGCCCAGGCCTCCCCTGGGTCACAATTTGCATGGCAGGAAGGGGCCTGGAGGGGAAGAGGCGGGTGGTGATGGGCTGCAGCCAGGCAGTTACACGTTTTCCCCCAAGAGCCTCGGACGGTCACGGGCTCAGGCTCTGGGACAGAGCTGTGACCATGGCCGGGCTGGTGCTGTCTCCGGTGCCTGGCAACTGGCTGGTGGTGCTGCTGCTGCTTCTCTCAGGTATGGCGGCCGCGACGAGGCCTCCTGGGTTTGCTCTGTGTCGCTGACTGAGTCTTCTGCTCTCGGCCTCCTCCTATGTCTCACGCTCTTGGCCTCCCTGTCCCCCTCTGGCTGCCCTGGGGCCCGGGTCTGTGGGTCCCAGCAGTGGTGACCAGCTTGGGGTCTGCAGCCCCAGCCCCTGTCCTGCCTGGAGGGTGAGGCACAAGGCACAGACCTGGCTGGCAGCTATGGCTGTGGACGAGCTGGGCCTGGGAGGAGGAGGGGAGCTGGGGAACAAGGCTCCCCACTTCTGGTATCCCTTCTCCACTTGTGTCTCCCAGCACAGGGGCGGGGAGAGCCGAGGGGTCTCGAAGCAGCGGGCACGAAAGGGGGGCAGTGGACCTTGCCATGCAGAGGGCGCAGGGGTGGGGCAGCCAGTTGAGGGTACAGAGGCCTGACCTGGGCCTGCCCACTTCCCCCCCTGCAGGTGAGCCCATGCCAGCAGTGAAAGCAAAGGACTCGCACCAGAATCTCCAAGGTCAGTCACCTTGCCCACTCCTTCTGTGGGCAAGTGTGTCTGTGTTCAAGTCTGGTCACTGTTCCGGGGCTGACCTTGTGTTCCATCCTTGCCTGGACTTCAATCCCCAGGCCTCCATAGGGTCTCCCTCTGAGCCCCCACCCCCAGCCAGCTGTCTTCTCTTCAGACCAGCTGCTCCAGTCCTGGCCCCTGGGGGTGCCGAGTTCAGATCAGGGGAGTCAGAGAGGACTCTACCGAGGCCCATCTAGCTGGGGCATTGGGCTCAGCCTCATAATGAGGATAATTAGGATGGGCTCCTGCAATCTGTGAGGGGTTCACAGATTCCTAGGGGCTGCTTACTGGGACCAAGGAGGTCCTTAGAGCAGGTGGGAGACCATCCCAAGCCGAGGGTTCAGGAAGACAGTAGAACAGATTCACACAGGGGAGGCTCACCCAGGTGCTGGAGGAAGGTCTCAGTTGGTAGGCTGAGGATTTGGCCTTTATCCTCTGGGGGAAGTCGGGAGCCCTTGAGGATTTCAGGCAGGTGCAGGACAGCCCAGGGGAAGGAGAGCTGGAAGGACAGGGCCAGTTAGCTGTGGCCCTCCAGGCTTTGGGGTGAGGCCTGGTCCTGGCTGTTGTAATGAGCATGAAAAGAAATGGGTCAGAGCCCTTCTGAAGACAACTCAGATGGGTCAGGAAGAGGTGGGGTCCAGTGGTTTGGCGTGTGGCCTCTCACATGGCCTGGCTCCCCAACACCTGCCTCCTGACCTCCCCACACCCTGAGAAGCAAAGATAGGCAGATCCAGGGGAGGTGCCCTCCAGGATGGGGACCTACAGGACAGGCCGGCAGTCAGGAAAATGCCCAGGAGGATTTTGAGCCCGGCCTTGGTACCCACAGGAAGTTCTTGTGCCCGGATATGGCATCATCCACGCTTCATGGCCAAGAAACGGGGCTCTGTGGTGAGGATGCACTGCTACATACACAACACCAGCGTCCCCAGCAGTGTGACCTGGTTCCGGAAGCAAATTAAGGACCAGGACCCTCAGGAGCTGCCCCCAGAACCGGGCCACATCCTGCAGTTCCAGAATGGCTCTGTCCACACCCTCACCATCCAAGGCGCCCAGTTCGAGGACAACGGCATCTACTTCTGCCAGCAGAACGGCACCACCAAGCCTGTGTTTTGTGGCTGTGGCACGGAGCTGCGAGTCATGGGTGTGTGCTGGGTAGACCGGGTGTTCACTTAGCCAGCCAGCCATACCCACCCCAGCCCAGCCCGCCACCGGGGAGGAGCAGCCACTTATGGAGGTGGCATGGCCTTAGAACACCCAGGACAGATGCTGGGAAGCGGGTCCTCAGGGGTGCACAGAAGCCACCACTGCGAGCTCTTAGGATGGGCTCCTGCAAGAATGTTCCGCCCCAGCCTCACGGCCTCCACTCCGCCTCCCCCAGGGTTCAGCACCTTGTCACAGTTGAAAAGGCGGAACACACTGAAGGATGGCATCATCATGATCCAGACCCTCCTCATCATCCTCTTCATCATCGTGCCCATCTTCCTGTTGCTGGACAAGGTGACCACAGGGGTGGGGAGACGGCCAGTAAGGCAGCCACAGGGCCAGCCAGACACGGGCAGGGTCTCCACCTCGCCAGCACCCGGGGCCGCCCTCTGGGCCCAGCTCAGCCCCAGGGCCCACCCTTTGGCTCACCTGTTCACTCACCCTTACCTTGCTCCCCACCCCCTCCCCAGTCCTCCCCACCAAGCCCATGTCCCCAGCCCTCTCCAGCCTGGCCCAGCCAGGGGTAGGGGCTAGGGCACACTAACTCCGACCCCTCCCTCCACCCTCCTCAGGATGACAGCAAGGCAGGAATGGAGGAGGACCACACCTATGAGGTAAGGAGTCCAGGCCCCGGAGGCTCTGAGCCGAGAGGCCAGTGGCCGCCGTCTGTTGGCTCGGTGAGGCTGTGCCCGGGCCTGAGCTCCATTTTATGTCTCCAGGGCCTGGACATAGACCAGACAGCCACCTACGAGGACATAGTGACTCTGCGGACAGGGGAGGTAAAGTGGTCTGTGGGGGAGCACCCAGGCCAGGAGTGAGGAGCCGCCGCCCGCGCGCCAGCACAGTTCCCGGGCCTCACCGACTGCTTCAGAGCCGCCTGGATCGCCACCCACCCCTCCTTCCTGGATCCCCAGATGGCTTCCAAAGCTGGCCTGCCAGAGCCATCTCCCCCTCCAGCCCCAGGTCCCCAGCTCCTGCCAAAGGACCTGGTGTAGGACAAGAGGGCAGTGACTGGGAGTGGGAGTCCTCAGGGGACAGAGTGGGCCCAGCCTTCTGGGGAGGCTATGCACCGTCATTCCCAGGTTTGGGACTGGAAAGCAGAGACTTGTGGGAACCGGCAAATGGATTCAGAACAGACCCACTTCCTGCAGAACCTGGGAAGAGCCATGGCCCCCAAAGGGGCGGTGAGAACTTTGTTCCCCTCCCCCATCCTCTCCCTCCCAGGGGCGCCGAGCCTGGAGCCCATTCTCCCACTGAATAAACAATGTCTGACCACCCACCCAGAGGCATGCGGCATCTCGTGGGGTGGACTGGATGAGTGTGGCCCTGTGGTCAGGTGTGGCATCCAAAGGTGGCACCTGTGGGGCGGTGGGGACCACCATGATCACCTCCCTTGTCTCTGAAGACCCAGTTGGGGCCTGTGGTCACATGCCCCTGTCTTTGCCCATTACCTCTGGCCCTGGCTGGGCCTACAGCCACCACAGAAGGCAGATCCAGCCAAGGCTGCTGTCACCCTGCCCTCCTCTGTCCTTGATGCCTTTAGGGCCAGAGTCTCAACCCTGGAAGATCTTGTCCTCCCCTACCTACCCCATCCCAATCCTGTCCATCAAGGCCTCCTTATAGGAAGTCCTCCCACAGCACCCCAGGCAGTGCCAAGCCCTGTTCAGAGCAGGCTAGGCCTCGGCAGCTGCCCAGGCTGCTCACGCACTCTTGGTTCTCCAGTTAGACTGGAAGCTTCCTGAGGGTCGGGAGTTTCCTGCCTCTACAACATTCCCTACCCATCTCCCACCAAGCCAGGGACATTTTCTCTTAAACTTGACCCAAAGCCATCAAGAGATTCATAAAGAGGGAGTCTATAGTGTGGTGAAGTTGGGGGTCCTTAGTCAGGTGACCCCTCAGACTTCCCCAGCATCATATCTGAGGGCCCTGGTTATCCCCACAATGGCCCTAGGGCCCTACAGATTAGGGCCAAATCTATCAGTGTGAGACTGACTGGGAGTGCCTCACAGCCCAGAGGTCAAGTGCCATTAACCTGTGCCCAGAACCCCCACCCAAGTCAGGCTGGGTGCCACTTCCTGTTGACCTGGCGGGGATCCAGAGCACCTCTCTGTGGTCCACGCTCTGATTCAGGCAGGCCAATCCCTACCCTGAGGGAGCTTCCAGTTTACCCGGAGAACCAAGGCCGGAGAGAAGCACCAATTTTTAGCAGATCCCCCTAGAGCCTGGGGGCCGGGAGCGGGTGGGGTAAGGCAGGCACACCTGGAGTCTCCGGCCTGTCTGTGTCACCAGGCAGGACACACTGGGGGCCCGACTGGGCGAACTGGGCTGGGCAGTTCCCTTCCTGACCCGGGCGCCACAGGGAACTGGCTTGTTTTGGCATCTGCCTCCACTGAGCTGGATCCTGTGCTTTCCTGTCGCTTTGCATAGCGGCACTAATTTTGTCCACCTGCCTCCACCAGAGACCTGGGTAGCCGGCAGAGGTTGTAGAGTCTTCACTTTTCCCCCAATCAGGGTCTCCCCCTGCTGGGGGCTGCCCTGGGTCGGGGAAGGCCTTGGCTGAACAGGAAGACAATTTAACACCCTTGAAACCCTGGGCTTCCCTATGGCCTTGAAGGGCCTGTTGACAGAAGATCATCTGGGCAGGGACTGTCCCTCCACCAGACACCCTGCAGGGGTGCTGGTCTTCATGGGTTATGAAGGAGAAGCCCTCCCTGGCTGTTTTTCTGTTTTAGGGGCTTTATGTGGGTGTTTTTGTTTGTCTCATGGGCTCCTGGCCCCAGAATTGACTCTGGCGCGGAAACCTAGCAGGGTGCTGGTGGAGGGGATGAGGAGTGTCCCGAGCCCCAGTTGTCTTATCTGTAAACTGGGAATCATAAAACCTATCTGAAGCTGGGAGTGGTGGTGCACACTGATAATCCCAGCTACATGGAGGCCGAGGCAGGATGATCGCTGGAGCCTTGGAGTTCAAGACCAGCCTGGGCAACATAGTGAGACCTATCTCAAAAAATAAATAAATAAATAAATAACTATCTGAAGAACAGAAGTTGAACCAGATGCTGATTTTTTTTAACCATATAGTAAAATTTAGTTGATTTTCTTTTGGTATATAGTTCTATAAATTCTAGAACATGTATAGATATCTATAGGTTTGTATAATTACCTCCACAATCAGGAGACAGAATGTAAACAAAAACTTTTATTGGGCTCAACACTTATTTTTTTGGGACAGGGTTTCATTGAGTTGCTGAGGGCCTCGCAAAGTTGCTGAAGTTGGTTTTGAACCTGAGATCCTCCTGCCTCAGCCTCCTGAGCTGCGCGTGCAAATTCTTTATTGAACACACCTCTTTTTTTTTCTTTCTTAAACATTTATTTTTTAGTTGTAGGTGGACACACAATACCTTTATTTCACTTTTACATGGTGCTGAGGATCGAACCCAGTACCTCAAGTGTGCTAGGCAATCATTCTACCACTGAGCCATAACTCCAGCCCATGAACACACCTCTTAATAATCAATAAAATTTTATTGAGCACCCCATACTCATTTACATTATCTGGGTTAAGACCCTGCTTACCCCTCATCCCCATCTTACAAACAAGGAATCGCCTGGATTGGCCAAAGGTCAGGCACAAACCTCCCGACTCCAGACGCAACATTCTTGCCCCCCCCAGCACATCTCCTCCCTTGCAGGATTTTGCAGCAGTAAGACTTTAATCCAAAGGAGAAGGGAAAGAAAAGGGAGAGGAGATCCTGGGACAACTTTGACTTCTTCAAAGCTCTGTGCTTTGAAGAGGTTCACTCTTCCTGTTGTTCAGAAAGTCTGAAGCCCGACAGGACCCACCCCTTGTTAACAAGACCTGGACAGTCCTCCCAACATGCTGGAGAGTCTGTCCCTGGGCCACCATTGCAGGATCCCAGCTCCTGCCAGCCTCCCCCTCCCCAGAACAGCTCTGAGACCCTCGGTGGGATCATGCCCCACTGCCCACTGGGGGAAATCCAGCTGGGTCCCTTGGGACCTTGGTTTAAATACAGGCTGGTTCCTCCTCTGACCTAGCTTGACTTCCGGCCCTCCTGCTGCAGGTGCTGCTAGGGCTGGGGCCATCTGACCTGAGGCTTTGAGTGTTTTTCCAGCAGAACCAGAGGTGAGAGAAAAACAAAATGTGAAAATCTGCCACTGCTGGGGTGACAGTGGGGGGAGCATTCATCCTTATCCTACACAGGGCCCCGAAGGCCATCAAGGAACATGAAGTTTGGGGTTCCTGACTTCTGTCTGTTCCCGTTAGTCCACTTCAGAGCTGGAGTCAGAACCCAATCTGGGGAATTCTGGGTGTGTCCAGGTCTCCAAGCGGCACTGGTATGACATCCTTGGGTCCTGTGTTGTCATGGAAACAGCAGCCTTTCGCTTGAAACACCCCATTGCCCTACCCTGCCCAAAAGCCTTCTCTTAGATGACCGCAAAGGACAAAAATTAACAGGCATTAAGTCCTGAATTCAACTCGAGTGTAGTTTGTTGAAACATGTTTTGACTGATCCCAATACAATTTTCAAGAGAAAGAAAGAGACATTTTCCCCTTGGACCTAACCCATTTTCTCCACGGGGCAGGAAGGGAAGGCAAGACACCTCTTCTCAGTCCAGGTTCTGCAAGTCCCGAGTCTAGTAGAAAATTGGTGTGCACTTGGAGTCAGCTCGAGCATACAGCCTTGTTCACTTTTTCTTTTCTTTTCTTTCTTTTTTTTTCCATGTATATGTTGCCGTACATTCAAGTTCATGTCTTTGTTATTTCAAAATAATTACTTGCAGGAGGACATCTAGGTAGGACATATCCACCTCATTGTCCCTGGCTGGTTAGAGCCCTGAGTTCCTCTCTCAGTTGTGTCCTCCATTCATTTGTTCCACTCAGCAGATGCTTTTAATCCTGGGGTCCCCGCCTGCACCGGTTTGCCCACTCTCTCCACTCCCTGGTTTGTTCTTTCCCCTTCAGTCTCTCTGCCATTTCCTTCATGGTAGTTTCCCTCAATTTGAAATTTTGTATTTGTTGGCTCTTGTCTCTCTCCCCAGTGGATCGTAAGCTCCAGAAAAGAGAGTGTGGTGTGCCCGTCTGCCTGGCACAACTCCTTATTGAATCAGTTAATGCCTGAATAGAGAATGCGTGAGAGAGTGAGTGAACGAATGAACGGCAGAAACCCAGCCTCACTTTTAAGAGCCTACCGAGCAGGAGTAAAGGGGAAAAGACGTCCACATGTAACCGCAGCACAAGGTGGGCGTGGTTATTTCCAGCAGGGGCACACCTCAGGAAAAGCACCCCGGGCTCCCTGCAGCTGTTGGAACACCCCTCAGAGCGTGGCGCTTCTTTCTCAATGGAGCACTATCCCTGGAGAATAATTCCCAAAGCAGAAGGAATTACCTAGATGGTCCTGTTGTTCTAGATTGTTCCGGGATTGTCAGCCAGTGTAAACAACACCCCATCGACACACAGGATCTGCCCCATCCTCCCCCAGCACCCTCCCCATGGAGCTTCCTCCATGCTCTGATTGCACCGGGGCAAACTCAAGGGTCCATTGAGATACAGGAAGTGAAAACACAGATGAACAATGAAACGTGCAATACAAATGTGAAGGACGGCGTGATTTGGTTCACTGAATCTGGCTATGGTGGGCTGTTTTTTTCTGTTGTCCTGAATGCAGGCAGACAGCCCATCCTGGGGCTGAGGTCCCTTGCCTGCAATTCCACCACCTTTACTCAACACCTTCCATGCGGGGACTCGATCCTGGTTGGCCCAGGAGAGTCCTGCCCACATCAAAGGACACCACCCTCTTTACTAGATGGGGCTGCTGAAGCACTTGGCACGGGGAGACTGGGGGCCTCAAGGAGCCATCCCTTAGGAACTGGGAGAGCCTGGGCAGACTGCTTCATCTCTGAGCCTCTGCATCCTCAATTATGAAATGAGACTTAAACATCTTATTGTTGAGAATAGTACAGGCACGTGTAGGCCTTCAGAAACACACCTCCTTGGAAAAGACCTTGGGAATCCCCACATAATCCTCTCTAAAGGGCTGGGGATGTGGCTCAAGCGGTAGCGCGCTCGCCTGGCATGCGTGCGGCCTGGGTTCGATCCTCAGCACCACAGACAAGCAAAGATGTTGTGTCCACCGAAAACTAAAAAATAAATAAATAAATATTTTTAAAAAATCCTCTCTAAAGAACCTTGACCCAAGGGGCTGAGGGATCAATGGTGCTAAAACTCATGCATAGGACACTGGAAACTGAGAGGAGGTAGAGTATGTCCCAAGTGTGATTACCAGCCTCTGACCTCAGGGACAGGACGGAGCTGGAGGTGGGAAGTGTGGGTCTCACATCACCAATGAGGAGTGGAAAGATGGGCCACCCATCTCTCTACCACCATCCTCCCTATGACCAGAGTGAGCAAATGAAATCACCCTCAGGGCACACACTTGAACCTAAGAGGGGGCTCTTGAAGCCTGAAAGGCCACATTAGGATCAAGAGCAGATCTGTGACCTTCTCAGTAGGTACAGAGAACCCCAGAGATGGTCAATTCACGACAGGCACAGAGTTTCCAAATACACTGAAAAGCTAATGGATTCCAAGTTATAAATGGGGTGATCTTTGGAGATGAACAATGAAACGTGCAGTACAAATATGAAGGGCTGCGTGATTTGGTTCAGTCTTTGGTGGCTGACATCATGGCCTCCTCAGTGATAGACATCGTTATTGGGCAGTCTGAACCTGGAGGAGTCAGGGGTCTCAGAGGTACTGGAAGGGAAAATCTCAAGTCCAATTCAAAGCTTTGTTTTCATACATAATGAATGACAGATATAGTCTCTGAAAAGGTCTGGATTAGAGATCACCAACTTCTGCTGCCTTCTGGTCTTCCTTCTGGATCCAGTAGTTGCAAAGCGTATCCCCAGGGAGCTCCATGTCCTTGGCCACCACAGTTCTGGGATCACCTCAGTTATGAGATGGTGAGAGGAGAGGCTCCTCTTCCTTGGCTGGTCCCACCTTGTCCTTGGCAGTCACCTCTCTGGTGCCTCATCCACACCTCAATTATGTCCTCCTATGTGACCATCAAAGTCAACTCCGGCTCCTGTTGTCCTCACTCCCAGGGGAGGCCAGAGATTTTTCCCTCTTATCCAAAGTCCATATATAATTCCCCAGTCTTAGCTAGAGGTCTCTGTCATGGGAGTTCCATGTAGACTGTCCCCTCTCCTGGGAATGTAGGAGGAACATGACAGAAGGCTATGTGGGCTCAGAGACCCTCCAATTCCCACCTGGCTCCTCCTCTTCAGGGGAGCTGGACGGAGGAGAAGAAAGGGTATCCTCTCGTCCCCTGTGGCCCCTCTTCCTAGAGCCAGCACCTTGCCCAGGTCTTCCCAGAATGACCAGGAGAACAACCCCTAGCATCCTGGTGGCTTCCCAGCAGATAATGAGTCGGGGGCACTGCTTGGGCAATGCTTAGGTAATGCTGGGAAGGAAAGATGCTCTGTCTCTGGTTCTAAAATCAGGGAGGTGGAGCAGCCTGAGCTCTGACACTCTGGACCACAGGGGTGTGATTTTTCAATGTTGGTGCCAACATTATACCCAACCATAGAACCAATCATTTCTGGGAAGGTTGACTTGTTTATTCTCCTACATGGTCGAGTGCTGAAGACTCTGAGACTCAGGAGTGGGAGTTTTTCACAGCAGGGCAGTGTTTTATTTTGGGGCATTGGAGGCTGGTTTGCTTCAGATGCTGAAACAGCACCAACCTGGGCACCAGGAGGCCAAAAGGCCCAGTCCTGCTTTCTCCGTCCTCACCTTGCCCTCCTCTAAGGTTCCCACATGAATCTGTGCCCCGGGACTTTCCTCTCCCTGAAAACTGAGGCGGGGGGAATCTGCTCATTAAGGGAGGACAAATGATGTAAAGACATTCTTGCGATTTGAGAGAGGATGCCAGCGTCCTTAGAAGCTAAAATAACTGGGCTGGGGTTGTGGCTCAGCAGTAGAGCGCTCACCTAGCACATGCGAGGCCCTGGGTTTGATCCTCAGCACCACATAAAAATAAATAAACAAAATAAAGGTATTGTGTACAACTAAAAAAAATAAATATTTAAAATAAATAAATATTAAATTAAATAACGGAGCAGCACTGCAGAGACTGCGAGGGGGATAGGTAAATGAAATACAGGAAAGCAAGTCTGTGCAGAGCTGCCTCCTCTGCTGAGTTGGTTTGTGCAAGTCGGTCTCTTGAAGCCTCGGTCTCTTCCTCTTGAAAATTGGTGATGGTAACTTCTCATTCACAAGGTGCTTGCAAGGGTTGAATGTGAGGCAGGCTCTCATCACCTGTTGAGCTCTGCAAAGAGACTGAAAGGAGTTGGAGAAGGAAGAGAAGGAGACTACAATGACTCCTTCTTTTTATAAAAAATAAAAAGGGATGGGGATGTAGCTCAGTGGAGGGCATCTTTCAGGCTGCCGTACTCTTGAGTTCTAACACAGGGAGGAGACTCAAAGTCTTCAACTTTGATATTGAGGTTTCAGGGCTATGGAAGGAAGCACTTGTGGTCTGTCCTCGGAATTTCTGCTTCTTGGTTTGCATTTCTGTGGCAGTCCAAGGAGTAGGGGCAATGCCCAAAGTTTGGGTTCTTTGCCCCATAGACCTGGACTTGAGGGAGACCCAGAAACTTGGGGAAGGAAAGAGCAATATGTGGGGTTTGTCCCCCCTAGTGGTCAGAATTAGCACTGCATCCAGCACCCCGCAGCTGGCCAAGGTGATGAGATGAAGGAAGCAAAAATGGAATTTGGGGCTGAACTGAGCCCAGAGACCCCAAGATCTATAGGCTGTCCCTGGCCCCCTTCCCCAGCACATACGATTTCTCTGGTAAGTGGAGGGGAACCATGCAGAGAGTGGGAAGAGGTCAGCGTTGCTCTCAAGAATATCGTCCTAGCCCAGCATTGCGGGGTGCACACCTGTAATCCCAGAGAGTCAGGCCAAAGCAAAAGGATTAGAAATTTAAGGCCAGCCTTGGCAACTTAGCAAGACTCTGTCTCAAAATAAAAAATAAAAAGGGATGGGGATGTAGCTCAGCGGAGGAGAGCTTGTCTAGCATGTGCAAGGTCCTGGCTTCAACATTCAGTACAGGAAAAAAAAAAAAAAAAGCCATGCTGACATTGCTTCCTTTTGGAGGGTCCCTGTTGGGCCATCCTCAATGTGACAGACAATCCCACAATGACATCCTGGCACAGCACCCCTGGACTCAGGCTTCTCTCCTCTACCACCTCCCACTTACAAAGAGGAAGGATGAGGTGGTCCCTCACTGAGACGCTGCCCAGCCTCACAAGCCCGGTCAGAGCGGTGAGGGAACGGTGATAGGATGGGGGACATGACCCCAGCGAGGAGCCGGAACCGGATGAGTGGAAGAAGCTTCTAAATTATCCATCAACACAGCCATCAGTGCCCCCATGCATAAATGTATAGAGAAAATAGGTGGGGGCCTTGGAGAGGGGGGAAGGAGCCAGGTATAAAAAGGGCCTGCAAGGGACCAACTCCAGGATCCTAGGGCCGAGCTCCTCAAACTGCTCAGGGTTCTGTGGATAGCTCACCCAGGTGCAATGGCTGCAGGTAAGCACCCCAATCCCCCTTTGGCCTGGGGTAGACAAAGAGGAGATGAAGGGGCCCTGCAGGTGCAATAGGGACACTAACCTTGGTATTTAGGGCTTCTTAATATGAGTATAGCCATCTAAGCCTAACATTCGGCCATGTTGAGAATGGTCTCAGTCCCCGGGGAGAGTGGGAAGAGAAGGAAATGCTCTAGGGGCTTGGACAGAGTGGCCCCCTGCTTAGGGCCTCCTGGCCCTCCGGCATTTCTCTAGGTTGTCGGACTGCCTGGCTCCTGGCCTTCATGCTGCTCTGCCTGTCCTGGCCTCAGAAAGCCAGCACCTTCCCAGCCATGCCTTTGTCCAGCCTGTTCACCAATGCTGTGCTCCGAGCCCAACACCTGCACCAGCTGGCTGCAGACACCTACAAAGAGTTTGTAAGCTCCCCAAGGATGAGCACTGGGCGGGGTGGCAGGAGGAGGCAAGTCCCCACCCCCGGGAAACAATGGGAGAAAACAGAGGGGCTCAGGGCTGAAGTGCTATCAAATGAGCAGAAACGGAAGGGGTTCCCGAAAAATAGCCATGCGATCTGGTCACCAACTCCAACCTCAGAAACGTGCTTTCCCCAGGAGCGTGCCTATATCCCCGAGGGACAGCGGTATTCCATCCAGAACGCCCAGGCTGCCTTCTGCTTCTCAGAGACCATCCCTGCCCCCACGGGCAAGGACGAGGCCCAGCAGAGATCCGTAAGTGGCCTTCTGGGCTCTCCTTAGACACAGTTCTCTCTTCCCGCCCGGCAGCCTTCTCCCCCAAGCTGGGTGGTGCTGGAGGCCCAGGCAGAGGCCACCCTGGCCACAGCCCCACACCCCAGCCCTTCCCCTGCAGGACATGGAATTGCTGCGCTTCTCACTGCTGCTCATCCAGTCGTGGCTGGGGCCCGTGCAGTTCCTCAGCAGGGTCTTCACCAACAGCCTGGTGTTTGGCACCTCGGACCGCGTCTATGAGAAATTGAAGGACCTGGAGGAGGGCATCCAGGCTCTGATGCGGGTGAGGATGACACCGGGATCTCCAACCTCTGCCTGGGCCTGGAGGCCCTGCTGGCTGGACTGAGGGCTGGAGCTCCATGGGGCTGGGGACAGAAACGCTGCTGCTCTCTTTTTACCAGTCAGGGCTTGAGGCAGGAGGATGCATCTCATTCCTCAATTCTCTTTTTAAATCCTTCTGGCTTTTCTCTGGCTTCCAAGGGGAGAAGGGAAGAAAATGGCTGCGAGAGGGAGGGCAGAGCTCCCTGGGACTCGGCCTCTCCTGCCCTTTCTTCCTCTTGTAGGAACTGGAAGATGGCAGCCCCCGGGCTGGGCAGATCCTCAAGCAAACCTATGACAAGTTTGACATCAACTTGCGCAGTGATGACGCGCTGCTCAAGAACTACGGGCTGCTCTCCTGCTTCAAGAAAGACCTGCACAAGGCCGAGACCTACCTGCGGGTCATGAAATGTCGCCGTTTTGTGGAAAGCAGCTGTGCCTTCTAGTGACATGGCACCTCTGTCCACTGCCCCAGCACCTCCCCTTGCCCTGGGCAGTGCCATTCCAGTGCCCACCATCCTGTCCTAATAAAGTCAAGTTGCATCATTTGTCTCGCTAGGTGTTTTCATACCGTGGGCAGAAGGCGGGCAGTGTGGGGCGGAGGCAGGCCCAGAAGACAACCGTGGGGATGCTGTGGGCTCTCACAGGACCCAGACCTGGCTTTTCTTGGGCCAGAATAAAGCTGACACATTACTCCACTCGCTTCACACACTACATCCATATCCTCCAGTAGGTGTCCCAGCTTTCTGGGTAGTCATAGCTCAGAAAGGTCATAGGTACTTGGAGGCATTTCTACCCAGCACGGCTGGCAATGCCAAACTTAGGCCCCCAAGAGCCAGAAGAAATGAAAACAAGACAGATTATTAAGTATAGGAGTAAAATGTCTCCATGGGAGAAAAATATGTCAAGTCAGTAGAGCACGGAGCAGGGAGTTGAATTCTTTGTCTCACAGATTTGAAGAATAAAGTCCACAGACACAAGGGTGAGAGCAAAGTAACAGAATTTATTAGATTAATAAAAAGAAAGCAGAGCTCCCAAGGAGGGAGGTGTCCCAAGAAAGGGATAAAGGATACCTAAGAAAGCTATTGTCTCAGGGTTTACAGAGATCTATAGGTTAAGGAAGTGGGCCCGCTGCCCAATCCTGGGTAAGGTACTCGGTATCCATGAGGTATTTGTGCACCTTTAGTCCACTCAAAAATATCAATCATGCATGTTCCCTTCTTTGGAAAGATATGGACCCAGTCACGTAGGTCCTGATTTAAGAATAGCCTTTTTGTAAGTTTCTTAGAAAATATCTGAAGGTGCTGTTTGTGCTCTTTCACCCAGGAATTTACCCAGGGGCCCATCTCCCTACCCTCCCAGCCTTATCTCTTCCTCCTGAGGTTCTTCCCCACTCTGGAGAGGTAACTTTAACCACTGTTAGGGAATTTGGGCAATGACCACTCTAGCTTCTTCAGGCTGAAAAGGGGGGTTGAGAGAAGAACAGCAGTCAGGGTCCTCCCAAAGAGCTCTATCTAATGGACCCCTATAAAAGTCAGATGGTACTTCCATGGTAGGTAGCATCTCCATGACCATCTGGAGCTTAATAGACTCTGCAGGTGTCTGCAGTACAGAGGTCCATGGTAGCAGTTGGCAGGTGACTAGACAAGGTGTACAGAGGGTAAGGATCATGCCAGTACAGCAATAAACAAGACAGCAAAGTATTGTTTTTTTGCAAACAATTAGAACAAAAACAATCGGTGTTATCAGGTAGCCTCTGAAGACCACAAAGATAGCAACTTGTTAGAGTTTTAAGTTTTTCATTTGTGAGTGGATGTCATTTAAGGCTTTAGAAACATCAACAGAGTTGCTAAAAATATATACACAACTTTAAATTTTTATAACAGCACAGGTTTCCCCTTGAGCTGTGAAATGTCCTTTGATTTTTGTAAACTACCTTTCTCAGAAGCATCAGGGACTTTTCCCTTTCTACAGACCCTCCTCATTGCAGAATGTGTACTGGTTGGCTTCCTATTCTCTAGGAACCTGCAGATCCCTTTGATCAAGAGGTCTGGTGACTTACCAGAGTTGCAGGGCCCTTAAAGAAGTTCGGTTGTTCCCTGACTTCAGGCTGACCTTAGAGGGCAAGGACCAAAATATTGGCTGGTTTGTTGTTGTTGTTGTTGTGTTTGGGTTGCTCTCCCACCCCCAACTTTTACTTCCTTGACTTCAGTCTCCAAGTTTTGGTTTTAAACACCAGTAGGCCAGTTTCGCCATTCTTGAAATAGGAGTACTAGGTTTTAACTTTAATGCCTATAATTTTATTGTTACCTTTTTATTTAACTGGGGTCAGTAGTAGTATTGAAAGTCAGCATTATATCCTATCTGTCCTGTAGTTGATGGTTTATTGTCTTAAATTAGCTCATGTTGTTTTGTTAGAAGTAGTAATTTTGTAAAATACTAACAGCAGTTATAAAGTTGTATGATGATTTAGTTTTATAATAGCTTGAAACCAAGAAACATAGTGTCTGTAATAACACTAAGGTATATTTAATATCTATTTAGAATATACAAAGACCCACTAATTTATTAACTCATCACATATGAAATTCTTTACAAATTTTGTTTTCTTTTGCAACTTTTACAACTTTATATATCTTTTATAATTCCCCCAAATCTTTCCTTAGTTTTGCATTATATCCCTTGTTTATTTTGAAATCACAGTAATCTTTATAACCAAAAATCTCCCTTTTGAACATAACTTTAAGTGAGCTTAATCCTGGCCTACTTTGGAGCTATCCTAACATGGAGTAAGGTGAGAGGTAGAGCCTTAATTCGGGTGAGGTATCAGAAATAGACTTATTATCTGATGTATTAAAGCATCTCATTTATAAAACAATGAAACATCAAGTAAATAAAGGAAACAAATGTAAACCAGATTTTTAAATGGCAGTGTGGCTCTTTTATGAGGGGTACAATGTACAAAAGAGAGCCTTCATCAGTTATCATACTTGTATTAAATCTATATAGTTTTCATTTTACAAGCTTTTACATAACACTTAAGACAGCTTGGACAAACATTTAGTTTTCAATTGTATACATTCTCTGGTCACATAAATTTAAGGTGTCAACTCTATTGTAATATCCTAAAATAACAGTTGATTATTTAACCAGAGCTATAAAACAATCTTTAAAAAAATACTTTAAAATAGGTATGAACCCTAGTTAACAAAACCTAATAGACACAGAAATTATCTTGATAAATAAGATCAGGACTAAGTTTTAAGAAAATCTTGGGGCTGGAGTTGTAGCTCAGTGGTAGAGCGCTTGCCTCGCATGTATGAGGTACTGGTTCAAGACTCAGCACCACATATAAATAAGTAAAATAAAGGTCCATCAACAACTAAAAAAAAGAAAAGAAAATCTTGTCATTTTTTTAAAAAAATATTTTTATTAGTTATTGATAGACCTTTATTTATTTATATGTGGTGCTGAGAATCAAATCCAGTGCCTCACACATGCTAGGCAAGCATTCTACCACTGAGCCCCGACCCCAGCCCAAAAATCTTGTCATTTTTAAGCATAAATAATTAGACTTTGTTTTATATTGGTATGTGAAAAGTTGACCTTAGAAGACTCCTTAAAAAAACCTTAACTGACTGCACTGAGGATATGCCATTTAATAACACCCCAACTTTTTGAGATTTTCCTTTTACAAATCTTGTGTAACTTACTTAGATACTCTAGCTTGTTTACATCCCTAGCTTTGTCCTGTCTCACTTTTTATTTTGAAATTTAGGATAAAAATATTTCTTTACCATGCCAGATAGTTTCTCTTTCAGAAACATGTTTTTTCAATATTAAGAAAACATATTTTCATATCTATAACTTTCTTATATTTTTTCCTAGTTATTAGATTTTTTGGGGGGGGTGCTGGGGATTGAACCCAGGGCCTTGGGCATTTGAGGCAAGTACTCTACCAACTGAGTTTTATCCCCAGCCCTTAGTTATTAATCTTTTAAGTTCATAATTTGAAACAGTACTTAATATTTTGTGAAAACATACAAAATTACTCTTTTTCTCAATAAAAATAAAATATTTTATGCTTTTCTTGTGGTTCTTTTTCTTCATCAAAACTAGTTTGGTTTTCTTTTTCTTTTCTTTCTTTCTTTCTTTCTTTCTTTTTGTTGTTGTTGTTATTCCTTGCATTAGAACAACACATATAAATAGAATTTTAACCCTTAATCATCTTGTTTTTAGTAAAGGCTCAGAAACAAAGCCATCTAAAACCTGACTTTTCATTTACTAACAATATATAAAAATACATTTAATAAACCCCCAAATATTTTGTCTTATGGAACTTAAAAAGCCAAAAGTACTTGAGTTAGTATTTAGCACTTGATGTTTGAGTATTTTAACTTTGTAAATTAATCAGGTATCTCTTTTAACAAACGGGTTTATGAAGATTAATCCCATTTATGTAAATCTAATTTATTCATTCTAGTTAACATTACGTTACCCATGAAAACCAAGATATCAGACAAATCTAGCTAACCCTTTAAGTCAATTATTCCTGCAAAGGAAAATCCTTAAAAGCAATGGATGTTGTTTTTGAACATTTTATAGATACTACTGTTTTCTTGGTTGGCTGGCCACTTTAAAAAAAAACATGTAGGTTAGTAATTTTTAAAGATATCTTTACTCATCTTTTTAACCAATTTAAGTCACAAGACCTGAAAGGCATTTGGGTCTATTTTTTTAAACTTATGAGCACTCATTTATCTATGTGCCATTATTGATATCATGCACACAATTTATAAATAAAAGTACAAAACCTACAATACACGTGTGCATACATATTCATAAAAATTTATAGGAAACAAAGATATTATAGCTCTTTTCAAGGTATTAGATTCCCACAGTCAGGAAGCAAAAGAGTTACAGATGTTTAATTATACACGCTGTCAGGTTTAATCCTTTAGAAATTAAAACAGAATCTGTCACATATTCTTGCAGTATGACTCAGCTAGAGGGTAGGCCAGTACAATTGGGGACATTAGAAGGAGAGTCCGGGGGGTGGAGCTGTGGCTCAGTGGTAGTGCACTTGCCTGGCATGTGTGAGGCACTGGGTTCAATTCTCAGCACCATGTATAAATAAATAAAGGTCTATCAACAACTGAAAAAAAAGGAAGTATAGTCTGTTATCCATGGTGGACACTGAAATTAAAGGTTCAGTGGACTCTTGTCCTCCATGGGGGCAGATCCACCTCACCAGTACCACTGTTTATTTTTCCTGCTTAGTACTCTTCAAAGGAGAAGATCTCTTTCCTTTTCCACTGTATTTGAGTTAATCCTCGAAAAAATGACCTCTGAATAAAAACAACAGAAAGAAAAACAGAGAGCTAGAAACTCCAGTTAGACAAAACCAGACTAATTGGTGTAGGACAAAGATGAATTTATCAGAAAAACTTGAGTTGAGAATAAGACAAAGAACTGAAAAAAGATGACATGCCACAATTATTCTATTAAAGGAGGATATGGAACCTGTTTATCAGACCAGGGGTCACTTATGGATCAGATTAGAGTCAGTATAAATATTTAAAGAATTTAGAAGACCATGAAGTCCTCAGAAAAATGATTTTAAGAAAAAGAAAAACTGTACCTATGGAATTGTGTGTGTGTGTGTGTGTCTGTGTGCCTCGCACTGGCACACACGCCACATGCCTATCTGGAAGAAAAGAAAGCAATTTAGGGAAAAACTTATTAAAAGAGCAGAATCCCAGAGTGCAAGGAGAGAGAAGAGTCTTTTATGTCTCACAGCAGCTTGGATTTAAAAGTGACACTTTTCCTTCTCTGGTCTCAAGCTGATTTGGGCACTTGTTCATGTTGCTTACATTTCAGATGGGCATCAGACAGGCAGCTAAGGAGCAAGGAAAGCTGCCATTTTGAGCATGAAAAGCAAAAATCTTCTACATGGGGCACTTTTGGCTGTTTATTCCTTTTGTAAAACCCTCTAGCTATAAGATGGTGTTAAAGTTTATTTTCCTTTAAAGGCCATTTTTTTTTTATCCTCCATCTGGTAATCAGGCCAGGCTTGGGTACAGAAAATTATCAGGCTTTTTCTTTTTAGTGTTTGAGGATTAAATCTATCCCAATTTGGGGGAGCAGGTACCAGGGATTGAACTCAGGGGCACTCAACCACTGAGCCACATCCCCAACCCTATTTTGTATTTTATTTAGAGACAGGGTCTCATTGAGTTGCTTAGCATCTTGCTGTTGCTGAGGCTGGCTTTGAACTTATGATTCTCCTGCCTCTGACTCCTGAGCCACTGGGATTACAGGCTTGTGCCACTTCAATCAGCCTATCCCAATTTTTAAAATGCATGGCATATTTTATTTTTGAGGCCCAGGCTCCCACCTAAATGAAAAACAAACAAAAGAGAACAGATCATGAATCTCTGCACCAAGAAAACTGTCTCTTTGGCTAGTGACGCCTCCCTGATTTTGGAGAATCTAGGGGTCAGTAGTTCCCACCCCTCCTCCCATGTGACCTACTGGATTTAACTGCTGCCTTCCCAGCGTGGTCATGATCTATGATAAGTCTCTGTTTCCAACATGCCAGAGACTGAGAGAAGACTGGACTTAGTGAGCTCCTGAGTAAGTGTCTGACAGATGCCCAGTTTTTTATTCCAGAGAGAGGACTAAACATTTGAATGGAACTTGGGGCTCCCAGAAAAGCCATTGGTCCATTTTATTCACTCTTCCATAGATACAGGGAAAGCCCCAAATATGAAGCATGGAATGTGGGGTTGGTTTCTTTGTCTTATGAATTTAAAAAATAAAATCCATGAAAAATACAAGGGTGAGAGTAAAGTAGCAGGATTTATTAGAGTAATAGAAAGAAAGCAGAGCTCCCAAGGAGGGAGGGGTCCCAAGAGAGGGATACCCTAGAGTGGCTATTGTCTAGGGATTTATGTAGGTCTGTAGGTTAAGGAAGGTGGCCCTCTGCCCAACCGTGGGTAAGGCATTCAGTATCCACGAGTTATACATGCAGGCTTTAGTCCATTCAAAATATCAATCATCCATGTTCCCTTCTTTGGAGAGATATAGACTCCAGTCACGTAGATCCTGATTTAAAAACAGCCTTTTTGAAAGTTTCTTAGTAAATATTTATTTGTGCTCTGCTGCCAGGAATTCACCCAGCAGCCCATCTCTGTATCCTCCCAGCCTTATCTCTTCCTCCTGACGTCAATAGTTACCTTTGTGCAAAAAATGTAAGGTGAATATTCTCTAAGTCAAACTATCCTTGGGAAGTGAAAAAAAAAAAAAAGAGCACAAAAAACGAGTCTGGGATAAACAAAACCAGCGTGTTTGGATTCTGAAATGGGGCAAGGGTAGTGGAAGAGATTCTAAATCGGAGGTTGCCAATACTAACAGGAGCCATGTGGACACTGACAGAAGGGATGAGGAGGGCTGGGTGGGAAGGGGCAAATTGCAACTGACACCCAGCATTCCTGTGAGGGATACAATGAGGAGGCGAGGAGGCAGACAGTGCACCCTGAGGAACTCAGGGCCTAGCTAAGTCAGAGCTTGTCCAGCCTCATCACAATTCACCACGGCAGGTGAATTGCTGCCAGCCCTTCTGATTCCTTAAAACAGCTGGGACATCCAGACTTTTACACAAAATCTAATTTTTAAACATTGGCAACAAGCACATATTGAAAATATTTTAAGGGCAGAGATTAACCCAAACTCATTTGATCTTCAAGTTGTCAGCAGTTTTGTTCACAGAGCAGTGGATTAGAATAACTTGGTATAAGGCAAAGAAAAAGAGTGATTTGGACTCTATGGAAGTTGTGCTCTTGAACAAATTGCTTGACAGGAATGAGATAATAAATAGTGCTTTACAAGGCTTATGCAAGGATTAAATGAAATGATGTTTCTGAAGTGATTGACATATTACAGCACTCAAGAAATCCTGGTTATTTTTGCATTGAATATTGAGGTGCTGCATGTTTTTAATAGAGCGTCTAAAGACTTGTTATTAAATCATATTCTGGGACTGGGGTTGTGGCTCAGTGGTAGAGCACTCACCTAGCACGTGAGAGACCCTGGGTTCGATCCACTGCACCACATAAAAATAAATAAGTTTTTAAAAAAGGTACTGTGTACAACTAAAAGAAATAGATATTTTTAAAAAAATCATATTCTGTTTTCCTGATGGCATCTCAGGTGTTCCTTATTTCCAAATAAGCTCAAAAGGACAGTTAAATTTTCAGGCTCTAAGCAGCTTAGCTAAGTGACCAGTGATCTGTAAATCAATACGTAGATGGTCCAAGTAACTCTATCATCCATAAACGGTTTGTGAGGTCATTAACTCTTTTTTAATGCAAATAATCAACCTTAATTAATCTTCTTGAGAAGTTCAGTTTTTTATGTGTTATAATGAATCTTCTTTAAAATAGTGTCCACCTGTGCATTCTGTAGATTTTACATTTAATAAAATAAAGGGTTGATTGGAAAGTGGAGCTCCATTTCTGAGCTCAAAACCATTTCTTCAACTGTGATTGGGCAAAGGGGAGGGAGAAGAGGGGAGGAGGTATGGGGGCAGGAAAGATGGTGGGATGTATGGACATCATTACCCTAGGTACATATACGGGACTGCACATGTGGTGCAACAGTACATTGTGTACAATTAGAGAAATGAAAAGTTGTGCTGCAGTTGTGTACAATGAATCAAAATGCATTCTGCTGTCATATATACTTAATCAGAAGAAATTAAAACAAAACCAAAAAAAAATTCCTTCTTTTCACCAAGATGCACCGAAAGCTAAGGCTGAAGCACCAAAGCTAAAGTTTGAAGGCCAAGAAGGCAGTGTTGAAGGGTATCCACAGCCATAAAAAGAAGACCTGCACATCACCAACCTTCAGGTGGCCTGAGAGGTTGCGGTTCCAGAGGCAGCCCAAAGTTCCTTGGAAGAGCACCCCCAGGAGAAACAAGCTTGACCACTAGACCACCATCAAGTTCCCCCTGATCACTGAGTCAGCCATGAAGAAAATTGAAGACAAAACACTTGTGTTCACTGTGGATGTCAAGGCCAAAAACACCAGATCAAACAAGCTGTAAAGAAGCTCTATGACATTGTTTTGGTCAAGGTTAACACCCTGGTCAGGCCTGAGGGAGAGAAGAAGGCATGCATTCAACTGGCTCCTGATTGTACTTTGGATGTTGCTGGGATAATTTAAACAGGGTCCAGTTTTCTAATTCTAATTTCTTCTTTTTCCAACATAAATAAAACTTCCTCTGTCTTAGATCATTTTTTTTTGATCTGGCTTTAAAATAATGGAATTTTGCAGATGGACACAGTGCTGTACAACTCTGTAATCCCAGGGACTCAGGAGACTGAGGTAGGAGGATCACAAGTTTGAAACTGTCTCAAAATGAAAAATAAAGGACTGGGAATGTAGCTTAGTGTAGTGCCTCTGGGGTCAATCCCCAGTATAACCAATAAATAAATATATAAATAAAAGAAAGAAATTTTGGAATTAGAAGCTCACAGGGCATTCTTATTCCCTTCTGTTAGAAATCTTGTTCTAGAACACCCTTTACAGACGGCATCCTGACTATGACTTGTGTGGCATTAGGACCAAAGAAATTAAGACTTCACAAGATAACTCAATCTCTTAAACCACTCTGATTTCAGAAAGGAAAAAAAAAAAAGTATTTCACACATTAAGCTGGAACCAATATCCCTGTAACATCCCTCATTTGATCTTGGAGTTATTTAGAAATTTGTAGTCTTTAGCTAAGTTGATATAATAAAACCAATAAATCTCTTGGTTTAAGTTTAAGAAAAAAAAAAGAAAGAAAATGGGAGCTATCTTAGTATTTGCTGAATGAAAGAGGCAGGGGAACTACAATGTCCAATGCCCACAGAGGAGTATTGTAACTGCAGGTGCTCTTCCACTTACAATGGCATTGCATCTGGATAAACTCATCGTCTGTTGAAAATATTGAAAGTCAGAAGTGCACCTGATATACCTAACCTACTGACCACCATAGCTTAGCTTAGAAACACAGTATACTGTAGAGTACGATCCCCACCCCACCCCAGTGATTATGTTGCTGACAAAAGTTATGGCTCACTCTCTCTGTTAAGCATTTCCAGACGTTGGACCACATATTGCTAAGCCAGGAAATAACAAACTTTGAAGTATGGTTTCTGCTGAATGTGTATTAAAATGGGCCCCATCCTAAGTTGGTGGCCAGTCTGTATTAAGAAGATTCTACGTACCCCATTTGAATCAAATGTATGATATGTCAAGATCATTGTAATGTTTTGAGCAACTAATAAAAAAATTTAAAAAAAAAAGAAGATTCTAAAGTGAGATCATCGTGACAGCACTGGACTGCAGGGGGAACCACGCTCTGGAGTGTCCACTCAGATCCAGCTTGATCATAGTGGGAGCAAAGACACTGCCACTCATTGAGAATTACAAAGCTGATAGCTGATTTTGCAAAATTTTAGAATTTAAAAAGACCATTTACCCTAAACACTTCAATTTTCCAGTTGTTATTCTGCCTCTAAGTTCTTTCAATTAGGCAGGGTACACAGCCTCTGCTGCAAATGAGAACTGCCTAACACTTGTTTTCTAAACAGCAATGGCCTCCACACCCTGAGATTCTGATTAAATTGTTCTGGAACAGGGTTCTGGAAAAATAATTTTTAAAAAAAGTTTCCCAGGGAATTCTAGAATACAAACAAGATCACAAAAATGACAGGGCTTGAAGTCTGGCTTAGAGGACAGCACATGTGTGAGGTCCTAGGTTCAATTCCTAGCACCATACACACTGAAAAGAGTCAAACCTTGCTTAGTAATAAGGGAATTTTTAAAAGATAGATTTTTAAAGATGAGCTAGATAGCACGTGTTCAGAGCTGTTGTATAGGCAAAATGGAGCAAAAGGAGATGAAAGACCCAGGTTCATTGTGCAGCTCTCTGTTCTTATTCTAAACAATCATTAATTTTTTTCTAATAATCCAGTCACAAAAAGACAAATACTGTGTGATTTCACTCAGATGAGGTACTTAGAATTGTCAAATCCATCAAGACAAAATGTAGAATGGTGGCTGCCAGGGATTCTGGAGAGAAGGGCACCGGGAGTTATATAATGGGTACAAAGTTTCCCTGGTACAAGATGGAGAGTGTTCTGGAGCTAGATGGTGGAGATGATTACACAGGAAGGTGAATGTGCTTGACATTATCAAACTGTATGCTTAAAAATGGTTTGGATGGTAAATTTTATGTCTGTCTTATCATAATTTTATAAATATAAGCAATATTTTCAAATGAAAAATCTTCCCAAGGGTAAGATGAAGAGGACTCCCACCAGGAAGAGTTCAATAGAGCTCAAGCAATTGTTGCTCCCCAAGAATAATATTTTTCTGACTTCATGCAATCTGGTGTGTGTGTGTGTGTGTGTGTGTGTGTGTGTGTTTTACTAGGGATTGAATTTGAACTCACTGGGACTCTATCATTGAGCTACATCTCTATTTTTCATTTTTAGACAGGGTCTCACTAAGTTGCTAAAGCTCACCTCAAACTTTCAATTCTTCTGTGTTCGCCTCCTAAATAGCAAGGATTGATTACAAGTTTGTGCCACTACACCTGGCTTCATGCAATCTTTTGAATTTACCCTAATCTAAAATCAATTCTGAATGTCTTCCATCACCATTGCCAAAACATACACAGCTAGTTGTGTCCCTGTATACTCACTTAGAGTGGAAGTAACACCCCTCTTTCTGCCTAAGTTCTACTTGGAACAAGATCTGGGCTTTTGGACCAGACAAGCCTTGAAGTTTCCTTAATCCAAAAGCCCCTGGTGGTGCAGCTCAGTGGTAGAGCACTTGCCTAGAAGATTGAAGCCTGGGTTTGATCCCTCACACCACCAAATTCACAGAAGACCCTGGCATGGCTGAGAAACACTTTGGGTGATTAGTATCAAGGTTACTAGCCAGTCCCAGTTGACATAAAGCTTTCCTGATTTTAAGAACTCCTCAACTCAATGCAAATGAGCTAGTAAGTTTGGTTATCCAACTTTTATTCCTAAATCTTGGGAAACCAAAAAGGAGAAAAATAGAGGAAGAAGGAGGAAGAAGACTAGGAAAGTCAAAGGAAATAACATAATGGAAAAGAGAAACGTGTATGGAATGTGCAACTTATGATGGCCCTTAACAATTGTCACAGGTTTCTGACTCTTGCCTCAAATTCATTATGATTATAATTAAGGACATAATTACCACCAGGATTATTCACATAATAAAAAAACAACATTTGTGAGCACGTGTATGGCACCATATTCATGTTTTCCAAATACTGTTTCATTTCTTTCTCACTATAATCCTCTAAATACTATTACCGTTTTAGTAAGAAGCCCCACTGAATATTTAACTTATCCTTTCTCAGATCTAGAAAGATGGCAAAAAGTTACCCTAATCATCTTTATTTGGGGGGGGGGCAAGGGGTAACTGGATATTAAACTCAGGGGCACTCAACCACTGAGCCACATCCCCAGCCCTATTTTGTATTTTTTAATACAAAAGACAGGATTTCACTGAGTTGCTTAGTGCCTCAGTGAATTTTTTTTTTTTTTTTTTCCTGAGGCTGGCTTTGAACTCACGATCTTCCTGCCCCAGTCTCCAGAGCCTCTGGGATTACAGGTGTATGCCACCATGCTCATCAACCTTAACCATCTTTAAGAGTACAAATGTGGGGGTATTAAAGGTCACTCTTCCTCTGAAGATAATGGGCAGCTACTAATTACTGTGAGCAGTTTAGAGGAAGATATTATCAAAACCTTTCAGGGTCTGGGGAGTCCTGGAGACAATGAAGGCAGCTACCCTTAGGAGTTCTGTTATTCTGGAAAAGAGATGTACTGAGATCCTTTGTGCTTTGAGAATTGGCAAGAAGGGGCTACCCAACCCCTGACTGGGTAGATCCTGGGAGGAAAGAAGAGAAAAATCTACGAGGGGAAGAGGCTAGACCAAATCTGAAGAGCCTGGTGAGATGGAAAATCCAAAGCACTGACTTCTAAAAGGTGTAACCCTGGAAACACAAACAAGGAGTCATCTACAGCCGTATTGAGACCTAAGGTAGTAGATCATCCTCCCATAAAGATTCACAGTAGCCAATCAAATATGTGGATCTGGGCTGGGGTTGTGGCTCAGCGGTAGAGCGCTCGCCTAGCATGCATGAGGCCCTGGGTTCGATCCTCAGCACCACATAAAAATAAATAAACAAAATAAAGGTATTGTGTCTAACCAAAAAATAAATATTAAAAAAATATATGTGGATCTGCAGAAACCCTTGATTTGGTGCAACTGTGTAAAGCCCTCTGTCAACAGTGACACCCAGTGGCAATGAAGAGCAAAAGCTCTCCTTGAAGAGCGTAGGAAGTCCAAATGACCCCCTTCTTGCCTCCTTATTTTAATCACTGGGAGTCAGGGCTCTGGGGTCAGAGGGTGACAGATGCAGATGTGGACCAACTAACTACAAGCCAATCCAGACTATGAAATGGCTGGAGATCCCTGGATAAGGCTATTCATACTCTGCTCTCTTAAACCTGCTTTTTCCCAGATTCTTCCTCAAGTGCTCAATTTGAGAAAATGAATACTTTACATTAAGACACACATGATGAAGGAGTAGGAACCACCATCTTTAGTGGGAAAATTGAGGCTGAGAAGGTCACTTGGAGAAATGCTATTTTGCAAACTCAAAATATTCTCTCTCCCTCCAGAAAGCTCCCCCCACCAAGTTAGCAAAAATAAAACTGTCCTCCTTGAGTTGATTTACCTTAGGTATTTGTTACAGTAATGAAAAGCTAACACATTCTCTAATCAAATATAAGCACCACCCCACCCAAGTTAGGCTTTCTCTTAATAATCTATCCTTTCCTTATCATAAGAGTTAATGCACATATTTTTAACTAGATTTGATGTCATCACATGTAGAATGGGAGTATAGTTCCATCTGTGCTCTTCTTCATCATGTTTCTTTTTTTATGTTTTTACTTGTAGATGGACACAGTACCTTTGTCTTTTTAGTTTTTGTATGTGGTCCTGGGGATGGAACCCAGGGCCTGATGCTTGCTAGGCAAGCACTCTACTACTGAACTACAACCCCAACCCTTCATCATGTTCCTTCATGTTATGTATTTCATTACCATCTTGTCTCCACTTTGGGGGTGCTTCACTATGCTAATAAAGGTAACTGTGTGTTATGCAGTCACTATTCTACATGTATTTGCCCCTCACCACCTAGAACTTGCTTCTTTTATCATCTGGGGAAATCTTTAATTTTATTTTGAAAATATGGCAGACTATTGTCCTGTATAGATGGTTCTGTTTTAGTGACCTTGTCAGGCTCTGGCTTCTTGTATTTCTGCTGCCCACACAGTGCATAGTCTCAAGAAGGCTAAGATGACTTCCTGACCTCACATCACCTGATATGTTCATAATTTCACAGCCTTGAAGATTAGTCCACTTTCTAACTCCTAATTTTCTGGTTTATCTGTTAACCTCTGAGACTAACAGCTAGTTTGCTTATTTCAACATGGCCTGAAACTGTGAGCAAAAATAAAACTGTTCTCCTTGATTTACCTTAGGTATTTGTTAGTGATGAAAAGGTAACACATTCCCAAACCAACTATAATCTTGTGGATGGCAGGAACAATGATTTGTTCACAATGGCATTCCCATTGCAGGATGTTGTAAAACCAAAATATTGCTTTTGTACCACTTCCCAAAACTCAGGGAGATCTGGGAGGAAGGGGAAAATGTTTCCCCTTTGGTATCTGATGCTGCATTCTTTCTAGCTAGTGTAGGTAATATGGAAGGCTGTGGGCCTCTATCTGGAAGTCTGAACTTTAGTTTTGAGGGCAGGTCAGATAGGCTACTGTATTACCTGCCCCAGGGTCACTGTTCATGCAATCGACTTGATATTCTGACCTTAGAAATTATATTCAAAGTTCTAAAATGCAACTATTTGGCTTAATAAAAAAAAAACTCAGGAATGATACAAAGAAAAGTACATTCAGATATCATCAAATCACATTTATTTTCACCAGAGCCAACATTTCATGACTGATCTGAGAGAAAAGATCTCGTTTTCTGATTCCTCATGCCTCTTTCTACAGTGAATAAACTCCAAAAAAGAAAGCCAAATCATAAAATCTTACAAGAGATTTTTTCATTCTGACTTTTTCCCCCCTAGGACTGAGGAATGAACCCAGTAGCATTCTACACTGAGCTACATCCCCAGCCTAAGATGATTCCTCCTGACACTTAAGGAAATAGTTCTCAGGCAGATGAATATTATACATCTTTAGGAAATTAAGGCTAAACATTGAAACTAAACCCAAGAGCCCATATAGGTAAATATGTCAAATGTGAACTCATAGATTACTCTGCAATTGCTTATGAAAAAAAATTCAGAGATGTTTGCAGCCTTAACCTATGAGGCAAATTTCATAGAGAAAAGGGTGGTGGGAATGAAGATGTAAAAGCAGGATCTCTGTAGATCTAAGAATGATCCAATTAGGCACATAGCAAGATGGTTCTGGGTTGCCTTCTGTGACCCTCTCACTAGCTGAACACTGAGAATGAAACTCCTAGTGACTGGAGTGAACTCAAAGAGAAAAGTGAACTTGTGGTTGGACTGGACACAAAGGACATGGGGGGCCTGAAACATGTCTGTTTTATGGGACAACATAACACAAAGGGTAATGTAGCCTCATGTTGTTTCTTCCTTTCTCCTCTGTCCACTCTTCCCTCCCTGGGGAACCCCAGTAGTAATTCTGTCAACCAAAGAGCTGTTTCTAGTCAACAATTATGTGAATTGCACTTTTCTGCTTGTTGAACAGCAAACTGATTTTCTTCTTCTTCTTTGTTATACTTTTTCTGCCTATAGGGCAATTTCTTCCTCTTCATTTTGCAGGGCCGATAGTTTAAATACAGTGCTAAGGTGATGCCACCCACTCCAAGGACGACAATGATGATGAAGAGAGTTGAGTTGACTCCTTTATCCAGTCCTAGTCCAAGCACAGAAGACAGAGAACTGAGAGGGGTTTGAGGACAAGAGAATAACCCCACCCTTACCACCAGACCCACTTCTAAGTCTCTTCCTCCCCAGCCCAATAAAATCTTTCTTCTTTCCATGCTTAAGTAACAATCTCAAGGGGCTTGAGTTGCAGCTCAGTGGTAGAGCACTTGGCTGGCATGTGTGAGACACTGAGTTAGATCCTCAACACTACAAAAATAAATAAAGGTATTGTGTCCATCTACAATAAAATTCCCTAAGGGAATTCCATCCTGGGTCTGATAGCAGGGCAGCAGCAGTTACCTTCAACAGTGACATCAATATCTTTGCTGACAGAGCCCAGCTTGTTAGTGGCCGTGCAGCAGTAGGTGCCTGTGTGGTTCTGGGTTGCCTTCTGTGGCACTTCAAGGTCAATGATCATCCCATTCCAAGTACACTCCAAAGCTGGAACTGGATTTCCCTCTGGGACACAGGTAAGCATCTGCTCCATTCCTTCTACCCATGTCTGGTTGCCAGGACAACCAGATTCCTCTAACCTTGGCTTATCTGCAAAACAGAGTCCCCAAGGAGGCCAACTCAGTATGCTCTGTTCCCCTTCTCACCTCCATGCTGAGCTCCCTCTCCCCACACCACCCAAATGCTGCTCCCTCCACCTAACAGCTTTCTTTCCCAAGGGGAAGATTATTAGTTCCCTGTTTGAGCCAGCTCCTCTTTCCCTCCTTGTGGAAAAGAAGTCTGAGATGCAGCCTATAGTGTGCTTACAGATTCAGACTAATGGTAACACTGTTCTGTTACCGATTTAGCTCCCCAGTGGAGAAGGAGTTGAGCAGGGGTGAACTCAGAAATGAGGATTTTCCCACTTTGCAAATTACAAATTTTGATATGGAATTTTTGGAAACTTTCCTCCTTAGCATCAGCTCCAACTTCCCCTTCCTATGTTCTCCCAGTCATCAGCTCTCAACTATTGCTGTTTAATCACTGCAACCACTTTCCTTTTGGGTTCCAATTTCCCTTCATTTTCCTACCCACTCACTTTCTTGGGGGCAAGTAAGCTTGGAGAGCTTTCACTGTATTTTCTTTAATTTTTCAATGAGGAAAATATGGCAATGTTAACAATGAAGTTACTGGCCAAGAAGATCTCTGGGAGGGGAACAAATAATCCTTATTTTAAGAAAGACCAGGTCTCTACTCACATAAGACATGAAGCTGTGTCACAGTGTTTTTAACCAACCGCTGACCCTGTACTTCCAAAGAAGCCTCACAGGAGAAATTTCGGCCATCATCTTCCTCCCTGGCAGTAAGTAGAAGCCATACAGTCTCCCCAGGAGCAGAGAGGGTTGGGGCTCCCTGTAGCTGAAGAATAGGGCTGGGTGATGTTAATACATGGCCTGAACAGGTCACATTAATGTCTGTCCCTGCCAAAGGATATAATTCTTCTATCTCCAGGATGGGTGGAGGGAAACCTATAAAGAAAGGAAAAAGGACCCAAGAGGATGAGGAAGGAAGTTCAAGGCCATCCTTGGCAACTTAGTAAGACCCTGTCTCAAAATAAAAAATAAAAAGGGCTGGGGTGTGACTCAGTAGTTGAATATACCTGGGTTTAATCCCCAGCACCACACACAAAAAAAAAAAAAAAAAAGGAAGAAGGAAAGAAGGAAAAAGGAAGGAAGAAAGGAGAAAGAAAAAAGGATAAAAAGGAAGAATAAAGAAAACACATTTTTCAAAACTGGCAGCTATTTTTGTACTTTCTGCTGGAGGTCTCCCTTGGATAGACACACAACAGGAAAAAAGACTTTGGATGCCATTATGCTTCTGTAAAGGCTGAACAACAAAGAGGTTTGGGGATTTGCAGTGTACACATATTTGGTTATATGCCTTTATTGAAAGGACAGTAAGATCTCTTTTCATCTTAGATTTCCCTTCAAATAATCATTCTAGAATGAAGTTCAAACACCAGTAATTGCTCTGTACACAGGATGGCCTTAGGAAGCAAGGGTGAAGGCTGGCTAGAACTGTCATGATGCACATCCCAACCTGCCTACACATACAGAGAAAGATGAAGACTAATATTCACTTGAGAGCATACCTGGCAAAGGTTAGCAGAGATACCTACAGTTGAATTACCAACCCATTTCTGTGTTAGTTTTCAAGAGCAGAGAACTCACATGGGAAAAGGAAGAGATAGGTCACTTACTGTAGACATACACGGACTTTCTTGTTTTCTGTTCCATTGGACCCAGAGACACAAGGCATGACAGCTCCTGATCACCAGTCTCCATGGCCCGAACAGTGCCATTGGCCCATGCTGTGTCCTCTCTCCAGAAGAGGAAGGGGCTCAGCTCTTGATCTCCCAGGAACATGTGGAATATAACTTCTTTGGCTGGAAACACCCTGGACACCTTACAGCTCACAGTCTCTGCCATCCCAACCTCCAGAAGGGAAGAGATCCAGATCTGGGGGCTCTGAGAGAATTCTGCCAAGAAATTAGCAAAAGGCAAGAAAAGAGGAAAGTCATGATAAATCATGTGTTATGTAGGACCATACAATGTAGGATGGGAGTGGGGCTAAAATCAATCTCTCTCTCTCTCTCTCTCTCTCTCTCTCTCTCTCTCTCTCTCTCTCAAGGTGAGTTAAAAAGTAAAGGTGGAGTTCAATTAACCTCACAGCCTCAACCAAAACAAGAACTCAAAGGCCAAGGCAAGATGAGCAAAATGAGTGCCAGGATTCCTTTCACACCTGGCCTCAAACTCACCAAAGATCCGGAGTAGCTTGATAGCCGAGTTGCCATGAAAGAGCCCTCCACCTTGTGAACTCAAATCCAATTCTGCATGGCAGGAGAAATTACACCTGTCATTCTCCCTTTGGGCTCTGACACTGATGGTGACCTCAGCTCTTTGAGAGGCCACAGTCATGCTCACAAAGTTCTTTCTGTGCAGTTCTTCATTATCCTGGAGAAGAGTAAGAGTGAGGTTCTCCAGGGGTGTCACACTGGGCACTTGGCACTTCACTGTAAAGGCTTCATCCACGGCCACCCATGCAGGCTGAAGCTCCAGGATCACCTGCTCTGGTGGCTCTTTAAAACAAAAAAGGTAGGGCTTGATGAGTGAGAGCTACCCACTTCTCCAGAAAGAAATGGCATAGGACAGGAAGCCTGTGAATATGCAAATGACAGAAGATGACTACTACCTTTAAATTATCTGATATAGTGTCAATTTCCTGCTGCCCCCACCATAGATGGGATGAGTTAGTTTTCTAGTTCTTCTTGCTCATCAAAGGTGGCTAGAGCCATAACCCAGAAATGTGACAATGGAATGGAGGTCCTTTGCTTTGTTGCTGCCATTCTGGAGAGCTTTTATCTTTTACCAGGGGTGTTCAGAGGCTGAGTAACTTCTAAAATACTTTTAGCATCACACAAAAATCACTCTAGCTAACTAAGTTTTTCACCTACAGAGATTTCACTTATTCTTACAGACCTACCTTTACTACTGCTAGTTGCCCCACAGAACGATCCCCCTCACTACCTTCTCCAACAATTCAAAGTCTACCCATTCTTCAAATCAGGGATCTCCTTCTTCGTAGACTTCTCTAACCACCCCAGCTCAAAATGACTCTCCTTTCTGTTATTCTAACAACTTGTAGCAAATAATCAGCACTAATATCATATTCTGTTGATGATTCAGAAGTGAGTATTAGCATCTGCTTCCTGTCCTCCAGAAGCTATGTCTGGATGCCCTCGACAGTCTGCTAACACAAAACCCAGAACTCAGCCTCTGCCAAAGGGAAAAAGAAGCATCTGCCTCTGGAATCTTCCAGTATGACAGAAATCTTTAATAAGGGCCCTAATTTTCCCCTAAATAAGACAGATTCCCATTCTTCCACTCCTCTTTCCTCCCCAGTTTTCTGCCCCACTCACGATACACAATGATGTCCAGGCTTGTATCCTTTTGAATCCCTGCACAAGAGAAGAAGCACTGCAGGACAGAGTTCTCTGTGACATCTTCCAGGAGAAACTCCTTCCACTGAAGCCCTTTGCCCACCTGGATTTTCTTTAAGAACGTCTCAATTCCACTGGGTCCTGGATTTGGGCAGGTTGTGCTGCAGTTGATCACTAGAGACTGTCCAAATTCCACTAGGGCCTGATTTGGCCAAACAGAAACCTCAAAAAGCTCTTCTATGGCCCCTGAAATGAACCACATATGCTGAAGACTTTGGTGAAGATCATGAGACCCAGACAAAATACAAGGCTTATTTTATCTAGTTCTAGGTAAAGGAAAACCTGCCCTGAATATAAAAGGTTCAGGAGACTGAACAAAAAAGAACTTTAATCACTGGTTGAGAGTCCCAATTCAACCATTACTCCTTCACCCATCTTCTTTCTTGAGATCTTGACTTCACAATGGCATTTTGGAGTTGCTAAAAATCATGTCCACAAATCTATTCTTTTCCTAAGCTTTCAGATTTTGAGAAGCTCCCCAGGACTGGCTACTGAGGACCGTCATGGGATTAGCATACAGATCCCTAAGTAAAAGAGCTTTGTCACTTATACCTCAAAGCTGTGTTTTTCTCAAATTATAGTTAATGACTGCCTTTACTAGAGTCAACTGGAATGCTGTAGATTCCAACCCCATGTCAGACTGAGTGACTATGAACTGGTGAAGGCAGGACTTGGAAACATGCTAGCGGTCAAAACAAGCCTCTTGGGGACCTTCTACACACCAAACTCTCAAAACCACTGGCCTAAAGGTGACTACCATGGTCACTCACTTCCTATGGAACTTTCTACCTCTTCTTAGAGTGAGAATATTCCATTTTGCTTTGCTGCTAAGGCAACAAATGTTTTGAAGTATTTACAAGTTTGTTCTCTGATGCTTTAGAGCTAAATGACCCCTAAAGGCCCATATGTTAAAGGCTTGGTTGCCAGATTGTGGCACTACTGAGAGATGGTGAAACCTTCAGGAGATGGGGTCTAGTAGAAGACAGTCAGGTCATTGGGGCATGCCCTAGAAAGGGATATTGGAATCCCAGCCTCTCCTCTCCCTCCTTTTGCTTCCCAGCTGCCATAAGTTGAGCAATTCTGTTCTACTACATGATCCTATTATGACGTTCTGCCTTACCACAGACCCAAAAACAATATGGTTGAGTAGTCATGGACTGAAACCTCTGAAACTATGAGCCAAAAAAGCTTTTCCTCAAGTTAATTTTTTCCCTCAGGTATTTTGTTCCAGCAACGGAAAGCTAACACAATGTTAGGGAAACAGTCTCAGATGCATTGAGGGAAACATCAGATATATTTTAGATACCTGATGTAGGTAAGGTGCACAGTCCCTTTTAGCTACCATGTCCACCATCCACTATATCTACCAAATATTTCCCTCTGCACAACACCTGTAGAAATATTACCTGATAGGGCTCCAGAGTTCCTGTTACCAATGCAACAACTTTTTGCAACTGAGCTATAATAGGCCCTGTCCTAACAAGATCCTATTATAGGGCTGGAGATGTAGCTAGTGTTAGAGTCCTTGCCTAGAATGTGTGATGCCAGGAATCTGTTATGGCTCGTCATGACACAAAAGGTGGCACAAAGAAGTAAAACATTCTTTGTGTGTGTGTGTGTGTGTGATGCTGGGGATTGAACCCAGGACTTTGTGCATGCAAGGCAAGCACTCTACCAATGGAGCTACACCCCCAGCCCAAGTAAAATGTTCTTGAAGGGAATATCTCTCTACTGAGAGATGGTGTCTAGTAGAAGACAGGTCATTGAGGCATGCCTTAGAAAGGGATATTGGAATCCCAGCCTCTCCTCTCCCTCCTTTCACTTCCCAGCTGCCATAAAGTGAGTAATTCTGTTCTACTACATGATCCTACCAAGACAAGAACAGTCGTAGAGTAGCAGAGAGCCTTGCTGAAAAAGACACATTTCCTAGACAGAGTTCTCTCTGATGGTCTTTTAATTTAGGTTACCCAATTACAACCCAGAGACACCTGGAGATTCTGTGTTCCAGTGAATCAAGAGATAGGATAATTTCTCCCAAGAGTCAAGATGAATAAATACTGAAGTGTTGCCCCATCCCCTTGCTCACTGACCAAACATGTGTATCCATACACATACTGGCCTAAAGAAACTTTCCCAAATAGCCTCACCTGGGCAAGGGATCAATGTCAGTAGGGTCCAGATACCAAACAGAAGCATTTCCATCTTTGGGAGAAAGGCTAAAAGCTGGAAAGAAAGAAAAACAGCAGTAATGCTGGGAAAAGTGACCAAAAAAAAGATATAGAAAATTATTTTTTGATATTGTTAAGTCAGCCCCTTTCCTTATACCTCATGTAGTCTGGAGAGACTATAGCAAAAATATCAATAATTTGAGTATACTAAAAGAAATTCTTGCATGTATTTATTTAAGTTTGGCTTATGAGCATAGGATAAAGATGAGGGAAAATATGTAAAAGAACAAAGAAATACTTGATTTTTTTTTTTTTTGCAATACTGGGAGAACTGGGGATTGATCCCCCAGGGATGCTGAGTTCATCCACTGAGTTGCATCCCCAACTGTTATTTTATTTTTAAAATTTTGAGGTGTATTCTTGCTAAATTGCTGAGGGTGGCTGACCCCAAACTTGCAATCCTCCAGTCTCAACCTCTGGAGTACCTAGAATTATAGGTATGCACCACCACACCCAGCTATGAAGGAATATTTGTTTAGCAAGATTCTTTTTTTTTTAAAGAGAGAGAGAGAGAGAGAGAGAGAGAGAGAGAGAGAGAGAGAGAGAGGGAGGGAGGGAGGGGAGAAAGAATTTTAATATTTATTTTTTAATTTTCGGTGGACACAACATCTTTTGTTTGTATGTGGTGCTGAGGATCGAACCCGGGCTGCACGCATGCCAGGCGAGCGCGCTACCGCTTGAGCCACATCCCCAGCCCCTAGCAAGATTCTTATATAAAATTGTACTGTACTTATGCTTTTACTAGTTTGCCTCCATCTATTAGACTGAGTCCACAGAGCCAACATGGAAACATATAAAACAGTTTAGAGATGGATTTTGGTAGTGTTTCTCTGACACTATTCAATAAAAGAATGTGACCCTCAATCTAGAGAACATGGTCATTACAATCTTGTTCTCTGAAAAAAGGGAGAAATGTTTCATCAGGACACTGTCTTCAGGACCTCTGAGAAATATTCCTCAGATAATTCACCTCCTTTTGACCTGCCTCCACATTCACCAAAAAAACTTTGGATTACTGCTTTGGCTGAGTTAAGTCTTATGTGTTTACTTTTTTGTTTATCACCAATTCATACCAAATTGATTTTCTTTCAAAACATTAATCAAGCTAATTTTTTTCTAAGAAAAATATCATTGAAGATATTCTAAATAAAACACTCAGACTCTGAAGAAAATTTCAAAACATGAGTTTAAGAATGTCTTCAATGATAAACAGATCTTCCCAGGTAAAAGATATATGTCACTCAGAGCAAAGTTTGGCAAATAAGGTGACTGAGTAATATTTTTGTTCAAAGAATATTAAGATAGTTGAATAAAGAGATTTTTGTTGCCAGGCACAGTGGCACATGCCTGTAATCCCAGCAGCTAGGGAGACTGAGTCAGGAGGATCTGGAGTTCAAAGCCAGTCTTATCAATGGCAAAGCATTAAGCAACTTAGTGAGACCCTGTCTCTAAATAAAATACAAAATAGGGCTGGGGATGTGGCTCAATAGTTGAGTGCCCCCGAGTTCAATCCCCACTACCCCCCCCAAAAAAAAAAGAGAAAGATTTTTATTTTATATCTTGGAAGTTCTAAAAATCATTTTCAAAGAAATTTTAAATAAAGGTGAAAGGTGTCATCAGTGAGAGCTCATAGCCTCCCAAAGTATAATTCTGAGGGATAGCATTCATTTAGAAGTATGAATTTAGATGACTATTATTTTATGCATTGAAGTAGACCTGTACAAAACACAATGTTTGAAAATTCAAATACTAAATGAGAGTTGAGTGTGATTCCAAGCATACACTGTGGAGAGAAAAAAGGAAAGTAAAAAGAAATTTTTCTTAGAAAAAATAGCTTGAATTAGAGTTCTGAAAGAACATCAACTTGGTCTGAACTGGTAGTGAACAAAGAAATGGACACATATGACTTAACTCAGCCAACAGAGTTGGAAAAAGTACAAAAGTCCCAAGTGGGACTGCTTATATTATATATTCTTTCTTTCAACAATCACTGAGCATCTACAACATGCCAAGCTCTTCAAGGTGTTGAAGACATTTTGTCCTGTGACACATAATTCCTACAAGTCTATTGGAAAAGATAAATGTAAAAAATAATAATTCTGCACTAGGGATATAGCAAATAATAACAACAACAACAATTCTAAGTGTTATAATAAAAAAGGAAGGGATGTGGCTCAAGCGGTAGCGCGCTCGCCTGGCATGCACGGGGCGCTGGGTTCAATCCTCAGCACCACATAAAAATAAAATAAAGATATTGTGTCCACCGAAAACTAAAAAATAAATATTAAAAAGGAGATAAGAATCAAATGAGGGGCTGGGGATGTGGCTCAAGCGGTAGCGCGCTCGCCTGGCATGCATGCAGCCCGGGTTCGATCCTCAGCACCACATACAGACAAAGATGTTGTGTCTGCCAAACACTAAAAAATAAATATTAAAATTCTCTCTATCTCTCCCTCTCTCTCATTCTCTCTTACTCTTTCTTTAAAAAAAAAAGAATCAAATGAGTTAGTGCAAATCAACTATATAAATAAAATAGCAGTGTTTTAAATATTTTCTACACCTTACATAAAATTTAGACAATCAATTTCATATGTAATATATTTTTTTTGGAAGTGGCATGGGCAGGACAAAAGAAAATGGATTTCCTACTGCTTGATGGACATTTTAACATTCATTTTGTTAATTAATTTTGTTCTGGTGCTGGGGATTGAACCCATGGCCTTGTGCATACTAGACAAGAACTCTACCTCTGAGATATACCCTCAGTACATGCTATGTAATTTTTAAAATAATGTATCAGTCACATTATCTATCTGCACATGATATAATCCAAATGAACTTTTGAAGTCTTTGAGGGAAAAGTACTCTCTTCATAACTACTTCAGGCTTTAATACTCTACTGTTCTGTATCTTATTTCAATGACTATTATATTCTGAGTAATAATTTCTAACATTCAGTAAACATACATTATAATCCAAGCATGGGATAAACTAATTTGCTTCAGATCACACAATTAATAATAGGGGAAGCCAGAATTCAAATCTAGGCATTTCAAATGTTCACCAATGCTCAGTCCTTCACTGCTTCTGTACCTTCCATGAATCCAAGTTATTTGTGCTTTGATGGGACCACTTTGTCACAATTCTCCAGAAGTTAAATCAGAGCTCCTTCTATTAATCTATCTTGAGCTTGTTGATGTAGACTTCTGCTACAAAGACTAACCTTGCTGTGAATTTATCTCATTACTATGTTCTGCTCTTAGAATCTTAGGTAAAACAAAGATTTTCCATTTCTGATCACTATTAAACCAAATTTATTTCCTTGTAATCACTACTAGTACATATTTATGCCCATAAGTAAGCATAAGAAACAGGATGCAGGGATGAGAGATGGAGATTCTTTTTGTTTTCACATTCATATATTGACATACACTTTGTTCTGTTTTTTCATGCCCTCCCCACCACCTATGCACTATCCACACAGTTCTAATCTTCCAACCTTGCTTTCAAGTGGCAGGTTATGATCAGGTTTTCAAACATAAGATTTTATATTCATTTTGTTAATAAAATCAGCATCCCTAGGAGAAAACAATTTTTAGATCTCTGGCTTTTTCCATAGATTCTATGCCAAATATTTAAAGATTAAACTATCTGAAAGTCTAGGCCAGCACCCCAGTCCCTGCTGTGGATTGCTTTGGCTGAGTGGCCTGTACTGGACCCCCGGTACAAGTTCAGGATTCCCACCTTCCACACCTTCCTCTTACATACAAGGGTTTCTTATAAACAGGAGTTATAGTCTGCCCTTTAAACCACCTTCAATTTCCTCTGCCTGTGATTTTCTTCCTTCTTCCCCAACACTACCCCAGTTAACTTACCTCCCCTCTGTTAGAGCCTCAAGACTCACCCTCAATTTGTTACTTTCTTTTCCCATGGCTCACATCACCCTCAAACACACTCTTTACTTCAAAGACCTGTGTCTCGCATCAGTGTCTCTCCCTCCCCTGCCCTGGACTGGCAGGACCCTTTGTTTTATCCAATGTTGGATCTCAAGAGCCTAGAATTTTTACAGACAAAAAGATACATCTTATGCAAAGAAACTTAGCCCACCGCCAGGGTGGAGGACATCAGACCAGTTCTGGCTGGGAGGAGCTTCCAGGATGAGGGGCGGTACCTGACTGTAGCCTTGAGGGACTTTTTTTTTTGGGGGGGGGGCGGGGTACTGGGTATTGAACCTGGGGGTGCTCTACTACTGAGTTACAGCCTCAGCCCTTTTCATTTTTATTTTGAGACAGGGTCTCCTTAAATTGTTTAGGGCCTCGCTAAATTGCTGAAGCTGGCCTCGATTTTTTCTTTTTTCTTTTCTTTTTTTTTTTTTTTTGTGTGTGTGTGTGTGTGGTGCTGGAGGTTGAACCGAGGGCCTTGTGCATAGAAGGCAAGCGCTCTACCAAGTGAGCCCTTGGCCAGCCCTTGGCCTCGAATTTAAGCCTCCCCTCTGAGCTTCTGGGATTACAAGCATAGTCATCACGCCAGCTCCATTAAAATCTTTTTTTTTTCTTTTTAAGGCAGACGATATTTAAACATTTTTAAAATATGTGAAAGGCCTTGGGTTCAATTCCCAGCACGGAAAAAATAGAAAAGGAAAATAAACGAGTGTTCCTCGCGGCACCCAGTCCAGTTCACTAGTGTGAGGCGCGAAGCTCACCATGAGCGAGGCCTCCAGACTTGACAGAAAAGCCGGGGCAGAACCCAGAATGAACACAAACCAAATAAAACCTAAGTCCTCACTGAGCCGGGGCCGTTTGCACGTCCCTTGCCCTCGCGGGGCAGCTCTTCGCTTCAAGGGACACCAATCTTCGACCGCTAGACGCCGGGCACACTCCACTCTCAACAACTCGCACGCGCTTGGACCGTTAGGTCTGCACCACCAGGAGGGGGCGCGTCTTCGCGCAGCCGCGGAGAGGATTTTCCTGATCGCCTAGAAACTCGTGACGCAAACGCGAAATCTCAGCGGGATTGGTTGAGTCAAGTGAGGCGAGCAGGAAGGTAAAAACGACCGTAGGGGTGCGTAGGGAAGATAAGGGTAGGGAGGCCTGTATTCTGGTGTGGCTGAGAGCATATATTTGACTCAGATATTTATTACCTAATGAAATAAAGTGAAAATGAAATGGAAATGTATGTTGCAACAAATAGTGGCTCTATAAAGAAAAACAAGAGATTGTCGTCTCCTGTGCCTGTTCGTCTGGTGGTTCTGCCTAAACCCAGGAGTCGTCCAGTGCTGCAGTTAGATGCGCGCGCAGCCGTATTCCTTCCTAGGACCTTACATCTTGAAAGTCCTTAGTCTTGAGTGTTTTACTTTTCAAAATTTCTCCGGGGTCCACTCAAGGCTGCCCCCGCTTGAGTTGGGAAGTAGGTTTAGCGAGGCTCTGGCAGTATTCGAAAAGTCCTTTTTTCCTCGAGCCCCTGCTCCCATTTTTATGCCCCATTCCACACGCAAATAACACTTTTAAGCGATCATCTTTCGCTCATTTTTCTCCAAATGAAAATTGGGGTTTGTCCAGAGAAGATGTTACCACCACCTTCTTCTGGGCTGGTAACGTTGGTCAACATCCCCACCCGTGGCATCCTCGTTCAGAAGCGGAATGAGGAACTGTGCTTATTCAGAGGCACACCTTTGACATCCCAATCCCGCTAACAGCTCAACAGGGCAAAACCGGGAGGACTCCTGATACCAATTCTTCAAAACGCAGTATTTCTTCTAACTCTTAATAAACTTGCCAGCAGTTAACTACTGTAGGGCCTGGTTTTGACAGATTTCGGAGATTGCTGGGAAATTTGGGATATTTTGTTTTTTGTGATACTGGGAATTGAATCCGGAAGCGCCCTACCACCGAGCTACATCCCCAACCCTCTCTATTTTTTGAGACAGGACTTCACTGTTTCCGAGCCAGTGATTGCCCCCTGCCTCAGCCTCCTAAATTGCTAGGATTACAGGCCTGCTCCACCGCGCCCAACTGGAAAGATTTAATTGGTGGGTAGTTATGTATCTTCCGGGAAGCATTGCAAGGATTATTCAATTTGTGTGAAGTTAAGTCACAAGGTAATTAAAGTCTTTAAGAAAATAAAGTTTGTGGCGGTGGCGCGCACTCCTGTAATCCCAGTGGCTCAGGAGGCTGAGGCAGGAGAATCTAAAATCTCAGCAATTTATGGAGACCCTGTCTCAAAAAATAAAAAAGGCTGGGGAGGGTTGGGGTTGTAGGTCAGTGGTGGAGCGCTTGCCTAGCATGTGTGAGGCATTGGGTTCGATCCTCAGTACTACATAAAAATAAATATAATAAAGGCATTCTATTCTATGCTGGGGATGCGGCTCAGTGGTTAAGCACCCCTAGGTTTTATGCTTGGTACCCAAGGGAGGGGGTGGGGAATAGAGTTTATGTCAAAATTTATAAAGTTGTGTAAATTCAAATGTGTGGTTAATTGTCATCTATATCCCAACACAGCTGTTTTCTTAATAAGCAGAAAAATATTTTTGCTAGTTTCTTCATTTGCATATCTCCTTATGTGTTATTTCTAGCAAAATGTATTATCATGTGGTTGCTCCTATTGCTTCCCAGTAAATTTCCTATGTTAAATTACTTTTTAACACGTTCACTTCTTGTTTTTTTTTAATATATATTTATTTTTTAGTTGTAGTATTTTATTTATTTATTTTTATGTGGTACTGAGCATGGAAACCAGGGCCTCATACGTGCTAGACGAGCGCTCTACCGCTGAGCCACAATCCCAGCCCCCATGTTCACCTCTTGTTTTGTTTTTATTTTTTGGATCCTTCACAGACATTTCTGTTAAATCTGAGCCTACCTTGGAATGTAGCTCAGCTATAGAGCACCTGCCTAGCATGTGCAAGGCCCCAGGTTCAATTCTTAGTACTGGGGGCAAAAAAAAAAAAAAAAAAAAAAGAAGAAAGAAAGAAAAGCCACAAACAACAACAACAAAACCAAAAGCAAATCTGAGCCAAGTCCTTAAGATATAGTGTAGTAACGCTTCAAGGTACCTTTATTTCTCCTTTGTGGCTTTGAATGGTTTACTCATTTTATGTTCATTTTGCCAAACTGCTACACATCAACATCCTAATCATTCTTGGTCAGAAACCAAAATTTCCGTACTCATATTTGGCAGGATTTTTTGGCTACTTATTTATTTCAGATACCTTTTTGAGTGTCTCTTTTTTTGTTTTTGTTTTGTAGTGCTGGGGGTAGAAACCAGGGCCTCCCAAATGCTAGGCAAGCAGTTTATCACTGAGCTATGTGTCAGCCCCTGAATGTAATTTTTTTATTTTGTCAAATGCTATAATTTTATTTTCCTTTTTTCCAATTCCTCAATGGCATATCAGCCAAACTTTGCTTTTTTTATTGAAAAACTTAAATTTCAAGGCATTAAAATAGCCCCTGTATCAGGGGCTGGGGTTGTGGCTCAGCGGTCGCCTAGCCAGATGCAAGGCGACCCTGGGTTCCATCCTCAGCACCACATAAAAATAAATAAGTAAATTAAGGATATTATATCCAACTACAACTAAAACAAATAAATATTTTTTTAAAAAATAGTTGTACCATGTAAAAATATTTTTAAGTATTCTGTTAATTTTATAAATTGGCCCTGAGTTAATTTTGGTAAATAGGCTTACTTGGCTAACCCATGTCTTTATATAAAAGGTGCTTTCCTAAGGAAGTAGAGAAGTTGTTCCTTTAAATGGAAAAGTGCTCTGGCAAAGGTTATGCTCAAGGATTTGTTGAATTGTTTAGATGTTTTCAACCTGTCCTAATAGGTTAACTACTGATCAGAATGGTCAGTGAAACAGAGTTCTGGGGTGGGGAATGGAGTTAACTTTTATCAGAGTTATTTCCTGAGCCCTCATGGTTTCTGCAAAGTCCTTTTGACTCTTGGAGTTCACATTGGAGGGATTTGTGCATGGAGACAGTCCCCCACAAAAATGCTGCAGCATAATATGTTACATATTGTTACAGAGCCTTGGACCAAGTATTGTGAAAAACAAAAGGCAGCAACAAATTGATGATGTCATTTAGAAGGTGGGAATAATAAGTCATGAAAATTTCAGAGGCAATGACATCTGTGTTGACCTTGAAGGATAAACTGATGCTTCCATGGCAGAAAATGGGAAGATTATTCACTTAATAAATACCTATTGAGTACTTAATTTTATTTATTTATTAATTGATTGATATCGGGGATTGAACTCAGAGGCACTTGAGTACTTAATTTTATACCAAGAATGGTTCTAGGTAGTAGGGACACAGCAGCATACAGGACAAAGCCCCTGCCTTTGAGGAACTTGAAGCCTAGTGACATGGTAGACAGAAAGAAAACAGACTATGGAAGGCCTTGGTATGTTCAGAGAAGGTGAATTCATTGTGGCCTGATGGTAGAATACATGGTTTATCAGTGGAAAATGAAGCTATCAAGATAGCAAGAGGACAGATAATAAAGAGCCACTTCTTGTTCCACGCTAAGAATTTTAAACAGACTCTTCTGTAAGCCAGTAGCTTTTATTATTATTATTATTATTATTATTATTATTATTATTATTATTATTATTATTTGCAGTGCTGGGGATCAAACCCAGGTCCTTGCATATGCTAAGCAAATGCTCCACCACTGAGCTACACCCCCAGCCCTAGTCATTGACTTTTAAGCATTTTAGAGCTGAGGGACTCTTTTTTTCAGAGGAAATCCTGCCTAAGTCACTCAGTATATAAAACAAAAGCAGAGCTGCTTGGTCAAAGCAGGGATCAGGATGGACTTCAGAGGAACCCTTAGTTCTGCTCTCTCAGCTCACCCTCAGCTCTCCATAAAGTTCCTGAAGGATTTCTCTTTTTTCTCCTTTTTTTAAATTTTTTTAAAATTGTACCACGGATTGAACCCAGGGGTACTTAACCATAGAGCCACATCCCCAGTCCTTTGTATATTTTATTTAGAGATAGGGTCTCACTGAGTTGCTTAGAGCCTTGCAAAATTGCTGAGGCCGGCTTTGAACTTGCAGTCCTCCTGCCTCAACCTCTTGAGCTGCAGAGATTACAGGGGTGTACCTCCATGCCCTGCTCCTGAGGCATTTCTGAGAAACCTAAGGGATCATGAGTTAACCCCCCTGATGAAGGTAATGGAGGGCACATAAACAATGAGCAGAGTGTTTGGATCTGCTTTGTTGTCCTTGACTAAACTTATCTGGGAGGACAAAGTGGGATAGCCAGTTAGCAGAGAAACCAGTTGCATGGGTTAGAGAAGAGATACTGAGGACTTAAGTTGAGTACAATGAATCCCAGAAAGATTTAGGAAGTAAAATCAACAGAACACAGTGATTGAGAATGAAGGGGAGAAGGAAAGTGGAATGAAAGATGATTTCAAATGAAAGTCCTCAAGACTTTCTCTGTTCTCTTTACTTCTGGTGGTAGGCACCCTGAGCATCTGGCTGGGTCACTCCATCTTCCTTAGCTTTCTTTTGCCTGCAAGTCCACTGTGTCTGTCTCAGCAAGGCAGGGGTTGGCCCTTTGCCATGTCCCCATGCCCTTCACCAAGATTGATACAGAGAAGGAGGGGCAGTCTGGAAAGACAATGAGACATTGATTTTGAGCAGATGGGTTTAAATGACTTACAGAGCATCTAGCAGGTAGCTAGAAATATAGATCTAAAGCTCAAGAGAAAGGTGGTGGTTGGAGATGGAGATTTAGGGTCATCAGAAAACAGTAATTGGAAGGATGGAAGAAGATGAGTACGTCTGAATACATCAGGTATAGAGAAAAGAGCTAAAGATAGAAAGTGAGAGAACAAGGACACTTAGGGCCAGCAGGAGCGTACAGATGAGACAGAATCCCAGTAGAGGCCCTTCCCTTGTCTCACTACAGTAGTGGTCTGTTTATTAATTATATCAATAGTTCTGGATCCAAGTTCAAAAGCCAGGAGGTCACCTCAAAGATCTAAGAAGTGACCAGAAGAGGCCTCTGAGACCACAATGCCATGCAGGTCTTAATCTTTCACTGGAGAGAGAACAAATTGCAGAATCATGTCCCAGACCTTAGCTCCAGAGATTTAAAAGTGTTACAAACTATCTGTAGCCCTACTCCCCAACCCCAGTTTTTAGATTTTATTTTTTTAAAACAATTTTAGATCTATGGGAAAAAAATACCATCTTTCATTAATGTGGTACATTTGCTCCAATGGGAACAAATATTGATGCATTATTATCAGCTCAAGTTCTTAGTTTACATCAAAGCTCCCTCTGTGTGTTACATAGTTCTGTGGGTTTTTTTTTTCTCCGAGAACCTATGGCCTCATGAATGCTATGCAAGCACTTAACCACAGAGCTACACTCTTGACGCTTTTTTAAAAATTTGAGATAAGGTCTCACTAAATTGCTGAGGTTGGCCTGGAACTTGCAATCCTCCTGGCCTCAGTCTCCCAAGTAACTGGGATCACTGACATGGCGCCATCATGTCCAGCTTGTAACATCCTTTTTTTAAAAAAAATATATATTTTAGTTGTAGATAGACACAATACCTTTATTTTACTTTTATTCTTTTTTTTTTTTTTTAAATGTGGTGCTGAGGACCGAACCTAGTGCCTCATATCTGTGAGGCAAATAATTCACCACTGAGCCACAACCCCAGCCCTATAACATCCTTTTTAATGGTTGCAAAAGTCCTCTTTTGGGCTGGGGTTGTGGCTCAGTGGTAGAGCGCTGGTATGCGCGAAGCCCTGGATTCGATCCTCAACACCACATAAAAATAAATAAACAAAAATATTATGTACGACTAAAAAAATAAATACAAAAAAGTCCTCTTTTGTCAGATTGTGATGCTTGTTACATGACTTAAAGAAAAGATTAGAATGGTAACATCAAATCTTGGCTTTACACAGCAGCAAATCAGACTTTTACCCACATTTCATTATCTTTGGGCAAAAGAGCTTTTTAGATGTAACACACTAGCTTAGAAAACAGAAGAAAACATCTGGCATTCACTCTGATGGAAGAACCAAAGCAGAGCTGTAAACACCATCTGTCAATTTTTCCTTCCAAAGGAGCCTTTCCAAATTTCCTAGGTTCTCTTTGCCAACTCCTTGTCACAGCAACACCCGAAGAATATGAAACCATTGAGGCTTCTCATGGTACTCTAGGTTAAGAGACTGGCTCCCAGGGCTGAAGCCCAACCCCTTTTTTGTACTGGGGATTAAACCCAGGAGGTTTGGTTGTTTGTTGTTGTTGTTGTTTTGTTTTTACCACTGATCTACATCCCCATCCCTTCTTAGTTTTTATTTTGAGACAGGTCTCACTAAGTTGCCAAGGCTGGCCTTGAACTTGTCATCCTCCTGCCTCAGCCTCCCAAATAGCTGGGATTATAGGCATACATCATTATGTTTGGCTGAAGCCCTCTGCTTTTATACTGCTATCTATCCCCACTTTTGGAAGTCTCTACACTTTTGATGTTTATCTGTTAGGCTGTGTTGACTGTGAAAATAGTATGTGTGGAGAATTGTGACCACAATGTGTACACAGAAGATGATCCAGCAACACCGATTCTGATTCATTCTGACAACTCACCAGTACTGTTTCATTTCTTTGAGTCATACTCTGTCTTCTTTGCCTAACTCATATATAACCTCCTTCAAGAAGTCTTCATTGATGGTTTTTCCCCATTAATGGCCTCCTGAAGTATCCACATAGTACCTTATCATCAGTATAACAAAATACCTGAGACAATCAACTTATAAAGAGAAAAGGTTTATTTTGGCTCACAGTTTTATAGGTTCTAGTCTGTGATTGACTGGTCATGTTGCTTTGGGACTGTGCCAAGGCAACATATCATGGCAGGAGCATGTTGTGGGGGAAAATTGCTTACACCAGGGAACAAAAAGGAAGAGGAAGGGACCAGGGTCCAACAATCCCCTCAAGGGCATGCCTCCAATGACCAAAGGACTTCCCACTAAGCCTCACCTCTCAAAGGCTCTACTGCCTCCCAATAGTACCAAGCTGGGGGACCAAGCTTTAACACATGGTTCTTTGGGGAACATTCAAGTTCCAAATTATAGTACATGGGGAAATGATCTTTTGTGCATTCATCTTCTTTATTAACATATATCAGAGATTGACACATAGAAGGTGCTCAATAAATGCTTCTCAAACTCTGAGTACAACATCTGCTGCTTTGTCCTGGTGTTCCCTCATTCTGCTCCTCTGTCTGTCCAATGCACTGGACCTGCTACCATCATCATATCCATGTGGCAGTTGGATACTTCAGTTGTCTGGATGCTCCACTGGACAGATTTTTGGTACAGCTCCAACAGTACTGCCATCTCAATAAATATTTCCCATCATGATCTGATTATCCACATTGCTTCTCCTGAAATTTTGACCTCCTGAGGGACATCCATTCTTAGGAATGATCCTTTGCTGACCTGGTCTAGGGGAAGTCCTGAGCTATATTGCTCCAAGGGCCTTCCTCTTGTGAACTCCAAGAAGCACTATTTGGACAAACAAATATCTGGGCAAGGAACCACAGGGCCCATACTGGGACTTGCCCCTTTGGCTCTGATTATTTTAAATTCTTTACTATTAAGTAGTTTATTCAATTAAATACTCGAGTTCCATTCAGTCTCTCTGAGCATATGTAGATGCAATAGGGTCCAGAGGTTATAGGAAAGTCCCTCCTTTAGAGTTATACTGGGATCATAGAAGTTTTCAATGAAAATTATTGGAATCCCTGAAAAGTAGGCACTGAGCAGAATAAGTATTCAGAAAAGAAGGAAGGAAGAGGAAAAGGCATTCCCAGCTAAGAGGACAAAGGCACAGGAATGCTGCCACTTCTGTGACTGCAAGACCTATTAGTGGCTGCACCATTAGGTCCTATATGGGCAGCCAGCAGTGGGAATCTCTCCAGTCCCCTATAGCTATTGATTCTTCACCATTAATCAGCTCTGTTTTTCACAAGTTCCTAATTGTCTGAAGTGAGACATCAGATCCTATTTGCCTCTTGAGTAACTATCAATAGTATCTCAACCTTCAAAACAAAGTGTTTCAGGAAAACTCTGGTTAATCAGGACCTATCAATCTCTGAGTCCCCCATGGCACTTTATTTTTAGGTTAACACTATTTCTCTGCAAGTAAAAAAGCAGACATATAACTACTGACAAATTGTGGTGTCTAGTGATTTAAGTTCCTGGAGTGTGAATTCTAAAGCCATGTGGGAACCAGGTTTGAATCCCAGCACCATCATAGGGAGGATAGGCAAGCAATTGAATTTTTCTGCCTTGATTTCTAAAATAGAAGTAAAAATAGTATGTACCTCATGTAGTATCTAACTCGTGTGTTGTGACAATTCAGTGAGCTACTGTGTGCAGTAATGCTTAATAAATGTTAAGTTACTTTTTGCATACCGTGTAGGAAATCTTCCTTTATCCCTTCCATGTCTTAGATGTCTCTATTTTCTCCCTAACACTGTTTTTTTTTTTTTTTTTTTTGTACTGGGTATTGAACTCAGTGGCACTTTACCACTTAGCCACATCCCTAGCCCTATTTTGTATTTTATTTAGACACAGGGTCTCACTGAGTTGCTTAGTGCCTCGCTTTTGCTGAGGCTGGCTTTGAACTCGAGATCCTTCTACCTCAGCCTCCTTAGCCACTGGGATTACATGCATGTGCCGCTACATGCAGCTTCTCCCTAACACTTTGAGGAAATTTTATCATAGCAATGAACTCAATGTTGATATTATTTATTTATCATTCTCTCCTACTATGCTCAAAGATTGTTTATTCATATACATTATAATAATGACCAGGAGAGACACAGTATATAACCTAAGTAATTAAAAACAAGTACTCAAGAAAAAAGAAATACAAGCACATGCATGTTCACAGATGTACACTAATCACAATAGCCAAGAAGTGGAAACAGCCCTAATGTCCATCAACAAATAAATGGATAAACAAATTGCGCTATACACATGCAAAGGAGTTTATTCAGCCATAAAAAGAAATAAAGTACTTATCCATGCTACAACATACATTAACCTCAAAAACATGCTTAGCTGGGCATGATGGTGCACACCTATGATCCCAGCAACTTGAGAAGCTGAGGCAGGAGGATTGCAAGTTCAAGGCCATCCTTCTTAATTTAACAAGACCCTGTCTCAAAAGAAAAAAGTGGGGGCTGGGGTTGTAGCTCAGTGGTAGAGTGCTTCCCTAGCATGTGTCAGCACCACATAAAGGTAAATAAATAAAATAAAGGTATTATGTCCATCTACAGCTAAAAAAATATTTAAAAAAAGAAAAAAGAACTGTGGGTGTAACTCAGTATAGAGCTCCCCTGAGTTCAATCCCCAATACTAAAAAAAAAAAAAAAAAAATAGAAGCCATTATGTTTAGTAAAGGAAGACAGACACAAAAGCCACATACTATTATTCCAATTATATGAAATATCCAGAACAGGTAAATCACAGAGATAGAATGCAGATTAGTGGGTACCAAGGATTGGGAAGAAGGGAGGAATGGGTAATGCTTAATTTTCATTCATACTATTGTGCCACCACCACCTCTATTTAGTTCTGAACAGCTGGGATGATAACAGCTGTTTCAGAACTAAATAGAAGTGGTGGTGGCACAACAGTGTGAATGTAATAAATATCACTGAATTGTTCACTTTTAAATTTTTTTCCATATTTTTATTGATGCACTGTAATTATACATAATAATGGAATTTGTTGTTACATACTCATACATGCACATTGAGTTTTTCACTTTTATATAGTTAATTTTATGTTATGTGAATCCTGCCTTCATAGAGTTTATATTTTAGTGAGGGAGCCAGATCAGTTGGTAAGCCAGTATACACATAAATACTTACATGTGATAATCACTTGGTGTGAAGTAAAGAAACAGCAGAAAAGTTAAGGAAGAGCAGGGGATGGTGGTTTGAGAAATTGTAAATATACCATCTGGGCTGTTTCCAGAGCCAAAGGCAGTGATTTAAAATGAGCCTACAGAGGTAAGCAGGAGTCAGAGGCTGCAGAGCTTTATATATTCAATTTAAGAGCAATAGGGAGCTGGGAGGGTTTTAAGCAAACAATTAACAGGGCCTGGATTATATTTAACTGTTTTATCTATTTTTAGAAGTACTTTATTTTATTCATTTATTTTTATGTGGTGCTGAGTATTGAACTCAGTGCCTCACACGTGCTAGGCAAATGCCCTACCACTGAGCCACCACTGAAGTCCCTGTTTTATCTTTTCTTAATTGCATGCATTAGTTTGCCTCTTTTCCAGAGTGGTGGTTGTCTACAAAGGGGACTGTATCAGAATTACTGGGTTGGCTTATTTTTATAATGCAACAATGGAAGCCATTGGATTGGAGGGAAGGTTGGCAGGGATCATTTGCAATAGCTCCCCAGAGGATTCTGATTCCCTACTGCCCCTAGCACTTTCTCCTGAACTACTATTGTTCTAGAAGCTTGAAAGAGTGGAAATAGACATTAATTATCCATCTTACAGGGTTGGGGAAGGGCCATGGTTCAATGACTGAAACAACTTCAGTGGCCTGTTCCCAGAATGACAGGTAACCAACTCAGGGAAAAACAGGAGAGGGATCTCTGAGAAGTCAAGAGGCAGAAACACAGTCAGAGCAGAATTTATCACTGTAACAACGATAAAAAGAGGTACAGGTGAGAACTAATTTCTAAAAAGGGCTGGAAGACTGCTATAAACAGTATCTGGGGTGCTATGGTGCAGGAAAGGAAGGAAGCAATCAATCACTTGGCTGGAGATGAAAAAGCAAATATTTTCATAGGGAAAAAAATATCTATAGTGGCTACCGTACCCCAAAGTGTAGTTGACTCAGAGCACCCCTTGGGAGGTTGATTAGAAATGCAGAATCTTGGGTCCTGCTCCCACCTGCTGAATCATAAACTTCATTTAAAATTTTTTTTTGTGATGCTGGGGATTGAACTCAGGGACTTGTGCATTGATGCAAGCACTCTACCAATTGAGCTGTATTCCTGCGGGCCCACCTACTGTTTTTAACAAGGAGCCTTAGGTATTTGTATTTTATAATGTTCATTAAAGTATAAGAAGCACTGATCTGTATTGGGGAAGGAAACTCCACACCACCACAGGGTTGGTCCCTAGCACAGCCGAAGCACTTTATGTTAGACACCTCCTGAAAACAGGCAAGTGGTTTCGGAAAAATTACTTAATTTTTGAAAACGTGGTGTTATAAATACTGGAGAAAGAACTTAAAGAAAAACTACTGGGAGGTATATTTTTATGCAAATTTCCTTCGACTAGAAATATTTCCTGTGAAGTAAAGTACCAGGCTTCCTTGAAGAAAGACAAATGTGTTATAAGACCGAGGCGTCCGGCCAAGTCAACCGTTCACACAGCTGGATCAAATCTGGAGCCGCTCATGTCCCCTGGCAGCTCTGAGCAACCAGGATGAGCTTTTTTAAAAGAGCCCAGGTGGTGGCTCTTCTGCCCCAGAGAACAGTTCTAAAAGCTCTTTAACGCTGAAAATGAAGAACGACTGACTTCAGCGAGATCCTGTCTTAAAAAACAAAAAGGGCTGGGGCTGTACCTGAGTGGTAGAGCACCCCTGGGTTTAAGCCCTAGTGCCCCCCCCGCAAAAAAAAAAAGAAAGAAAGAAAAATAAGAAACACTTGACAAAAGTACTTTCAGGAAGTACGGCTGGGCATCTTGGGAAGGCACCTACAACCAGCAGAATGCTGTAGCAGCAGAGGCCCCAGCTGACCTTCGACCTCTGACCCCGCCCCTGGCTTGGCGCTTCCATGCGCAATTTCCGCTCCCGCCTCTCCAGCAAGGGGCAGGCCCAAGGAGTGTGGGCGGGGCTCTGACGCCGGCGGTTAGGCGCGGTGTCTGTTAGGGGCGGGTCTCGCGAGGGGCGGGACTTGAAGAGGCATTCTCCATTGGGCTGCTAAGTAGAGGCGGGGCATAGCGCTCGCCCGAGTTGGGCGGGGCTTGGAGTGAGTGACCGCCTCTGGTAACTAGACTCAAGCGATCAAACCTGCCAAGGCCCGCGGCGGCCGGCGGGCCCGCAGGAGATCCCGGATCCGGATCTCCCGTGCAGGAGCGGAATCAGGGTCGGCCCTGACCCAAAGCGGGTCTGTGAGAAACTCGCGAACTTGGATTAGGAAATCCCGGAACCCGGATCGGTAAACCTCGGAACCCGGAATTAAGATTGGAAAGTCCCGGATCGCGGAGCACAGCGCGCGGAGCGGACTCGACGCGGAACCCGGAGGCCGGATCTGAGCACCGCGGGACGGGACGGAGCTATGTCGGGCCGTGGCGCGGGCGGGTTCCCGCTGCCCCCTCTGAGTCCCGGCGGCGGCGCCGTGGCTGCGGCCCTGGGAGCGCCGCCTCCCCCAGCGGGACCCGGAATGCTGCCCGGCCCGGCGCTTAGGGGCCCGGGGCCCGCTGGAGGCGTGGGGGGACCCGGGACCGCCGCCTTCCGCCCTATGGGCCCCGCGGGCCCTGCTGCTCAGTACCAGGTGAGGCGGGCCGGCGGGCGGTCGGCGCCGCGAGGGCGCCAGGTTATATTGCCTGGGGTCCTTGAGTGAGGTCTCTGGAGGAGTCTGTGGATGGAAGGCGCAGGGGCCTTGTAGGAGGAATTCTCAGGAGCCAGTGAAGGGCCAGGTTGGGGACTCGGATTGCGTCTAGGAATGGTGGCAGAGTTAAAGAAAAGGGTGAGAGGAACCCTATGGTGGTGGAAGGTTTGATGCAGTTGGAGGAATCTCTTGGCTTCTTGGCACAGGGATTCTGCGTGAGAGATGGAGGCGTTCTGGGAGCCAGGGAATTGTGGGCGCTTGCGTTGAGAAGTCTAGTGCAGGTTCTGGGGTGGGAAGTCCTGAGAGTCGATGAAGTTTTGGAAAAGGGTCCTTACTGAGAATCCAGGGTTACCCAGCTTTGGCCTCGGTCCCACTCTAGGTCTGCCCTGTTTTTTATAGTTGAGAACTGGCAGAGCCCTAGCCTGTCTTGAGATGGCTCCCAGCTGCTAGCTAGTAAGGAGGAAGGAGGCTTCCCACAGCGTGGGAGGCAGAAGGGCTCTGGGACTCTAGCCTGTGCAGGAGCAGGCTGGACTCCCTGGTCAGGTCCAGGCTCTGGCCAGGATTACTCTGGGTTAGACCAGAGACAGTGATGGCCAGGCCTGAGGAAGACCCAGCCCAGTAACAGCATTCTGGGCAGACTCTTCTGGGCTTCCTGCCTGGTGTCATTGTCCAGGAGTTGATGAGTCTTGAGGAGCTGAATGGCTCCATGGAGTCTTGCTGTTCTGGGCTGGAGGAGCTTGCAGCTGCAGGAGTTGCTTTCAGAGGGTACTGTCCTGATCCCTCGAAGACAGCATCTCAAGTTGCAGCTTCAAAGGCCATTAAGAGGCAGAGAGTTGATCTTGTGGTCAGCCTGACCCTGTTATGGGACTGGCCAGTTCCCCAGTTTCATGTTGTCCCAGAATGCTTGGGAATTGTGTCCGTCCTTTTTTCTACCCCACTCCGCTTTTATTTAGTTTCCAGGTTCTGACAATGCCATATCCTAACCCATGTTGTGCTAATGTCTGAAGGTGTGCATTGTGGCTTCCTTTGTTATCTCCTGGTGTTCTCAGGTAGAGGTCCCAGAAGTGGATCCTCAAGGGGTACACATAATCTGCTAAGGCCCCTGAGCCCTCACTTTCAAAAGAGATGCTTATTTAACTGGGGATAGTGATTTTTCCCTTACTCTTCATTCCCCTTTCTTTTTCAAAAGAAAACAATGGGTTTGAGTATGAACAGAGACAAACCTGGTTCTAAGGACTGCAAATGCTGTCCATCTTTCCCATCTTGTTTTCCTCCATGGTGATTCATGGTTCCAGGGTGTTGCTGAGTGTCCCTGCATCTGTCATTCTAGTCATTGGGCCTACTAGCTAAGACCTGGCCTGGGAGCTTCTTGTGGGCTTTTGGCCTTGGAACAGACAAAAGCTTCTTCAGTTTCCTTGGCATGGAACCCATAGGAAATGTGCCCTTGGGAAAGCTCCTGCAAGGATGGATTCCATAGTGTTTCTGGGGAATGGCCTTGGGTCTTGTGACAGTCCCAGGCTAGCTGGCTGGATAGCTCTCCGGCTGCTAGGTATAGGGCAGGAGATAGCTCTGAGCCTGGACTTCCCATCCCACAAGTTTCCCATCATCATCTCCCCATCCTACTCCTCAGAGGGGCAGAAGAGATAGATGGGAAGAACCACCCAGCTAACTTTGGTTAAGTTTAAGGGGAATCTTGTTGCTTTCTTTCTAAGTCCAGTTGTATGACTTCCAAGAGAAGGACTTGAGGTCTGGGGAACAAAGGAGTTCCTGTCTGTTAAGTCTTTGTGGAGTAAGCGGAAGAACAAGAATTTGGGAAAACAGGTAAACCTGTTGAAAGAAGGGATGTGACAGTCCATCTCCCTCCAGAGAGTGGTTCTAACTTTGGATCACAATCAACTGAAAAGCTAAAACAAACAAACAAAAAACCCAAATGAAAAAAAAAAAACAACAACCATGTATCACTGTGTTTACTCCAGAGTTCAAAATACTTTTTTTTTTTTGAGAGAGAGAGAGAATTTTAATATTTATTTTTTAGTTATCAGCGGGCACAACATCTTTGTTTGTATGTGGTGCTGAGGATCGAACCCGGGCTGCACGCATGCCAGGCGAGCCACATCCCCAGCCCCAAAATACTTTCTATTCATGGGTTGGGGGATCATGTTCTCCAACTGAGGCTCTTAGGTCCAGCCACCACCAAGTGTATTAGGGGCACAGGTTTTGGATGGAGCAGAGCCCTAGATTGCTTCCCTGGAGGCTGTAGCCCAGCCTCCTGCCCTGTTCTCCTGGGTGGTTGTCAAGCTTGGAATATGGGTGGGTGCTGGGCCAAAGGAAAAGAAATTGCTGTACCTTCTGGGGTTCAGAGGAATGAACCAGACCAACCTAACTCTGATGCAGGTAGGGAGGCTGGGAGGCTGAGTTGTTTAAAAAAAAAAAAAAGTGAGTTGTTTTGAAGGGGAAGGAATTACTGGCGCTTTCAAGCTCAGGTGTGGAGCTTTGCAAGGCTGAGCCAGGACTTGAACTGTAAGCAGCCTTCCTCTGGGGGCCCTGGGTGAGCTAGAGGCTCAGAGCCCAGGAAGTCTAGAGGATATCTCCAGATTAATAAAATGGTGCCTATTACAGGTCCTCCTGTGCTGCCTAGTCTTGGGATTTCCTGTTACCTGAGCACCTGCCCAGGAGAACTGTGTGGTGCTCCAGGTTTTGTGAACCCTAGTGAGTAGTTTCCTGGGGACCACATCTCACTAGCTCACTCTTTGCAATTGTTTCTTACCTTTGTCCTAAGCATTGGGAAAAACTCAAACCTGAGAGAGCTGGTCTGGGTTTACAGCTGTGGCCACACTGAGTCCCGTCCCCGCCCCCACCCCGTTCTTTCTGTGATCTCCTGCTATGGCTCATTAAGGCAGAAAAACCAGGCTGTTTTTTTGCCTTTCAACAGCTCTGATGAATCTCTTCCTGACAGGGAGAGACTTGTGGCAGGACTCCTGAGGTCCCAGGGCCCCCTATTTTAACTCCTCATTCTACAAACTCTCCTACTGTACTTCCCCTGTTTCCTTCCCCATGTCTCTGGGCCAAGTTTTCTTCATTTCGTATCTGGTCACAAATCAGAGTTGCAGGGGCAGGGCAACTGTTCTGTTGGGAACATCGGTTCTGTGCTCCATTAAGAGGCAGGGGAGACTCATCTCCAGGATGCTGGGGTGGGGAAAGATCCTTTGATTTGATGAGAGTCTCCACCCAGCCTGGGTTGGTTGGCTGGTTGTGCTAGTTGCATAATCTGGGCCCTGGGGCCAGTCCCGGGAAGCTGCCAGGGACAGTGTGTGCGAAGCAGAGCTGCCAAACAGGCCTTGCAGGCAGCAGCCATGGAAAGGGGGTTGAGGGGTGGAGGTGACTCCCAGATGGGCTCTACAGAAATGCTAGGGAGCTGAGCCTTTCCTGGAAGATGTTTCTGCAGGCTTTTAAAGAACTATTTTTGTCATCCAGATTGCGGCTGCTGACCCTGTGACTCTGCTTCTTACATCCGAAGATAATCTGATCCCCATTTTCTAGTTTGGGATTGCTAGGGTTAAATTGAGACAGCATCAGCCAGGCTGCCAGGTGGTGCCTGGGTCAAGGGCAGAGAGCCAGGTGCCAGCTGCTCTCATTCCCACAGGCTACCCAGGGGCCATAGCTTCCCTTTTGGGGTCTTCTGGCTCAGAGGCAGGTAGGGGTTAACAATAGGGAGTTGAGAGAAGGATTAAGTTCTGGTTGTGGGTAGGGGCCATATTGTGACCAAATGGTCTCTGTACTTTGCCTGAGGCTGTCTCCACCTATTGGGACACATCCATGCCATCCTCCTGTTGTTGCCACCTGGAGTACCTCTGCTAATAGTCCTGCCAACATACTGACAGCCTCTTTCAGTCACTATAAGGCTGGTGATAGAAGTGGACACTGGACTCTTACACCCTTCTGACTGTGACACTGCCCCCAGGCCTCCCCTCCATGCTACTTTCTCAAGATGGAGGGAGAAGGAGGGGAGTGCTTAGTGGGACCCTCTGAGTGCCTCAAAGCCAGCTGGCCTCAGGGAGCAGGGTCACAGCATGCTGGGGCTGGAAGGCAACAGTGGATCCTGAGAAGCTCCCTTTCCCTCTGTAGGCAGCACTCTCCTCCCACCCCTGGTTCTGGCAGCCTCATTTGCTGGCACAGCTGCAAAGGCGGTTGCAGGGGCAGGGCAGGTGTGGTTTACACCCTGTACTTAGGCGCCAGCTCCCCTTTGTTCCCAGCCTACAGTGGGGCTCCCCATGTGCTGCTCAGGGCCAGGCCTGACTACAGAGAGGGATGGAGGGCATAGGCTACCTGCCTTGTAGGTTCCTGCCACTGACCTATGTACCCCCACTGGCTTACTTTCCCCAGCGGCCTGGCATGTCCCCAGGGAGCCGCATGCCCATGGCTGGCTTGCAGGTGGGACCCCCTGCTGGCTCCCCATTTGGTACTGCTGCTCCACTTCGACCTGGCATGCCACCCACCATGATGGATCCATTCCGAAAACGCCTGCTTGTGCCCCAGGCCCAGCCCCCAATTCCTGCCCAGCGCCGGGGGTAAGACCATTAATTTCTCCTACTCTGCCTAGTCTAGCTCTGGTGGTAGCAGATTTCCTTCTATCCCAAGAGCTTTGATGACTGAGGGAGACCTCTGGCTCCCTGGGGAAGGTTGCTGGGGACTAGAGGGGTGGGTGGGGGGCAAGAATCCTTTGGACTGCTAACCTCTCAAATGAGTTTCTGTCCTCCCCAGGTTAAAGAGGAGGAAGATGGCAGATAAGGTTCTACCTCAGCGAGTGAGTATATTGGGAGGGAGGTCTCCCCACTGTCTGGCCATGTGGGAGGCCATCTCCACCTACCCAGGGATGGGGAAGGAAAGAAAGAAAGAGCCAGAGCTGCTAGAAGCAAGCTGTTGAATTCCTTCACCCTCAGATTCGGGAGCTTGTCCCAGAGTCTCAGGCATACATGGATCTCTTAGCTTTTGAGCGGAAGCTGGACCAGACCATTGCTCGCAAGCGGATGGAGATCCAGGAGGCCATCAAAAAGCCTCTGACAGTATGTGCAACTCTGATTACCCGGGGCTTTCCCAAAATACTTTCCTCCCTTTCCTGCCTCCACCTTGTTTCCAGGGTCAAGTGAGGGTCTGCATTGAACTAGAGCAGTATTTTTCACATGCAAGATGCAGCTCAAGAGTAGAACATGAACTCACTTTAATGTGTTGGGGTCATCATGTTTTAAATGAATATAATATAGTATAAAATATAAAAATATGTCATAGTAATTAAGTACTTTTTTTCTTTCGTAGATTGAAATGGGGATTGAGCCTATGGCCTCATACATGCTAGGCAAATGCTTTACCATTGAATCACATCCCCAGCTCCTGGGTGATTATTTAAAATGTAAATGAATGGCTCAGGAGGTCCAAGACCAGCCTTAATAACTTAGTAAGACCCTGTCTCAAAATAAAAACAAAAAGGACTGGGAATGTAGTTTAGTGGTAAATGCCCCTGGGTTCACTCCCCAGTTACAAAACATAAAAGTTAAAAAAAAAAAGTTATGGATCATGTGGTCAAAAGTCTGAAAGCTGCCAAAGAGTAGATAAAGGTAGTAGGGTGGTTCCTTTTATTTTTGTAACCCAGGGAGACTTTACCACTAAGCTATGTCCTTAGGCCTTATTTTTTTTATTTTAGGACTAGGTCTTGCTAAGTTGCTGAGGGTCTTCCTTAGTTGCCTAGGCTGGCCTCAAATTTGTGATCCTCTTGCCTCAGTCTTCCAAGTTGCTGGGCTCATAGGTGCACCATCACACCTGCCTGGATAGTTCCTTACCATCTCTAGAGAAGCTTTCTTTCATTCTCTGTTCTCCTAAAGAATAGTCTCCTGAGTGGTGAATGCTTTCCAAGAGACTAGGATATTTGGGGGGCCATGGTGGTTATTTGGGTTTCATTTAAAATATGAGCTGGAGTCTTTATTTCTTTGTTGGTTTTTTTTGTGGTGCTATGGATGAAACTCAGGGCCTCGCACATGCTAGGCAACACTATACCACTAAGCCAGACTCCTAGCCCCAGGGGCTTCTGACTTGCTTGACAGCACCCTGTGAGTACCCATCATGCTGCCAGTCCCACTGTGTTGGCATGAATGGTGATTCATCTGTTTTCCCCATACAATTGTGTAGGATTACTGCTTCCAGTTCCCCGTGCCTACCAAGGTCCCTGGCCCATAGCACTCAGTATGGATTGCTGAATGAGTTCATATGGGAAGATTGGGTAACGATTTCTAACTGTTGGTCTACCTCTAGTTGATTGTTTTCCCCTCTTTAGCAAAAGCGGAAGCTTCGGATCTACATTTCCAATACATTCAGTCCCAGCAAGGCAGAAGGTGATAGTACAGGAACTGCAGGGACCCCTGGGGGAACTCCAGCAGGTGACAAGGTGGCTTCCTGGGAACTCCGAGTGGAGGGAAAACTGCTGGATGATGTGAGTTGGTTATGGAAGTGTCTGGAGGGGAGGAAGCCTGTATGGGTTTAAGATTGGGACCAGAAATGGGCATTCCCAGAGAAGTCCTGCCATAGGGAGAGGACACAGCCCCAGCTAAGTAGTTGCTCAAGTTTTTGTTTTGGTGGTGCTAAGAACAGAAAGGACATCATACATGCACTCTACCATTGAGCCACCCCCAGCCCCAGGTTGAAGATGTGTAGTTATTACAGGAACCTCCCTGAGATGGCAGCCAAGTGTCTGGCTGGCAGTGGGGCTGCATCTTTCCTGTACTGGTCTCTACCCAATCTGACAGCTTCTTTGGGGACCAGGATTCACCAGTGCCCTGAATTCCAGGGCCAAAACAATGTTCCTTTTGGGGGCTTAGCGCATACCTTTTGGTTCAAGAACTCAGCAACATCCCCTTGCCCCCATCTCATAATCCCTTCCCATTCCCAGCCTAGCAAACAGAAGAGGAAGTTTTCTTCATTTTTTAAGAGTCTCGTCATTGAGTTGGACAAGGAACTATATGGACCTGACAACCACCTGGTGGAGGTAAGAATGGCTCTCAGGCCTGGGGAGAACTTAGTACACCAGCCACAGGCTGATGGGTCATTTGGGTAATGGTCAAGTATTCTTGGAACCTTCTCCTTGGTGATAAGCACGATTCCCTCCCTTGTTGTTAGTGGCACCGAATGCCCACCACCCAGGAGACAGATGGCTTCCAGGTGAAACGACCAGGGGACCTAAATGTCAAATGCACCCTCCTGCTCATGCTGGATCATCAGGTGACAGATACCCTTAGGGTCATGTCCAGGGTCTTAGGGACTTGTGGGGGAGGGCAGGTTTCTATTAACCCTTCCTGTCCCTGCTGTTCTGCTTTGTTTTTCCACAAGAACCCTCCTGACTCCCCTTTGTTCATCTCCAGCCTCCCCAGTATAAACTGGACCCTCGGCTGGCAAGGCTGCTGGGAGTGCACACACAGACAAGGGCTGCCATTATGCAGGCCCTGTGGCTTTATATCAAGCACAATCAACTGCAAGATGGGCATGAGCGTGAATACATCAACTGCAACCGTTACTTCCGCCAGGTTAGCTGGGTGCCATCCTTTGTCCTCCCAGCCCCTGCCTGTTGCCCTGGACCCCCAATGGGCTAGTTCTTGGCCAGTATTTTGACTGCTGTCCTTGCTGGCCCTGGAATGGTCCACACCTCCTGTGCTCAGGCATCACCACCTTTGGTGCTCTTTCCAGATCTTCAGCTGTGGCCGACTCCGTTTCTCTGAGATTCCCATGAAGCTGGCTGGATTGCTGCAGCATCCAGATCCCATTGTCATCAACCACGTCATCAGGTAAGTGGAAGGAGATGTTTAAGCTCTTTGAAGAGCAGATTCACCCATAGCTTGATATAAAGCTAGAGGCACAGCAGGTTGTTTTATTGCACAGAATGGGCCCCAGGAAGGCATGATGGACATGGCTACATGCTTCCCCTTCTTTTCTGTGCATTGCCTGCAGTGTGGACCCAAATGACCAGAAGAAGACAGCCTGTTATGACATTGATGTGGAGGTGGATGACCCATTGAAAGCTCAGATGAGCAATTTTCTGGCCTCTACCACTAACCAGCAGGAGATTGCCTCTTTAGACGTCAAGGTAGGTCCTCTACTCCACCACCTCCTCTGGGACCCAGGACGAGAGTGGGCCTGTTATTTTCATACTTAAAGCATGTTGGGGATAAAATCTCTGGCTCAGGAAGTGGGAACAGACCCCATTGGTAGAGCATATCTGACTCATGCACCCCTTCCCCAGATCCATGAGACCATTGAGTCCATCAACCAGTTGAAGACTCAGAGGGATTTCATGCTCAGCTTTAGCACTGACCCCCAGGATTTCATCCAGGAATGGCTCCGTTCTCAACGCCGAGACCTCAAAGTATGGTCTTCTTTCTGGGTGATTTTTATCCCCAGGTACTGTTCTTTCAGTCCCAAAGGCAGACTGGCTTAGGGGTTATTCTGGGCTCTCTGCAGATCATCACTGATGTGATCGGAAATCCTGAGGAAGAGAGACGGGCTGCTTTCTACCATCAGCCCTGGGCCCAAGAAGCAGTGGGGAGGCACATCTTTGCCAAGGTGAGGCTCTGCCCAGTCTGTCCTCCTTTGGTTGTGAGTGGCAGAAGCCTGAGCCATTCTTTTCCTTCTCCAGGTGCAGCAGCGAAGGCAGGAACTGGAACAGGTGCTGGGAATTCGCCTGACCTAACTGCTCAGGGAGCTCTTCCTTCCATCCCAGCCCCAGAGCCTGGCAGGGGACCATCTTCTGGGACCTGGCTATGGCTGAAGACATGTAGGATGGGGTGAGGGGTGACAGTGTCTCCTGTTAACCTCTACTCCCCAGTTTTAGTTTCATAAATGTAGAGATAGGATTCCTCGTTGCTTGGTCCCCAAAGCCTTATTACTTACTTTTCGCGTTGGCTTTAATTGGGTTCTCAGCTCCCTGCAGGCAGGCCCAAGTAGGACTGCTGGAGGCTGTGCTTTGTTGTCCTAACAGACATTTGGAACCAAAGGCTGCTGGGTTTGCTTGTTTACAGGCTCCCCCTTTGGGCCAGAGCTGGCTCTGAGGAGCTGGGTGAGGAAGAGGAGGAGGCCCAGCCCAGACTCTTCCTAGCCTTTCTAAACCAAAGTTCTTTGCCATTCCTACAACCCAGCCTTGTTGCTGGTATTTTCCTCTCTTTTGGGTATTTGCACTATTTGGGGAGGAGGATTTTCTATGTGGGAGCCACTTTTTTGTACAGGGGTTAAGCTGGGGTTTTTCAAGGAGCCCTATTTGGCGCCTCCTTTCTTATTTTCTTTCCTCAATCTATGCAAGCGGCTATAGCCGCCATCATCTCCTGGGGTGCCAGGGGGCTGCCCCTCTACCCAGGTGCTTAGGCTGGGGGAGCTGGAGCCTCCTACAGAGAGGAGGGGACACACCACTACCCTAGCCCAGCCGGAGGTAGGGGTATGTTGCGCGTGGTGGAGGGCATCATAAGGTTAGGGGAGGCTGGGAGGATTGTTGTTGTCCTTTGGAGCTTAGTCAGGAGGGTGGGCCTAGGGCTTGGCAAAAATGCCACTTCTGGCAGGTTTGGAAATTTCCAAATAAATTCTTTTGTTTACTGGTGGTGTCCATACCTGGTCATTGAACAGTGTGACCACTCATTAACATAATGTAATGAAGTTTTAGAGGGCTTGTCCCACAGACCTTTATTTAAGGGATCCACACAAAAGACATCCCTCACTTCCAAAGTTTCTTGATGGACATGTTTTTCTCACTATCCTTCTGCATGACCTGGAGAAAGAGAGCAAGCACATGAGCATTAAGCCACAAACTCAATGAACACAGCCGCAATCAGCAAAGAGAGAAAGGTGGAGGAACGTACCTTGGCTACTGCCATCTCAAAGTCCTCCTGGGTGACGTGGACTCGCCGTTCCCGTAGTGCATACATGCCAGCCTCTGTGCATACACCCTGAGCAAGAAAAGGAAGCTGAGGCCCTGTTGCTATGCCCCCTCATCCCCAAGTTAGTCCAGAACCCAGAACTTCCTGGTATTACCCCATTTCTCTGGACTTCAATTACCTTAACTTCGGCCCCTGATGCTCCTGGCATCAACTCAGCAATTTTTCTCAGGTTGATCCCCCGGGTCAGATTCATTTTTCGAGAGTGAATCTTCAAAATGTCCAGTCGGGCCTAGAAACAGGAGGAAAAAAAAGCCCTGAGCTCCACTCCCTAACCCCATAGACAGAGCCACTCAAGGTACTGCCCATTACGGACCTCCTCATTGGGAGGTGGGAATTCAATTTTCCTGTCGATGCGCCCAGGGCGAAGCAGTGCAGAATCCAGGATATCAATCCTATTAGTAGCCATAATAACCTGAGCAAAGAAAGAGAAGAGGTTTAGCTAAATTCTTTTTTAGCTTGCTTGTCACCCCAGGCCTTCCCTTGGCTTGTTCTGAGGCTACCACCTCACCTTAATATTCTTAGTGGCCTCAAAGCCATCCAGCTGGTTGAGTAGCTCTAGCATTGTGCGCTGCACTTCACTGTCCCCTCCAGAGCCCCCTTCCAGCCGTGAAGAGCCAATGGAGTCAATTTCATCCATGAAGATAATAGATGGAGCGTGTTCTCGTGCCATGACAAACAGCTCCCTCACCATTCTTGCCCCTGTGCAGAGGCCAACCTGGTGTTAGGAGCTACTGAGATTTGTACCCTCCACCCTTCTACTTGGTTTGCCCATTCTTAGCCAGTTACCTTCCCCGATGAACTTCTGTACTAATTCAGAGCCAGAGACACGAATAAAGGTACAGTCTGTATGATGAGCCACAGCCCGGGCCAACAGTGTCTTCCCTGTCCCTGGGGGTCCATACAGCAGCACTCCCTGGGGGAAATAGCAGGATTCAGGGCAGAAAGCCAGCCTAACTCACTCAGTGAACGTTTAGTGAGTGCTGGTTTGTATCTGCTCACTTACTAGAGATCGGAGATACAAAAAAATAAATATCAAGGTCTCTTCAGAGCTTATATCCAAACCAGTTTAGTGGCCTAGAAACCTCTCCCCCAGCCAAGAGAGGAGGGAGGATAGCCCATCTCCAGGAGAAGCCTCACCTTGGGCTGTGCAATGCCCAGTGCTTCAAAGAGCTCGGGGTGCTTCACTGGCAGCTCAATCACTTCTTTGATCTCCTTGATTTGTTTGTCCAGCCCACCAATCATTTCATAAGTTGAATCTGGCACCTTCTCCACCATCATCAGTGACACCAGAGGGTCCACCTTGTTAGGTAGGATCTTGTGCAGAGTGTAGCTGTCATTTCTTAGAGCCACCCGACAATTGGGTGTCACCTGAATGGAGGGGTCAAGTTTCAGGAAGTAGTGCCCTAGGAACTGACCACCCCTACCCTCACCAGCTCCACTCACATCATTGATGTCGATGTTCTTGTCCACATCTACGACAAACTTGCCCTCAGGATGTACCTGAAGAAACAGGGGCTCATGACCTTCCCTGACAGCCACCAACTCACCAACCTCACCCAGGAAGACCCATGGGATTCCTAGAATAACATGACAGAACACTGTCTTCCCAAGGCTTCATACAAAGGGTGGGAGTGCAGTGGACAATATGCTGGTCCCATTCTGCTTTTACCTTGACCAACACTTTCTTCTTATCCATGGCCCGAACTACTTCTCCCACATAGGAGCCCTGTTCCTGCAGCAGCTGTAGCTCCTCTCGCAATAGGCGAACTAGATGGCAAAAGACACAGTGGTGACCTTGCTTCCCCTCCCCTGAACTCAAACTCAACATGCACAAACCAAGTAATACTTTAATAAAAGTTTTGAAGAGAAGGTCACAGTCAAAAAAGATAAAATTCACATCTTGAAGGGGTTTACAGCAGAGCTCTTGAGAGAGATGTACACAGAAAACAACTACATAATGACGGTGGGCAGCATCTCCATGGAAGGGAAGAAAACTGAACTGCTATGAGTCTGCAGGTCAAGGAGATTAGGAACAGCTACACCTCAAACCACATACATGTAGCTTTCCGTATTTCCCCCTCACCTTTTGCATTTAGTTCATTCCTCTGTGCCTGCAGCCGCCGGAGGTTTTGGCTTTTATCATTCACAATCAGCTGTGGAGGGCAAGAGACAAATTCCATTACCCCAGAGCAACAGCAGGATCTTGGCCAAGACCCTCACAGGCAGATGTGAACCATGGGAAAATCACCTGCATGTTATTTCAGATTCTCCAGTAGGATCCTAATGACCCTGTTCAGTCCTCCAAGAGTCCCTTAGGAGTCTAGGGCAGCCACCACAAAAGGTTGTGTAATACTGGTCCAGGAAAAAAGAATCTAATAGAGAAAAGTTACAGCTGGCTTGTGTAGTGACTTTCTTTTGAAGAGGCAATGGAGAGAGCTTTGTTATTATTGGTACCAGGGATTGAACCCAGGGGTGCTTAACCACTGAACTAGATCCCCAGCCCTTTTTATTTTGAGATGGGGTCTGAGTTGCTTAGGGCCTTGCTAATTTGCTGAGGCTGGCTTTGAACTTGTGATCCTCCTGGCTCAGCCACCAAAGTTGCTGGGATTACAGGTGTGCACCACTGTGCCTGGCCCAGTCCTTTTTATTTTGAGATGGAATCTTGCTAGATTGCTGAGGGCTTCACTAAATTGCTGAGGCTGATTCTGAACTTGCAATCTTCCTGTCTCAATCTCTGTCTGCTGGGATTACAGGCATAAGCCACTGCACCCAGCAAAAGACAGCTTTAAGTGAGAGGCCATAATTCTAGCCCAGCTACTGTCAATTAAAAGGTAAAGCAGGGGCTGAGGTTGTGGCTCAGTGGTAGAGTGGTTGCCTATCATGTGTGAAGCACTGGGTTCGATCCTCAGCACCACATTAAAAAAAAAAAAATAAATTTATTAAAAAAAAAAAAAAAGTAAATCAAAAGTAAGGCACTTAAAAAAACCTGTCACCAAACTGCACAGCATTAACAAACCTGCTTCATTTCAAGACTACTTGGAAGAACAAATAAAATCACATGTAGAAGCAATAATAAATGATAAACCAAATACAATATCTGCAAATGTACCTGGAGTTTGGAAATTGTCCTCGTGCCCCTCTATCCCACCTATTTCTCTTGCTTAGCTTTTTTTTTTTTTTTTTTTTGTGGTGGTGGGGAGCTAAGGATTTAATCCAGCAGCACTTTACCACTGAGCCATATCCCCAGTCCTTTTCATTTCTTTTGTGAGAAAGTTCTTGCAAAACTGCTGAGGCTGGGCCCAAACTTACAATCCTCCTGCCTCAGCCTCCTGAGTTGTTGGGGTTACAGATGTCCACCATCATGCTGGTTCTGGTTTAGCTCTTTAATACAGAGCACTGGGTTGCCCTGTTCCTTTCACTCAGTCCCCATGACATCAGTGTTGTCCAGACTTCTCAATACTGTCCTTCCTCAAGTTCCTAAAGTTTCACCTGCCCCAAATTTCCTGATATCCTGGGCCTATGCCTTCCATTTTATAAGAAATCTTTGCATTTACACTTCTTCCAAAAACTACAGCCTTAGGCTAGTGGTTCCTTTTCTTTTTCTTTTCTTTCTTTTTTTTTAGAGAGAGAGAGAGAGAGAGAGAGAGAGAGAGAGAGAGAATTTTTAAAAAAAATATTTATTTTTTAGTTTTCAGCGGACACAACATCTTTGTTTGTATGTGGTGCTGAGGATAGAACCTGGGCCGAAAGGCATGCCAGGCGAGGGCGCTACCACTTGAGCCACTCCCCAGCCTTAGTGGTTCCTTTTCTATTAAAATTTCACACTTGCAGAAAAGTAACATTTGCGAATACTACTGTCCTCACAGAGGAGGAGCTTAAAGGGAACAAGAGACTGGCTTATGTGATATACTTTAAGCGACTTGTTACTTCTTGCACTTTTCTGAAAACTAAAAAAAAAAAAAAAAATAGGAAAATAGCTTCTTCCACTGCATTCCTGATGGAATTATATAGAACTGTGGTTCTCTCAATTCTCTTCCCTTCCAACTCCCCTCACCCTGCCACCCAGTTTGTTCTTACCTGGAGTTCTTCAATCTTGGACAGATAATATTGACGGAGTCCGCTGCCTGCTTTTCCCTCTTCCAGTTCCATCTGAAGACAGACAGAGTGTAGTTACTAAATGTGAGGATAAACATCCAAGAGATAAAGCCACTTCCAGGGCACTTCTCCATAAGGCTTGTCACCAGGCAGCTCTGGGTGGGAGAAATCCCTAATTCCTCCCTCCCTTTTCTCTCTCCATTTCCTAAGACCAAAATGTCAGGATGCAGATACCAACTACCTTTTAAGACTTTTAGGAGGATCAAGAAACCGTATACACCAGAGTGCTGTGCATTGTGGCAAGCGCCATATACATCCAAAGTGTTATTACTACACAGAGCCAGCATTAAGGACTGGCATACGGTCTACTGTGACTTATCCCATCTCTCCACACTCCACTTCTACCCAGCCCCTGCCCGACTCGCCGGTGGCGGGGCTGACACAGCAAATCCGGGCTCAGGCAAGGCCCAGTTTGGATTGGTCCACCTAACTCCGGCCCACTTGATCCTCTTGTCCCGGCCCGCTCCCCACCTAGAATCATGCCTGCTCCACACCCTGCCACGGCCTCTACCCGGCTGCAGACGCAGACACCGTCACCATACCTGCTCTGGCCCGTCAAGCGCCATCTTCTTTCTTCAACGGAGACCGCCGGCATCCGCGCTGCCTTATTGCGCAGGCGCGGAAGCGAGGGCTTGAGGCCTGAGGACTCAACAGAGAAGAGTTCCGGGTCAATGGGCGGGGTGTGAGGGGAGGCGCGAAAGGGAGCTGATGGGAAGAGTGGTTTCTCGAGGTCAGGAAATTTGTTAGGAACTGTACATGAAAGGGAGATCCTAGTTGTTGCTTCTTAGAAACTAGGTATTTATTCGTTGAAATATGCTCTTCTGGTCCCAACTTTCAACTCGTACATCTAGGGGCAAAATTTGAAGATTAATGGACACACTCAAGATGGCGAAGGAGTTGGCGACAGAGACGCAGAGGGCGCAAACGGAAGCGGAAGTTCACTTGCTGTCTGCATGTGCTGCTGCTACTGTGGACGGCGCTGGGTTGAGGTTTGGGAAGCTAGGGGTGGGTTGTGGTTGTTGCGAGAGGTGGGACATGGAAGCGGAATTTTTTTAAAAGATACGTCCCAACTCCTGCTTTCTCCCCAGATTGAGTGACATTCATCCTTTTCATCATGGGCAAGAAGGGCAAAGTCGGCAAGAGTCGGCGGGACAAGTTTTATCACCTGGCAAAGGAGACTGGTAAGTGAGGGTACGTACTTGGAGAGAACGAGAGAATGATCTTGATCCTCATCGTTTTGCCTTTTCGAATATTGGGTTCTTTTTCCGCAGAAGGGGTGGTGGGTTATGAATCTGGGGAAGTCCTGGAAAAGCGCTACGCGAAACATTGTTTTGTCACCAACCCCAGGTTATCGTTCCCGCTCTGCTTTCAAGCTGATCCAACTCAATCGCCGCTTTCAGTTCCTGCAGAAAGCTCGAGCCTTGTTGGATCTGTGTGCTGCGCCAGGAGGCTGGTGCGTAACACACCATTCTCTCGAAGGCAATTTCCTGGCCCTGACTGGCTTAGAGTTGCATTGGTTAAGGTCGGGATTCGGAGCTTTCCTGACCCGCAGTGCAATAATTCCAGCTTCAGATTTTTGTGCATTCCAGCCATTGGTCTCTTCTAAACCTTGAGGGATAATCCAGTGCCAGGGAAAGGGTCATTTCTTGACGGGAGAAAAGGCTTGTAATTGTAATGTATATGACATGATTGTCCACTCTATGGCAATTGCCACTAACAGTGAGAGTGAGAAATCTCATTGCTAAGGGAGGGAAAGGGACAGTCCTAGGTATTTTAGTCTCTGTTCTTTTTCATAGGCTGCAGGTGGCTGCCAAGTTTATGCCTGTGTCCAGCCTTATTGTGGGTGAGTAACAGGCGATTCTCCTGGTATTTTAGGGAATGTGTATGAGGTACCACTTCTTGCTTGAGGCAGCCCTTTAGAGTACTCTGATCTGATTTTTCCCAGGAGTGGACTTGGTTCCAATCAAGCCTCTCCCCAATGTGGTGACTCTCCAGGAGGACATCACTACAGAACGATGTAGGCAGGTAGTATGAATCTCTCTCTCCCTGTCCCTTTATATGCAAATATGCACATCCTTCAAGTCACCCTAAAGGCATTTTTTTTTTCCTGTTTATTATACTGTGAGCGAGTGTCCGCATGACATCTCTGACAGGCCCATGAGAATCCCAGTGTGCACCTCAATCTTAAAGAGTCAGGGATGAAGGTGATTGGAATTGGGGGAAGGGCAGAGACTTTAGTGAAGTGCTTTCCAGTGGACTATTGTACTTCAATTTTCATAAAGATGGAGATGTATAAGTTTTGTTTCCTGTTGTATTCCCCAGTGTCTGGCACAGAATCTGGGCCATGGAGGCCACTCAGTAAATAACTGGATGGTATAGATAGTAAACTGGGAAATGTATTCTTAGCCATTTCTGTGTTTCTGATGCCGTAATCCCTTTGCTTCTCTGTAGGCCCTGAGGAAGGAGCTGAAGACCTGGAAGGTTGATGTTGTACTCAATGATGGGGCCCCCAATGTTGGGGCCAGCTGGGTCCATGATGCCTACTCACAAGGTGCAGGGTGTGTGGGCTTGGAGAGGAGAGTGGACGTGGAGGTGGTATGCCTGCAGGCCACATGGGTCCTCATTGACTGTCTCTGTCCTATAGCCCACTTGACACTGATGGCTCTACGTCTGGCTTGTGATTTTTTGGCTCGTGGTGGTTGCTTCATTACAAAGGTTTTTCGTTCTCGAGATTATCAGCCCTTGCTGTGGATATTCCAGCAGCTGTTCCGCCGGGTCCAGGCCACAAAACCCCAAGCCTCTCGCCATGAATCTGCAGAAATCTTTGTAGTCTGCCAGGGTGAGTATTATTTTCTTCTTTATCTTGATCCAGCCTTCTAACTGCCAAACCGCATTTTGTGTTGTTTTGGTTTGTTTTTGTTTTGTTTTGGTACCAGGAATTGAACCTAGGGGCACTGAACTACGGAGCCACATTCCCAGCTCTGTTTGGTATCTTATTTAGAGTCAGGGTCTTTCCGGGTTGCTAAGTTCCCACCAAGTTTTGCTGAGGCTGGCTTTGAACTCATTATCCTCCTGCCTCAGCCTTCTGAGTCGCTGGGATTACAGGAGTACACCACCACATCCAGCTCCAAACCACATTTTGAAATATGTCTTAACTATTTTAGGATTTCTGGCTCCTGACAAGGTTGACAGTAAATTCTTCGATCCCAAGTTTGCCTTCAAGGAGGTTGAGGTTCAAGCTAAGACTGTTACTGAGTTGGTGTCCAAGAAGAAGCCAAAGGTATGTTTGGGGTTGGGGCCAAAGGTCCTGGAACTCTGGGGAGGCTCTACCCCTCTGGGTCATTCACATAGCTCAGAAGTGACTGCTCACCCATTTTTCTCTCCATAAGGCTGAAGGCTATGCTGAGGGTGACCTTACTCTTTATCACCGCACTTCAGTCACTGACTTCTTGCGAGCTGCCAACCCTGTTGACTTCCTCTCCAAGGCCAGCGAAGTGAGTTTTCAGACTCGAGGAATGTAAGGGAGCCTTGGTCACAGGACCTGAAAATCTCCCTTGACTCCTATTCTTTCCAAATAGATTTCAATAAATGATGAAGAATTGGCACAGCATCCAGCCACCACTGAAGACATACAGGCATGCTGTCAGGACATCAGAGTGCTGGGGCGCAAGGAGCTCAGGTATGCAGTACAGTGGGCATTGGGACCTAGGAGCCCTGAGGACAAGAAAAGGGCTTTTCTTTGAAACCGTGACATTGGATTTCTGGGAAAAGTGTACTCTTGTGCTGGAGGTTAGTGATTGAGACCTGAGCTTTAGCATTTATGTGGCTGAAACCTAAAAATTAAACCATGGGCTGAAAATAGAAGAGGGGGCAAGGACAAAGGAAGAGATGCTAATATATTTCTGGGGCAGGTCACTACTGAACTGGAGAACAAAACTTCGACGATATGTGGCCAAGAAGCTAAAAGAGCAAGCAAAGGCACTAGATCTCAGGTGAGGTGGGAACTAAATTGAGATAGCTAAACTGGGTGTTGAAGGAAGTGTCTGGCAAAATAACCAAACTCCTTGGACTGCTTTGTCAGTCTCAGCTCAGGAGAGGAGGAGGAAGGTGAGGAAGAGGAGGAGTCAACGGGTGGAACCACAAAGCAGCCTTCCAAGGAGGAGGAAGAAGAGGAGCAACTAAACCAAACCCTGGCGGAGATGAAAGCCCAGGAGGTAGCAGAATTAAGGAGGTGAGGGGAAATCCAATACACAGTTCCTCAGTGCCTGAAGGTAGTAGAATGGAAAGCATGGATGGGGAATCTTCAGAGCCCAGCAGGTTTAGTCCCTCAACCCATCCCTTCAGGAAGAAAAAGAAGTTGCTACGTGAGCAGAGAAAGCAGCGGGAACGAGTAGAACTGAAGATGGATCTGCCTGGGGTTTCCATTGCGGATGAGGGGGAGACAGGCATGTTCTCCCTGCGCACCATTCGGGGTCACCAGGTGAGGTGGGGTTGAGGGTAGAGATTGAGGAAACAGTGGTCAGTTTGGGTACCTGGAGGTGGGAGGATTGGGTTAAGTGTGCTGAATTATCATGAGCTTTGGTTGCTGACTTCATCTGTAAAAAGAATTGGCAGGCAGTGGGGAGACTGGAGATAAAATAAGAGCCATCTGAACACAAAGGCCGAAAAGAAACAGTGATGAATGAAGAAGATTTGTGTTATAGATTTATGATTCGGGAATGAGAATACTAAGACCACAAGTTTAGGTTATATTAGATGCAGCCAGGGCATCTGGTTACCAGCACAGGTGAAAACAGGGTGTCCTTTAGCAGGAAGCAATGTTTTTTAGTTCCTTGTTACCAAGTTAGTACCTCATGTTAAGCTGTTGGGTCATGCACTGAGGAACAAGCTTTTTCCTATTAAAAACTGTCACAAGCCAAGCAAGTTTTTGTGACTTTTGTGTGGGAATGACACAATACAGACCATCTTTATTGCCTAGGAAAGACAGTAGAGCCTGGTGGCCCTAGAGCTTAGTCTCAGATCCAGATCTACCACTTGAACTGTGTAACTCTGAGCTCATTCCCATTTACCTTTTTTCTGCCTCAGTTTTCTCATCTGTACAACAGTAGTAGAATATGTTAAGTGTTTTTGTGAGAAATTTTTAAAAACATCGTTGGGTGCAGTTCCTGTTGTGGTGAACACTGAAGAAATAATAGCTCTTTGCCATGATTAAAATAGATTTTGGTGTTGTGGTACATATCTGTAATCCTAGCTACTTAAGAGGCTGAGGCAGGGGGGTTGCCAAGTTCCAGGCCAGTGTGGGTAACTTAGCAAGATTCTAAAAAGGATTGGGGACATAGGCGAGTGATTGAGTGCCTCAGGTTCAATCGCAGATATCACGCAAAAGATTGAGGTTCTGATGTTTGAAGTGAAACAGACAGGTTGTCTGGGCTGCTTTTCTCAGTGGAATCAAAGTATAGATGTGTTCTCAAGTAATTCAGGTGCTTTCTGAGAGGAATTTTTTAAAAAAATATTTTATTGCTGATGGACCTTTATTTAAGTGTGGTGCTGAGAATCAAACCCAGTGCCTCACACATGCTAGACAATTACTCTACCGAAGAGCCACAACCCCAGCCCCTTCTTTTTTTTCAATACTGGGACTTAACTTAGGGGTGCTCTACCACAGAGCTACATCCCCAGCCCTTTTGAGTTAGGGTCTTACTAAGTTGACCAGACTAGCCTGGAACTTGTGATCCTCCTGCTTCAGCCACCCAGGTTGCTAAATTACAGATGTGTGCCACTGGATTCTGGAAGAGTGATTTTTTTTTAAACCAGTAAGTGGGACTGGACCTGAGTGGGATGTTTTAGACAAGCTACTCATATTCCAGGGTTATAGCTGCCCTGCTGTGAAAGGAGATCATGTATTTATATTCCTAGTGTTGCTAGGAATTAAGATATTGGATATGAGAAAACACAGTAGGTTTCCTTGAATATTTGATCTGTTTTTCTTTAGTTGTTAGAGGAAGTAACACAAGGTGACATGAGTGCTGCAGACACATTTCTGGCTGATTTGCCAAGAGATGACATCTATGTGTCAGATGCTGAGGACGATGATGATGATGCATCTCTGGACAGTGATCTGGATTCAGAGGAGTTGGCAGGAGTCAGTAGACATCAAGGTCTAAAGGACCAAAAGAGGTAAGGGGTGTGTGTGTGTGTGTGTGTGCGCGCGCGCATGCCAAAGGAAGTGCCACCACCCTTAGCTCAACTTCTGAGGCAGAGTCCACGTGGGGGTACTAAGCGTCCCCCAACTTTTTTTGGGGTCTGCAGTGTGCGGTTTACTCAAGTAGATAATGATAAAGAGGAAGAGGTGGAAGAAGAAAATCCACTGTTGGTACCACTGGAGGAAAAGACAGTGCTGCAGGAAGAACAAGCCAATTTGTGGTTCTCAAAGGTAAGAGGAAGCTGGGAGCAAGGCTGATGGGACACTGGAATTCCCAGGGATAAAGGGAGTTGAAAATTTCTTGTACCACAGGATGGCTTCAGTGGGATTGAGGATGATGCTGATGAGGCCCTGGAAATCAGTCAGGCCCAGTTATTATATGAGAGCCGCCGGAAGGGGCAGCAGCAAAGAAACCAGCAGCCACAGCCACCACCACCTTCCAGTTTAAAGACTGAGAGGAAGTCTCCCCAGTGCCAGGATGAGATCCCTAAGAGGATAGAGGCTCCCTCCGGAACAAAAAGTGCCACTCATCCTGGAGGGGAAGAAAGAGATGGCAGCTCAGAGAGTGATAGCAGTAGCAGCGAGGATGAAGAGAGGTGAGTGGGTACAGCTGATGGGAAACTGGATGAAGAGGAAGCAGTAGTATGGGTCATTTCTCTAGTATGGGCATTCCCTATAACGTTGGCTATATTTAGGGAGCTTTAAAATATGTGTTTGACTTAATTGGCCCAGGGCACAACCTGAATTCCTGCAAGTTCTTTTAAGTGGCTTAAAGTAGGAAGCAATGATGAGGCACAGGAGAGGGTAGAATATAATCCTTTCATCTTCCACAGCTGGGAGTCATCCCATGGTAAAAAGCGAAGCCGGAGATCTAAGTCTGATGACGACGGATTTGAGGTAGTGCCTATTGAGGACCCAGGTGAGAGGTTTATACAGAGTGGAATGAGACCAGTGGGAATCTATGTTGGGAATCGGGGTTTGACTTTTGTCCTTTCCTCTAGTGAAACATCGGATTCTAGATCCTGAAGGCCTTGCTCTAGGTGCTGTAATTGCCTCTTCCAAAAAGGCCAAGAGAGACCTTATAGACAACTCCTTCAACCGGTAAGGGGGACAGAAAATCATCAGGTGTAGTTGGCCATATGGGTGATTTCTTCCTAAAGAAGCCTGGAGTGGTTGGTTGATGGACTGATGTCTGTTCCACGTAGGTACACATTTAATGAAGATGAGGAGGAGCTTCCAGAATGGTTTGTGCAGGAAGAGAAGCAGCACCGGATAAGGCAACTGCCTATCGATAAGAAGGAGGTGGAGTATTACCGGAAACGCTGGCGGGAAATTAATGCACGTCCTATCAAGAAAGTGGCTGAGGCCAAGGCTAGAAAGAAACGGAGGGTAAGTGGTAGGGGCTGCCTGGAGTTAGGTGTGGATAGAATATGGGAAGAGAGGTCACCTGACTGAGGCCCCCTCCCAGATGCTGAAGAAGCTGGAGCAAACCAAGAAGAAGGCTGAAGCTGTGGTGAACACAGTGGACATCTCAGAAAGAGAGAAGGTGGCACAGCTAAGAAGGTAATTGAGGGGAGTATATGCACAGAGGCACATTATGGTAAAAGAACAGCAGAAATCAGACCTCTAACTCATGTGCTTTCCCCTTTGTAGTCTCTACAAGAAGGCTGGGCTTGGCAAGGAGAAACGCCAAGTCACCTATGTTGTAGCTAAAAAAGGTGTGGGCCGCAAGGTGAGGCGGCCAGCTGGAGTTAGAGGTCATTTTAAGGTGGTGGACTCCAGGATGAAGAAGGATCAGCGGGCACAACAACGTAAGGACCAGAAGAAAAAACAGAAGCGGAAGTGAGAGCTACCTCCTCCTGGGAAGATTATAAAACTAAGGGAAGATATGGTGCAGCTCACATCATAGTTGACTGAGTAGGCTGGGAGGTGGAGCCACAAGATGATGTCATGGTTGGAGGATGGTCCCTCAGACCCCCATACTCTGGCATGGTGCTGAATGAAGAGTCAGATCATTAAATCTTAAGGAATTTTAGCATTGGCCATGTTTGTTATAGCCTATTCTTGGGCCTTCTGAATAAAAACCAAAATGATAGCACAGATACCTTTTCTGGCGATTTAATAAGTACTTTTCCCACATCTGAGTGTTCCCACCATCTACTGTCAAATCATAATTTAACTATTTTAAAGTAGAAATGACAGACAATCCATAGGTCCCAGTAGTAAAACATTTACTAGAGAGCAAGCAGAGAGGAATGCACATCTTAAAGAAACCTTCACAAAGTCACAAAATTCAAAGTTTGTATATTTCTTTTCCTTTTATAAACAAGATAGAACAAAAATCATCAATCATTTCAGCAAAAGACATCTCTACCATTGGGGCAAGTTAAAAAAAAAATACAACGAAATAGAAGACACTTCAAAAGCTGTTGGTTTTTTTTGTTTTTTTGAATTTTAAATTCAGCAACGCTTCAGACCTGGAGCATTCCTGGAACGCTTTCCAGGAGTAATCACTTTTTTATCATAGTATCTCTGGAAATCTCAAAAGCCTAGGTCTGGAAGGCTGCCTCTTCCTACATGTCTCAGGGCTGGATACAAACCTCGCTAGGGGACCTGAGAGTCAACTCTTGTTTGGAATTGGGCATCTCCCTTCCCTGTGAATGTCTGGAAGCACCAAATTGCTTCCCAAACATCCCTAACAGCTCAATGGATTAGGTTTACAGATACCAACTCCTAAAAAGGGGACTGCCTGGCCACATAGCTAAGAAAAAGAAATTCAATTTATAGATGTTTATAAGGTGACATTTTAGTAAAAAATAGAAGCTACTTATAATATAAACTTAGAGTGAGTTTTGTGCCCTACAAGGCCCTTTTCTCTGGAAGTACCTTCCACTTACCCTCATGAAACTCACCCAGAGCCAACAGAAGCTACCCAGCTCTCACTGCTTGCTGGGACCAAAATAGCTTCCCAAGAAAGCATCTGAACAATCATTCAGATGAAGGTGTAATGTCTCTGCTCTCCACTGAGGGCAGGGGTTCTTACACCTTGGGCCCCAATGCAGCCCTGAGACACCTAGTTACCAAAATCTCTAAAAATAAAATTAAAGACAACTGATTTCACGCTATAGCACATATGTTCTAACTGTCCCATCTACTTTTCTTGCGTTTGGGTGGCTCAGGGACAGCAAAACCATCCGCTGTCTTATCTGTCTTGCTGTCCATCTTGTCCATCTTGCTGCTGTCCACCTTGGGGTCCACCTTGCTTTCACGATTACAACCTTCTTTCCTGCTTTCTCCATTCCGACCATCATTTGCACCCCGGCTTTCCCCATGCCGGCCTGTACTTCCTCCATGCCTGTTCTCCCCATGCCGGTGGCTGTCAGTATGGCGGCTGCTGCTACTTTCTGGGTAGCGATATCCATCTCCATGTCGACCACCGTCTCCATGCCGTGGACTATCACCATGCCGATTGCCACTCTCTCCATGGCTATGGCGGCCACCACCCCGATTCTCAGTATATCTCTCTCGCTTCCCATTGCCACCCCCAATTCCTTCTCTGCTGTTATTTCCTGAAGCTGTGTTGTTGACTCCCTGGGCTCCGACAGAAGGGTAGGTCACTGGAGCACTGGTGATGTTCCCTGTATTGCCAAAGCCTGGGATGCTCTTGGTGGCGGCACTGGTGATGGGGTTGTCAGGACTATTATGGCCCTGCTGTGCTGAATTAGTTGGAACAGAATTCAAGCTCCCTGCACTAGTCCATCCACTTGCCCCAGCAGCAGAGCTTCCAGCCTTCTGATTACTTAAACTGGCTGCAACAAAGTGACTCTTGTACTGTGACTGAAAGAAAGACACCAGTAGTAGTTATGTTAACAAATTTAAGAAATGAGTATACATATAAATTTGGTAATAATCACACAGAAATTAGCTATCTAGGCTCTATGACTTTAGTATCCTGATAGCCCCCATAGCACAGGTCCTTTGGATCTTGTGCTGTAAAGGAAAACAGATTTTTGTGGATAGATGGACCTCAATGTATCAACACTCACTGCCTGACAGGTTAGAATAAAGCCTGTGTATAGTAATTCAATATATTTATGGTCTGCAGTCTGCTACTTACAATTCAAAAATACCACAAGTTCAAAAAACAAAACATTTTTTAAAAAGTTTCACAGCAATGCACTGGGAGTGCAGATGGGAAGTAGACCTAGAATGTGCAATGTGCAACACCATGGGTTTGTTTAATCCTTAGCACCATACTCACAATCCTGATTACTTGAGAAGCTGAGGCAGGAGAACTGCAAATTTGAGTCCAGCTTCAGAAACTTAGGGAGACCCTGTCTTAAAAAGGACTGAGGATATAGCTCAATGGTAAAGAACCCCAAGGTTCAATCCCCAATACCAAAAGAGAAAGTTTGACAGCAAAACCTAATTTGAATGGATAGAAGGCTATTATTTAGTTTCTACTTAATTATGTAAAATGTGGCTATAGACCTTGTTGATGTGACAATATGTGCACTATCTATCATTGTTTCTCAAATCTGAATAATAAATCCTAGATTCCTAAACAAGGGTTTCTGAATCCCTCTATTAGTGAAAAACAGAAAAACAATCATGGGCCCAATCTGGAACCATCAGTCTGGTACAGATTAATCTGTAGATTAAAATTAAAGCCCAGCCAGTTAATCAGAAAGTTGAGCATGGTGACACATGCCTGTGATCCCAGCTACTAGGGAGGCTCACTTGATCTCATGAATTTTGAGACCAGCCTGGGCAACATAGTGAGACTACATTTTAAAGAGAAGAAAAAAATGTGTAGAGTGATGAACAGCATCAAACTGGTTTTAGCCAAGAACATGGCAATTACTCTGAACTAGACTGGGAAAGTCTTGGAGGTGGGTAACATCACAGGTTGTAGAAAAAATCCTGCTGTAGTACAGTAATCCCAGACTCTGGCTAGGACAGATACAGATGACCAGCACAAAGGTTTTTGCTCTGTATGCAGATCCCCAGGTAAGGTACTGTTAGTTTAATATGCAATCCAAGCAATGAAAAGGCCTTATTCTACATGAACTTTATCCGCTCATCTACTACCCTCAGGAAGACCAGCCCCCTCATGACTGCTCACGAGTTACTACTGAAAGCTATTTTAGCAAAATGTTTATTTCAGACCTGAAAAGCTGCTTTCATTGCTGTCAGCCGATCTCCCATGGCTCCTGTGGAAGGCTTATAAGCCTCATAATTGCTCATTACATTGTTGTTATTTCCTCGGTCCTAAAAAATAAATGTATCCATGAGAATGGAAAAATAGGTGGAAGAGCCAACTGCCACAGACTGGAATGGGAACTGGATATTTTTTAAATTACTTAACACTTTGTAAGAAAAGGTGCAGTAACAAAAAGCCATTTAAAAATGTTCATGCCCTTCAACCCAGTAATTCTATTTCTACAAATGCCCATCAGAGGGCTGGGGATATAGCTCAGTTGCTACAATGCTTGCCTCACATATACAAAGCCCTGCGTTCAATCCCCAGCACCGCCAAAAAAAAAAAAAAAAAAATATATATATATATATATATATATATATCCATCAGATTTATTATGCCCAAAATGGACCATGAATTTTTATTTTTTATTTAATATGTTTTTTAGTTACAGATGAACACAATATCTGTTTTACTTATTAATTTTTACGTGGTGCTGAGGATTGAACCCAGTGCCTCATGAATTGGAGGCAAATGCTCTACCACTGAGCTATAGCCCCAGCCCGACCATGTATTGTTTACACAACATTCAATTAAATAAAAAAAATGTTAAAGATGAAAAGCCACCAGTACAGCATACTGTACAATGTTTATGCTCTGAATCAAGACCATTAAGAGTCTGAATTTCTACTTCAATACTTACCAGTGTGTAACTTTGGGCACCTCAGTTTTAGTATCTGTATTTTTATACTGGGTTGAAGATTTAATACTTGGAATGGCCCTGGCCCAGACAAAGGCTCAGTAACTATTAGCTATCACTATTATTTGCAGTATCATTATTATACTGTGGGAACAGAGTATTTATATACCAAAGATGCCAAGTTAGCTATAATGTTCTAGAAGTATACTGGCAACTTTCTTCCATGGCTTAGGAATCAACAAGACATAAATCAAGCAGAAGCCAAGTCTACTGGTGCACATCTAGAGTCCTGTCCACTACAGAGGCTGGGGTGGAAGAACTGCTTGAGCCTACCACTTCAAGATCAGCCTAGGAAACTTAGCAAGACCCTGTCTCAGAAATTCTAACAAAATGAAACAAAGCATAAGCCAGGTATAGTGGCACCTGCCTGTAGACTCAGCTACTTGGGAGGTTAAGGCAATATGAACGCTTGAACCCTTGAGCTGGACACCAGCCTGGGCAACACTGCAAGACCCTTATCTGGGAGGGATGGTGGTAGAGAGAGGAGAAACAACAAAGAGTGTATGATCATTCCTGACAAGATACAGCTAGAGATTATACATTGACTCTCTGGCAATGTTTTTAACAGCAGGCTATAGGTCATTGTTGGGGGGCTTATAAAGAGACTGGTGGTCCCCACCTCAAGAATTTGAGTCACCATGTCTGTGGTGGGAGATTAGTCTATGTTCTGCTAGTCCAGGGGTTATAATCTGAGAACCACTGCAAATCTATACTAATTTTCCTAAGCAAAGCTGGTCAGCCAAGTACATATAGATGCTTCTTCTTGAGCCAGCACCGCATTTACTTCAATCAGTAGATTAAATAGATGCTACCTGCCAGGCAAGATTTTGAACTCTGGGTTTTTAACCCCCCTAAATATTGTTTAGTTGTCATTGGACCCTTATTTTATTTATTTATATGCAGAGCTGAGAGTCGAAACCAGTGCCTCACACATGCTAGGCAAGCACTCTACCACTGAGCCACAGCTCCAGCCCCAAACTCTGGCGCTTTTTTAGGCAGATCAGATCCTACCATCATTTAAGACATGGACTAACTCTAAGAGCACTACCACAGTCTGAACTCACCGTGTTCTCAGAGCCTAGGCCAGGTCGCTCCCTATAGCCTAGGCCTCCTCCACCAATGTTCAGCTTTTTGCCTTTTCCTCCTTTGAAGCGGGATTTCCGAAACCACGCATTCTGCATTGAACACAATTCAAGGTTAAGCCAGCAGAGGGAGAAAAGCCCAGAGGAAGAAGACAAGGTCAAAGAGGAAATTAAGGGGAGGTAAGAACTATTTGCCAATTTATTTATGGCAAGGAAGAAACTATTCATAGAACCCACAACCTGGATGCTTTCAGTAGTTTAATCCACCAAATTTTTTAGGAGGTTTAGATGCACATTTATATCTAAGGCTTCCTTTATTATTCCTTCCATGAAGGCCTCCTTCTGAGGGAAGGGAAGTGATTAGGTAAGTTTTAAAAGGCAGAGTAGCCATTTTGGCCACTTAACTTTAAAGAACTGGTTGGTCCCCCCCCCCCAAAAAAAAAAAAAGCCAGGCTCATTTGGCTTATTAGAGTAAACTCTAGGAACAGACTCTCAGGAAGGACTAGAAACCACATAACTGAAAATTTTATTTACCCACTGTCTTAAAAGTTTTCATTGAACTTGACCACAGCCTAAAAACTGTTCACTAGATTTATTCACATTATCTTAAGAATACAAACACCTATGGGAAGTTAAAGCTTTATCTGACATTCATATATTATTAAAAAAGAAAAGTACTTGAGAGGTAGCCATGACTGGGAAAAGTGCTAAACAGAGAGAACATGAAGTACAAAACGAATGTTAAGAAAAAGACAAAGACAAAGACAAAATGTATCCAGTTCAAATTTTTAAGTTTAGCATTGGCTCTCTTCCACCAAGGAAATGGAGAGAAAGTATTATTCGTCTCCTCTCTCCTTTATTCTAGGATCAGAAATGCAGGTAGTGCCACACTACAGGTACACTACCTATAGGCTGACACAGCTGTGGGCTGGTCCATGAATCTAACATAGATTTAAAAACAATTTCCAATATAAGAATTTGCTCTGTAATTTGGGAATTGCATTAAGATGCCTCATTTGACTTGGTAGAATGACTCACTTGGTTTTAGACTGAGGCATCTCTGGAAGAGGGCAATCAACATGTAGTCAAAGGTCTGAGATCTCAGTTTGTAAGGAACACTTTAGAAGCACCACACAATTATTTTCTTAAAAATATCACTCATTTTTAGGCCTCCAAAAGAGAAGCCCGCCCCACTTTTTTTTTTTAGGGGTGGAGGCAGCATTAAGAAAGCAGATATTGTTCATAAGCGTGCCATGGGGTAAACAGGTAGAAATTACAAGGACAGATTTTAGCACAAAGCAAGGAGTAGCTTTTCAACACAAACACTGTTAAAATGAGAGGATGAGTGGATAGACTAGATAAATTTTAATATCCCATAATTCCAATCAGTACCTTGTAACCCATTTTCTTGTCAATTGTCCATGCTATTTTCCTTGTCTGCTGAAATATAACTTAGCTGTATAATCTGAGGCAATCTTTAGTGTGCCTATCCCCTCACCTGCATCGCCAGATCCAAAAGTTCCTTGGAAACATGCTGATTGGCTCCTTCCAAGTTCCGGACAAGGTCACCAGCAAAATTGCTGTCCTTAGGGGTCAACAGGGTATAGGCTACACCTTTCTCACCCGCTCTTCCTGTGCGGCCAATCCTGTGAGTATGGGTATCAATGTCTCGTGCCACATCATAGTTAATGACAGTCTTAATTGAAGGAATGTCCAGACCACGTGCTGAAATAAAAAGCAATCAAATTCTTATATTCTTTAGCTGGAGCCAGAAGATCAAAACTAAAAATGCTTGAGCTCTGAGAAACTAGTTTCCCTTATTTAGGCAGAGTGTATGAGTCTGGTGAGCTGCAGTATAGGCACATAAGTTACCTTCTAGAACAAATATCACCCCAACAGATTCTATGATGCCGGGCCACTAATGCAATGGCTTATCGTTTGCCATCAATAAACTGCCAAAGCCTCTCTCTTTTATCTGAACTATGTAAACAAACTGACATGGAATGTGTTTCTTTCTTTTTTTTAATTGGTTTTATTTTTAAATACATGATAGCGGAAAGCATTATAATTCTTATTACACATACAGAGCACAATTTTTCATATCTCTGAATATAAAGTATGTTACACCAATTCATGTCTTTATACATGTATGAAATGTGTTTCTTGAAGATAGGGTCTCACTATGTTACCTAGACTGGCCTCAAACTCACAATTCTCCTGCCTGCCGAGTAGCTGAGACTGCAGGCACAAGCCACTGTGCCCAGGGATCAAATCTGTTTTAAAGCTGAGCATTTTCTCTCCTGAGAGAAAAATACCAGTTTTTAGGGTAGCTAATAAAATAGCAGAACAAAATAAAAAAAAATCACATTCCAGCTGGGTGTGGTGGTGCATGCCTGTAATTGCTGTGGCTTGGGAGGCTGAGGTAGGACTGCAAGTTTGAGACCAGTCTCAGCAATTTAACAAGGTTCTAAGCTAAGAAGTGAGACTATGTCTCAAAACAAAAATTTAAAAAAGTGCTGGGAATATGGCTGCTGAGTGGTTAAACGCCCTTGGATTCAATCCCTGGTACACCCTGCCCCCTGCCCCACATCCTCTAGTCCCCCAAAACTTCAAAAACTTTTCTGATTTTTTTTTTTGTACTGGGGGTTGAATATTGAACTTGGGGATAATTAACAACTGAACCACATCCCCAGCCTGTTTTATGTTTTATTTAGAGACAGTGTCTCATTGAGTTGCTTAGGCTGAGTTGATAAGTTGCTGAGGCTGGCTTTGAACTTGAGATCCTCCTGTGATATCCTCCCGAGCAGCTGAGATTACAGGCATGCACCTCTGCACTTGGCTACTTTTCTGATCTTGACTGAAGTATGCCCAACTAATAACAATCAATGTAAGATACCTACCATATTTAGACACACAATAAAGGTACAACCTTTTTTCCCCAGGTGTCTTCTAGCTATAGCGATACTCTGTTCTGAGAGAAACATTAAGGGAAAAGTGGTATCCCAAACTCCAGGTTGTTATCATTGTACTAAACTGCTGCTCTGTGGGGTGAAGTCAGCCAGGCTAGGAGTTTTTCAGCCTGCTCATGAATATGGGTCTCACAACAGAAGAAGACAGCACCCTTAGAGTAATGGGTTATAGTTACTGTGAAATTTATACTCTACCTGCAACATCTGTGGCTACTAGGACTGGGATGTCCTTTTTCTTAAAGTCGGAAATGACCTTGTTTCTTTCACTCTGATCCATGTCCCCATGAAGCAACCCAAGATTATGACCCTCCTGCTTAAGGTTATTGGCTAGCTCTTCAGCATTAGCTTTTTTAGTAACAAACAGGAGGACACTCCCAGAAGAAGTAAATTCCACCAGACGCCGGGTAAGCCAGTTCCATTTACTAGGCCCAGAATGGAGAATCTCCACAATCTGTGTCACGTCTTCATTTGCCTGGGAAGAAGAAATAAGTGATTGTGACGTTGTTGTCTGCATCTGAAGAATCCTGAATGATCCCTGTTCTCTCTGGGTCCTTCCTTAAGCATATCAAGTACAGCTTAAGAGATACCTCTCAGAAGATAATGCTAAGTGAAGTTAGCCAATCCCCCCAAAACAAATGCCGAATGTTTTCTCTGTAAGGAGGCTGACTCATCCCTGGGGTAGGAAGGGGAACATAGGAGGAACAGATGAATTCTAGATAGGGAAGAGGGGTGGGAGGGAAAGGAAGGATGCAGGGGATAAGCAAGGATGATGGAATGTGACGGACATCATTATCCAAAGTACATGTATGAAGACATGAATTGGGTGTCAACCTACTTTGTATACAAACAGAGATAGGAAAAATTGTGGTATATATGTATAATAAGAATTGTAATGCAAAAAAAAGTACATGTATAAAGACATGGAATTGGCGTGAACATACTTTATATTATATAAAAAGATATGAAAAATTGTGCTCTATATGTGTAACAAGAATTGTAATGCATTCTGCTGTTGTGTATTTAAAAAAATAAAATCAAATAATAAATAAATTCTCTTACATCCATACATATACATAGAAGGCAATCAAAAAATGAAAATTGGACAATGTCAAAATATCAACTACACTAAAAATTTCTTGAATAATAAACACAGCAAGAAATAATTGGTTGACAACTAAAAATGTATTTCAAAAAAACTAGTGGAGAAAATTTTGATGCTTCCAAAGTAAAAGAAATGGTAAAATGTAAAATGTTTGAGGGGATGGAAATACCAATTACCTTGATCTGTATTCAATATATTGTGTGTTTGTGTGTATACATGCTGAAATATGCTGTACCCCATAAACATGTATAATTATTGTGTAATATTATACAAAATATATTTTAAATTGCCAGGTGAAGTGGCACATATCTGTAATCCCAGAAATTTGGGAGCCTGAGATAGGAGGATTATAATAAGTTCAAGGCCAGCTTTGGTAACTTAATTAGCAAGGCCCTCAGCAACTCAGTGAGATCCTGTCTCAAAATAAAATAAAAAGAGTGAGGATGTAGCTCAGTGGTAAAACACCCATGGGTTAAATCCCCAGTACCAAGAAAAACAAAAACAACAATAACAACAACAACAAAAAAACCCCCTTATTATATATACACATGATACACCCACACCCACAATTTTTTAATACAATCCAAAAACATGACAAGCAACTTAAGGAATTCTCTGAGCAGCTTAACTGAATTATGAAATCCAATCCAGAGAAATTTCTCACATAGGCCATGTATATAAGAAATCAAACAGTAATTTATTTTCACCAGGCCCTAAAAGACATCCCACTACATCCTATGCAGACTTCTTCACATAATCATTTAAAATGTCAGTTCTATCGTAAGTCACTGATAGTCTTTCAGGTAGACCTTTTTGTTTCTTTAAAAGCTTTTTCTAAAAAGTTTTGTTATGAATTTTTTTTTGTATGGTGCTGGGGATTGAACCCAGGGCCTTATGCATGTGAGGCAAGCACTCTATCAACTGAGCTATATCCCCAGCCGTTATTATGAATTTTTTAAACATTCAAAAAAAGCAAAATGAACAGAATCAACTCCCATGTACCTGTCACTGAGCTTCTTCAACAATTATCAACACTTTGCCAATCTTATTTCAACTACTACTTTATGTATTTTAAAGCAAATCTAAAACATGTTGCCTCATCTATAAATATGCATTAATTTTCAAAATCTCCATAGTGAAGAATCAATTTTATGTCTCCATAATATAAGAAATAACCCACTGGAGTCCCATCCAGCCTTGCTTAAGGTTACCTCTCCAATATCTCCCTGCACCACTCGAATAGGGTCAATTAGGATATCTCTCGCCAGTTTTTCAATCTTTTTCCGAAAAGTTGCACTGAATAAGAGAGCTAAAAAGTAAAGTAAATTCTGTTAAAGAAACAGTACTATTTTACTGAACACCCACTAAGCTTCCTTAACATTCAGAATTACTCAGCTTTGCCAGGTGGAGCAGCACATGCCTATAATCTCAGTGGCTCGGGAGGCTAAGGCAGGAGGATAGTGAGTTCAAAGCCAGCCCCATCAACTTAGCAAGGCCCTAAACAATTCAGTGAGATGCTGTTTCTAAATAAAATATTTAAAAAGGCTGGGAAGTGATTCAGTGGTCAAGCCATCCCTGGACTCAATCCCCAGTAACTAATAAAACAAAATCAAACCAAACCAAAAAACCCAGAATCAGTTTTTTTGTTTAAAAAACAAAAACAAACAAAAAACCATAAATCCATCTTAACTTTTAGTTAGAAACTGATTCAATAAAGAAAAAAGATTTTCCTTTATTTTACTTTTTATTACATTTTTCAATCAAGAAATGTCACTATGATTGAGGAAAAAAGGCTTCTGATTTCAAATCAGATCTATATTATGCAATTTCTACTCACTGATAATACTGTGCAAGCTAGGACAAGTCATTCAATTTCTGAATCTTGGTTTTATCATCGAAGAAAATGGGTAGTTATAGCCTACAACTGCTAAGGTTCTGTCAGCTCAGATAAATGGTCATTATTGCTCTGTGACTTGAATCAGTATACAAATGATTGGTTTTGCTTCCATAACTATGTCTATAAAAATAGGTGTTCATTCTAAGTATAAATGTGATTTATGATAAAGCTGCTTCATACATACTCTGTCTGTCAGGACGAACATGACTTGCTATGGATCGAACCTGGTACTCTGGAAGAACAACAGTAAAGTTAATATTATAACCCTGTAATACATTTCAGGAGGCCCGAAAAGTCATTTTAGTAAAATCCTCATGAGAAGTTGTAAGAATTAAGAAACTGAAACTCTTTGCCATATCATTCAGTATGAAACTCCAAAAAACTCTCCCTCCATGAAGCTGAGCTACATGGTATATCAATTAGCAAAGATGGTTATTTAGAAGTTTACACTGTCAGAAAAATCAAGGATAGGAAAACAAAGGACTTGATATTCACTTACCCAAGAATACAGACCTTGACTTCCACATCAACAGCACATGAATAAAAATAATGGAAAATATTCCTCCCTATACAAAGCTGCTTTCAAATTTCCTTCACCCAATCAAGACTAACATACTTTTCCTGAGAAAACTCTAAAAAACAGTTTATCTCTTATAGCTCTATAATCTAATCCAATCAAGGAGTATTTTTAGATTCTCTTATGCTGAAAATCATTGGCTAAATCTAGAAAAATGGAAAAAACTAGTATGAGGATAGAGAGAAGAAACTGGTATTCAAGGCATACCAAATCCCATATCAAACATTCGATCTGCTTCATCAAATACAAGGTAAGAGACTCTTTGAAGATTAGTAGCTTTCTTCTTCACATGATCAATCAGTCGACCCTATAAAATGCACAAAGTGAATAATAAATATAATTACAGACCCAAGAACTTTCCCAAACTGCATGCCTGGCAAAAGTCTTAAATAATAATAGATAATATAGTCTGACAGCCTGGAACTTTATGTACTATATAGTTCAAGAGGGCAGACATTTTGAAAACTCAATTAGAATCTTCCTTTACCTAAATGTAGTTTATATTTTGTGGCCAGAACAATTTTTGTAAGATAGTTGGAAATTATCTGATTTAAAGCCTTATTGATGGGTTTTAATGTTTAAATCACAATCCTCTAGGCAGTTCTGAGTATCTTTCTGACTCTTGAAGATCTTAGTCACTACGATCCACTTCCTAGGAGAGCATAAGAAAAACTATTTGAAATAGAGAGAAACTTGTAGCTGCTAATTTGTATGTTACAGATATTCCTAATGGATTGCTGTTTTAGTCAACCAATCAAAATTAAACCAAAACCAGAGGCTGTCATTCATCAGGATAGTCTCAACCCTGCTTTACCACAATTTGGGGGAGAATTCCCTTTAAAACTAACCATGCTTTCCATACGAAGAGAGGCCGAGAAGCCATTTACACATGATATACTTACTGGGGTACACACAACAATCTCTGCCCCTTCCTGAAGGGCCTTGGCTTGCTCCCACATGCTCCCTCCTCCATACACAGCCACTGATCGAAGATTATATGCTTTCCCAAACCGCTTACATTCTGCATGGATCTACAAAGTTGTTAATAACATATTAACAAACTGTGACACTAATAAATACCTCTATCACAACCCAAGAGGGAGTTCTGAAAAACACAGAATGTAATAAAGAAAATGAAAACTTGAAACATGGCTTAAAATTTTATTCATAAAATCAAGCTGTCTAAAATCTTGCCTTGATTATTCTTTTTTTAAATTAACTTTTCTTCCTGATTCTGTAATTGCCTTTCTATCAAGAAAAATGAATACACTTATTGTGAGCTTGGAATACAAACAATTCCCATATTGTAATATCTTTTTCCCCTCTAAAAACAGTAGAAAAGGGTGTATCTACTTGTAGCACAACAGTATGAACGTGTTTAATGCCACCAAATTGTACACTTAAAATATTCCTAAAATGGTTAATTTTGTGTATACTTGTCATAATTTAAAAAAAAAGTTTCCTGGTTATTCTATCCACTTGACTGGGTAGTCTTTTGCTAATCCACTTTGGGAAGGAGGCATTCTATACAAAGCACATACCTGCTGACAAAGCTCCCTAGTAGGACACACAATCACTGCAATTGGTCCATCACCTGGTTCCAATTCCTTCTGGTCCATTATATGAATCAACATGGGCCAGATAAAGGCTGCAGTTTTTCCACTGCCTGTTTTGGCAATACCAATCATGTCTCTACCACTTAATGCAACAGGCACACCCTGGAGAAAAAGTAAAGTATGTCCACTCTAAAATTTCTATTTTAAAGATGAACTGAAGGAAATCCTTAAAAAGGACAAATGATCATTAATGACATTTATTTCCAAAGAAACAAAAATATCCTGGGCTATGCATACTGACTGCAAACAGTGAAAAAAGTCTGATATTCCCACAAGCTTCTTGATTTATTGGAAAAAATCATCATTTTCTTCATGTGGCTCAGTTACCATTTATGGAATATAACGGACTCCATTTTGTTTGACATGCAGAAATACAAAATTGCAATTCATAATGGAAGTAGCTGCTCAAATTTTAAAAAATGTTCTCCCCTTTAGAAGGTACAGACAGTTGTTTAGGAATAAGTAAATCACATATATGAATGGGAAACAGAAGCTATTATCTTTCAGTAATAAATGAGAATTTTCAACTAATGGACAAAGCAATTCTAATCATTGTTAGTACTCAAGTTGTCCATGCACAAATCTTTTTTTTTTTTTTTTAGTTGTTGATTGACCTTTATTTATTTACTTATATGTGGTGCTGAGAATCGAACCTAGTGCCTCCCACATGCTAGGCAAGTGCTCTACCAACTGAGCCACGACTCCAGTCCACCCACAAATCTTTTTTTGTTAAGGTAGAACTGATTATTTTCTTCATATCATGTTTTCAAGGTATTTATCAGATATAAAAGAACATTTCTTAGCCACTTAAAATTTCCTAGAGGGGTGAATAATTCACACTTGTTCTTTAATTTTTAAAAGTTTTAAAAATCCTCTTGGATTTTATTTATGTCCCACAACCCCTTTTAATTAGAGGAAAAATTAAAGACAAAGTCAGAAAAAGTATTTGTACCATCTACTCATGTCAATAAACATTCTTTTACTGTTTTGACTTTGTTGTCAACTAAATATAGTTACTAAATATCATTCTTCTTCATTTTTCTTTCATTATGTTTACTTACCTGACATTGTATTGGAGTGGGCTGTGTGTACTCAGATTTTCGAATCTGATGCATAAGTTGTTCATCAAATCCAAAATGAGCAAAACTACTTCCTGGTCTAGGAGGTGCAGCACCAGAAACCTAGAGATAGAGACAACTTCCAGGAATGACTTGTACAACAATATAAATAGTATTTGAAGTTCAACAACACTTACCTGGATCTAACATTTAGCTCGAGTATGAAAAAGTGATAACATAAATCTGTAGCCAAAAGTATGCATTGAAAAGGCAAAACCTTAAATAATATGAGGATTTCATATCAACAACTCCCGAGATAACTGTCACTTGGTTTTAAATGACTAAGTACCTAAAAATCTTTTAAATAAAAATTATCTCAAACAAAATAAAACAAAAACCCATTCAATGAATTGTAAAAAAAAAAAAAAAATTTCTAGTTTTGCATAAATATTAATCAGGTAGGAGGAAAAAAACAATAAAATTTACTCAAAACAAAAATTGCATATAAACTCAGATTAAGGCAAGTCAATACCCACTGGTTACAAAAAATATTGCCAGAAGAGTTACTGTATCCCCTAGTGATGTTTTGGCCACTATCAAGCTCTGTTACAACTATGCCCAGGTCAAGAACAGGGTTTATTATCTCTATTTTGTCTCCAAAAGTGGTAACCTTTCAATGCTTCCCCAGTGATGCTGACATTTTCAAAAAGGATTTCATTAAAAATTTTATGGAGGGCTGGGGTTGTGGCTCAGTGGTAGAGCACTTGCCTAGCACGTGTGAGAGGCCCTGGGTTCGATCCTCAGCACCACGTGAAAATAAATAAAGGTATTATGTCCAACTACAACTGAAAAATAAGTATTCAAAAAAAAAAAGATTTTATGGAGGATTGTTAATCTCTGGGAAAATAAGCACAAAAAAATGTGCATACGCACACATGTGCATGCACGCAAGCACATACATACACCTCTTGAAAAGCAGGAGTTTTCATGTAGCAACCAATAAGGCAGAGGAACTGGAAAGTTATTCACATCAAAGTAGATGAGTGTATTAAGTTTCATTAACTAACATGAGAAGGACTCTAAACAATATAGCCAATGAGCAACCCAAAACATTTTGGTAAGCAATTAAAACCATCTCATTCTGAAAGTAGTGCATATGTATTTTTACAAGGTCTTCATTTTTTCTTCTTTTTTTTTTAAAAATATTTATTTTTTAGGTGTAGATGGACACAACACAAGTACCTTTATTTTTATGTGGTGCTGAGGATCGAACCCATGCCCCGCCGTGCTAGGTGAGTGCTCTACCGTTGAGCCACAATCCCAGCCCCTTCATTTCTTCTTTTTAAAAAAGGTACACAATGTGACTTAAAAAGTGTATCATAATTTCAAAATATTCTAAGACTTCATGTTATTCACATCTAGCAATCCTGTTTCCTCTTCCTAAAGAGGAGGCTTTCTAATCATTCTTTGATATACCACACAGGACAGTACATATAAAGTTGACTGAATACATGAAAGAAAAAAATGTCCTATCCTAAAAGGTCATCTGGAGGACTAAAACAATCAAATCAAGTAAGCCCAATGGATATAATTATTATTCTAGCAAAGGCAGTTCAGAGACCATTAGAAAAAAAATTCCAAGGTTATTAGTTTGAAAAAGCAAGAATACAAACCTAGACTAACTATCATTAACATAAAAATACTTGATAAATGAGTGTCTTACCCGAAGATTGAGCTTATGCCGGAGATCTATTAACTGTTGTGGAGTGAGGTTGGTTATCTCCTCATGCTCATTGTAAAAATTTTTTTCAAATGGTGGGTAGTCAATCTGCAGGTCCAATTATTCAAAGTTAGTCTAGAATTCAAGAGTCAATCCTGTAAGTTTGATTTTAATGCAAAATAATCTTTTACAAATATTACACAAATAATCCCCTTCTTGCTAGAAAGAACAAAGGAATTCATTTATTCTTGACACACATTCCAGAAAGTACAGCCTCTGTCTTTTCTTATAAATATCAATCTCCTTCCCAAAGAGACCATCATTTAACACCACCTCAGATTTTTTTTTTTTTTTTTTTGGGTACTGGGGATTGAACCCAAGGGAGCTTTACCCCAGTCCTTTTTATTTTGAGACAGGGTCTAAGTTGCAGAGGCTGGCCTTGATCTGGTGAACCTCCTGCCTCAGCACCCCCCACACCCAACACAAAGATACAAGATTACAGGTATAAACTAATATTCCTAGTGACAACTCAGATTTGAACAACCTAGAAGCAGAACACAGAATTTCTACAATGCCAAAGTCCTGAGAAAACAAGTATTTTAAGGATGATAGTTCACTCTAACATTTAAATATGTTTTGGATTAAGTTGTTCACCTAGTTCTAGGCATTTAGAAACACTGCTAATAATTAAGAGAAAAGCTTTAGCCATTAGAGGGCACTCTACTCTGTTTAAAAACAAGGAATTGCTTGAATTGCCTGTAATGCCAGCTACAGTGGAGCAAACCTGTAATCCCACCAACTTGGAAGGTGGAGGCAAGATGATCATAAATTCAAAGTCAGCCTCAGCAACTTAGTGAGATCTTATCTCAAAATTAAGAATAAAAAGGGGTGGGGATGTGGCTCAGTGGTTAAGTACTCTTGGGTTAAATCCCTAGCAAGATTAAACAAACAAACAAAAATCAGTTAAACATTTTTAATTCCAAAGAGAGCAGCAGTCATTTCTGCTGCTCATTTCATAGATTACTTTAGGATACAAAACATAAGCATACCAACCACATGAAAATTTGGCTAACTGGGCATGGTGGCACAAACCTGTAATCACAGACTTGCAAATCAGCCTGGACAATTTAGTGAGAATCTGTCTCATAATTTTAAAGGGGCTGGAGATGTAGCTCAGTAATAAAGCATCCCTTTGTTCAACAGAATTTGCCTAAATGATTCTCTACCAAATTATTTATAATATATTTTTTAAGCAAAAAATATATATTTTTTTGGTATCAGGGATGGAACCCAGGGATGCTTAATCACTGAGCTACAACCCCAGCCCTTTTTAATATTTTATTTATAGACGGGCTCTTGCCAAGTTGCTTAGGTCCTAGAAAAGTTGTGGAGACTGGCTTTAAACTCCTGATCCTGCCTCAGCTTCCACAACAGCTAGGATCATAGGTGTGTGCCAGCATGCCCAGCTTCTATTCTTTTTTGATACCACACTAAAACTTGACTAGTGGTCACTTTTTTTTTTTAATTTGTTGATGAACCTTTATTTTTTATTTATTTATATGTGGTGCTGAGAATTGAACCCAGTGCCTCACATTTGCTAAGCAAGCGCTCTGTCACTGAGCCACAACTCCAGCCCACTAGTGGTCACTTCTTAAAGGTTATTTTCATTGTGTAATCTGATACCAAATCACTGAACTTTTTATACTAATTACATTAAAAGTCATTGGTCTAGGCAGCATGTTGGTGTTCCCTGTAGCCCCAGCAATTCAGTGAGGCTGAGGCAGAAAGATCACAAGTTCAAGGCCAGCCTCAGCAACTCAGAGAGACCCTGTCTCAAAAACAAAACAAAACGCTATGGTGTAGCTTAAAGGTAAACCATTCCTAGGTGTGTAAAAAAAAAAAAAAAGACATTGCTCATGACAGTATTTTGATGGACTCTGATGATTTTATAATAGTGATCACATGGAAAATATTGGTTCATTAAGATAGTATGCAGATCATCTAAATGCTGACACAGCTCATTATGAATTTTAAAATTCATATTCATTAATGTCATCATCAATTTTATCACCACAGTCTTAAGAAACTGTTGAGCTCACTATGGTAAATGTAAGTTTCCAAATTCTAATTTTTGTTTGAAAGTTTTAATTTCTAGCACTGGTAATAAACATAATTATTTTCCTTGAGGTATCATTCATTTTCTCAGTTACAAATAATGTTCCACGGAAATAAAACAGCTAGTTCAGGCTACAATTCAAACATGTAAATGCTTTTCCTGGAGTCAACTATCATATTTTGGTATGCCAATAGAAATATTTTATGTGTTCTTCCCTTTTGGACACACAGAATAAAAAAAGACCTTTAACTCGTGGGTACGGTGGTGCATGCCTGTAATCCCATTGACCTGGGAGGCTCAGACAGGATTCTCAAGTTCAAAGCCAGCCCAGTAATTTAGTGAGGTTCTAAGCAACTTGGTGAAATCCTATCTCAAAATAAAAAATAAAAAGGCTGGAGATGTGGCTCAATGGTTATGTGCCCCTTGGTTCAATCCCTAATACCAAAAAATAAAAAGACATGTAATTCAAGGGTCAGATTTAATCTGTTCCATAAGGGTATTCTTAGATGAACTCCGCCCCCCTTTTAAAAAATATTTATTTTTTAGTTGTAGTTGGACACAATACTTTTATTTGATTGTATGTGGTGCTGAGGATCAAACCTAGGGCCCCGCGCTTACCAGGTGAGCGCGCTACCACTGAGCGCGCTACCACTGAGCGACCATACCAGGCACCTCCCCCACCCCGTTTTTAAATTGCAGTGGTCTTGGGGCTGGGGTTGTAGCTCAGCGGTAGAGTGCTCACCTAGCATGTGTGAGACCCTGGGTTCAATCCTCATCACCACATATAAATAAAGGTATTGTGTGCAACTACAACTAAAAAATAAATAAATATATAAATCGCAATGGTCTTGTAGGGAATAATATAATGACTACTGGAGCAGTTTGGTGCCATTATCTTAATCCATACTAAGGTGGCAATAGTTTTACCTATACTGCTTTTATACTATCAGTACAAATGCTGATACAAAGAAAAAGACAAATTCTTAGTATCAAAAAAATTTTTTTGACTTTTATAGACTCTGAAATGGCTCTTTCAGGGGTCCTAGGACCATATTCTGAGAACCATTGCTCTAGATCTAGTCACTAGGATATGCAAATTCTATCTGATATTTAACTTGGAAAAAGCACTGATATTTTTTCAAGTACAATGACAGTCTCTTTTCCTTTTTTTGACTTATGGAACTCATAATTCCTGGCTCTACTTTGAATAAATAGGCTCTGATCTGCCTATTAGGGAGCAATAATATTTATAGCAACTAAAAAAAAAAAAAATGAAGACCCAAGGCCCATTTGAAAGGAAGATAGTTAAGCACTGTTTCTGGAAAACAAATACAGTTGCTTGGAAAAAAAACTCTTAAAATTCTAAAATTAAACGAGAGCAAGTGATTCAGCTATACCTTTTGGTAACACCACAGACTGTGAAAGCCTCAACAGGGAGAAAAGATCCCCAAGTACAAAAATTTTCAAGGCATTAGAGTATTCAGATATTGGGAAAACCTAAATATTAAAATTAAAGAAAACTGTATCCTTTTGAAATAATAATAAATTCAGCAAGAAACACCATACCTCTGAATGATCAATGGGTGGAAGAGGATCGATTATTTTTTTGGAAGGTGCGATTGGATTCCCATCACTATCATATTCCAGATTGTCTTCTTCTTCCTCCTGAACCACACCGGCAGTTGGGTTTTCTGCCATGTATCGAAAATAAGCTTCCTGCAGGAAAGCACAAGGACATAATCACACCCAAGTACAATTGAAAAATGTTTCTTTTCCAATAATGAGTGCACACTGTACCAGAAGACTGCACAGTTTAAATACCTACCAAATAAGACAAGACTTTTACTGGTAATAATCCTTTTATAATAGCAGTATTTAGGAGAAGAATCATAAGAAATGAACAAAGCAATTAGTACTACAAAATAATTTGTCTAGCAGAATATTTACAAATCTGTCTATTCTATAGTCTTCCTGGGGTGGGGTGTCTATCTAACTGTCCAGAGTTATAGAACACATGTTGGAGCTTTACCAATCCAAGTTTGGAAGTAAACACTGATCAGAAAGGTCACAAACCTGGAAAGGGCTACTGCTTACCCTGGTTCTCACCACCCTAAAACTCAACAATGGAAAAAAGAAATACTAATGGACAGTCATTAATGTTCCATTTTCAAATATAAGAATCAAACAGAACCCTTAGAGGTTAGATATTCTAAAGGCCATCAATAGTTCCTATACTATTATTGATTTATCAAAATAAACTTTAATTTTAGATTTAAAGAAAGAAAGCTGAATGAAGCTCATGTTTGTTTTTGATGTCAGCTGATCAAAAGTTCCATCTTCAAAATTGGGAACAGTCATGTGAATCTTTATGGTATATTACCAATTGATCACAGAGGTAGAAAAGAAGCAAGTCAAATGACATTCCCTGCTCAATGTAAGGAATGGCCATTTCAGTAAAGGCAAATTCTAGCTTGTTCCCAGTACAGACTTTGTGGGGTAAAAATAAAAGATAGAAATACTGCATAGGAACTCACTTGGTCATCTTCCTCTTCAATGTCATCTCGAATACCCCTGGAAAAACAAGCGGAGAAACAAACTTCCCTGCAAATGTTCCACATACCCAGCTCCATACTTACAGTAAATTAGTGTTGGATTCCATGCAGAACAGGAACTCTCAACACTAACAATAACAAAGCAGCAATGAGCACACTGTAAACTATCCACCCATCAAATATGTGTGGTTTGCTACACTTGGCATTTCTTTTGAATGGGATGACATGGTATCCCTAGAAATATCAATTACTAATATGAGTGTAAGAAGTAAAAACTTTCTGTAGACACCAAAGGATCCTAACTTTGGCAACCCATAAAACAAACACAACGCAGCTGTGAAAAATATTTCATACTATATAAAAAGCCTGCATTTAGTAAATAGTAGGAAGAATGTCACAAATTTCTTACTGTCTCTCAGTGTTTCTAGCTCTAGAATAAACTTTTGAGCCCAAATCATTTACCTTGTGGATGGGGGAGAGGAACTAAATCTCCTAAGCAGTTCATATAGAGAAGGGAACTACTGCCAGTTGCTGCATTTCTTGCAGTTACACAAAATATGGTTGTTTAGTTCCCATATCCAACTATTTCCTCAAAGAATTGTGTGTGTGTGTGGGGGGGAGGCGGGGTAACTGAGCATCAAACTGGGGGCCCTGTGCATGCTAGGCAAAAGCTCTGCTACAGAGTTATACTCCCAGCCCATCCACAACCATATATATATGTTGATGGACCTTTATTTTATTCATTTACTTATAAGCAGTACTGAGAATCGAACCCAGTGTCCCACACATGCTAGGCAATCACTCTACCACTGAGCCACAACCCCAGCCCCTACCACCATCTCGTTCTAATCAGACTTTCTGCCTATCTATAACACTTTGTATTCCTAAGGCAACTAGCAAAGCAACATCACCAGGCTAGGGCAGCTGGAAGAGAATGCAATACATCATGAACACCCAAAGAGGGCTGAACCTCCACATGGCACAGGAGCTCTGGGAAGAGGTTGAACCACTGACTGGCAAAGCAAATAGAGAGAAAAATCCAACCATGTCTGACAGAAAAAGCCTTAGGAATATATTATAGCAAGGGAAAGAGAAGTTTCTTCTTTCCCAGGAAATAAAGTATTCAAGTTCTGACTATGGTTACTAAAGCATGATGTCACTTCAGTTGTAAATGGACCCAATGCCTTTATTTTATTTATTTATTTTTTAATGTTGTGCTGAGGATCGAACCCAGTGCCTCACACATGCTAGGTAAGCACTCTACCACTGAGCTACAACTACAGCCCTCATGATTATTTTATACTAATTATGGGACAAAACTCAAAAGAATGAACCAAAACTTCAGTAATTATGTTCTCCTAAACCCCACTGTAATTTATTTCTTATGTTTACCACAATTATTTATAAGTTGAAGACCAAATGCTATTCTTTCAAACAGAATACCTCTTAATTATTGGAAACGCAAAGATTTTTTGCCATCTCTATACCTATAAAAATACTCAAAATATAGGAATATGTTCAAGTAAAGATATTTATTTTTAAAAAATTTTTTTATTTGTTGATGGACCTTTATTTTATTTATTTATTTTTATCTGGTGCTGAGGATCGAACCCAGTGCCTCACACATGCTAGGCAAGTGCGTAGTCTACCACTGAGCTACAACCCAAGACTAAGTAAAGATATTTATATACTTTTTTTTTTCCCTCTATAAACTTTGGGAAGGTAGACCTAGCAGTACTTTAGTAATTTTCAAGTAACCATGGTAAGGGAGAAGAAAACAACTTACTTTACGTTTTTTCTTTCCTTGTCCTTTTCTTCAAGCCTCTTCATGTCTCTAGCTGCCTGATCCTAATGAAACAAAAGATCATAGGTAATCACAATAACTAAAAACACTGAAAGGGAAATTTTAAAAATATATATATATTTTTAGTTGTAGTTGGGCACAATACCTTTATTTTACTTATTTACTTTTATGTGGTGCTGAGGATCGAATCCAGGGTGCGAGGCGAGCGCCCTACCGCTGAGTCACAACCCTAGCCTGGGAAATATTTTTTTTATAAAGAATTCAGATTGGGGGACTGGGGTTGTGGCTCAGTGATAGAGCGCTCGCCTAGCATGTGTGAGGCACTGGGTTCGATCCTCAGCACCATATAAAAATAAAAAAACAAACAAAAGAATTCAGATTGGAACAACTATTGTCATAGCTTTAGTTATTTTTTTAAAAAATTCAGTTGTAGATGGACACAATACCTTTATTTTGTTTTATTTATTTATTTTTTAAGTTGTGCTTAAAACCCAGTGCCCAGTGCCTCACACATGCTAGGCAAGTGCTCTACTGCTGAACAACAACCCCATCCCTAGTTATTTTCTGACAACTGCATTTTGGTATAATCAAAGTCCACTTTTGATAATTATTTTTGAAAGAAAAATCCAAATATTCTAAAATCTTGGCTCTACATGGACTGTGTGATTTTTGTTTCAATATTATATTATTATTTTGGGAGTACTGGGGATTAAACAAAGGGTCTCACACATGCTGGGCAAGTACTATCATCAAGCTGGGTATCTAGCCCTTTTCATTTTTTTTTTTTTTTTGAGACAGGGTCTTGTTAAGTTCTGCAGGCTGGCCTCAAACTTGTGATCTTCCTGACTCAGCCTTCCAAGTAGCCACCACACCCAGCTAGACTGAAAATTTTTTAATCTGTAATATATATATATACTTCTACCTTGAACAGAAAAATTAACAAAAACACTTGACTCACAAACATATAACAATGGGTCACTTTTTTTTAAGTTAATGATTTAACTACGGCTTTAAAGGAGCTAAAATTCAGGCAAATCAGGATTTCTCCAAGTGTAAATTGAGACCACTTATGTTAGTTACCAGTAGGCCTGGTAAAAAAATACAATTTTCTGGATCTGAGAACCATTTGGAAAGGGGTACTAAACCTGGGTTTGACATTTGGTAGGGTCTGGTGATACTTCTGGTTATCAAAACTTGGGGAGCGAGGGAGGTGGTGTTACAGGTTGGCAAAGTCCAGAGATGCAGTTAAACATTCTCCAATATACAGAATAACAGTCATAAGAAAAATATTCAACCCCAAACACTAATAATTCTGTAGTTGAAAACTCTGTTCTAGACCTACAACATCAGAATTCCTGGGGATGGAGTTAAATGTGTAGTTTTTTTTCATTTTCCTTAGCCAATTCTTATGCACAGTAAACTGACATGCACTACTACATAGTTCCTTTGTTTTATACATTTGAAATCAATATCAAAAGATTTACATGATTTCCTAAGGTTATACATATTCTGCACAACTGTTTGTCATAAAGCAATGTAAATTTTTCTATCTTTGATTTTTAAAAATGTCACTATGTACATAATGGCATGGTTAGATGTTCTGCTAAGTCAAATGTTCCCAATAGAGAGTAATTATTTTTTAAAAAAGTATTAAACACAATCTACTTTTCAAGGAATTGAAAGTTGTCAGATACAAGATATACATATTATTATAAATTAAACAGGATACAATGTAACACATTAAATAGATCAGATCACAACACTTGAAGGACTGTTTTTTTTAGACTAAATCTTTCTTTAGAACACTACCTAAGAATAAATCATCTAGTTTAAGTACTAGAAAAGTTTAGACTTTTTAGAAAAACCGACATGTGAAATAAACAACACAATCAGGGCTGGGGCTGTTGCTCAGTGACAAGAGTGCTTGCCTAGCACATGAGGCACTAGGTTTAATCCTTAGCACCACATAAAAATAAACAAATAAAATAAAAATATTTGGTCTGTCACAACTAAAAAAAAAGAATTAATGCAAACAGCCAGGTGTAATCCCAGCAACTCAGGAGGCTGAGGCAGGACAACAGTAAGTCAGACCAGCCTGGGCAACTCAGTGAGACTATGTTCTTAAAATAAAAAATAAGACTAGATATATAGCTCAGTGGTAAAGCATTCCTGGGCTCAATTTCCAGTATCAAAAAACAAAACAAAAAAAAACAACCACTTAGGCATCAACATGTTCTTCTAGATCAGATAACATTCAATCTCTAAAACAAGCAAAACTCCTTGATACCACACACCAAAAAGATACCCAGGAGAAATGATAACTGTACCAAAAAAGATTTAACCTCCAAACAACTTCAACTATTTAAATGCCAAGCAGGAGAATTTGGGATGTTCTTGTTTACTTTCATTCAAAAGGGGCTATGTCAGCTGCCACTACTATAATTTAAATCTAAATTTAAACCTAGAAAATCAGGAACTGATGTTTCTTTTAATCCATCAACTAGGGATTTCAAGAAACAATGACAAGGTTCTCTTGAAAACACAGCTCTTAGGAAACATACACATCTCAAGAAGAGGAAGAAAACACAATAGGTTCAAGACATCTCAAACACTGCAAATCATTTTTGGTCTTTACTTTCAGAATGAATCATTTAACATATTTACTTAAATACCTATTACATTGTAAGGTACATGTATGTCCTGAATAATTTTGGGAAGCATATGAGAATGTCCTGAATAGTTCATGTGGCAGAAATACACAGTGCTAGAACTCAGATAAAGAATAAAACAACATGAAGAATTTGAGAGCTAGAGGTGAATTCTGGCCCTGTCTCCTTTTAGGTACATACTTTCAACAAGTACTTGAACTGGACTAAATCAAAGGTGAGAAACTCAAATATCTAATGGGTGCCAAGCTGGTAATAAATGAATAAAGCGACGATAAGAAAAGCTGTATATTGGGCTGGGGATGTGGCTCAAGCGGTAGCGCGCTCGCCTGGCATGCGTGTGGCCCGGGTTCGATCCTCAGCACCACATACCAACAAAGATGTTGTGTCCGCCGAGAACTAAAAAAATAAATATTAAAAATTCTCTCTCTCTCTCCTCTCTCACTCTCTCTTTAAAAAAAAAAAAAGAAAAGAAAAGCTGTATTCTGGGGCCAGGGTTGTGGCTCAGAGGTAGAGCTCTTGTTTAGCATGCATGAGTCACTGGGTTCGATCCTCAGCACCACATAAAAATAAAAGAAAGGTATTGTGTCCACCTACAACTAAAAAATAAATGTTAAAAAATAAAAAGTTGTATTCTTTTGCCACATAAACATACTTTTCTTGCATTCCAGTAAACAGGAATAATCTTCTCAAGAAGCATGCTAATTTTTCTTGAATCGCCCTCAGTCTTTTTATTTCTGATTATGTAACTGAACTGAATTTGGAAAAATATTCCTCTACCAAAAGAAAAATTATAAAGCAAGTGTTTTGATAAACATCAAGAAAACAGGGATTGATGTGAACAAGGAAAATGCATGCCTTGTCTATAAAGTAGAGAGCCACTTACTCAGCAATAGCTTATTTTTGCCACACAAGAAAGCAGGCTTAGTATTGCTAGCTATTCCACTTCATGGAGCCTGAAAATTAAGACAAAATTCCCTGACTTTAAAAATGGTGGCTCTTATTTTTACAAACAACATCTAGATCAAATTAAAACACGTCCATATTGTATCCGTTCCCTCTTTTCTTAGAGAAGAGATGAATTCTGACTGGAGACAAATTAGGAATCTGGGAGAATGTTATTTCATAAGCAACGAAGGAGAGATTTTAAATAAAAGGAATTAATAAGAAATGTGATTTGGTCTCATCAACTTGTAGCTATAGACCACATAAACAGGAGAGGGGACAGTCTGAAGGAGAGAAAATATTTAAATCAGACAACAGTTAAATAGAGTATAGAGTAGAATAAATAATGGTGAAAACAGAAAGGAATGAAAAGATGCAAGGGACACTGTGAAGATCAACCCACTTAGTAAATGAAGAAGGGCAGTGTTACATACTGGAAAAAGTTATGCTCTTGGACTACTAATGCAAGAAAAATTAGATTTGAGTTCCTGCTATCCAAATATTGTCAGTATGATGCAAGGCAGGCTATATAAATTATATTAGGGCTTGGCCTAGCATGCATGAGGTGCTGGACTCAATCCCTAGCATCATACACATACACAAATGAGTAAATACTATCATAGGGCTCAGTTGTCTGATGTTAAAAATTATATATACATTTTTTTCTATGTCCTATAGTTTATAGTAAGAATATGTTTGAAGCTGAGCTCAGTGGCGCACACCTATAATCCCAGCAACCTGGAAGGTTGAGGCAGGAGGATATCAAGTGTGAGGTCAACCTTAGCAATTTAGCAAGGCCCTAGCAACTCAAAATAAAAAATAAAAGATCAGGAGATGGGGTTGTAGCTCAGTTAAGTGCCCCTGGGTACCAATACCCCCCCAAACAAGAAATATATATGCTTGAAAATCTGCTTTTAAAAAAAAGTGGGTGGGGACAAGTGAAAGAAAGATGCTAAAACAAGGTTTTATATTGTATGAGTACTGGTGCTAGTAATAGGAATAAGACAAGACAGTGAACTAGTTAAAGAGGAAAAGATAATGAACTGGGTTTAAGGTGGCACTGGGACATGCCCAGGTAAAAATGGTCAATATGCTTCCAGAAAAGTAGGGTTAAAACTGAAAAAAAAAACAAAACAAAACAAAACAAAGCATGGGATTAAAGACGTGAATTATGCACACAGAAGTTAAGTTTTATAAGTGGATAAGGTAACTAACAAATGTATAAAGAGTAAGGTAGTGTGTAGAGTGCTTGGCTAGAATGCATGAGGCCAAGAGTTGAATCCCCAGTAATGAAAGCAAAAAAAAAAAAAAAAGAGACAGACAGTAAATTAATGTAGAGAACACTAAAGGGCCTCTATATTTGAGGAACTGAGAGAGGATCATAAGAAGAAAGATCATAAATATATATTTAAGGATTTTGTCATCTTATACATACAGAAATACTGACAGATGAAATTATGTGTCTTGAATTTACTTTAAAACTACCCAAAACAGGTTTTGAGGAGGGAGGGTTTTTGTATTTGTTTTGTGTACTGGAGATTGAACCCATGGGCACATAATCACTGAGCCACATCCCTAATCCTTTATTTTCAGATAGGTTCTTATTAAATTGCTTAGGTCCTTGCTAAGTTGCTGAGGCTGACCTCAAACTTGCAATCCTCCTGAGTTACTAGAACTATAGATGTGCACCACCATGACATGAGGAGGGAGGGGTTTGATCACAGAAGACTGGTTAAAAGTTAATTGACAAATTTGAAAAGTTCATTTTATTATTCTAATGTTATATGTCTGAAATTTTCCATAATAAAAAAATAAATAAGCAACTAAATAGAAAGAAAGCAAGCAAGCCACAGAGATGAGGAAAAAATGCAAAAATCATAAAAATCTAGTGAGAAGAATTTCCAGATGGGAGTGGTCATAAGTTTTAATTCCTATGGGAAGGTTATAAATACTAATACTAATGTTAATAAGAAGTAACATTTAAAACTACAAAATTTGTAATTTAAGCTGGAAGTTTAATTATCTTACATAAATATGTACTTCATAAGTGCTAGATTGAATAACACTATGATTACACAGGGCTGGGGTTGTGGCTCAGTATTGGAGCACTAGGTTCAATCCTCAGCACTACATAAAAATAAATAAATAAATAAATAGGGCTGGGGATGTGGCTCAAGAGGTAGCACGCTCGCCTGGCATGCGTGCAGCCCGGGTTTGATCCTCAGCACCACATACAAAGATGTTGTGTCTGCTGAAAACTAAAAAATAAATATTAAAAAATTCTCTAAATAAATAAATAAGTGATAGCTGGGGTTGTGGCTCACTGGTAGAGCGTTTGCCCCTCACATGTGAAGCACTGGGTTCAATCCTCAGACCACATTAAAAAAAAAAAAAATGAAATAAAGATATTATGTTCACATATAACTAAAAAAATATATTTTAAAAAATGACTGACTCATAATGGTGATGGGCAGGGGGCATGGGAGAAATGGAGGAACTTTAGATAGGACAAAGGGGAGGGAGGGGGATAGGAGGGGGCAAAGGGGTAGGAATGATGGTGGAATGACTTAAACATCATTACCCTAAGTACATGAATGAGTACACGAATGCTGTGAAAATACTTTGTGTACAATCAGTGACTTGAAAAATTATGTTCTATGTGTAATATGAAATGAACTTCATTCTGCTGTCATAACAGAAAAATAATTTAATTAAAAAAAGAAGAAGATTGGAAGAATAGAAAGATGAGTTAAGATTCTTAAACAAACACCTAAAATAGTCAAACTTAAAAATTTAATAAATAAATGAATAAAATGAGGTATTGTGTCCATCTACAACTAAAAAATATTATGGGGCAAGGGAAGTTGAGAGTAAAATTAAACAAATAAAACAAGCAGAATCCAAAATATGAACAGGGTTTGTTAACTATTTCTTTTCTTTTTAAAAAATATTTTTTAGTTGTCGATGGACCTTTATTCTTTTCATATATTTATGCAGTGCTGAGAATCAAACCCAGTGCTTCATACATGCAAGGCAAGCGCTCCACCACTGAGCAAGCGCTCAACCCCAGCCCTTGTTAACTAGTTTTTAATTACTGTTAATAACTAAAATTATTAATAATTGTCAACTAATTCTGATTAATTTTTAATTCGTTTTTGTTTTTTAGTGGTACAGGGTTGCTCTAGCACTCAGCTATACACCAAATCTTTGAGACCAGGTCTCACTAAAGTTGCCCGGGCAAGGCTTGAACTTATAATCTTCCTGCTTTGCCTTCCTGAATTGCTGGGATTGCAAACACTGGCCACTGTGCCTGGCTCCCAATTTTTATTACTTTTTGAGACATAGTCTTGTTAAGCTGCCCAGGCTAGCCTCAAACTTGTATCTTCCTGCCTCAGCCTCCTGAAGAGCTGGGATTACAGGTAAGTTTCACAATGCCTAGCTAACTGTTACATATTTTAATGAAGAAATAAACTGATACTTGCCTCCACTTCAGCCATAAATGCTTCCAAGGGATCATCATCACTGTCAGAATCTGCTGGCTTGGAATGAAACTGCTGGCGGGTAGGTGAGTTTTCAGCAGGAATGTAAGGTAAGTCAACATTGCTAGAGTCCTCTTCCTCATCTTCAAAATAGCTGAAAATTAAAATGTAGAGTGGTAAAGTGACTATTTAGTCTGGGTTCAGTGAATCTGACATTTAATGGAAATTTTTATTATGGCACATCTTTTTATACAACCTTTGTGTGTGTGTGTTGGAGTACTATGGTCTATCTTACTATTAAAAATTTTTTTTCTAGCTAGGTGTGGTGTTGCAAGTCTGTAATTCTGGCAGCTTAGGAGGCTAAGATAGGAGGATTTTAAGTTTGAAGCCAACCTCAACAGCTCAGCAAGACCAACAACTTATCAAAACCCTGTCTGAAAACAACAACAAAAAACTCTATTCAGGTCAAATTAAGCGACTCTTCATGGCTTTAAGACTTAAAAACTTAATTAAGTATTACTAAGTACGTGCAAAAATTCTAATAATATTACAAGAAAACAGTCATGGCAGATACTCCATTTCAAGAGTGTCTGTTCAAATCACATCCCCAGTTCTGTTAAAAGAAATGAATTTCCAATATAAATTAAATATTTTACATTGGAATAAGATTGGTTAAATATTAAAGAGTATGTGATAAAAAGGAAAAAATAAACCTTTTGATTGAAATATTAAAAACAACATATTCTTTATAATCCTTAAAAACTTAAAAATATTTTCAAAAGTCTAAGGATTTTCTTTAGAAGTTCTGGACTATTTTTCGAGAACCAACAGAAGTGGCTCAGAAGGCTGAGGCAGGAGGATTGTGAGTTGAAAGCCAGCCTCAGAAAAAGCAAGGCACTAAGCAACTCAGTGAGACCCTGTCTCTAAATAAAATACAAAATAGAGCTGGGGATGTGGCTCAGCTGTTAAGTGGCCCTGAGTTCAATCCCCAGTAACAAAAAATTGCTCAGTCCACAATCATTCACCACACTACTTGAAAGTGTTGAGAGAGGACATCTTCAAAGCCTGGAGAAACCATCACTCTTTCTACAACAAACATTCCAGAAAAGGATGTCAGTATAGATCTTGATAAATTAAAATAAAACATCGTTTAGACATTACCTCAAAATTAAAAAAAAATATATTAACAAATATTAGTTCAAACATCTGCAACTTAAAAATTTAAAGCATTTCAAGTTTTCATAGAAATTATTTTAAAAAGCTCCAACAACTTATGCTATACATACATATATACACATATATGTACACTAATGTAGTAATTATGTACATACTAATTAATAGTCATACATTTCACAATAACATTTAGGTCAGCAACAGATCACATATATATAGTGGTAGTCCCATAAAATTATAAAAGAATTGAAAATTTCCTAATGCCTACAGATACTGTAACACAAAACATCACTCACATGTCTGTGGTGATGTGCTAATGCTGGTATAAACAAACCTACTGTGCTACCAGTAACACAAGAGTATGGCACATGCACTTATGTATAGCAAGTAAAACTTAATAATGATAAAATGTTACTGGTTCATGCATTCAACATACTATTTATCGTTATTTTAGAGTATAATCCTAACTATTAAAAAAAAAAACAACAACTTATGGCTGGGAACAGTGAGGTATGCCAGTAATCCCAGCACTACATGGGAGGCTGAGGCAGGTGGATCTCAAGTATAAGGCCAGCATGGGAAACTTAGAGACCCAATCTCAAAATAAACAAAAATGGCTGAAGAGGTAGCTCAGCTGAAAAACATTTTGCCTAGCATGTGCAAGGCCCTGGGTTTAATTCCCAGTACATCAAAACAAAACAAACTCAAGCAGCATCAGAACCAGGATGGAAATAATAGTAATAAGAAATTTCTTTTCATTTTACTCTACACCTGTCATCAATGCATAAGAAATTTCTTTTCATTTTACTCTACACCTGTCATCAATGCATCAATGATTAATAAACATTTTCAAATGTAAAAAAATAAAACAAAATTTCTTCAAATTCAGGAAAAATTATCCTTAGGAATTAGAGCTCAAACACTTAAATTCCAGCTTTTTACAACATTTTATTAGACAAGCAAGGTAAAAATTATAATTGATAAATATGTTTCCTAAGAACTGTGGGGAGCCAGACACGATGAGCTTGGGAGGCTGAGGTAGGAGGATCATGAGTTCAAAGCCAGCCTCAGCAACAGCAAGGCACTGAGCAACTCAGTGAGACCCTGTCTCTAAAATACAAAGGGGATGTGATTCAGTGGTCCAGTGCCCCTGAGTTCAATCCCCGGTACCCCAAAACAAAAAAACTGTAGGGAAAATCTGAGTAGATTTTTTCTATCACTGTAAGATGATACAATATAATGATTTTGAGGACTTAGATATTAAGATAACGTTTCTACCAGATCTGACAATCGTGTTTTCACAGAACGATTTATATGGTATTAATAAAAGGGTGCAGTAAAGACCACCAAAACTCAAATTATATAAAACTCTTCAATCATACTTAAGCTTCAATGGTCTCCCACCCTGAAACCATGCATTTATTGTGTAACTGCCCACTAGAATGCTAGCCAGGGAGAAATCATTATTCATGAAACAAAGGTATAAACATTATATTCCTTACAAATAAGTAGATTTAACAATTTATATACTAGGAACAATACAATTCAGTGAGATAACCGATTTAGGAAGTCATTATTACTTGGGAAACAAAGTTTCTTTGCCTTAATTTCTGCTAATGGAATAGAAACTTAAAGCCCAAACTTTGCTAAAACACCAAGAATTACCACTTACGCATTTTCTTCATCAAAGTTGGCTCGCTTAGATCCAATTTTGTAGAAGGAAGGAAGCTGTGGTGGAGCTGACTTCCCAAATCCAGAAGATGAGCTAGTTGCCCCAAAGGCACTATGGGACTGTTGTGGGAGTTTAGGTTCCTCCTTCTTCCCAGCACTGATGGCAAAACCTCCGAAACCAAATCCCCGCTTAGTGCCCGGGCCACCTTTATTCCAGTTCATGGTGCTAATAATCTGTTAGGAATAAGATGCACAAATATAAAATTAACTTTATAAACAGCTATCCATAATTTTAAACTATGTTCCTCAAAACTATAACACTGCACTTCAGATAGATATAATAACCTCAACCAAATGATTATTTCCTAAAATATTGAGGAATTATTCATTTTATTGGGATTTCAAATAGGAATGCAGTACCTCCCTCTTCAAATGGATTTCGTTGCTAATAAACATTTAAGTTGCCAAAAATATTTATAAAATATTTTGGGGACTCTTAATATGGGCTGGGTATTAGATTAGTAATTAAAAATATCGAGATTAAAAAACATAATCTCTTAATCTTTATCCTCACAGAAGTTAGTCACCTGGAGAAAAAAACACTTTAAAAATCAAAAAAACACCCGCCCCGCCCCCACACATTATAATATAATGCTTACAATAACAAAGACTGAGACACTATCGGCAACACTGTCCCCAAACCAAAAATTATCCTCTGATAATGACATCTGGAAGAACCAAAGAATTGAAACTTAAAAGATAAGATCAGAGCCAGGAATGGAGATAGGCATTGACAGCCTCAGCTACTTAGGAGGCTAAGATAGGAGCTTCACTAGTGCTCAGATGTTGGAGATCAGCCTGGGCAACAGTAAGACTGTTTAAAAAAAAAAAAAAAAAAAAGACATAATCAAGTATTTATAGTTAATATTTACAAATGTATCTCTGAGGGGTACTTATTAACCATACATTTATTGGACAACTCCCTATTAGAAAGAACACTATCCAGGAAGAAACCATAATTCACTGACAAATTCCCTTAAGTATTCAGTTAGCATATGGTTAAGGATTACAAAGAAATTTCCTTAGTATTAAAATCATTTTATAATCTCAATCTTACTAGTCTTGGCTCCAAAAAGCCTTTCCCCGCTTAATCCAAAAAAAAAAAAATTTCAATGACATAATTTATTCAAATTTCATAGAAAAACAGAAAACTCAGAAAGTTGGAGCTCAGCACGGTGACACACACCTGACCCAGGTACCTAAGAGGCTGAGGCAGAAGGATCACAAGTTTAAGGATGGCCTGGGTACCTTAGTGAAACTGTTTCAGATTTAAAGAGTTGAGGTGTAATTCAATGATTGAATGCTTACCCAGTGCAGATTCATATTGGGGCGGGGGGGGGGGGGACTCAGAAAGCAAATAAATAAATAAAACTGCCTGAAATTCCCTCTCCTACATATGTAGTTTTTTAATATCTACATGTGTACATATACATACACAAAATTTAAAGACAAAACTGAATCTATATTGAGTATTTTATTAATTTCTTCATCTACTGATATACTGTAATACCCTGCAATGTCAATATTTCTTCACTACTATTTTGTTATAAAACATATTATAGCTCTATCTTTGTGTATACCCTTAATTATTTCCTTAATATCAAATTTTAAAATGTAATTGCTTAGTAAAGAGAAGTTCTAATTACTACTTATATTTATGGAAATGTCCGTTACACACTGAGTAAAACAAGGTGAGTGGTATGATTCAATTTATGTAAAAAGCACATTATAGGGGCTGGGGTTGTAGCTCAGTGGTAGAGCACTTGCTTAGCACATGTGAGGCACTGGGTTCAATACTCAGCACCACATAAAAATAAATAAATAAAGATATTGTGTCCATCTACAACAACAACAAAAAACACATTACAGATAGTTGGAAGTCTATATCAAAACGTTAATACCAGTTACTTGATTTTCACTTTTTTTTTGTTTTGATATTTACCATTAGTAAATATCAAAAAAAAGATTCAGGTGGATTTTTTTTTTAATTTTTTAAAATATTTTTTAGATGTTGACGGACCTTTATTTTGTTTCACTCACTTATATGTGGTGCTGAGAACCGAACCCAATGCCTCACACCGGCTAGACAAGTGCTCTACCACTGAGCCACAACCCCAGCTCCAGGTAGATTTTTTTAAAAAATATTTATTTTTTAGTTGTAGTCGGACACAATACCTTTATTTAATTTATTATTATTATTTTTTTTATGTGGTACTAAGGATGGAACCCAGGACCTCATACATGCTAGGCGAGTGCACTACTGCTGAGCCACAACCCCAGTCCTCAGGTGGATTTTAAGAATCACAAGACAGGATTTTAAAAATTACATGGCACATGCCTGTAATCCCAGTAGCTAGGAAGACTGAGGCTAGAGGATCAAAAGATCAAGGCCAGCTTCAGCAATTTATTGTCTCAATAAATAAAGTAAGTAAAAAATAAAAAATACTGTGAATATAACTCCGTGTTAAAGCATCCCTGGGTTCAATCCCTAGAACTTCCCGTGACTGTCCCCCCAACCCCCGCTGCCAAAATAAATAAATCACATAAAAGATCTCCTAGCAAGGAAAGTTTCAACAGTTTACTGCAAGTTTGGTAAGAAAACAAGTAGTTAGGCACTGGGCATTTGCATATTAAACATACATCTGGCTCTTCTCTAGGAGATGCCTCCGTAGTAGTTTTGGCCAGCCAAAAACCAACAGTTGCTCAGTGGTAGAGCATTTCCCTAGCAGACCCTGAGTCCAATCCCTAGCACCACTAAAGACAAAAAATGAAAACACCAAGAACATGATAGGCTTGGTACGCAGATCGGTGGTAGAGCATATGCTTAGCACTTGAAGCCTTGGGTTTGATTTCTGGCACCACCAAAACTACAACAAAAACCCCCATATATTAAAATATGATGCCTTCTAACAGATGTATTATACAAAGTTCACTCATTGGTGATCTAGGAAAGGGTTCTTTGAATTAGGATGAGGAAAACTGATGTCACATAAGTTTTCCTAGAGATGACATGATATTAAATTTTGAAGCTTAAAGAGGTATTAAAAGCAAAGAGGCAGCAGAGGAGGCATTTTAAATTGAAATTACTGCAAATAGTACCCAAAGTTCACTGAAGCTACAGGTTAGTAGGATATCTGGAAAAGTTGCAGGATACATGTTTGGAAAAACACACAGGGCAAGATGAACAGCTCAGTATGTATCTTAACAGCATACCATACAAAAATACATTGTAAACTATGAATAATCATTGATTTTAAGCAAAAAGGGCACATGTTTTAAAAGACTGAATGAGAGACAGTAGACAAAGATAACAAAGAAATTGCTGAGGTTCTTATAGAGCCAAGAGAGAGCCTAACCAAGCAGATGCTGCTGAAGGTGCCAGAAAGACCATGAGGTGCTGAGGGTTTAAAAAGCAAACTGATAGTGGGTTTCTAAGCGGAAAAGGCAGAGGATGAGGGCAGAACAGCTATGTTGATTATACATGGAAATACATTTCTATATTTACATGTTGGGATTTTTTTTGGGGGGTGGGTGTGGGGGCTATAGGGTGTTGAACCCAAGGGAACTTAACCACTGAGCCACATCCCCAGTCCTTTTTTGTAATTTTATTTAAAGAGAGGGTCTCACCAAGTTGCTTAGGGCCTCTCTAAATTGCTGAGGCTGGCTTTGAACTTCCCATCCTCCTGCCTCAGCCTCCTGAGCAGTTGGAATTACAGGGGTGTGCCACTGTGCCCAGCTCACCTGTTTTTGAAATGATTATGAGAAGTATGACTATTCTTAAGCTAACAGGTTAACAAATCAATTAGAACAAATAAATAAATAATTTAAAAAAGAAGAAGCTAACAGGCATGTGGACCAAAGTTAAAACTATTTTCTGTTGTACTCAACTTTTCTTTCGAAACAAACTGATACTCTCATCCCAGTTAACGCCAAAGGAGGATCTTTCTCATCAATGAAGAAAAGTTTGAGCAGTGTTTCTGGAATCAAATGGATTATCTTCTTATTATATAGTTGGGGTACAAATGTGTCTATTTTCACTGCAATAAGGGTTCTTGGGCACACTTTTCTCTTTCCCAGGTCATATCCTTCCTTAATTTTTTTTCCATATTATAAAATTAGAGGTAAATCATTAGAACACAGTTTATGTACTCTAATGCATGATATAAAATTGCATATTTAGGAAACAAAAGGCTGGGGAAAAGTGTACTGTTACCGTGCAGTTAAATTTTGGCTCTGGCTTTTAGTTTGAACAACATTCTAGTCTATCCCAATAATCACAGGTGCCATCTCTGCAACAGAAAGAGTGGTGGTAGCAAAACTTCCAGAATGTTAAAAAACAAACAAGGGGTGGGGTTGTAGCTCAGTGGTAGAGTGCTTGCCTAGCATGTGTGAGACACTGGGTTCAATCCTTAGCACCACAAAAAAAAAAATAAACAAATATATTGTGTTACCTACAACTAAAATTTTTACATATATATATATGTATAAAATAAATCACTTCTTTAAAACAAAACAAAAACCGTGTGTAGATGGACACAACACAATGCCTTCATTTTTATGTGGTGCTGAGGATCAAACCCGGGTCCCGCCTGTGCTAGGTGAATGTTCTACCGCTGAGCCACAATCCTAGCCCACCATGTGCCTTTTCTTTTTTCTTTCTTTTTTTTTTTTTTAAAGAGAAGAGTGAGAGAGGAGAGAGGAGAGAGGGGGGGGGAGGGAGGGAGGGAGGGAGAGAGAGAGAGAGAGAGAGAGAATTTTTAATATTTATTTTTTAGTTCTCGGCGGACACAACATCTTTGTTTGTATGTGGTGCTGAGGATCGAACCCGGGCCGCACACATGCCAGGCGAGCACACTACCGCTTGAGCCACATCCCCAGCCCCCACCATGTGCCTTTTCAAGACCAACTAAACTTTTCTATAAAGCATCACTAGGTCTTTCAAAGTTTGTGTTGTAAGAAGCAATGTAGACAATGCTACAGTACTTCTTATTTTTGTTTAAGATGACAACCACCAATTCTTTTTCATTTAAGTGAGGTTGATAAATTTAATGGTAGCTGAAGGGTCATTTTCAATTAGGAAAGTTTATTTTGATGAGAAGTTGCACTAGGATTATACCACAAGATGGAAAAAATGTATTTAAAATAAAGTACAAATCTGGGCACAGTGGTGCACACCTGTAATCCCAGTAACTCAGGAGGCAGACGACAGAGAAACATAAGTTTGAGGACAGCCTAACCAACTGAGTGAGGCCCTAAGCAACTCAGTGAGACTGTTTCAAAATAAAAAATAAAAGGGCTGGGATGCAGCTCAGTGGTAAAGTACTACTGGGTTCAAATCCCCAGTACTGCAAATAAATGAATAAATAAATGTTCATCCAAGCTCTCCAAAATTCATCCTAGAATTCGTGAAATCCAATGTCTTCTAAATCTTGTTATCTAGCTGTCCTTCCTGATTAAGCTAAACCAGAACATCCAACACATCATTTATTTCTTGCTCTCTTTAACAATTTTTTTCCCTACTATAAAGCCATGTATATAGCTACTGAACCCTGACAGAGACACAGCTTCGGGGAATTACAGTTAAGAGAAGAAGATAACCACTCTAATTTCTTTTTTTGGTGGGGGAATGCTGTGGGGATACTAAGGACTGAATCCAGGAGTACTTTGCCACTGAGTGACATCTCCACTCCCACACCCTTATTGAGACAGCCTCATTAAGCTGCTTAGGTCCTCACTAAATTTCTGCAGCTGGCCTTGAATTTATGATCCTCCTGCCTCAGCCTCCAGTCACTGGGATTATAGGCATGCATCATGGTGACCAGCTACCACTCTAATTTCTAAGTGGTCATATGAAGTTACAAAAAAAGAGAAATAAAGAAAAAAGATGAATACTCCTCTGCTATAAAAATTAATTTTCATGTTAAGAGATATCTGCTAAAATAAAATAAAAAAATATTAAAATGTTAAACTATAGTCCCACTACATGTGGGTCTGTTCAAAGCTCCCTTTTTGGTACATACCCCTGGCCCCAGTCTTCTCTCAGGTTAACAATAAGCTTGGTATATCATCCTTCCCACCAAGATGGACAACTCAACAAATATATCTAAAATCTCACCTCTACCTCTGTAAACACTTATCAGATTGATGACAGAGAAGGTAAACATGGAAATATCCTGTAGCTTCCAGGTATATATTCAATGTTTTTTCTTCCTACACCCAAGTAAACTTCAAAGATTTCATTAAAAACAATAAATTCAACAAAAACAATCCAATTTAAAAAGGACTAAAGAACTTGAATAGACATTTCTCCCAAGAAGATATAAAAATAGCCAATAAGAACAGGAACAGATGGATGCTCAACATCACTCGGTTATAGGGAAATGCAAATCAAAACCAGAATGAGATAGTACCCCACACCCATTAGAATGGTTACTATCAAAGAAAGAGAAAATATATGAGGCATGGTGGCACCTGCCTGTAATCTCAGCTACTTGAGAGGAAGAGGACAGACAGCAAGTTAGATGCTAGCTTTGGTAACTGAGACCCTGTCTCAAAATGAAAAATCAAAAGAGGTGGGGGGTAGGGATGTAGTTCAGGGTAGAGCACTCCTCAGTTTAATCAATGTGGGGCGGGGGAATGGCTTTTCATCAAAGTAACTCTGAAGGCAAAGAAGGAAGCTCCTGCCCCTTTCAAAGCCAAACTACAGCCAAAGCTTTGAAGGCCAAGAACAGTGTTAAAAGGCATCTACAGCCATAAACGAAAAAAGATCTATGCTTTACCCTACCTTCTGCCCATCCAAGATACTGCAGTTCTGGAGGCATCCCAAATATCTACTTCATTTGGCAGAATAGCATTTTGTGGGAATAGTGGAACTACTCATATCAGAGAGATGAGCACTGATATGCTCAGTGAAAACCCTATTCCTCCAGGTTTTTCCAGATCCTGGCCTCAGGCCTTCCAAACACACATTCCTGATTCTGTTACTTCTTACAATTCAGTACCTCTCTACAGTTTTTCAATCAGGCTGGAATAAGCAAACTACTTTACCATTCATATTAACCAGGATTTCCCACATGCACTCAGTTTCCCAAGAAAACCAGGAACTCTAATGAATGCTTTTCCTGCTATTTGGATTCTCTCCCTTCTAAATCTCTCACTATATCTACTTACCCTTGGTATCCTTCAAAAACCATATAAAATACCAACTCCTAGAGAAATGACATGGATATAATTTCCTAGAGAAGTAGTATCTCTTCCATCAAACTCCCTGTCTGGTCTTAAAACATCTGACATTTGCCAGGCACAGTGGTGCACACCTTTAATCCCAGCGACTAGGGAGGTCAAGGAAAGAGAATCCCAAGTTTGAAACTTGGAACTGATTTAAAAAACAAACAAACCTGACATTTAATTTTAATGAATCAAGTTATACAAGAACTATGTTCTTGTTTTATTTCTTGAATTCTACATTATAGGCATCATGGTTGAAGAAAGAGTTATGTACTTTTTTTTTGTACTGGGGATTGAATCAGGGGCACTCAACCACTGAGCCACACCCCCAGCCCTATTTTGTATTTTATTTAGAGACAGGGTCTCACTGAGATGCTTAGAGCCTCCTAGTTGCTGAGGCTGGCTTTGAACTCATGATCCTCCTCCCTCAGCCTCCCGAGCTTCTGGGATTACAGGTGTATGCCACCAAGCCTGGCAGAGTTATATACTTTAAAATCTTTTATAGTATGTTTTCCAGAGTATATTACTCAATAATTATTCATGCTTACTCAACATACTCAAAGAGATCTACAAAAAATGATTGAAGAGAAAAAATAAAAAGTCCTATTTGGTATATTTCTAGGGTCTAAAATGCTATACTTTAGTAAGAAATCAACAGAACAGCAAAGTAACACAGGCTATGTTCAAACTATAGTTTTGCCACTAACTTGATACCAAATCTCAAGAAAGTTATTTTTTTCTCTGGGTCTTAGTTTCTCTATCTGTAAAATGGTAAGAATATCACCTACCTCAAGGGTTGGAGTGAAAAACTGAGTTCATACACAAAAATACATTTGACAAAGCCTGGTATATAGAAAGTCTTCAAAGCATTTAGGTAGACATTATGTTTATCATCATCATTTCTCCAGAAATCAATCTGTCCATTGGTAAATTGATAATATCAGGTATCTTTCAATTCAGACTCACATTGGAATACCTTATGACACTGAAGATAACAGATTGCAAGACATTGACAAGTTGGGGTAAGCTTCTTAAGAGATCTAGAACCTAGGTTAGGTCTGTAAGCAGGATAGAGATGTGCTGAGAAAAAGACATTCTAAAGAGAAATGATGGAAGTACCAAAGAGTACAGCGTAAGGATGAAATCTAGTTTAGAGTTTGTGTTTTGGTGAAAATAAGATATGGACTAAATGACTTTAAAAATAGATTAAGGAGCCAGGTGCGGTGGCACGCTCCTGTAATCCCAGCAACTTGAGAAACTGAGGCAGGTGGATCACACATTGATTTTAGAGCAACCTCAGCAACTTTGAGAGACTATCTCCAAATAAAGAGGCTGGGGGTGGATCTCAATGGTACAGCACCCCTGGGGATTCCATCCCTAGTACAATAAAGAAAGTAGTAGACTAAAAACAACAACTGATTATAAAAATTGTTACTTTATTACTAGAGTTTTTGGAGGAAAATTTGGGGAGTAGTGGCACTTGATGAGCATCTACTTTACCTAATGATCTGCTTTGAGAAATCTCACACTGTATACTAATTAGTACTTTAATGAAAATCTGTATAAAAAACAAGAATTTCATCACATTCTTCTAAAACCAATAAGTAATTGCTGGATTAGCTATTTTTAAAAACATCCCTTTCTTTGCTATTTAATAAAACTAAATACTATGACTATCCTTATGATAGAACACATTTCTGGAGAACTGCCCTCCTGCTCGAATTATGTTACATTATTTCAATGCAAGTCAAATTTTATGTTCTCTGCTGGGGGATGGTTCCCATCTTTTGCAGAGTAAAGGTGAAATCCTCATAACAGCCTAAAATGTCTTGGTCCTCCCCCACCCATCTTTCTTGAACATATCTCCTATTACTCCCTCCTTTGCTCAGTACTTCAAGCCCATCAGTCTTCTCACTGTTCCTCTAATAGGCCAGCTTTATCCTCTTCAAGGCCTTTATTCTTGCCATTCCTTCCACTGGAATGTTCCTTTCCCCAGATACTTCAACTGCTCACTCCCTCATCTCCTCCTGTTTAAATATCAACTTGTCTGAAAGGACTTCCCTCACTACTTTATTGCAAATTGAAACCACCTTCCCATCCTGCTTTTCAGCTTTATTTTCCCCCTGAGGCACTGATTATCTTCTAACATACATCAGAATATATATCTGTCTCCCTCCCCACAAGAAAATTTCATGAGGACAGAGGTCACAGACCTCTCAATATCTAAAACAACCCCAGGGAACAGGCACACAGTAGGCATCAGTACAAATATTCCTTGAATGAATGAATTATATTATGCTACATAATCTTCCTTCTGGGTACAGAAAAATACTTTTTCACCGATGAAAGTTTAAAGACAAATTTTTATTCTAAACACCGCTCACTTTCTACCTGCCAGAACTGGGCGGGACTCTTAAAAAGTTTAAATGAATTAATATACAGTTCTTTGCCCCATAGGAACTCGTGCGTGTATATGTGGCTGTGCAAATATACAAAAATCATTTACGAAACAACATACAGGGAAGCCACAGAAAATTAAAAGGCAAACTAAAAGACTGAGGGCCAAAGAAGGAAATGCTCACAGGATAAGGAATCTATAGTACCCCCCCAAACTCTCATTAATATGTTTTTCCCTATATTTTTGGTGTGCGTGCTTGCAATCCACATAAATTATTTGCTAACATAAGCTTTCCAGCAGGCCGCAAAAAGTTTGTGACAATGGTGATGCTAACCCCTGATCTACCCAAGGTTTCACAAAGATCACTGTCTTTACAATCTTCTTGTTTGTCAACTTTTGCTACCGGGAACACCTACTCCGGGACTTTTATCTCCCTGCCTACCTGAGTCAGAATCCTCCCGGTGGCTCTCGGCCTGGAGCCCAGCACCCTGCAAATCCCTTCCCTAACCTGGCAGGCGCCGCCTCCGGAAAGCCGCCAACTGGGCCTCGGCATGAGTTGCTAGCAGCGGGAGCCGTGGGAGGGCGACGCAGCTCCGAAGGCTCCCTCGAGGCCTCAGACTGCACTCCCATCCCTCCCCGGCCCCAGAGGCTCCGCCGACTCTTTGTTAAGCGAGGCCGGGGTTCCTCAGCCTTCGCTAGGCCCCATAGTTACCTCTAGTGCTTCAAAGGGCTAGCGACCCCGCGTCCTGCCTCCCCCTTCCCCCTCTGCCACAAACCTGCTGCTATGGCTGCAGCGGCAGCTGCTACTACCGCCGGCGCGGAGAGAATCCCACGGCCAAAGTACGCGCGGTACAGGCCCCGTCCCGCCGCGCTCCTCCCTCTCCGCCCCCTTCGCCGCCGCCGCCGCCTCTCGGCCCGTTGCTGCCGGGGGGGAGGGGAACACACACCTGACATGCGCAGTAAAGAGAGCGCGGGCCAAAGGGCGGGGCCTGGGGGGCTACGGCTGCCGGAAGGCTCCGCTACTTCCCGCCCATGAAGTTCCAGAATCCCTCACAGGCTCCTTGGGCACTTACACGGGAAGCTGCTGCTGGGTGAAGTGTTCATGGCCCTTCAAGAAAGGGGGTCTGGGATGAAGACAGAGTGGCAGTAACAAGGAGTTGCTCAAAAATTCCAAGAGAAAGGAGGTTGGCTGAAAACCACTTATACGTAAAAAAAAGTCGATCCCAAATCAGCTCCTTTGCAAATAAGACTTGGGCAACATTTCCTCGCATGCCTGTGACCACATGGTCCCATAGAGCATGGCCACCTTTAGCTTCCGGAGCACCAGTTCAGAGTGACGTCAACCCGGCTGGACCCTAATAGAAAATGCCGGCTTCGGCGAGGGCACTTACGGCCCACGGGCGGGGATTATGTAACCTTCCCAGAAGCCCCATCTCGCTTCTTCTGGGCGGTGGAGGGGTAGGTCTGGTGCTGTAACTGAGTTCGCGTTACGCCCCCCACGCCCAGCGCAGGCGCGGATGAGCCACACGCATTCTACGTAACGGACGGCAGAGATTACGTGAAAAGAGGGGCGGTGTGACTGAGCTACCTGCTTCTGCCTTGTCTTACTGGCATAGCCGCCAGTAAACCTCGGCGACGATAAAGGTGGTAGCCAGGCTGAGAAGCAAGGCCGCAGGAGCGCCCGGCGGGCTTTAAGCTCGGAAACAGGTAGGTAGCGGGCCGTGATGCAGTTAATCGGTGGGGCTGGGTCAGGCCGAGCGGCGACTGAGTTGCGTGGCCTATAATTCGGTCCTGTTTTTCACCTAACCAGCCCTTCTGCCCTGCCAATGGTGACATGCATCCATCCCCGCGACTTCTCATATCCCCTTTTTTTTAAGAATACGCACACACACACACATACATGCATACGTATATATGTTATATTAAATATTAAATCTTTGTTCACTCTTCTGGATCATTTTCTATTGGTCTTTTGGGGACTGGGGTAATTTTAGTGTGTTTTGGAATCTTCACAAAGCTCTGAGCAAATGCCAACCTAAAGGACAAAGTTAGAGGAAATTTACAACGTGAGGCCGGAAAAATGGAGCATAAACATTGGGATGAATGGATTCTCCATGGTGGAGAGAGACTAAACAAGGGTGGTTTGATAGATGCAACTACTTTCTGTAGTCAGCCTTCTCTGAAAATTGTTAACATAAAAAGAGGTTTTAACCAAACTTTTAAGGAGACAGAGGACTAATGTCAGAGGCCTCTTCTAAAATGACAGCAAAGAATGGTTGCTTTACTTACTCTTTCGTTTTTAAGTCCAGAGTCCGTCACTGAGAGACTACCCAGTGAGTTTATAGATAATAATCAAACCAGGCTTGTTAGTGCTTGTGCCCTGCCTTGGTTCAGTGTTCCCTAGCTTCAGGAGTCCTAGAGACTGGGCGACCTGGCACAGAGTTGTGCATTTGAGAAATGGGTTGACAGGTGCAGCAGAGACTTATGAGAGGAAAAGCCAATACACAAATGGCTTGTATAATATTAACCTAAATAACCTTGAAGGAGCCCTGTCACATGCTGAGTTATCTTAAAAATGCTTCTGTGTGTGTATTCTTAAAAGTTCCAAGTTAAAATTCAGTCTAAAATGACCATTCCGTTTTGCAGTCTATTAATCAAGTTGACAGCATCTGTTTGAAAAGGTTTAAGCCTGAGATCTGAAAAGGTGTGCCCTAAAATACTTTTTAATTCTTAAAAAGGTAATTAATAATGAAGGAACAGATACTTGTTGAGTGCCTTCTATGTGGTAGATACTACATGAGATATAAGCCCACCTCTTGGCTATTATGATTTGTTTCCAGATTTTCTTTGGGTGATTTCTCTCTTGAACCCCTCACCAATTCAGCTCTATACTTTCTGGTGATCCCATAGTGTGTCTCTTTTAAGCTCAAGTCTGTATCCTGAACTCTTATATTTCCATTTACTTTCTTTTTAAATAAGTACTAGATTGAATTTATTACCTTTTTCCTCATTATTTTTCTCCTTCGTTGTTCTTTATCTCAATGAAGGATGGCTTTGTCCAGCTATTCATTTTTATTTAAACAAAACTTGGAATCACTGCAGATCTTTATTCCCCATGTTCCCAGCATCTGGTTACTTTATGTTGCCAAATATAATTCTTAGTATCTGTCAAATCACTTTTACATTTCTGCCACTGCCAGTTAAATACTGTTTAATTATCTCAGCCACTTCTGAGTTTCCTGTGTTAAGTACCCTTCTAAGATTCATGCTGCCTATAAACTATGAAGATTAAGTTGCAAATCTGTATAGTTTTCCTATTTAAAATCCTTTAGTTGTTTCTAGTTATCCAAAGTTCTTGGTGTGTCAAATAAAGATTATCATTATCTGGCCACTGCTGTCCTTTTCAGCAAGTTAAGTCTGCAAACCCAATGCACAGCAAACTGAAATGTGTTATTTCAGGCCTTTGTGTCATAGCTGTTCCTTGTCTTCTTTCCCTAATGCAGAAAATATACTTTTATTTACAAAGAATTATTCTTTTAATTACAAGCATATATCATAGGAAAGTTAGAAAAAGAAAAAGAAAGACAATACCAATAACCATACCATACACACTAACTACTGTTCTTTGTAGATATATATACTTTCAAACCTTTTCCTTTATGTCCATTTGCTCCTAAAACAACATGGTTTCTAACTTCTTTGTAACAGATTTTAATGGGCAAAAGTAAGTTTGTTTGGATACATCCATAATTTAACCAAATAGTTTCAAAACTTGTACTGTCCTAAGTAATACTGTAATACATATTCTTTAAGCTAAATACCTGAGCAAATTTATGTCAGGAATTACATTTTACTTATCTTGGCATGATCATATGCTTAGTGGCATGGTAGTATACTTAGTGAAGGTATAGTTGATATAGTAGGATCATTTTATAGAAAACAGTGAAAGCCGGAAGAATTTTTATATTGTTTTGCAGGAATTGGTTGACCTTTGATGACTATTGAATCCTTATGTAACCAAAGTTGTTTTAGAAAGATGACAGTGGTTTTAAAGAAAGAGAAATAGGGAGTAGGAAAGAATTCAGTTTAGGATAATGCTGTGGTTTCTTAGCAGGTGGTGATAATTTGGATCATGGTGGCTTACAGAATCAAAGAATACATGGGGGTTTGATGACTGATTAAATTTCAAATGCAGAAGAAATGAGAAATTAGATATCTCATTTTTAAAAACAAGACTGGAAAAAATGAGATTAACATTATAAAAATAGGGAAATTCAGATACCTGCTGAGTTTAAGATGACCATAGAGCAGGGGTCAGCAAACAAAGCCTTAGAGGTGGCCTTTGAACTAAGAATGCCTTACATTTTTAAAGAGTTATTTTTAAAGGGTACCCAACAGTGTATGCTCCACAAAGCCTAAAATAGTTACCAAGTATAGTATGGGGTAGCGGGGGGATTGTAGAGCATGAAAATGGACATGCCTTTTAGATAGCAGATGATGTAAGTCTCATGTTTAGATAAGAGGCAGGACTTTTAAAATAAACCTAAATGGTTGGGGTTTTGGTTTTTTTGATGTTGTTGTTGGTGGTGGTGGTTGTTTTTTGTTTTGTTTTTGTTTTTGTACTTGTACAGATTGAACCAGGGGCACTCAACCACTGAGTTACATCCTCAGCCTTATTAATTTTTTATTTTGAGACAAGGTCTTGTTTAGTTGCTTAGGACCTCACTTAATTGCTTAGGTTGGCCTTGAACTTGGGATTCTTCTGCCTCAGCTTCTTGAGCTGCTGGGATACAGGTGTCTGCCACAACTTTCGGCCCCTAAATGTTTTTTGTTTGTTTTATTTTTGTATATATTTTTTGACATTTGAAATTCAGATAACTTTATTTAAATTGAAAAACAATTCTTAAAATTGCATTTAAAGTCAAGACCCTTTTGTTATAAAAATCACCAGAAGTATTTCTAAGTAAGGCAGAAAGAAGTATTTTTAGGTTAACAAAACCAGATTTGATTTTGGATTTTATTCTTAAGCTGTAGAGGAAGGAAAGGGAAAATTAGGTTATTTACAGAAAACATTATCTACATATGTATTCAGTTACAAATTTGGTGACAGAAAAGACTTTCAGTCTTTTAGAAGCAGTTCTCAAAGAGCTTAGTTTTATTTCCTCAGATTTTAAGAATGCCTAAGATCCTTCTTCATCCTTGATCTTGGGAGCCAAATAATACTTTAAATGTCCCATGTCAGCAATTTTATACTCTACAACAAAGGGTACATCTGCAGACATACTGAGTGTTACTGTAGGAGAGAGTGGAGTGGCTTTTGTAAAGAAGTTCAGGTACCTCAGTGCAAAAGTTAGCTGAACTGGCTCATTCATCTCTATGATAACAGCTTCCTTTTCTTTATCAACATTATTTGTTTGAGACAACTTAATGTTTCCATTTCCAAGTTCTCCACTTGCAGAAAGTTTCACTCATCTTTTGCATAGGATATTACAACAGCATCTCCGGTATGACTGAGGTCTCGGCATATATGTGCAAATTCACCAGAAGGCATCTTTACTACACAACTGTACTCTTGTTCTGGAATTCCAAAGTTGTTCAACATTAACTTCATTTCATAGTCTGAAACTTTCTCTTAATTCGGTGCTTCAAATACTAGCGCCAATGTATCCGCATTATCTTCAGCCCTTAATGTAATAATGTCTTCATTGCCAGCACATTTTAGTATTTTGGACATGCTGGTGAGGTTCACCCATGGCCAGGTTGCGATCACAGCGGTATGTGTCGAAGCCCTCGGAGCACAGGGTGAGCTGACCAAGGAGATGGGAGTCCATACTCTGAAGGTTTACACCACCAGAGCTGATGTCCCAGCAGGCCTCGTTGATGAGGTCCTTGAGGGCTTCCAGCACCTTCTTCAGGATGGACCCCTGGACCAGACGCTCCTCGAACATGGTGGTGAAATCTAAGACACAGCTACGGCTGGGCAGAAAGCAGTAAGGCCTATTCGGAGTTTAGGCTTCCCAAGGCCCAGAGAGAGTGGGCGAACACAGCAGAGACTGAGACCAGAGAAGACGACCTGTTTGTTTGTTTTAAATATATTTTTTTAAGTTATAGATGGACTCACTACCTTTATTTTATCTATTTACCTTTATGTGGTCTGAGAATCGAACCCAGGGCCTCACACATACTAGACAAGCACTCTACCACTGAGCTACATCCCAAGCCCCATTAGCTACTTCCAATGCAGCATAAATGCCTTAACTGTTGGATAAAATGATTGCATTGTTTTTCATATTTTCATATAAGATATTTTGTTTGTCGCAGATATTTTTTCATTATTTTTGTTAGTTCACAAACTTGTTCAGATGTTAGAATACTTACTATTCTTTTCTGAAAGCTATAAAATGCTGGTAATGTTGCATTCTACCATATACACTAGAAACAGTTTGTTAGTAAATTACTACTCTAAGTAATATAAAGCCACAGCTTCCAGCTTACATTTGAGAAGCAACTTGAAAATGGCTCAGCACAGATTCTGAAGACAAAACTCTGGAATCAAATCACATGTCTGTGTCATGTGGTAGTTGTATTATTTAACATCTCGACCTGATTTTCCTTATCTGTGAAATGGGGATTTGGGTAATTATGCTTTCCTTAGAGGATTGTTATGAGGATTAAAACATTTGCTTTTCGTGGATTAAATCAGTTGCTTTTCATAAAGCTTTTAGGACAGTACCTAGCACTTAATGTTTTAAGTGAATACTCTTATAACATGTGCAGGCACATATAAAAAATTGATCTAAGGGCAAATGGCATTTTTGTGTGTTTGTGCAGTGGTGGGAATCAAGCCCAAGGCTTTTGACATGTACTGAGCGACATCCCCATCCTTGCATAGCTTGTTTACAGATTATTTTTGTTATCACTAATAGGTAAATAGTTGTATCTTATTCTTTCATGATATGTCTTTTTCATTGTCTTTAGAAAGCTTTGTATAAGCTCTCAAGTATATGTTGAAAAAAAGAAAAAAATTTCCTTTATGGAACACTCAGTTGAAATGGAAAAAAATTTTCAGAGACCCCCACCCTAAAGAAATTACATGATTTGTCCAAGATTTTACAGATAACTAGTAACAAGGTCTAAACTAGATCTAAGCCTCTTGACCTGACCTTTTTTTTTTTTTTTTTTCTATGATGTTTTTGAAATCTGAGAGTATGGAGTAAGAGAAAAACAGGAGAGCTGGAGATGTGGCTCAAGCGGTAGCGCGCTTGCCTGGCATGCGTTCGGCCCGGGTTCAATCCTCAGCACCACATACAAACAAAGATGTTGTGTCCACCGAATACTAAAAAAATAAATAAATATTAAAAAATTCTCTCTCTCTCTCTCTCTCTCTCTCTCTCTCTTAAAAAAAAGAGAGAGAAAAGCAGGAGAGGTTTTTTATTTTAAATTTAAATTTTTATTTTCACTATTTACAAAGTCTGTTATATGTAGAATAGAGTTCATTTTAAGGCTCTTTGTTTTGTTTTTTAATCTTATTTTTAAGGTGCAATGAAAGCTTTCTGTGCTTTCTTTGTTGTTGTTTTGGTGTTCGGGAGTGTCTCTGAAGCCAAGTTTGATGATTTTGAGGATGAGGAGGACATAGTAGAGTATGATGATAATGACTTTGCTGAATTTGAAGATGTCCTAGAAGATTCTGTTACTGAATCTCCTCAACGGGTAATAACTACTGAAGACGACGAAGATGAGACCACTGTGGAATTGGAAGGGCAAGATGAAAACCAAGAAGGAGATTTTGAAGATGCAGATACCCAGGTGGGGTTTTCTTTCATTGATTTTTTTTCCCCCCAATTTGGAGGAGGGAAATTTTATAACTAGCACTTCTCAAATATTAGAAATAAGACACAGATCTAGGGAGACCTTTACTCTCTGGAATCTTCATTTTTCTTCAGTAGATAGAGTTTTCCCTACTGAAAAACAATTTGTGATGTTTCCACCTTTTACATTAAAAAATATGGTAAATTGTGTTTTCCTCCTCTATGGCAATCCTGGCTAGGAAGGGGCTAGAGAATAGATATTGTGTATGGGTGAGGATAGTCATCATTTAGGTTTAGAACTTTGGATTCTAAAGTATGGGGAGACATCATTTTTGTGTTTTGGGGTTTTTGTCTCATCTTTATTGAAGTTTAGTGACAAATGAAGATTACATATATTTAAATTGTACAACATGGTGTTTTGATATGTGTATACATTGTGAAGTGATCATCACAAACTAGTTAACATATTGTCACCTCACATAGTTTTCTTTATTTGTATGTGTAATGAAAATACTTACCATCTGTTCTCATAGCAAATTTTAAGTATATATAATATTCTACTAATTATTACCATGCTATATTGTACATTAAGTCTCCAGAACTTATTTATTTTAGGACTGAAAGTTTGAACACTTTGATATTTTGCTAAAAACATCTAATATCTCTGTTCTGGGCTTTCTGTTAACAAGTTCTCTTTTCCTTTACAAATGTTGCCTGCAAAATGAGACACTATTGCTGGTGACATTTGTAGAGAAAAACAGATTGTGCCTCATTTTTGTAGGAGGGAGATACGGAGAATGAACCTTATGATGATGAAGAATTTGAAGGTTATGAAGACAAACCAGATACTACTTCTAGCAAAAATAAAGACCCAATAACAATTGTTGACGTAGGTATACAGGGTTCTGAATTCTAAATTAACCAACAAAACATCTTGATGTCATTAATTCCAGAAATATAATTAGTGACATATGGATGGTGGTGATGTAATAGTGGAAATTGAGAAATAGCTTAACATCAGTTATTCTGATAAACATCTATACCTAGAAATCTGTGGTAGTGCACCAGTTAAGCATGCAAAGACCCTGGGCTTGATCCACAGCAGCACCACCAATCCAAAAAAAAATATATCATATCTGGAAAAAGAATGGCTATTTTATTCTAGTTCTCCTAGTTTTATTATCAAGAAATAAATAATGTATAACTAATTAGAATAAATAAATCAACAGGCATGGTGGTGCATGCCTGTAATCCCAGTAGCTCTGGAGGCTGAGACTGGAGTATCACAATTTCAAAGCCAGCTTCAGTGACTTAGCAAGGCCCTAGGTAACTCAGTGAGATCCTGTCTGTAAGTAAAATATAAGAAGGGTTCGGGATGTGGCTTAGTGGTTAAGTGTTCCTGGGTTCAAACCCCAGCACACACTAAAAAAGAAATAAATAAACAGGTATACCATACACTGGATATATTTTGGGGTGGGACTCAGAACCAAGTTAATACAAAGAATTTGCCAGCTTTTCATCTCATCTGATTCTCTTTAGCATTTCCTTAAAGAATCTTTTACAAAACTAAGTTAAAAAACCAAAATAGGCTTATTTCTCCATGTATAATCATATTCAGTGACAGTTATATAAGAGATTTATTTCTACTTATGGGTTTTCTCATTTTTCATATCATTATTAAACTCTTATCATTCAGCCTTATCCAATATTAAATGGAATAATTTTGATTCTTTAGGTACCTGCACACCTCCAGAACAGTTGGGAGAGTTATTATCTAGAAATTTTGATGGTGACTGGTCTGCTCGCCTATATCATGAACTACATTATTGGAAAGAATAAAAACAGTCGCCTAGCACAGGCCTGGTTTAACACTCATAGAGAGCTTTTGGAGAGCAACTTTACCTTAGTGGGTAAGTTAGGCCAATATATGTCCAGCTCCCTGCTTGAAAATAGTCTGGTAAGAAGTGTTTATTCCCTTCAGCATAAGCATCTAACTGCTTTCAGTAAATGCTAAAGAGGATGCATTTTCTTGTCACAGTTTTTTTTTTTAATTGGTCCATTATAATTATATGTAATTCTCGGATTCTTTGTTACATATTTGTACATGCACATAATAGAGTAATGTGATTTGTTCAGTTTTGTTCCCTAGTACCTTACCTTCGTGCATTTTTTTCTAAGTATAAGCATCCAGTTGCTTTCATGTACTGCTTGAAGAGGATACATATTTTTTTTTAAGTTTAATGTACTGAGTATATTGCATTTATGTAATAATTTCTTTATCTTTTATCAAACAATAGTATAATTGCACTATGCATGATGGTGCACCCCTGTAATCCCAGTGGCTCAAGAGGCTGAGGCAGGGGGGATCATGAGTTCAAACCTGTCTCCAAATAAAATACAAAATATGGCTGGGAATGTGGCTCAGGGGTTGAGTGCCTCTGAGTTCAATCCCTGGTATCCTCCCCATACCCCAAAAAAGTTGATAAACTTCTGGTTGAAACTATGAAATTTAGACATTATAAGTAACTCGATAAATGCTTTCAATTCACCTTTAGAAATTGGAAGTCCTGCTGGGCACAGTGACACATTTCTGTAATCCCAGCCACTTTTGAGGCTCTGGCAGGGGATCACAAGTTTGAGGCCAGACTGGGTGACTTAATGAAACCTAGGGTCTTTTTTAAAAATGGCTAAGAATGTAGCTCAGTGGTAGAGCACTTGCCTAGTATGCTCAAGGACCTAGACTCAATCTCTAGTACTGTACTATCCAAAAAAAAGGAAGAAAAGAAAAGAAGTTGGAAGCCCCTTAAATTTCTCTCCAGTTCAAAGGTACTGAATCTTCTGATGAGATATACACTGAAGTACTTGGAGGAATATCTGTAACAGTGCAGTATAAGAAGTGGGGTGGACTTCCCTCACATGAACCTCTACTTGTCATTTTAACACTTTTTTTGTTGTTTTGGCGGCAGGGGGTTGCTATATTGGGAATTAATTCCTGGGCTTCACACATGTTAGGAAAGTACTTCTGAGTGACACTCCCAACATTTTTTTATTGTGAGACAAATCTCACTGAGTTGTCCAGGCTGGCCTCAAACTTGCAATCCTCTTTCCTCAGCCTCCCAAGTAGCTAGGATATCAGATATGCTCCACTGCACCTCGGTATCACTTTATTCCACTTTAATAGTAAAAAGGGGGGCTGGGGTTGTAGTTCAGTGGTAGAGTGCTTGCCTAGCACGTGTGAGGCACTGGGTTCCAGCCTTAGCACCACATAAAAGTAAATAAATAGAATATATTGTGTCCATCTACAGCTAAAAAAATATTTTTTAAAATAGTAAATAGGGATCCATCAACTCTTATTTAGAAGACTTTTTTTTTTTTTTTAAAGAGAGAGTGAGAGAGGGGGGAGAGAGAGAGAGAGAGAGAGAGAGAATTTTTAATATTTATTTTTTAGTTTTCAGTGGACACAACATCTTTGTTGGTATGTGGTGCTGAGGATCGAACCCGGGCCACACGCATGCCAGGCAAGCGCGCTACCGCTTGAGCCACATCCCCAGCCCCTAGAAGACTATTTATATATTGTGCTAGGTACTTTGCATACATTGTTTCTTATTTACTCTTTGTAACAACACCATCAATTGGTATAATTTTTGTTTTCCTTAGGAGGTAACTGGAGAGCAGAAATATTAAAGCATGGCTGAACTATTAAATTGCCAAAGTCCATGCTATCTGTGATACTTTCACCTCTATGCAGTGGTTTTTCAGAGTATTTTTTGACCAGGAAATTGAAAAATATAAGCAGTTTTTGACTCATTGCCCTCCCTCTTGCTCCATTTTCATGTGGTTACTAGAGTCTGTTGTTTTTCATGGAGACAAACATTTTAAAAGTGAAAAGGAGCCCCTATTTCTTCCAGTCTGGATGGCCACATAGCATACAAGTCCCACTGAGTGATGAGGAGCCTTCCCACAGCTTTCGTGCCTACTACATGTTGGTATCTGAGGGCAAGTGCCATCTGCTCTGTTCTCCATGCATAAATTCACAGAGAAAAATGAAAGGATGACAACAGAAAATAGTATTGGAACAGTGGGTAGGAATCAACTTTGTGCAGGAAACTTTGGGAAATTATCTTATTATTATTATTATTATTATTATTATAGCTTTATAATTATACATAGTATTTGGGTTCATACTAACAAACTCATATATGCGTTGAGTTCGATTTCAGGTCATGATCATTCCTCCTCCCCTTCACCCCTTTTTTGCTTCCTTTACTCTATTAGACTTCTTTCGCTCCTCTGTTTATTTGTATTTGATTGGTTCTTTGGTTCTTTTTATTTATGCATAAAGGTAAAATTCCCTGTGGTATATTTATATTTGCATATATAACATGATTTTTTAAAGAATTCATTCTGCATTACTTCCCCTTAACCATCCCTCTGCTCTGCCCGTCAGTGGGAGATATTTTTACTATAGTCTGTCTAAAGTTGGTACAAAAAAAAAAAAGGAAAAGTTTGATGCTTTGGAAAGTGTGAAAGCTAGTGATTTTTTTTTCCTCTGTCAGGAGAGATAACTGAGGTTAATGAAACTTTTAAAGAATATCTAGGATTTGTCAACAGTTCTTTTAATAAGGATGGTTGGTTCATCAAGATGACGCAGTAACCCTCAAGAACTAGATTAACTAATGAGTAAAGAAGTATAAGAAATACATCAGGGATGGGGGTGTGGCTCAAGCTGTAGCGCGCTCACCTGGCATGCATGCAGCCCGGGTTCAATCCTCAGCACCACATACAAACAAAGATGTTGTGTCTGCCGAGAACTAAAAAATAAAATAAAAATAAATATTAAAAATAAATATTAAAAAATTCTCCCTCTCTTCTCTCTCACTCTCTCTCTCTTTAAAAAAAAAAAAAGAAAGAAAGAAATACATCAAATCTGGGCTGGGGATGTGGCTCAAGCAGTAGCGCGCTCTCCTGGCATGCATGCGACCCAGGTTTGATCCTCAGCACCACTTACAAAGATATTGTGTCCGCCGAAAACTAAAAAATAAATGTTAAAAATCTCTCTCTCTCTCTCTCTCTAAAAAAGAAAAGAAAGAAAGAAATACATCAAATCTATTAAAGCGTGAAAATGGAACATTAAACAAACTAGAAAAAAATAAGTAGTAGTAGGCTGGGGATGTGGCTCAAGCGGTAGTGTGCTCACCTGGCATGGGTTCGATCCTCAACACCACATAAAAATAAAAAATAAAGATATTGTGTCCACCTTAACCTAAAAAAATAAATATTTAAAAAAATAAGTAGTAGTAAAAGGAACAGTGCCAATCTATATAAATCTCTCTCCAAAAGAGATTCTATAAGATAACAAATTATTGTTACCTTAAAGTTATGATCATGTTGGAGTCAGGATAGAGGAAGGGTGTGATAATTAGGCCCCAAATTTTCAGTGAATCACATTAAGTGGTTTTACCCCTAGGAGATGATGGAACTAACAAAGAAGCTACAAGCACGGGAAAGTTGAACCAGGAGAATGAGCATATCTATAACTTGTGGTGTTCTGGAAGAGTGTGCTGTGAGGGAATGCTTATCCAGCTGAGGGTAAGTAACTTTTGGTCCAATGTATATCATCCCTTTTTTCTAAATGTGTTTCCTAATGTTCTAAATTCAATGTCTCATCTCTTCATGTTTGGTTTAAAATAAGGTTCAACTGGCAAGCATGTTATAGAGGATATTTGATAAAGCAAGTGATTTTCTCTCAAAGTCCTTTTCTTTATAGTAAGTAGAAGTTAAAACTATATTAACTCCTTATTTTTTTAGTTCCTTAAGAGACAAGACTTACTGAATGTCCTGGCACGAATGATGAGGCCAATGAGTGATCAAGTGGTATGTATTATATATGCTGGTTACAGATTAAATTTGTTACTTCTTTGACCTTATTCCATTTCTACCCGATTGTTATTAGAATTTCTGGCAACTTGTATCCCTTGCCAAAAAAATTGATCCTTTTCTATTTAAGCAGATCTTCTTTCACTCAGTGTACAACTATCTGGAGGCCTTAATGTGCTTTTTGGAGGGAAGGAGAAATACTCTACCACCACAGAGATCAGCTAAATTAGCCTTGATAGAGGGAAGAAGAATTGTCACAAATAGTTTGCCTTCATATCTACTTCTGCTTCTTATGTATGTCTTTGTTTTTGGCAAAAAGCTGGGTTTCTTCTCAAATTTTTTTGCTTCAGATAATTAATTTTGGTTGAAGGAACTCAAACCATGATTTAAGAACTTTATTGTTAGGCATACCTTCTTTCTTTTATTAAATTAACTTGTTAATCTGCCAATCTATCCTTTATTAGAATGCCACATTCCTCCTTCCTTAATTCTTTCAGTAAATAATTGTGTTGGTTCCTACTGGTACAAGAAACAAAAATATACAGAATATCTGGGCATGGTGGTACCCACCTGTAATCCTAGCATCTCTGGAGGCTGAGACAGGAGGATTGCAAGTTCAAAGCCAGCCTAGGCAAGGATCTCAAAACGAAAAATAAAAAGGACTGGGGATATGGCTCCATAGTAGAGCATCCTGGATTCTATCCTTAGTACTGAAAAACAACAATAAACAAAACAAGAAAAGGACAATTTCTTCTTTTATGTGAATTAATAAAATAAGAGATGTATAAGTGTATGTCAAAGTACAAAGTAGTGTTAAGTAAGTGTTGTATTAGTTTTATAAATTTAGTACTTTCAAATGTTATTGGATTGAAACTCTTTTTTTTTTTTTTTTTTTTTTTTTTTTTGATGCTGGAGATTGAACCCAGGAGTGCTTAACCACTGAGCCACATCCCCAGCCCTTTTTATATTTTATTTAGAGACAGGGTCTTGCTGAGTTACTTACGTCCCCACTAAGTTGCTGAGGCTGGCTTTCAATTGCAATCCTCCTGCCTCAGCCTCCCAAGCTGCTGGGATTACAGGAATGCACCACCATGCCTCACCTTGAAACTCATTATTTTAAAGATTTCAATTTTAGTTGTAAATCTACATCTTTTAATTTTTTTGTAATGTCGCCATTGATGACTTAATCCACTAAAGTTTAGAGCCTCATCAGTTAATATTCCTGTCATCTCTTTTCCCACCAAACATTAGTTAAAAATGAAGAAGCTGGGCACAGTAGTCCATGCATGTTATCCCAGCAACTTGGGAGGCTGAGGTAGGAGGATCTCAAGTTCAGAGCCAGCCTCAGCAATTTAGTGAGGCACTAAGCAACTCAGCAAGACTCTGTCTCTAAAATATAAAAAAGGGCTGAGGATATGGCTCAGTGATTAAATGCCCTTATATAAATAAGATGACAAGTAGGGCCATGTTTTGCCATATCAATCCCCACTACTCAAAAAAAATAAAAAAAGAAGAAGAAAATTTGCTGTAACCTCCTCAGCCATCTTTTCATAGAAATTATTCTTTAGTGTTTGAATCATGTTCATTTCTTTCCTGGAGTGTACTTACTCTTCTCTTTTTCCTCTGGGCCAGTCATCCTTTTTTCTCTCCTTTCCTCCCTCCTTTTCCCCTACCTCTCAAAGAGAAATTGCCTTAATAAACTCATGATTCTTTTTTTTTTTTTTTTAGTATTTTTTAGTTGTGGATGAACACAATAACTTTATTTTGCTTATTTATTTTTTAAATATTTATTTTATTTCTTAGTTTTAGGTGGACACTATATCTTTATTTTACAGGTATGTGGTTCTGAGGATCAAACCCAGTGCCCCATACATGCTAGTCAAGCACTCTACCACTGAGCCACAATCCCAGCCCCGCTTATTTATTTTTTATGTGGTGCTGAGGATCAAACCCAGTGCCTTACGTGTACAAGGCAAGTGTTCTACCATTGAGCCATAACCCCCATGATTGAGCCCATTGAGCCCACACCCATGATTCTTTTTTTTTTTTTTTTCTTGTAGGATTCTGTTTAAAGTGTTGACTTTGTATAATTTTCTGTCAATGTTGAAAGAGCAGAAAATTTTTCTTTTATGGCTGCTATTTTGCCAGATCTTACCCAATAGTAACATTTCTTTTTTCCATATTATTGGAAAAACTGATAATTATTTGACTCAAACATTTAAAAGTATAAATAAGATGACAAGTAGGGCCATGTTTTGTCATATCAGACTCTTTAGGCTTTTAATTTTGGCCCAATGCAAAATATTAATAGTTGTTTACTTGCTTTGGGGGTATTTTCCAACACCAACAGTTCTTTGATTCTCTGGACACCAATTGAGTTCTAACAATTCTATTCAATTCTGATACTATCTGCCTGGAGTTAGCTTAGATCCCACAGGCTGAAGGGTCCAATCCCACAAGACTATTCCTGTTTCAGAGGGTATTACAGATCCCAGGCCATCCATATTGCCATGTACAGTTCTGACTGATCAAAATATAAACTGGACATTTCTACAACCTCTGGCCAGGTTCGTTAATTTGTTAGATTATCTCACAGAACTCAGGAAAACATTTTACTTACATTTACTGGCTTATTTTTAAGGATATAACTCGGGAATAGCCAAATTAAGAGAGATAAAGGGTGGTACATAGGAGAGGGGTATGCATGGAGCATGACCTCTCTGAGCATTTTACTCTTCCAACAAGTTGATGAGTTCAATAACTTGGAAGCCCTCTGTATCTTTTTTTTTTTTTTTTTTTTTTTTAGTTTTCGGCGGACACATCTTTATTTGTATGTGGTGCTGAGGATCGAACCCAGTGCTGCGCACATGCCAGGCGAGCGCACTACAGCTTGAGCCACATCCCCAGCCCCCCTCTGTATCTTATTCAGGATTTTTTTTGTTGTTTGTGGTACTAGAGATTGAACCCAGGACCTTGAGCATGTTGGGCAAGTGCTGTTCACTGAGCTAAATCCCCATTCCTGTTCTGGAGTCTTTGTAGAACTCAATTTCCATTTTTCCTTTCTTTCCCAGATATCTTGAATAGGGCTTAATCAAGGGCTTAGCAGGGAAAGAAAGGAAAAATAGAAATTGATGACTAGCCCTATTTCTTTCTTTTTTTTTTTTTAACTTTTTTGTTTTGTTTTGAGAGAGAGAGGGAATATTTAATATTTATTTTTTAGTTTTTCGGCGGACACAACATCTTTGTTTTGTATGTGGTGCTGGGGATCGAACCCAAGCCGCACACATGCCAGGGGAGCGCGCTACTGCTTGAGCCACATCCCCAGCCCTATTTCTGATGCCATCTAGGAGCCAACCAAAGTCATTGCATTTCTTTTCTCAATAACAAAAGATACTCCAATCATTCATGCGATTCTAAAGGTTTTAGGAGCTTGGTGCCTGAAACCTGGGACAAAAACCAAATGTATTTCTTATTATAGCACATTTCCAATTAGGATCTTTTTGCATGGGTGGGTACCAGGGATTGAACTCAGGGGCACTCACCAGTGAGCCACAACCCCAGCCCTATTTGTATTTTATTTAGAGACAGGGTCTCACTTGAGTTGATTAGCACCTCACTTTTTGCTGAGGCTGACTTTGAACTCTCGATCCTCCTGCTTCAGCGTCCCGAGCCCTTGGGATTTTAGGTGTGTGCCACCGCACCCAGCTTCAGTTAGTATCTTGTTAATGCTGAATTTTGGACTTGAGTATACCTATATGAATCTGTTAGTATTCTATTGCTGCAGAACAAATACACAAATTTGGCAGCTTAAAATAACACCCATTTGTTATCTCACAGTTTGTGAAAATAAGTAGTCCAAGCATGGGTTCTCTGCTCAGGTCTTTGCAGGCTGAAATTAAGGTATCAGCAAGATTAAAGTTTCTTTCTTGGGCACCACTTTCTCAAGATCATTCAGGTTGTTGGCATAATTCAGTTTCTTGTAGTTGTAGATCTCTATTTTCTTTCTACTTACCAACTGGGAACCACTTTCAGCTCCTAGAGGCCACCCTCAGTTCTTTATCACTCATCTTTCTTTTAAGCCCTTTCACTCCTTGATTCTTTTCTTCTCATAGAGTCTCATCCTTTTTAAGGATTTGCATGCTTAGTGGGTATACCCAAGATAATGTCCCTTTTGGTTAACTCAAAATCAATCAATTAAGGACCTTTTGCCTTATAACAACATAATTATGGGAGTGATGCCACATCATACTTGCAAATCTCACTCAAGGGAGTTCTTAGGGACCATTTAGAAATCTACCTACCATTGAACCCAATAGTAAGCTTTGTTGTTTTGTTTTAAAAGCAAATAAAAGTAACTATGAATGATGAAGACATGGATACCTATGTGTTTGCTGTTGGCACACGGAAAGCTTTGGTGCGACTGCAGAAAGAGATGCAGGATCTGGTACGTCAAGTTTTTCCAACTGAAATATGTATAGAAACTGTGCTTCTTTATTAAATAAATTTTCATTGCACAAGACAATTACCTTACTCAAATGTTGTTAAGCTTTGAAATATGTTAATACAGATGCTTTTTTGAGGGGGAAATCTTTGTGCATAATCAAATGTCCTATCTTGTTTTCAAAATTTTCTTCCTCCAGAGTGAGTTTTGTAGTGATAAACCTAAGTCTGGAGCGAAGTATGGACTGCCAGACTCTTTGGCCATCCTGTCGGAGATGGGAGAAGTCACAGAGGGAATGATGGATACAAAGGTAAATGTAAAAAAGACTTATATTTGCCAGACCTGGCATTGAGAAGGCTTTTCCTAAAAGTCACCCTGTATGAATCCTTAATGTTAATGTATTAATTATGTATTCTTTTCTCACATCAATTCTGAAATACCATATTTAAGCAATAATTCAACTTGTCAGAAGTACTGTTTGATTAGTCAAGAAGTTCTCTGAATGAATAGCAAATTGTTTCTGGGATTGCTAATGACTTTCAGGTTTTTTGAAGGAGGAACACAACTTCAATTCTTTTCACCATGTCATTTGGTCTATAATTTTGAGCTTCAATTAGCATAGGAGAAGAGGGTGTTCAGAGAACCATTTCTTTCTTTTGGTTGTGTTATGGTAACAGTATATCTTATTTACATTAAATTATGGAATAACTCAGGGACAGTTCCAAATGTAAATTCAAGGTGACATGTTCATAAAGAATCCCTTGAGCCAGGCACGGTGGCACATACCTGTTATTCCAGTGGGCTCAGAGGCTGATGCAGGAGGATTTTGAGTTCAAAACCAGCTTCAGCAACTAAGTGAGGCCCTAAGCAACTCATCAAGACCCTGTTTCTAAATAAAATATTTTTTAAAAGGTTGGGGATGTAGCTCCGGGTTAAGTGCCCCTGGGTTCAATCCTTGGTATTAGAAAAAAAAAAAAAAAAGGAATCCTTGAATCTGGGTGTAGTAACAGGCTTGTAATCCCAGCAGGTAGGAAGGCTGAGGCAGGAGGATTGCAAATTCAAGGCCAGCCTCAACAATTTGGGGAGGCCCTAAGCAATTTAATGAAACCTTGTCTCAAAATAAAAAGGACTAAGAATGAAGCTCATTATTATTTTAGATTTTCATTCTTTCGTTCTTGTTTACAATTTTACTTTGAGACATATTTTCAGCTACTGTATAAGAATAGTATTAATTTCACTTTAGAGAGCTTCCTTATTTAAATTTAATTTTAGGGCTGGGGATGTGGCTCAAGCGGTAGCGCGCTCGCCTGGCATACGTGCGGCCCAGGTTCAATCCTCAGCACCACATACAAACAAAGATGTGTGTCCGCCAAAAACTAAAAAATAAATATTAAGATTCTCTCTCTCTCTCTCTCTCTCAAAAAAAAAAAAATAAAATAAAATAAATAAATTTAATTTTAAAACATTTTGGTCTGAGCAACATTCCAGGGGATTGAAGGGTGAAATGTTTATGAAAAAAGGGAAATGCATCAAAATCAACTTTAAAAAAAATAATTTTATTTTCTGTTTTTCAGATGGTTCACTTTCTTACACACTATGCTGACAAGATTGAATCCATTCATTTTTCAGACCAGTTCTCTGGTCCAAAAATTATGCAAGAGTACGTATGAGATAAAACGTTGGTATTGATATTTCTTGCTAGTTCTATGTTGAAACACCACAAAATGCTTCTCTGAGTTTTCTTACCAAATGAGTGAGAGAAGTTGATGATGGCATCCAAGTTTTCCTTTGCTTTGGTTGTATGCATCACAAGAGGTCATTGAAAAGCCAGGCAAGATAGTGCACACCTTTAATCCCAACAACTGGGTAGGCTGAGGCAGTTGAGAATTACAAGCTTGAGGCCAGCCTTAGCAATTTAGCTAGACCCTATCTCAAATAAAAAAAAATATATATATATAGCTCAGTGATAGAACACTTGCCTAGCATGTGTTAGGCCCTGAGTTCAAATAATCACCATTTTAGACGTGTTTGTGTGTGGGTGTTGCTAGGGATTGAACCAAGGTTGAACCCAGGGCTTTGTGCCTGCAAGGCAAGCACTTTACGAACTGAGCTATATCCCCAGCCCAAATAATCACCATTTTAAAGAGGACTGGGGATGTAGCTCAGTGGCAAATCCCTGGTACCAAAAAAGAGAGATGTCATTGAAAACCCATGGGAGGGCTGGGATCATGGCTCAGTGGTAAAGTGTGAGGCACTGGGTTCAATTCTTAGCACCACATAAAATAAATGAACAAAATAAATGTCCATCAGCAACTAAACAAAAAATTTAAAAAAGAAAGAAAAGCCCATGAGAGAGGAGGATGTAGCTCAGGTGGCACAGCACTTGCTTAGCATATACAGGCCTTGGTTTCAGTCCTCAGCAGGACCAAAAACATCAAGAAAGAAAATCTATGGGAGACAAACAAATGAGCCTAGCCTAGCCTACTTTGCACATGTCTGTGTCTATTTGCATCACACACTCAGTAAGGTTGATGAGAATGTTACAGAAATGATTGATACTAAGAAAATGGAAATTCTTGTTTGTTTGGTTTTTTTTTGTACCAGGGATTGAACTTGGGCATTCAACCACTGAGCCACATTCCCAGCCCTATTTGTATTTTATTTAGAAACAGGGTCTCATTGAGTTGCTTAGCATCTCACTATTGCTCAGGCTGGCTTTGAACTAGTGATCCTCCTGCCTCAGCCTCCCAAGCCACTGGAATTACAGGTGTGTGCCCTGGTGCCCAGCTTTTGTTTTTGTTTTTGGTGCTGGGGATTGAATTCAGGACCTTGCACATGAGTGCTTTACCACCATGCTGCATCCTGACCCTTTTTCTTTTATTCATTCATCATTCATTGTTTTGGTACTGGGGATTAAACTCAGGGGCATTTTACTACTGAGCTATATCCCCTGTCTTTTTTTTTTTTTTAATACCTCTATTTGTTTGAACCCAGTGCCTCACGCATGTTAGGCAAGCTCTCAAGCTCTACCACTGAGCCACAACCCCGGCCCCCCCCAGGTTTTTATTTATTTATTTATTTTAAAATATTTATTTATTATTTTTTTTTAGTTTTCGGCGGACACAACATCTTTATTTGTATGTGGTGCTGAGGATCGAACCCGGGCCGAACGCATGGCAGGCGAGCGCGCTACTGCTTGAGCCATATCCCCAGCCCAGTTTTTTTATTTTTTATAAAAAGGCTTTTTTTTGGGGGGGGGGGGGATAGTCTCTTGCTAAGTTGCCAGGGTTGGCTATAAACTTAGGAATCTCTCAAGCCTCCCAATTCGCTGAGATTGTAGACATGTAGCACTATGCCTGGTTTTTAATTTTTGAAACAGGGTCTTGCTAAATTGCCCAGGCTGGCCTCCAACTCGAAGTCCTCTTTCCTCATCTTCCCAAGTAGCACCACCACACCCAGCATTTTTTTCCCCAAATTTTATGATATTAGTCTGTCTATGATGTTTGACTTTTGTTTGATTACAAATCTATGTAATTGTGTATTTTGTCATTTATAGCCTTTTCTGGCTTCCTTCTTTAAACAGGTGATAATTATATCTTCTCCGAGCATATTATCATTTATTCCCAATCAGGTTTTTAGCTTTATAATAATATTGTCCTGTGTACATATTCAGGGCTTGGATTCATTCTTAAATTCACAGCCTGTCTCAGGAGGGCATCCTTAAGTTTCCTTGTCATGTAGAACTGGTTCCAATCTAAATTTTCAGTTGCACATTACTCTGATGGGCTGTGGAGTTGAGTATAATTACAAGGCTATCATCCCAGTGACTGGGGGAGGCTGAGGCAGGAGGATCACAAGTTTGAGGCCAGCCTCAGTAATTTAGGAAGACCCTCTCCCAAAAGATCAAAAGGACTGAGGTTATAGCTCAGTAATAAAATACCACTAAGTTCAATCATCAGTACCAAGTAAATAAATAAAGGTATCTGGGGGCCCTGGGTTTACTCCCTAGCATCTAAACAATAACAACAAAAAACTCATTCTGGATTTTAGTTGTAAGTGGGATTATTCAGATTATATCCCTCTAGATGGTATTGTATCATCCTTGCCTTGCAACACCAGGGACAAAATATCACATTAAAATATTTATCAAGCATTTTGAATTGTAGAAAGGGAGGATGATTGCCAGTCAAAGACTATAAATGAATCTTCAAGGACAGAACTAAATTATATTGTCTTCCCTCCAAATCCACAGGGGATTGATTCCAGGACTCCCCTCAGATACCAAAATTGAAGGATGCTCAAGTTCCTTACATAAAAATGCCGTACTCTTTGCATATAACCTATGCATATACTTCCATGTACTTTATAGATTGCTTAATAATACCTATTACAGTGTAAATGCTATGTAAATAGCTGTTGCTTTGGGAATGATGACAAGAAAAAAAAGTTTCCAAAATACATGTTTATTACAGATGAGATTCTTTTCCCAAATATTTTATAGAACCCGTAGATATGGAGGGCCAATTATATGTTATAGTAGATTATCTCTAAATTTCTTCAGAGGCTAACTCAAGTAAGATGCTTTATTGTGGGAAGATAGCATAGAAGTTGGAAATAAAATATAATTCATCAAAATAAATAAGACAGGCAGGGTGGCACAAACCTGTAATACCAGGTACTTGGGAGGCTGAGGCCAAAGGATCACAAATTCCAGGCCACCTTTGACAATTTAGCAAGACCCTGTCTCCAAATTATTTAAATTTTTTTTTTTTTTTTTAAAGACTGGGGATTTAGCAGAGTGGTAGAGTGTCTTTGGGTTCAATCCTCAATACTGAAAAAAAAAAACCCCACAAAACTACGAGTGTCATATAAAATATGGACCTCATACTTAAATGTAGATTCATTTCTGACTCCCCAGATGAGATGGAATATATCCTGCCTGCAGGGGACATCACCACTGGAAGTATTCAAATTGAAAGATAAAGGTCACTTGGGAATGCATTCATCAGATAGCCAAGTAGACCAGATGACCTTAAGTCTCCTTCAGGCCCAGAGATTATATTTGACTTGGGGATGCCAAGGCACTTACTGTGCTGATTATTTGCAGGTATCTGTCTAAATGAATCAGATGACTTGTGAACATGGAAAATGTCTTTCTTATGTTGTGTCTTAAAAGACTTTTCTTTTATGACAGGGAAGGTCAGCCTTTAAAGCTGCCTGACACTAAGAGGACACTATTGTTTACATTTAATGGTAAGTGTTCTGGGTCCTGTCTTGGTTTTCTATGAGATGACCTTAAGGAGATATAGTTCTTTTGCAACTGATAGATGTAAAATTACATTAAAACTAATAACCTCATGCCTGATTTGATTGATTTCTGAGTTTCTTCAAGAAAATCACATTTTATATATTTTAATCATTCTATATATTTTAATTTTCTGCTAGAAAACTTGGAGAAAGGAGTCTATTAACATTAAAAAAAATTTTTTTTGGTGACTCAGGTATTAATGCTGCCATTAACTCAATAGAAAATTGACTTTGTTTTCCAGTGCCTGGATCAGGTAACACTTACCCAAAGGATATGGAGGCTTTGCTACCCTTGATGAACATGGTGATTTATTCTATTGATAAAGCCAAAAAGTTTCGGCTCAACAGAGAAGTAAGACCCAAAGCCTTTATTACAAACTGATACCTTTAATTATTGTTTTTTTTCTCTGGGTAGGACTCTAGAGGGAGCGGCTGTCAATGATTTCAGTGATTGAATTTTTGCTAGATGATTTGAAAGTGCCAGATGGAAATAGTTTAATGCAAGAATTCTGAGTGAAATTTTACTTTTGTGGCATAGAGATGGATTTCTTATTAAAGACTTTGTCTTTTTGGGAAAGGGCAAACAAAAAGCAGATAAGAACCGTGCACGAGTAGAAGAGAACTTCTTGAAACTGACACATGTACAGAGACAGGAAGCTGCACAGTCCCGGCGTGAAGAAAAGAAAAGAGCAGAGAAGGAGCGCATCATGAATGAAGAAGATCCTGAGAAACAACGCAGACTGGAGGTAAGACAGACTTACCTTATCACTGGGGCAATACTAAGATTTTTATTATAAGGATTCCTGTTTGTACCACACTGGCTGTTCAGGTAATCCTATATTGGAATGTACACAAGCTAAAAGTTTAGTTTTTTTCATGGTTGTTTTTAAATTTTTTTTAGATGTTGATGGACCTTTATTCATTTATTTATATGAGGTACTGATACTCGAACTCAGTGCTTCACACATGCTGGGCAAGCACTCTACCACTGAGTCACAACTCCAGCCCCAGAAATTTGGATTATTAATAGCACTAAATGAAGTTGCTATATAAAGTTTAAGATTTGATCATAGAATCAGAGAATTCTAATACTTTTGTGTGTATTTTTCAAGTTATTATCTCAAATGTAAGCTTCTTAGGCTCTAGTGTGTTATTTAAATATAAGCATGTTCTGATAATTTTATGAAATAAAATGCCCTAATCCAGCACTAAAACTTATACATCTGGTTAAAAAAGAAGAGAACAAAGTCCTGGAAATTGTGAATTTAAATGAGAATAATCTTGAAGATTAAAGAAAATCTTTCAGAGCAAAAGGGACATGTTGCCCCAAAAAATGTGAGCGTCTATGTGCACTGCAGTTGCCAGTGAGGTGTTAACTTGGCAAGGATAACTGAAGTGCCCAGGATATAACTCTGCCTGCATCTCTCTCATTGTGTTTCTTTTTCTTTTTTTCTTTTTGGTACTGGGGATCAAACCCAGGGGTGCTTAATCACTGAACCACATTGTCAGCCTTTTAGAATTTTGAGACAGGGTCCCACTAAATTGCTTAGTTTGCTAAGTGCTGAGGCTGGCTTTGAACTTGCAATCCTCCTGCCTTGGCCTCCCAAACTACTGGGATTACAGGCATAAACCACTGTGCCTGGATTTCATCATGCTTCATTTGGTTTGGTTTGGGTTAGCTCATGGGCATTTCCCCCTAAAAATTTAGCTATGTTTATGCAGTCTTCTTTATAAATGAAATGACTCTTCAGTGTATACACATAAAAAATCTATACAGGAATCATTAAGAGGTAATGCCTTTCATTTTTATATGAAAAAGGAAGTTCTGTTCTTTCTAAGATTCGAATCTAAAGTGGGTTAAAGGAAAAAGGAGACCCAGAACTTGAGTTAAATTGTAAGCTTTTTGTGAATGTAAACCATTTGGGTTTTTTTTTTTTTTTTTTAGAACCACTGCTTTATTTTATTTTTCTTTAAATATTTTTATTAGTTGTTGATGAATTTTAAAATTTCATTTATTTATTGATATGTGTTGCTGAGAATTGAACCCAGTGTCTCACACATGCTAGGCAAGTGCTCTACCACTGAGCCACAACCCCAGCCCTAGAATCACTGCTTTATAATATCTGGTCTGGAAACCTTATGAGAAGATCCAGTGAACTAAATGGAATAGAAGTCAAGAAAAAAGTTATAATCGATTTCTTTTTCTTTTTTGGGTGGAAGGAGGTACCAGAGATTGAACTCAGGGGCACTCAACCACTGAGCCACATCCTCAACCCTATTTTGTATTTTATTTAAAGACAGGGTCTCACTGAGTTGCTTAGCGCTTTGCTTTTGCTGAGGCTGGCTTTGAACTCTGGATTCTCCTATCTCAACCTCCCCAGCTGCTAGGATTACAGGTGTGCACCACCCTGCCCAGTTCATAATCAATTTCTGACTGACTTAACTTATTCATATGTTTAGCAATACTGGGGATTCAACCCAGGTGTGCTTTTCCAGTAAGCTACGACACCCTTTATAATGTTTTATTTTGAGATAGGGTCTCATTGAGTTGCTGAGGCTAGCCTTGAACTTGGCAAGGATAACCTTCAACATGCTATTCTCCTGCCTCAGCCTCCTAAGTAACTGGATTAAAAGCATGTGCTGGTGCTGGGGCTCAGTGGTAGAGCACTTGCCTAGCATGTGTGAGGCATTGGGTTTGAGTCTTAGCACCACATGTAAATAAATAAAATAAAGGTCCATTGACAACTAAAAAAAATTTTAAAAAAAGAAGCATGTGCCCACTGGCCAGTCACAGTGGAGCATACCTGTAATCCCAGCAGCTAGGGAAGCTGAGGCAGGAAGATCGTGAGTTCAAAGCCAGCCTCAGCAACTTAACAAGGCCCTAAGCAACTCAGTGAGATCCTGTTTCTAAATAAATTATAAAAAGGGGGTAGGGATGTGGCTTGTGTGCTCAATCCTCAGTACCAAAAAAAAGAATGTGCCACTGTGGCCAATTTCTGACTTGAATGGCTCATTCATAGAAATGAGCTAGACCTCCCTGCCACTGCTAGGATGCTTTTTGTTTGTTTTGTTTTCCTATATATTTAATGAGAAAAATATACATAGAAGTCAAAATTACCATATAAAAATAATATAACAATCCCTCAAACACCCCCATCCCTAAAGGTAATCACTATAAACACTATTAAAGGTAACACTGTTTATATAGTTTTCCCTTTGTTTATATATCCATTCATATGCTAAGTGTATATATTATCTTTTCTTAAGTAAATCAGCTTATAAATACAAGTCTTTCAAGAAAGTAATATCTTCCTACATATGAGCTTTTTTATTTCTTAAGGAAAAGAGACCTGGGAGATATCTGTATATATGTACATACATGTGAATATATATTTCTTCTAAGATTATTTCAGAAAATAAAAAATATATAAATATGTAGGTATGCATGTATGCACCTATTTATGAAAAATACTTTTAATGGATATTGCTTATAAGAAGTTGTATCTATTTACACTTTTAACATTGTATGAAATCTCTTCACTCACATCTTTTATGAAAAAACATTATCAGTTGTTTGAAGTTATAAATCTGATAGGAAATGGTTTCTTGCTTTACAATTTTTTAATTATTGAAGGTGAGCATTTTTCACATGTATTGGTCTTGGCATAAGATGTCACTTAAATATATTAACATAAATATGTTTTTAAATCATGATACTGTATTCTAGTATCTTGGGAGATGCAGATGTACATGCGGGTATAATACGTAATATGAAAAGTAGGGATGGATAATGCTGGGGAAAGATTTGATGGTGGTGGAGAGAGAGATTAAGAGTGTGGGAAGAGGATGTTGGGAGAATATCTGACTACTTTATATAACTGTCCCAGAATAATATAGCTTTTGACATATATGCTGTAGCTGTTTGCTACTAGGCTCTCACAGTAGGCAGAGCAGGGGAGGGGGAGTTATTTCCTCCTTTGTGAACCCAAACTCAGAATGTGATTCTATTAAAGTGGCATTAATATTGATATTTCAGTTTTTCAACTACTTAGATGATAGGACACCTATGGATTAATAAACATTCTCACTTACTGCAGTATTGGTGGGTAGTTCTCTATTATTTGTGGGGGAACCTAACACAGTCAATAGTTCCCAGACCAGGAATTTACAAATCATTCTTTGAAACAATTTGTTATACTATCAAGAGTTAACTCTCTTCTAGAATGTTATTTGTGCTACAGGCCTAAGTTTTTGCTTTTGCTTTTTTTTTTTTTTTTTTTTTTTTTAATGTGCTTAGAACTAAGTTTGGGTTCTTTCTCTCCTTCCTGTCTTAGGAAGCTGCATTGAGGCGTGAACAGAAGAAATTGGAGAAGAAGCAAATGAAAATGAAACAAATCAAAGTGAAAGCCATGTAAAATCATCCCAGAGATCCGAGTCCTAATTCCACCTATAAGCTCTGAGTTCATAGGAAACATAAAAAACACCAGTCGTTTTTCTCACTTTAAAGTTCAGATACTCTCTGTGCTGAGAAATCCTTATTTCATCATCTATTCTGCTCTTGGTTTGGAGTTTTACAGAGGTTGTAGATACATTGAAAGGGCTCTATTTCAGTAATTTTCTTCCAGATAATCAAATTATTTTGATTATTTTATAAAAGAAATGGTATATAAAATGTAGTTTTCAAATATTTTTTAAATTATAACATGAATCATCAATGCTTTTAATGTTTTAAAGTTTGAAGAAATATCATGAAATTTACAGGTAAATAATTAGGTTGTTGCTTTTTGTTTAAACTAAGCAGATGGAGTAGCTATGGAACCTGACTCTAAACCAAGATTCCACAAATAACTACTGGAATTGCACAATAAACATTGCTTGATGTTTTCTTCTGTGTGTACATTGAACTTGTGAAAAAGTAAAATTTAGAACATTATATGTGGTGACGAAATTTCAGGAAACTCAGTACATAATGCAGTATGTTTTGTAGGTGGGAGGTGCTGATGGCAGTATTATAGGAAATCTGTAGGTGTTAGGATACTGATACGTACATGGAAAATTCTAGAGGTAGGTAGTACATGAGCATGGTTTTCTCCTTACCTGATACTATGAGCTAATGACAATGTGAATGCTGTATTTTCAAAGGTTTTATGTTATTTTCTTGAGTACCAAGTGCATGCAAAATTAATTGCTACATCCAGATCAGATCAGCAATCAGATCATTGGTCTATGTGAAGTCACAAATATTTTTCTTCTTGATTAATGCCACCTATTGGATGTTCATGGAGAAGCTCTGCTGTGTTATGGCTGTGTACCTTTGCTTCTCCCTCTGCTTTCTCTCTTCTACAGTTGGGGCTGGGTATGTCCTTTCAAATAGCCAAAAACATGCATAAATAATACTTAAAAAACTGAGCCTCCCTAAACTATTGAGAGTTCTTTCTGCCTCTTGAGGAAGAAACTCTTGTGGGAGAGGCCCATCTATCTGTACAAGCATTTGGCTTGTTCAGATCTCTGCATTTTATAAATGCTTCCTACTAAGAAAGCATTTTTTAAGTCACTGCTGGCACCAGGTAGTTTTTGCTGGGGATGGGAAAGGGTTGGGTGTTTTGGTGGGTGTGGGAGGAGGGATTTTTGTTGATGCTTTATGTGCAGATCTGTTCTGGGGCAATAACAATGAGTTGCTGTGAAAACAGCATGTACCGCTGCCTTTGTAACTGCATGGGAACTTTTCACATGGGTTTTTCTCTAGGTTAATACAGAAATGTGTAAACTGGGAGATGCAGATGTAATATTTTTTAACAGTTTGTGAATTTAAGTTATTAAAAATGACAAAAATAACACAATTTAATTTAGTGCTATATAATTCTAGAACTAGCATTGTACTACAAGCCTTTAAAGTACATTTTAGAAATCAAAGTTGATATGCTTAGCTATCTTTTAATAATATAAGCTTTCTTAAAGTCCCACACATTTGGACCATGGCAGCTAATTTTGTAATTTAAGCATTCATAATGAACTACCTATGGACATATATTAAACTGATTGACAAAATCTCAAGAGTGAGCCTTGACTTTTCTAGAGTTCTCTTACAAGAGTATACACCCATAGGAAAGTTTTTTTCTGATCAGTGAAAGTCAGCACTGAAATGCCTTTCCTTTAAAAGTATTGATCTTGAATATTTCTTTTGTTGTTCATTTACCCCTTTTAAAGTGTTTTATATTCTTAGAGCTCCCTCTTGTTTTTGTTTGTTTTGTGGGGGGTATTAGGGATTGAACCCAGAAATATTCTACCGGTGCTATATCCCCAGCCTTTATTAATTTTAATTTTTAAGTTTTTGTTATTGGGGATTGAAGGTCACTTCATGCCCAGCCCTTTTGACAGTTGCCAAGTGTGGCCTCAAACTTGCAATCCTCCTGACTTAGCTTCCCAAGTCACTGGTATTACAGACTTGTGTCTCTGGGCCCAGCCCATGTACTAGTGTGTTCCTTCCTGCAGTCTCTGTGTTAGCTTTCTGTAGCTATGACACACCTGAAATAGCCAGCTTAAAGGAGGAAAGATTTATTTTGGCTTATGGTTTGAGAGGTTTCAGTCCATGCTTGCTTATCCTTGTCACTTTGGGCCTATGGTGAGGCAAAACATGGAAGGGAGTGAACAGTGGAGTGAAGCTGCTCACTTCATAGTGACCAGGAAGCAAAGAAAAGCTGGAGGAGGAGCTGGAGTCCCAATATCCCATTCAAGGACACTCACCCAATGCCCTAACTTTACTTCCAGTAGGCCCCACCTCCTAATAACTCCAACACCTCCAGATGGAACACCACAAGTCTTAAAGAAATGGTATCCTCTAAGACTTTTTTCCAAGTGATTTCAGTTTAGCTTTACTTGTTTTTCTCTCTCCCAGTGGAAACCAAGGAGATCCTTTCAGAGTTCTCTGAATTGATCTGCCAAAATTGATAGGGTATTTTGCGGGGAAGAGAGGAATCCTTCGTGATTCTCTTTCTCTATTAATAGGAAACTTCTCACTGTCAAGCCCCAGATGTAGACCTCTTTACATGGAACCTACACCAAAGAAAAACACTGATATTCTCGTTCTACCCATCTAATAGAAATTAGCAATGTGAAGATTATTGTTGTATAAGGATCTGTTGGATTTGGTGGAGAGGAGTGAAATACTGTATTAACTTCCCAAGTTCTCTTTTTTTAAATTTATTTTTTAGTTATAGGTAGACACAATGTCTTTATTTTTTGTTTGGTGCTGAGGATCAAACCCAGTGCCTCATGGATGCTAGGCGGGCGCTCTACCTCTGATCCACAACCCCAGCTCCCAAGTTCTCTTTTTTTGTTTGTTTTTATACATTTATTTATTTTTTTATTTTTATGTAGTGCTGAGGGTCGAACCCAGGACCTCGCACATGCTAAGTGGGCACTCTATCACTGAGCCCCAGCCCCATATATTTTGTTTTATTTTTTGTGGTTCTGGGGCTTAAACCAAAGTAGAGTACAAGGCAAGCACTCTACCAACTGAACTATATCCCCAGCCCCACCAAGTTCTCTTTTTGTTACTCTTCTGCCTCCACTTTTTTTTTTTTTTCCAATCCCACTGGGGATTGAACTCAGTCAGCCACTCTTCCACTGACCTATATCCCAGTCCCTTCCACTCATTTTGAATGATATGAAAGAATATAAAAGGGAGAAAAGCTATACCCACAGGAGTGAATTCTATTATAAACTGCTAAAACAGAACAGCCAAAAGTATTTCCCAGTTTCTGGTGTTTGGTAGTCAGCAAAAGATTTCATTACAGCTAGATGTGGTGGCACATACCTGTGATCCCAGCAATTCAGTGATGCTGAGGCAGGAGGATTGCAAATTTGAGGTCAGCCTTAGCAACTTAGCAAGGCCCTATCTCAAAAAAAAAAATTTTTTTTTTCATTATGTAAGGAAGATAGTGTGATATTATCTGTGTCTGTATATGTGTGGGCACAGGCACCTACTTCTGAACCACTGAGCTACAGCCTCGGCCCTTTTTATTTTGTATTTATTTTGGTACGAGGGATTGAACTCAGGGGCACTTAACCATTGAGCCACATCCCCAGCTCTTTTTTATATTTTATTTAGAGATAAGGTCTTAGGACCTCAATAAGTTTCTGAGGCTAACTTTGAACTCATGATCCTCCTGCCTCAGCCTCCCGAGCTGCTGGGATTACAGACACATACCACCACATCTGGTTTTAGTTTTTATTTTGAGGCAGGGTCTCACTAAGTTGCCAAGGTTGGCCTCAAACTTGTAATCCTTCTGCCTCAGCCTCCCAAATCACTGAAGCAACATGTGTGTGCCATGTATGTGGTGTATCGTTGTATTTGTACAGGTTGAATGCTGTCTTCTCATCTACATGAATTGAGAATAATTTCAGAAGAAAGTTAAATTTTTTTTCCCCTGATGGGAGAACTTTGTGCCCATGCTACAATATCACTTTTTTTTTTTTTTTTTCCTGAGAGGGGGGCCTCGACATGTTACCATTAGGCTGGTCTCTAACTCAGAGGCTCAAACCATCCTCCCAACTTCAGTCTTCCAGTAGCTGGGATTACAGGCAGGCACCATCACCCTGGCTACTACTACACCACTTTTAAATAGATATTATCTTTATTGCATACTTTTTTTTTCTAACTTTATCTTTTAAAAATAACTGAACTCAGCCAGGCATGGTAGTACAGGCCTATAATCCCAGCGGTTTGGGAGGCTGAAGCAGGAGGATTGAGAGTTCAAAGCCACCCTCAGCAACTTAACAAGGCCCTGTCTCTCTATTTTAAAAAAGGAGGGAGGGCTGGAGACGTGGCTCAGTGGTTAAGTGATCCTGGGCTCAATGCCTGGTACCAAAACCAAACTGTCCTCTTTAAATTCACCTAATGGGTTTAATTAAATTTTAAAATTTATTTAAAAGTCACCCCTCAGTGAACTGAGCAAGTCACTAAAAACCTAACCTCACAAGAGGCAGTCTTGTTCTATCACATGATTGCTTTATTTCTAGAGTCCTGTACACCTTGGTTTGGGGTAGCTTCCCCATCATGGCAAATGCTGTCATAGGGTTTTTGTTGGTTTGTGGTACTGGGGGTTGAAAATCCAGGGGCGCTCTACCAGTGAGCCCAACCGTTTTATGAATTTTAGCACAGGGTCTCACTAAGTTGTCCACATTGGCCTTGACCTTTTGATCCTCTTGCCTCAGGCATGTACCAAATACCACCAGGCATGGTTCTTATTATAGCTTTCCACATACCAGATATATCTCTGAGTTGTGATTTGAGGAAGGATTCAGGAACAGAAAGACCCAGAAGGGGGTGGTGGTGATGGTGGTGGGAGGTAGTTCTCATTAGTTGAGCTTTTTTTTTCCTCTGGAGCACAAAGAAAGAGTGAGTTTCCTCTTTACAGTTCCCCTAGTTCCTCTGGAAGCCAAAGTGAGGCAATTGAGATGTCTTTGAAGAAAAGTGTCAGACGTGTCTTTCCACGTAAAGTCCTAAAGACAGAATGATTTCAGGGTGGGGGGAATCCTCAAAGTAGCCAGTCAGCAGCCAGAGTTGGTTTGCCCTTCTCTAGTCCCCTTGACCCTCCATTATAGAAACAACCCTACTTCCCTTTCTGCGGGAGCAAAGCCTGGGGGCCGGGGTCTTTTCGGACCCTGTAGGTCGCACAAATAACCAGGTATGTCTTTTATTTCACACACTTGGGGAAACGGACCCTCCTCCTAACGGAATACCCTCAGGCACTGCGCGGAAAGGGGCAACAGGGAACCTAGGAACAGACTTCGGAGTTACAGCTCCTAGGAGATCACAGTACCAGCGGAAACCAAGGCAAGCAGGCAGTGATTCCTACTAACGCGCGCCGGGGCGGAGCTTCCGTAAAGGGGAGGTGCGCTACTTCCGGGGAGGGGCGGAGCGTCCTCGCCTACTCAACTAGGGCCGGGCCAGGCCGGGGCGGAGCTTCCCCACCCGCCGGGGGCGGGGCGGAGCTCGACCGGCCTCCCCGGGTCCCTCGACTGCGCATGGCACGTTGCGTGTCTCCCTCCCAACAACCGGCCTGGCGGCGGCGCGGCCACAAAACTGAGGAGGCGGAGCTGAGACCGAGTCGGGACTGCGCTCTAACTCCAGGACCAGGTACTGGGTGGCGGGGCCGCCTGGTGCGCTCCCCGGACCAGTCCTTCTCGCCCAGATACCGATTCCATCTCCTCAGGGGCGGGCCTTGGCCAAAGTGGCCATCCCTGCTCTCCCTCGCCTTCCGCCGGCCCCTTTTAACCCGCGTCCTGGGTTCCCGAAATGAGGGGCCGCTGCCCGAGAGTAGAATAGGCTTGGGCCCGACCGGGAGACGCCGGAGCGGAGTTGCGGATTAGGAGAAGCGAACTCCCGCCTTCCCTTCCCATTTACCTCTCCACCACGGGTTCCAGGTGGGGAACATAAGGCCAAATATCATTTTTGTCCTGCTCATTTTTGTTCTGCAAAGTAGCAGCAGATCCTGGTGCTCCGTCCCACACCAGAATCTCTTCCGAGGCAGGACAAGCAGCGAGTCAAGCCCCCATTAAGGACACAAGATCCGGGCGGCTCCCCGAATCGGCCAAAACGAAGAGGGATGATCATTGTCCTTTTAGTTTTTTACTTGGTTTAGTTTTGGTTTGGGGGGGTACCAGGGATTGAACCCAGGGGCACTTTACCACTAAGCCACATCCCCAGCCCTTTTTAAAATTTTATTTCGAGACAGGGTCTCGGTAAGTTGCTGAGGCTGGATTTGAACTCGCATTCCGGTCTCAGCCTCCCAAACCAATGGGATTACAGGCGTGCCCACTGTTCCCGGCTTCTTTTTACTTTTTTAAAGAATATTTTAAACATCCACAGTAGTTTTGAGGTCGGAGGTGGGGACCTGGGGTGAGGGGAATGAGCAGGAGGGCAGGGGATAGGTTAAATAAAATTGTTCTTAGTTTTCAGGAAATAGGGAACTAACTGTACGCCCAGCTTTTGCAAAGATCCTAGCATATATATTTTAATTTGACCCTCCCCACACACACATACAGGAAAAGCCGTTGGAGTTGGTCTTCTTAAGGCGATATGTTGAAGTAGAACCGTCTTCCAATCTGTACACATTTTTTTTTTATTCTTTTCTTTTTTTGTACTTGGAATTTGGTACCCAGGGCACTCTGCCATTGACCCAAGTCTTCTTATTTTATTTTTTTTTTCATTTTAAGAGAAGGTCTTGTTAAGTTGCTGAGGAGGCTGGCCTCCTCACCTTCCACAGTAGCTGGATTGTAGGTGTGTGCAACCACACCTGGGTCAGACATTTCTCTTCAAGGACTGATTATACTTTCTAGACACACCAAAGACTTTTACCAGAAAGTTGATGGAGAATTCAAATTTGATATCTGCTTTATGTCAGGAGCTTATTATTTCACATATTAGTTACTCTGCTGAATTGGTCAAATCTGTTACACACTTTTTTTTTTTTTCTTTTTTTGTACCAAGATTGAACTCAGAGGCACTCAACCACTGAGCCACATCCCCAGCCCTATTTTGTATTTTATTTAGAGACAGAGTCTCACTGAGTTGATTAGTGCCTCCCCGGTTTCTGAGGCTGGCTTTGAACTTGTTATTCCCCTGCCTCAGCCTCCCCAGCCTCTGGGATTACAGGCATGTGCCACAACACCTGGCCTGTTGCACACTCTTTAACCCAGTTTCCTAGAGGTATTCTGGCTCAAATTCAGTGTTTTGTGATCCCAGATATGGAGGAAGTTTCAGAACCAGTGACAAAAATAGAGAATAAAGGAAAAAATAATCAGTAAATAAATTCTTTCTGGGGCTGGGACTATGGCTCTGTGGTAGAGCGCTTGCCTAGCATTGTGAGGCACTGGGTTCAGTCCTCAGCACGACATATAATACATAAATAAATAAATTAAATAAAGGTCCACTGACAACTAAAAAAAATGTTTTTTTCTGTACCATTTGGTAGCTGGTCAGCCACTTTTTGCTAATCAGTTGATGTCATTTTATCTTTGCACACCCAGTCTTGAGCTTCAGCCTAGGTTTTGCTCTCACTGTGATTTTTAACATCACAAGCTTTGGAACAGATTTCATTAGTCCTTTATCATTTGGCTATGTGACTTTGAACTAAAGTTTTCCTGAACCTTAATTTCCCAAACTATAAAATGCAGCATGGTAATATTTAATGTGAGCTGATGTCTGCAAAACATTTAGTGTCTGGTACATAGTAAGTTTGCTATAAATGTTTGCTACTTCCTATAGCACAGGATACCTGAAGTGAGTACAGAGGGACAGGACAAAGTTAGCCAGATTGAGGACAGGAGGTGGTCCCATAGGGGAAGTAGGATATCTCAAGCATTTCCTTTGGGCTTCATTTCTTTCTTTTCAAGGGCCTTACCCTAAAAGTGTTCCTTCTCAATTCTTGTTTCCCATCCTTCTGCTTTTCTCTGATTATTTTCTCCTTTGGTGAATTTCAGTCACTCTCACAGCTTCAGCTGCTGACCCCCTAAGTCCATGTAGTCATCTCTAACCTTTCAATCATCTGTCCTATTTTTCTAAGTGAATACTACAACCTATTTATTCCTGTAATATATATCTATCTGTTTAGCCTCAGTATGATTTAAGAACTTGAATTCAGCCCGATGCAGTGGTACACACCTGTAATCCCAGTGGCTCAGCAGGCTGAGGCAGGAGGATCTTGAGTTCAAAGCCAGTTCAGCAATTTAGCAAGGCACTAAGCAACTCGGTGAATCCCTGTCTCTAAGTAAAATACAAAATAGGGCTGAGGATGTGGCTAAGTTGTTGAGTGCCCCTGAGTTCAATCCCTGGTACCCCTTCCACCCCTCAAAAATAAGAACTTGAATTCATCTTTACACCCAAACTACTTTAAAAAAATTATTTATTTATGTATCTTTAGTTTTTAGGTGGACATATTATTTTGCTTTTATATGGTGCTGAGGTTGGAACCCAGTGCCTCATGCATGCTAGGCGAGCACTCTACCACTGAACCACAATCCCAGCCCTACACCCAAACTACTTCTACTCTGAACTTTTCTATTCCTGTCTTTGAAACACTATTTCTTTCCCAATCACTTGGGTGCAGACTCAAAAAGAAAAAAAAAATTGGAATGATCAGTTGTCTATAGGTAGGATGGGCTCCCCGATAAGGTGCTAAGTCTCTGGCATGGCAAGTTTTCACATAGAGATTAGATAACCATATATCCAGGATCTTGTAAAACATATTCTCCAAAGTGTAGGGAATGGGCTAAATGATGGTGTCCTTTCTAAATTACTTTATAATTTCTTTATTCTTCCTGCTCCCCTGTTCATCTCTCTTTTCTTTCTTGTTTTTTTTTTTTTTTTTTGGAGGTGGGGGCAATACTGGGGATTGAACCCAGAGGTCTCTGAGCTACACCCCAGTCCTTCTGTTTATATTTTGAGCCAAGGTCTTGCTAAGTTGTCTAGGCTGGCCTCAATTTTGTGATCCTTCTTGTCTCAGCCTCCTGCATAGCTAGAGTTACTGACATGTCACTGCACTTGGCTCATCTCTCTCTTTCTCGGTACTGGGGATTAAACCCAGGGGTGCTTACCACTGAGCTACATTCCCAGCCCCTCCACCCCCCTTTTTTTAGACAGGGTCTCGCTAAGTTGCTTAGGGTTTTGCTGAGTTTTCCTAGGCTGGTTTTGAATTTACAGTCTTCCTGCCTCTCCCTCTAGAGTCACTGGGATTAAGTGTTGTACCACCACACTGGCTTCTCTGAGTTATTTTTACCTCTCCCCTTCCCCATTCTTGTGCAGAACATTCTTTAGAATGTTTTTTGAAACAAGATTTCTCAAATGTTAGTCAATGTGATGATCCACATATCAGCATTACTACCACCTGGGAGCAGGTTAGAACTGGCAGGCCTCATTCTGAAACAAAATTTGCATTTTAGTAAAACCCCTACATGATTTGCATACACAATAAAGTTTGAGAGACACTGTTTTATACCACTGTTACACGTTTGTCATCTTTCTGTTCAAAACCTACAGTGGCTTCCTACTGCCTGCTGAATAAAATCCATACTCCAGCATGCATTGAAGGCCTATAGATTGTCCTCATATATGTGGTATTCTGCTTCTGTAACTGCCCTCACGTTAATTGGAGAGTACATGCAAGGTGTTTGCAGTATGGCAGGTACTATTGTAGAAACTGGAAGACACACACCTGTAGACAGGACAACATAAGCATTAAATAAACCAGGAGCTTATGCTAGTTCTGGCTTGGAATTCCCATGTTTATTCATTCTCTTTTCCTTTCCAGTACTGGGGATTGAACCTGGGAGTGCTTTACCACTAAGCTACATCCCCAGGCCTTTTTATTTTATTTATTATTGGGGATTGAACTCAGGGGCACTCGACCACTGAGCCACATCCTCAGTGTATTTTGTATTTTATTTAGAGACAGAGTCTCACTAAGTGGCTTAATGCCTCTATTTTGTTGAGGCTGGCTTTGAACTCACCATCCTCTTGCCTCAACTTCCCAAGCCACTGGGATTACAGGCATGTGCCACCATGCCCAGCTTTTAAATTTTTTTTTTTTATTTTTTATTTTTTTAACATTTATTTTTTAGTTTTTTTCGGCGGACACAATATCTTTGTATGTGGTGCTGAGGATCGAACCCGGGCCGCACGCATGCCAGGCGAGCGCTTGAGCCACATCCCCAGCCCCTGCCCAGCTTTTTTAAATTTTATTTTTGAAACAGTTTTACTAAGTTACTCAGGCCTTGAATTAGGGGTCCTCTTGCCTCAGCCTCCTAGTAGATGGAATGACAGGCATGTGTAGCAGAATTCCCACTTTTTTGAAGTCCTGTTTGACGTTCCAGGGTTCACTACAGTTGATAGCATTCTTCCTCTTTGCTGAACTCTATAAGAAGTTACCCATTGCTAATTTCTACTTATACATTTCCCTGTCCTACTATTTGTTTCTACCACTAATTTATAAGCTCCTTACTTTCCAGGAATGTGTCATATCTTTTTGAGTTGCTAAGGCCAGGCACCAGGGCCCTGTCAGAGGATGTACACATTTAAGGATGATGAAACTGTGTGGTTATCCTTTGAGTCCCGTCCCTCAGCATACACTCTGTGTCTTTAAGATTAGCTAGAGGTGCCACACCCAGTCTAAGTGTACAAGCTTATCCATAATAGTTATTCTTTCTATTAGTGCTCTTAATGTAAATATCACATTATTCTAGTGCTAATACTTAGAGATAGTTTGTGGAAAGTGTATAGGATTTAGTCATGCTGGTCAAGACAGGCCTCCTTTTCACTTTTCTTCAGGATATTCATAGCCTTGAATACCAGTAGAATCTTTTAAATATCATTTAAATCTGCTTTTAAGTAATGAAGTTATTTCTGGGATGGGTATAGCTTAATGGTAAAGTGCTTGCCTAGCATGTGTGAGGCCTTGTATTCAATCTCCAGCACTGCAGAATAAACAGAACTGTTTCTGTGTCTGTCCAGTAGTAATATTGCTAAAGAAAGGAAGCTATCTGTATCTGTTCACTAGGATATTCCTTTGCTCATGTTTTATGGTGTAAACTAACATGTGTGCGCGTGCATGTGTTTGCACTAGAGATTGATCCCAGGAGTGCTCTTTTACTGAGTTACATTCCCCGCCGTCCCCGCCGTTTTTAAAATTTTGAGACAGTGTCTCTAAATTGCTCAGGATGGCCTTGAATTTGCCATCTGATGCTGGGATTATAGTTGTACACATCATGCCTGGCTCAGCATAATGATTTTAATGTTATACAAAGTTTATTTGTAAAAAATGAACTAGGAAAATCCTTTAACATTTATGTAATGTATACTCTTAGTCCTTAGGTAGAGCTTCTCTCAGCCATCTCAAGTGTATATATATATGTTTTTATTAACTGTATCAAAGAAAACACATGCATGCAGTTTTAAAGATAATGGTACAATGAGCTAATAAAAGCAGTGGTCTCCTTGGAAAGAAGTATGTTAGCTTCGCTAGTCATTCCTCTTACTCTCTTCCCCTTTTATCTCACATCTCTGTCAACCAAACCTTTCCCTTCATATTATCAAACTCAAAGACATTCCAATTCTGTTCTATAACTATAATTAAGCATCATGCTTTGTCATTCCATTCTAAAACTTGAAAGCTAATAATGAATTATTATAATTTTTTAAGCATTGTTCACTAAAGAGCCAAGTGGTATTCTTCACTATAGTTCCATTGTGTTAACCTTGCCATTCAAGGTCAAGTGGATTGATCCTGCTATCTATCTATCTATTTATTTATTTATTTACAGTATTGGGCCTTGTACCCAGGGCCTCACACATGGTAGGCAAGTGTTTTACCACTGAGCTGCACCCCCAGCTCTTTCTTTATCTTATTTTGAGAGAAGGTCTCTTGAACTTATGGTTCTTCTGCCTTAGCCTCCCAAGTAGCTGAAATGAGAGGTATGTACCATGATGCCAGGCTTGAAATGAAATTTTAAAAAAATTGTGAATTGTTGTTGAATTTTGTCAGATGCTTTTTCTTCATCTGTTGAGATGATTGTATTTTCTCATTTACTTAGTTAATAAGGTAAAATTAAATTACTATTTTATTTATTTATTTTTGGCAGTACTGGGGCTTGAACTCAGGACATTCTACCACTGAACTACATCCCCACCTCCCCCATTTTATTTTATTTTATTTTTTTAGTTGTCAATAGACCTTTATTTTATTTATTTATATGCAGTGCTGAGAATCAAACCCAGGGCCTTACAGTGCTAGGCAAGCGCTCTACCACTGAGCCATAACCCCAGGCCAACATCCCGACCTTTTAAGATTTAATTTAATTTAATTATTTTAAGACAGGGGCCCACTAAGTTGCCCAGGCTGGTCTTGAACTTGCAATTCTTCTGCCTCAGCCCCCCAAATTACTGGGATTATAGGTATGCATTACTGCATTGGCTGATTATTTTTTTGATTCCTTAAAATTATTCTTTCTTTATCAGCAACTAAAAAACCACTTTTTTATATATTAATTCTTGTTTTTTTTTTTTTATTATTGTTGTTTTGGGGATCAAGTCCAGAGGTGTTCTACCACTGAGCTACATCCCCAGCCCTTTTTTTAAATTTTGAGACAGGTTTTCACTAAGTTACTGAGGCTGACCTGTCTCAGCCTCCTGAGCCACTGGAATTAACAGGCATAACCGCTGTGCCTGGTTAATTTATTCATTTTGAATGTTAAATCAGTCTTTCTTTCCTGAGATAAACCCTACTTGGTCATGGTGCATTATGTTTTTAGCCATTCTGGATATAAATTTTTAAACTATGACTGACAGATCAAATAAGATGGGATAGTGGAGAGAAGATACATTCAAGAAAGAGCAAAACTTCTTGGAAACTTTTGACTATGAATCGTTAATTTAATAAAAAATTATATTAGAACGATGTTGGGAGATTGAGGGCAGTAAGTAGGGTTGAGGAAGGTGAATAGAACTTAGTTTTCATCTACCATGATAAGAAGTTAGTAGGTTAATGTCTAAGACGGATAAGTCATAGTCATATAGACATTATTTAAGGTGGTGATAAAAAGAAAATAAATAGCCAAAAGAATTGAAGGTAATTCCTTCTGGAAACAGGTAAGTGGGAGATTGGGTCAAGAGAAATTTAAAAATTAGAGAAAACCAAATAATAACTGGCTTCTCTTTTCTCATAGCAACTGCAGAATTTCAGCCAGGCATGATGGCGTAGGACTATAATCCCAGTGATTTGGGAGTCTGAGGCAGAGGATTGCAAGTTCTAGGCCAGCCTCAGCAATTTAGCAAAACCCTATCTCAAAATAAAAAATAAAAAGGATTGGAAATGTAGCTCATTGGTAAAGTACCCCTGTGTTCAGTCCTCAGTATTAAAAAAAAGAAGAAGAAAAGAAAGAAAGAAATTTTAGAGTTTCAAGATGTACTTGACCAAAGTATATCCAAGTTTATTGTCACTCAAAATTTCTCTAAACAAATACTTAGAAGCTAGCAACTTATAGATCTAGTGTAAGTTTTTGTTAGTCAAAAGATATTTCTTTTTTTTTTTATCTTTATTTTATTTTTTATGTGGTGTTGAAGATCGAACCCAGGGCCTTGCACATGCTAAGTGAGTGCTTTACCGCTGAGCCACAATCCCAGCCCCTCAAAAGATATTTCTATGAAAGGATATTTGACTAATTCAACCTATTTCTGTTTTCCTTTTAGGTTTAAGTTTTTGAAAATAGATCTACATATTAAGAACTCATGTCTTTTCTTGTAAGTAAACCAGAGAGAATTAGGGTGAGTGTTTCCATTTTTCTGACTTTACTAGTTTTCTTGTTTAAAAAATAAAAGGTGTTTTGGCAGATGTCATAGGTGGGTTTTTTGTGTGATGCTCAGAATCATGCAGAAGTGAGGAATGTAGGAAGTAAGGTAGATGTTGTAATCTTTACTCCTGAGAGAAGAACTTGCAGGCAAGAGACACAGTATGTACTGCCAGCCTGTCTAATGGGAAAAAAATAAGAAAGTGTGAGCTGGATGCGGTGGCACACATCTATAATCCCAGCAGCTCAGGAGGTTGAGACAGGAGGATAGTGAGTTCAAAGCCAGCCTTGGCAAATCCAAGAACTAAGCAACTCAGTGAGACCCTGTCTCTAAATAAAATACAAAATAGGGCTGGGGATGTGGCTTAGTGGTTGAGTGTCCCTGAGTTTAATCCCTGGTACCAAAAAAAGAAGGAAGATAGTGTCATATTTATGAATAAATATCACTTATAAGCTAAATGACTTAAAGTAGATACTATTTTTCAATGTAGATATTGTTAACGATCTATCTTTTCCTGTTTTTTTTTTTTTAAATGGGTTAATGTGTTTTTAAAATTAGTATCAAATTATAGCCAGGTGAGGTGATTCATAATAATCCCAGCTACTTGGGAGGCTGAGGCAGGAGGATTTTTTGAACTCTTGATTTCAACCTGGACAACACATAGATAGACTCCATCTCAAAAAAAATAAATAAGTATCAAATTGCAATTACTGGGACACTTTTTTATAAGTATAATCATTATTATTAACTGAAGACTTTAAAAGTCCACATGAAAAACTTACTATACCTTAAAACTTTCTAGACTAAAATAGGTTCAAGAACAAATATTGAATTTAAGTCTTTATAAGCTCTCATAATTCCTCAAGAGTATCCTCTTTTGTTTATTATTAAGTACTTAACTTCTGAATACAGTAGTAATTATCTAAAAAATTTAACAGTGTATAAATGGTATGAGACATGATTTTACTTTTTATTAAAACAAATTATATTTTGTGGTATAGTGCATATAAGTTCTATTTATATTAAATTTATTTATGGTGTTATTTTTTAAATTGGAAAAATGATTTAGAGAAGGACAAAGAATAATTTTATAGTTTCACAATCCATGTTATGTAACTTATTTCAGAATGTTAATCTTTTTTTTTTTCCCACTAATGGGAATTGAACCCAGGGGTACTCTACATTCCCCAAACCCTTTTTTTTACTTTGAGACAGGGTCTTAGTAAATTACTGAGGCTGACCTCAAACTTGTGATCCTGCCTCAGCTTCCAGAATCACTGGTATTATAGAGGTGTACCACCAAGTCTAGCTCTTTTTCTTTTATGTTTATGTATATAAGAATAATTTATTTTTGTAAAGACTAAACATTGGTGTTAATTAAGAAGAAAAAGTATCTCTCTCCTTAGCCTAAACTCTGCTCAGCGGAAAGAATGCTTCCATGCCAAACTTTAACACTAGTCTTTAAGTGAAATACAATCTTTAATTCCATTGCTTTTAAATACGAACTACTTCTCCATTTTAACCAAGTGAAACCACTGATCAGTATAATGGAAATCTAATGCTCACTTGAAGTGGGCCAGTAAAGCAAACCATAGAGTGATCCTGCTAGTTTGGTCCTTGGGAAAATAGTAGACAATGTAAGCTTGGATGTCTTCAGAAACCCCAGTGGATAAAAGAATATGCAACTTACTGTGTTTCCTTTGCAAACTAATGGAGGCTTGTGAAGAGCTATTGTTTCATTTTTGTTTTCTATGTTTTGATTCCAGTAACACTTTTCAGATTGGCATTAATGATTCAAGTCATCTGTAAATAGATAGCTATAGAATGAGTAAGATGGAAGAAAATGTACTTTTTACATATAGGAAAGACAAAGGCATATTTCATTAGTAGTAATATATATTTATCATCTCTCAGATTTTAGGATTAGTTGACCTTTTACCTAATATTAGGTAAAGAGGAATTGAGAAAGGAATTAGTCTATTGTTTTTAGCTGATTTCAAGATTCTTTCAAACTTCTATAGAAATGTATCCTAACTATACTGCATGATTCTGGTTGTTGTTGTTGTTGTTTTGTAGTTGTGGTTTTGTTTGTCTTTCTAAAGGCTGATAGCTAATTTGTTCTGGCTTGGAAGAAATACTAATTCTCTTTGGGGTTTTCCTCTTTAGCGGTGGGTCTCGGAAAAGTTCATTGTTGAGGGCTTAAGAGATTTGGAACTATTTGGAGGTAAGTACGGTATGACACTTAGCCATCACTTCAGGATAAACATCACTATCCTTTAAATGATTAAGTCAGTTTATATATAAATTAGCAATTCTCAGTGCAAGATTTATTTGGCTCCTTTTTGAGTGTATTACTTCCCAAAGATTTGAGATCTAGTCTGACAATTGTCCTTGACCTGTCTTGATTGTTAGAAAGCCAGTATAGTATTTACTTAAAGGCAGATAAGTTTTTTTCCTAAGTGTTTGTCCTATTGAAGTACTTTATTTATTTATTTATCTATCTATTTATTTATTTATTTATGGTGTTGGGGATTGAACCCAGGGCCTTGTGCATGCAAGGCAAGCACTCTGCCAACTGAGCTATATCCCCAGCCCCTGAAGTACATATTCTTAAAAGAAAAAAAGATATTTAAAATTCTATACCATTGAAGATTCTAAAAATAAAATGATGGTTCCCAATAAAGGTAGCAATAACATAAAAGTTCTGGTTTTACTGATCCATTTAGTTGAGGCATTTTTTTTTTTTGTGGTAGAAATTATGAGACTTAGAGTATTAGAGAAAATCTATCAGGGCAAAAATATCAACTATCCTAAATGTAGATTTCAGAAGTAAAGTATATTTGCAACTTTGAGGTTTAATAGACTGAGGCATTATTCTTTGGCCATTTGTGCTAAGTGAGCCTTCTGTGCAATGATAATTTTAATTTAGGGCAAAAAAAATTGCTTTCTATAAAAATAATAGTAGTAGAGCCCCATTTTTTATGTGTGAATATCAAGATAATCTCTTAGGTTCTAATAGCAAAAGAAACAGGTTATCAGATTGAGTGCATTGGTTCACATTATCCCCAAATAGGTTAAATAATTGGAAATTGAAACGTGTTTGTTACTAGGTGGTACCTATTAATTTTTCATAAGGCATCTCAAAGAAATTCTGAAATAGTATTATTTGTGAACTTTGTCAAAGTGTTGTTTCAGACAAATGAGAATTTATTCTTTTTTTGTGTGAGTTACAAAGAGTAGAAATTAGCTACACAGTAAAGGAAAGATTAATGGAAAAAAAACATTACATTCTGGTCTGATTCTCATTTTCTTCCAATAATTAATGGTTATAAAATTGTTTAAAAGTAAACATTGGGAGCCGGGGTTTTGGCCCAGAATGCGTGAAGCACTGGGTTCAGTCCCTGGCACCACATAAAAATAAACAAATAAAATAAAGATACTGTGTCCATCTACAACTAAAAAAAAAATATTTAAAATAAATAAATAAAAATAAAAGTAAACATTAGGCCAGATGTTGTGGTGCTTACCTGTAATACCAGTGACTTGTGGAGGCTGAGGCAGATGGATCCCAAGTTCAAGGCCAGCCTCAGCAATTTAGTGACACCCTGTCTCAAAGTAAAAAATAAAAAGGGGCTGAGGAAAATAGCTTAGTGGTAGAGCATCCCCTGGGTTCAATACCCAGCACATCCCCCCCAAAATAAAAATAAAGTTAACGTTGACATTAATGAAAATCAGTTTGCAAGTGTAATTTACAATGAATTAGTTACAATATTCTAGTATAGTGACTTAAATGAATGAGTTTGGTATTTAGTGTCTTAAGTGTTGGAGCTCTTGTTGTCTTTTGACTATGCCTTAGTTTCTGATCTAAGGAATAGGAAAAGGTTTTTCTTATAGCCTGATGAATTCTGTGTTACCAAGTCTCATACAATCTCAAAATTGCCTTCTACTCTGGAAGGTTGAATTAGATTTATTTTAATCCATTCACCTGGCTTTTTACCTTGGACACTCTGACTTAAGCAACTCTTTCTGTTGTCTGTATACCAGAAAACTGATATCTAATGCAATGTCTAGTAATATAGTTAGATGCTCTAATATATCTTATGAGAAGCATTTTTCTTGGTGACTAGACTTATTCCTCGATTTTGTTTAAGATATTTAAAACTGTATAATTTAAGATAATGGCATTGTATATTACCTGAGTACTTTGTAGTTCAAAACGTTTAATGATTGTTTTCCCCAAGCTGGTGATCGAACCCAGGAGATCATGCATGCTAGGCAAGCCCTCTACCACTAAGCTGTAATCCTAGCTCCCACTTGAATGATTTTTTTTCACTTGTATGAAATGGGAAAAATCAAAAACACGTACAGAATTTGTCTAATTGAAAAGCAGAAAATTGGGCTGGGGATGTGGCTCAAGCGGTAGGGTGCTCGCCTGGCATGCGCAGGGCGCTGAGTTCGATCCTCAGCACCACATAAAAATAAAATAAAGATGTTGTGTCCACCGAAAACTAAAAAATAAATATTAAAAAATTTTAAAAAAGAAAAGCAGAAAATTATTTCAGTTGTCCTATAATTTGTTCATTTTCACTGAATAGCAGAGTGATAAAAAGCCCTTGCTTTATTTGCATTGAAAAGAGAATATATCTAACTTTGTAGAATCAAAATCAGAAATTACCCTTCATACATGTGCTTCTGTATTAAAGTACTTTTTACTTTGAAAACAAACATTGTTTTCTAGACCCTATACTTCCTAGGAAATAGCCAACCATCTCTGACTTTAAAATTAATTTTTGGAGTGCAGATATAGTGGTAGAGCAATTGTCTAACATGTGCTACACCCTGGGTTTGATTCTCAATACCATGAAAAGGAAAAAAACAAAAGAAGAAGAAGAAGAAAGAAAGAAACGAAAAGAAAATAACTTTTTAGTTTAGTATAAGACTGAAACCAGCCAATTCAAAGATTCATTGTGTGCTGATGACAAGTAAATGTATGACAGAACTGTGGCAATTGAGTCATACCCAGTAAAGAATACCCATAGAGTAGTAGCCTTGCCAAGTTTTGAAGAGTGAAAGATTTGTGTTTAAAATCCTGTCTAGCTGTAGCATTTTCACTCTGTGTGTGTGTTTGTAGCGCTGCAGGCAGTTTTGCTGTAATGACTTTTAAGTGGATTCTATTAATAAATGTAGTCCTAAGTGCAGTAATGCTGTTCTGAATGTGGGTGTGTCTTTTGCTAAACAACAAAATGCCAACAATCAATTTCTTTACTCCAGAGCAGCCTCCGGGTGACACTCGGAGAAAAGTAAGTGATTTTCTAGGCTCTCGCACCATGGCTGTTGCATGAAGATGACTTATTGTGAAAGTTTGTGTGTTTTGTTGGCTTATTATGTTAAGTTTCTGCCTCTCTATCTTTGAGCTTTATTTGTAGTATATTTCTTTTACTTGTGGGGATTCAGGTTTCACCCTGGAAGGACTTTGATGTACAGTTCGAAGAGTGAAAATGTCTCAGACACTTTTTTTCTCTTCTGATATTAAGTTCTCTTCCTAACCACCCTCCTAATTGTCCACCCCCCACCGCCCCCAAAATAAGTTTCTCCAGTCTGAATTCTGGCTGGTGATACTAAATTCTCCAATCTTAGTCTATTAATAATAGATTACAGTCCTTGAAAATAATATAAATCTCTGTCTAGATTATAAGTCAAGTCTCCTACCTTAAAAAATAAAGCCAAAATTAAAAATTTCAAAACTTATAATTTGCTTTTTCTATTGGCAAAAACTGCAAGATTTGCTCTGCTTCCTCCTCTTCTGGTTTATTTTACCTAAATAAATAGCACCAGATGAGTGCAGTGTACCAGGCTGCTTTGGAAAATGTGAGTCAGTGTCTTTAAGAAACAGTCTAAGTAGAGTTCTAACTCAGTAAGGATTACAGACTCTTGTACCTTTTGCAGGTAGCCCCAAGGTTGAATGAAGAATGATGGTGGTGACTTGGAATTTCTCTGATTAAAGCTTTGACTGTGCTCATGGAGGCTGTCAGGAGCACTTCTCTACCAGATCCAAATACTTTCTATTCAGGAGACCCAAAAAGTTCTCTTGTAGGATGATTTTTTTTCCAGAGTACTATGCCAGTTGTATATAATTTTTATATATTCAGATCTGTCAGTGTTATGCCAGAAGCTATCCTGGGTGAAACCTATGGAAAGTTGAATGTGTTCATTTGGAAGCATTTCATGAGTATTGTCTTTGTATGCTTTATTGTATTTTGTTTTAAACTGTTTAAACAAAGTTATCATTGTATGGTCATTTCTAGATGTCAGTAGTTTATGTATTTTCCTTTTTTACAGTACTGGGGTTTGAACCTGGGGTACTTTACCACTGTGCTACATCCCCAAACCTTTTTTATTTTGAGATAGGGTATGCTAAGTTGCTAGGCTGGTTTCCAACTTGTGATCATTCTTTCTGAGCCTCCAGAATAACTAGGATTATAGATGTGGGCCACCACATCTGACTTTATATATTTTTCAAATACTTGGAAATGAATAAAATGTTTTTCATGGTATAGGAAACTAAGAAGATCTTAATAGTATTGGTTTATTTGCCTGAACAGCTTGAGATTATACATCATACTAATAAAACTATGCATGCTGCATTTAAACACAATAGGCTAAATATTTCATTCTTTTTATTGATTTAGACCTTTTTTTAAGACTCAAATAGTATAATGAACTAACTTCCCTTTCTTGTGTCAATATCAAACCAGACATCTTCCTTTCATAATATTGCTTTTGTGCTGGGTGTAGTGGCACTATAATCCTAGTGACTCAGGAGGCTGAGGCAGGAGAGACCCTGTTTCAAAATAAAAAGTAAAAAGAAGTGTGGATGTAATTCAGTGGTTAAGCATTCCTAGGTTCAATTCTGGTACAAAACAAAGAACTGCCTTTCTTTTTCTTTTTCTTTTTTTTGAAGGGGAGGGTAATGGGAATTGAACACAAGGTTACTTTGTCACTTAGCTATAGCTATCACCATCCCTTTTTATTTTTTTATTTTGAGACAGGTTCTTGCAAAATTGCTAAGGTAAGCCTTAGATTTAGTCCTCCTGTCTCAGCCACCTGAGTTGCTAGGATTACAGGTGTGTGCCACCACACCCATCTTGCCTTTGTTTCTTAGTTTGTTTGCTTTCATAAGTGAAAGTTAGGCTGTCTAACTTCAGACCTAAAGAATATTCACAAAGTAGAAAGCCTCCATTTTAGGATTGTTTCTAGTGAGTTGGGGTCAGTGAGGCAGAGGAACCACAGCAATCACTAGCATAGATGATTTCATGCAATTCCCAATTGCCCATGAACTGTAATCCCAATTACCTAAAGAATTTTTCTACCGTCCTTCTTTTTCCCTCCCTCTCTTTCTTTGTGGTGCTGTGGATTGCACTTAGGGCTTCATACATGCCAGGCAAGTACTCTAGCCCTGGGCTACACCCCAGCCCAAGAATTTTATTTTCTAAAACTAACACTTTTGAATAGTTTTCTGTACTCCAGGATAGTAGAAATATTTGTCAAGTTGCTAACTAAGCACATCAATAGTTTAGTGAATGTGTTGAGGTAGCCAGCCCCAGGTTAAATGAAAAATGATGATGGTGACTGGGAATTTCTCTTTGATGAAAGCTTTGACTTGCCTTTGACTTGGTTTGTTTGTTTCCTCAAAAAGAGCACATCTTAATGTGAAGCCTAGTGAGACAGTATATTTTCTAAGTGTCCCCACATGGAAGGACATAGGTAGTAACAGTGAATTATTTGTAGTTTTTCCAAAGGCAGTTATTTACTTTTTGGTACAGGGATTGGACCCGAGGGAGCTTTGCCACTGAGCTACATCTCCCACTCTTTTTTTTTTTTTAAGAGAGAGAGAATTTTTTAATATTTATTTTTTAGTTTTTGGTGGCACAACATCTTTATTTTATTTTTATGTGGTGCTGAGGATCGAACCCAGCGCCCCGTGCATGCTAGGCGAGCGCACTACCGCTTGAGCCATATCACCAGCCCCACTTTTTTTTTTTTATTTTGAGACATGGTCTCACTAAATTGTCATAGCTGACCTCAGATTTTGATCCTTCTGCCTCAGCCTCCTGAGTTGCTGGGATTACAGGCAGAAAACCTCCTCATTTCAAACTTCGATTGAATGATTTTTGTTTTTTAAATGTGTCAAGACAGGAATGGGGATGTGGCTCAAGCGGTAGCACGCTCGCCTGGCATGCGTGTGGCCCGGGTTCGATCTCAACACCACTTACAAAGATGTTGTGTCCGCTGAAAACTAAAAAAAATAAATATTAAAAAATAATAAATAAATATGTGTCAAGACAGACAAGGTTCCTTTCTTGTGAAGCTTGGTATTCTAATGGAGAAGATTGGAAATACATAAACAAACTGCAGTGATGGCTACCATGAAGAAAGTAAAGCATGGAAAGTAATTAGGAGCCTACTTTGCCTGACAGAGTCTTCTCTGAAGAGACAACTTTTTTTTTTTTTTTTTTTTTTTGGTACCAGGGATTGAACCCAGTGCCAGGGGCACTTTACCACAGAGCCACATCCTCACCATCTCCCTTTTTTAATATCTAGAGGTAGGGTTTTGCTGAGCTGTTTAGTGCTTGCTAAAGTGCTGAGGCTGGCTTTGAACTTGTAATCCTCCTGCCTCAGTCTCCCTAGCTGCTGGGATTACAGGCATGTGCCACCACACCTGGCTTGAAGAGACAACATTTAAGTGACACCTCTATGATGAATTGAGACAGCAATGAGAAAATGGCAGGGAGAGTGGTAAGGGAAGAGATCAGAGAGGTGGGCAGAGGTCAGATCATGTGAAGAATCGTAGGCCAGAATAAGAAGTTTGGGTCTGAAAGCAACCCACTGAGTTTTCTGGTAACAGGTGACATTGATTTTATTGAGAGCAAGAGTACGTGCAGAGGCTAGAAGTTGAGAATGGGATTCTTAAAGACTGACGTAGCATCATAAACTCTAAACAAATGGGGAGTTGTCATTCCAGAGTTTGTGGTTTAGACTTCTTGCTCAAATTGCTGCTCCAATTTTCTCTTGTATCTTTCTCACTTGTGTGAAGTACGTGGCAGGTAGTAACCAGTATTTTAAGATTGTTTTAAAGACAAGATCATGGGGGCTGGAATTGTGGCTCAGTGGCGGCACACTTGCCTGGCGTGTGCAAGGCATGAGGTTCGATTCTTAGCACCACATATAAATAAATAAATAAATAAATAAATAAATAAATAAATAAAGGTTTATCGACAACTAAAATAAATAAATAAAGTTTAAAAAAAGACAAGATCATTTCAAAGAGTTACAGTGACATTAAATGATCCTAGAATTGGTTTCCAGAGATAACTGTAAGAAGCAAAATAAATCAGGGACTAGGGCTGTGACTTAATGGTAGAGCACTTGCCTTGCATGTGTGAGGCACTGGGTTCGATCCTCAGTACCACGTATAAGTAAATAAAGGTATTGTGTCCATCTACAACTAAAAAAAAATTTTAAAAAGCAAAATAAATCAACTATTGATGAAGCTCCACTTAGGATTCTGTTTCTTCCATTTTCTGTGCCATTTTGTTTATTGAATGCCAAGTCATCAAAAGTAAACAGCAATAGAGGGAGAATAGAATAACACATATTGAATACCTGTTATATAGCAAGCAGCTATCCTCTTGATATATTTTATATCATTTTATAGTTACAACAAGCCTGCAAGATGGGAATTATACTGCTGCTGAGAAAGCTGACCACAAAGAGATAAGAATGACTTACCTTGGTTCGCAGGGCAAGTGATAGACCTGAATTTAAATTCTGCCTCTGTCAGGCTCCTAAGGCTATGATCTTTGTGATATACCATATGTTTCACTTAAAATATCATTTTCTTTCCTAAAGATTAGCAGATGTTAGGCATCAAAAGTTTCTTAGACAGCCATAATTGGGAAATGGTGGGTTAAAAAAAGTTGAATAAGTAGTATAGTACTTCCTTATGCTTTGGGTATGGGAGTATGAGAACCTATCTAAAAAAAAAGGCTGGGGATGTGTCTCAACTTATTAATTCTAAGTTACCCAGGATCTCACTAATTAGAGGAATATCATACAACAGTGAAAGTGGTGAACAGCTATATGGCTAAATCTTAGCAATACTAAAAATAGACCAAGTTAGAAATGGAGTTTGTTAACAGTGGTAAGTTTTGCTTGACTAACTTCTTCTTAGTTCTTAGTGTCAGCATAAGTGGTGAGGGAGCAGAATCCTACTTCACTTCTTTCCCCATAGATATTGTCAACTGTTTTGAAATAAGATGTTCCATAAACATCAACCTATCAAAGGATTATATTAATTTCCCTGGCCTGGGCCCAGATCTTGTCTGTGCCATGTACTCACATTTTGAATTTTGAATTTCATCTCTTTGGCCCTTATTTTTGGTATTGAAAAATAGAGATATCTACTTCACTGAGCTATAGAGAAGATCAAATACAATGTGAAAATGCTCTGAAAAATATATTATATTTAAATAACAGATTTAAACATGACTTTCTTTTGTAAGGTAATTTTTTGGGAGGTTGAGGGTACCAGGGATTGAATTTAGGAGCACTTGGCCACTGAGTTACATCCCCAGCCCTATTTTGTATTTTATTTAGAGACAGGGTTTCTCTGAGTTGCTTAGCACCTCGCTAGATTGCTGAGGCTGGCTTTGAACTCTAGATCCTCCTGCCTCTGTCTCTAATCTCTCAAACCTTTGGGATTACAGGTGTGCGCCACCACGCCCAGCTAAGCATGACCATTTTTATGGGCTCCTATGCAGAGCCACTTCCTTGGTGATTGTTCAAATACCACCTTGTCAGAACATTCTCTACTTGGATCTTTCTAGCTAATGCTGAGCCAACAACCCTTCATGTATTCACAGAGATTTTTTTTTTTTTTCTGACTAGGGACCAGGTTTTTCTTTTTGTTTTGACACGAGGGATTGAACCCAAGGGTATTTTACCACTCGGTCACATCCTCAACCCTTTTCATTTTTTTATTTTCAGACAGGGTCTCACTAAGTTGCTTAGACTCTCACTAAGTTGCTGAGGCTGACCTCAAACTTGATCCTGCTGCCTCAGAGTCCTGAGTTGCTGAGATTACAGGCATACACCACCACTCCTGGCTAGGGACCAGATTTCTGAATGTAGCATATGACATATAAGCTGGCCTTGGGTCTCTCCATTTTAGTTGAATATATATCTGAAGAAAAAGGGTCTAGCATGGTGGTACACACCTCTAAACCCAGTGACTCAGGAGGCTGAGGCAGGAGGATCACAAACTTGAGGTCAGCCTGGGCAATTCAGCAAGACCCTGTCTCAAAATAAAAAAATAAAAAGGGCTAAGAATTTAGCTTAGTGGTAAAGTGCCCCTGGGTTCAATCCCTTGTTATTCCCTCCCTCCAAAAAAGAAAAGAGTGTCAAAAAGAAAGAGAAATATAGATCCCAAGCCATACAAATAAATTTAAGTTAAGAAGAAGAAAACCAAGCCATTTAGATGAAGAAGAGCTGTTGTCTGCCGTGTGTTTTGCTTTCAACACTCAGACATTGCTGAACGCCTTCCTTTAGGCCCTCAAAAGTCCAGAGGCATAACTCCTACATCTATGTGGCAGGGCAGGGCTCTGGCTTCATTTGTAGCATGAGAGCACAGAAGGAGGGAGCAGGTTGCTTCTGCAGCTGGGGATACAGCTGAGAACTGGCAGCTCTGTTCCTGACCTGCAGCTCACTGCCTGCATTGTCACCTTGCTTTATTTGGAAACATCAGGGAATGACTGGCCTGGGCTCTTGGGTTATTTAAGAGAGGACTTCTTCTGGCCACATTTTCCACACAGCAAGATTTAGCACTTGATCTTTTTGAGATCTTGCAGTTAGGTCCTTAAAAGACCCTCAAAGAGAAGGAAATTCAAGAGACCTCTCTACCTTTCTGTCCCCCTTCTTTTTTCTACATATGCCTTTCTCTAGACATCCTTGCCCCAAGTAAGAATTTCATAGATATTCCATATGCCATAGTTTATGGCATTCCTCTTTTTTTTTTTTTTAACAAGTGAATCAGTTGTATGAAAGGACAAGCAGATTGACAGTTGATTGGAACAGCCCCTTGTCATCTCCCTACATGTGTAGATATTGCAACACTTAACTTGCTCAGGTATCATTGTTGATTCCTACACTGTACATCTTGTGTTTTCTCTTCAAATAGTGTTAGTACTGTTTCTTTGCCAGAGTCAGGATTTATGTGTTTGTTTAGATTCCAGTTTCCTCATGGGTTTAAATTACCACCTTCACCCAACTCCAGTCCCACCCCTTTTCTTTGTTAACCTATTTTTCTTTTTCTTTAGACCAATGAGGCAAGCTCAGAGTCGATAGCATCCTTCTCTAAACAAGAGATCATGAGTAGTTTCCTGCCAGAGGGAGGATGTTATGAGCTGCTTACTATTATAGGTAATGTCCAGAGACTGTCATTGCTTTTCTGTTCCAGGGGACTGCTACAGCTTAGCTCAATTAGTAGGATTCACGGTGACAAAACTGGCTCCTGTGGATCTTCTTTGATTTTTTTCTGCCAACTATGCAAAGAAATCAAGTTTCTGGGAGAGAAACTCTTTTGCCATTTTTTTCTTCATAGTTGTATACTTCTGATGTCCCTGGTCATAGCTAGCTAGAATGGTTGACTAAGAAGGACGTGATAGGAGAAAACCCAAGAAATGTCAGTCATTGGGCTGGGGTTGTGGCTCATTGGTAGAGTGCTTGCCTAGCATGTGTGAAGCACTGGGTTTGATTCTGAGCATCACATATAAATAAGTAAAAGGTCCATTGATAACTAAAAGGAAAAAAAAAGAGAAATGTCAATCATGAAAGTAACAGTAGGGAAAATTTTTAATTAAATTTTCTGTTGAAATCAAATTCTTTTTCCATTGAAGAGATTAGAGGCTGTTGTTCTTATTTATGGCATTCCTCTTTTCTTTTAGGCAAAGGATTTGAGGACCTGATGACAGTGAATATGGCAAGATACAAACCAACAGGAGAATATGTGACAGTACGAAGGATTAACCTAGAAGCTTGTTCCAATGAGATGGTGACATTTTTGCAGGTAATAAAAAATGAATGTGACTCTTAGAAGTTCCGTAGTAATTATAAGACACCTCTCACATCAATCTTCTGAAAGTTCCTGCAAAGGATCTCATCAGCACACACTTCATGGATGGCTTCTTGACTTCAAAAGTCAAGAAGCTTTCAATGGAGAATCTTAGGCATTGGCCATTATATGTATTTTATGCTCCCTTCTTCAAATATTCCTTTGTGGCTCATTCATTATTTAAAAGACTGAGTAACTGGTGCACAGTCATATATAGTAGTAAGTGGCAGAGACAGCGTTCAGACCCAGGCAGTCTTGTTTCCAATGCAGAGCTTCTTGCCGTGCTGCCAGTGGCTATCTTCTAGCTCTTAGCATCCTGCTTGCCTTAGGTTCCTTCCTTTTTAGGAAGTAAGTAGTTGCATTCTTGTTCAACTGAGAGAGACCACAAGTCTAGTAGCTGACTGGGGCCTAGACTCTCCTTGGCTAACATGGCTTGGAATTAGGAGCCTGCTCTGTGTTATATTCAATGTTCTTGTTTGCAGCCTTTCCTCTTTTTTGTTTGCAATGTTTCAATGTTTTCCCTGAATCCAAGCTTGCCTGATGGTGCTCTATTCTCAGTTCATTTGTTCAGAGTAGGTTGGTGGGACTGAGGATGGAGCAAGGCTGCCAGTAAAGCAGCTTAGTTATTTTAGAAAAACACATCTAATTTTGTTCTAGTGCTTGCTAGACTGTGTAATTCTTTTTTTTTTTTAATATTTATTTTTTAGGTATAGATAGACACAACACAATGCTTTTATTTTTATGTGATGCTGAGGATCGAACCCAGGTCCTGACCGTGCTAGGCGAGCGCTCTACCACTGAGCCACAATACCAGCCCCTAGACTTATATGTTTGTTTTTATAATTTTTTATTTTATGTGGTGCTGAGGATTGAACCCAGTGCCTCACCTCACACATGGGAGGCAAGTGCTCAACCACTAAGCTACAACCCCAGCCCCCATTTTTTTTTTTTTTATACTTCTATAGCTGCTTCTGAGGAAGCGATCCCTTGGTTTAAGATTGTTGAAAAAACATCTTATGTTTCATAGTTGTCATTTATTCTTTATACGTTGTTTCTGTCAATTACTAGGTTTTTATTTATAATAGAAAAATTTGTTTTTGTTTTCTTCAAGAGGAGTTCTGTACCTTGGTCTTTGAAGTTGAGCTAAGCTTGCTTGCAGGCTTCCTAAATCTTTAATCAGCAGTTTATTTTCATCATGTCTGAGATGGCTAACTGGAATCTTCCAATGTGTTGACAGTAGTTTCCCTGTCTGGTGGGGGATTGTTTCTTGAGGCTAGGTACAGAGCTACTCTCAGGCCTAAGCAGGCAAAACAGACTGCAGGCACTGCAGGGCCTACTTTCTCCTATACTGGAAGCACTCTGGCTTATCCTAGAACTCTGAGAAGAACACCCAGAAAGAAGTAGGTTCCCATGTTATTCATGCTCCCACCTTCACATTGGGTATCATTCTTCAGGGCTCCTTGATTTTGACTTCAGCTTTACCATTGCTTTCAGGGGGAGCTTCATGTCTCTAAACTCTTCAACCATCCCAATATCGTGCCATATCGAGCTACCTTTATTGCAGACAATGAGCTGTGGGTTGTCACATCATTCATGGCATATGGTGAGTGGGAAAAGGTTCCTGGTATAGAGGGTTCTAAGAACTCTTTTGGCAGATTGCTTATGTGCCATCATCTTCCTCTGTTACCCTTTGCTTCCTCCCCACAATTTTTCTTCAGGTTCTGCAAAGGATCTCATCGGCACACACTTCATGGATGGCATGAATGAACTGGCAATTGCTTATATCCTGCAGGGGGTGCTAAAGGCCCTGGACTATATCCACCATATGGGCTATGTGCACAGGTACACTCTTTGTTTTTTCCTTCATATTTTTAGTTGTAGATGGACACAATACTTTATTTTATTTATTTATTTATTTTTATGAGGTGCTAAGAATTGAACCCAGTGCCTCACCCATGCTAGGCAAGTGCTGTACCACGGAAATACAAACCCAGCCCCCACAGGTATGCTCTTTTTTGCGGGTAGGTACTGGGTATTGAACTCAGGGGCACTCAACCACTGAGCCACATCCCCAGCCCTATCTTGTATTTTATTTAGAGACAGGGTCTCACTGAGTTGCTTAGCACCTTGGTTTTGCTGAGGGTGGCTTTGAACTCGCGATTCTCCTGCCTCTGCCTCCTGAGCTGCTGGGATTACACACATGCGCCACTGCACCTGGTAATACACTCTTAAGTGACTTCATCCTCTATTAATAAAGAGCAAATGCTGTGTGCTGTGGCTCATGCCTGTAATTTCAGCAACTTGGGAAGCTGAGGCAGGAGGTTCACCAGTTTGAGGCCAACCTCAGCAACATAGTAAGACCCTATCTCAATATAAAAATAAAAAAGGGCTGGGGATGTAGCTCAGTGGTAGAGTAGCCCTGTGTTCAATTCCCAGTCCACAAAATAAGCAAAAAGAACCTGTGACCATGTGGCCTCAGGGAAACAGTTGAAAGTTAACTGGAGTTAATGAAGCCAGAGTTTAAAATCAAGGATCTGGGGCTGGGGATGCAGCTTAGCTGGTAGGGCGCTTGCCTCACATGTACAGGCCCTGGGTTCAATCCCCAGCACCCAAAAATAAAATAAAATCAAGGATCTGGGTCTGACCTTGCCACTGATGGTGGCATTTAGCCTGTTAGTGCTGAAGCCACTGTTTTCTGTTTACTGGGCAGCTTGGTCCTGAGTATTAATGTGAGAGGAAAGAACATCTGACATGGACCACTCCCCTACTTCCTTTCTAGTGTGCTTTCAAGTCAGTCCTAAGATGAGTGGCTGCAATAAAGACAGATTTCTTAATAGGTGGTGTCAGGAAAACTGAGGAAAGATGATAAAACTGGAACTTCATACCCAGAGAGAACTGCAGGTGGATTAAAGCCTTAAATGTAAGATTTAAAACTCAGACTTAAATAGAAAACAATGTGAGGAAATAGGGTTGTTTTTTTTGTTTGTTTTTGTTTTTGTTTTGTTTTTAATACCAGGGGTTAAACCCAGGGGCACTTAACCATTGAGCCACATCCCCACCCCCTTTTTTTATATATAGTTTATTTAGAGACAGGGTCTCACCAAGTTACTTAGTGCCTCACTAAGTTGCTGAGGCTGGCTTTGAACTCGGGAAACTTCTGCCTCAGCCTCCTCAGCCACTGGATTACAGGCGTGCGCCACCACACCTGGCAAGAAAATAGTTTTATGATCTGAGACTAAAAACAACTTTTAAACGTTTTAGAAACATAAAACATAAGGCAAAAATATAGATGAATTTGATTATATGAAGACTCAGTTCCCTATTCAATAAAGGATATCATGAACAAAGTGAAGAAATGGGTAACAGAGTGGAAGAAGATGTTAGGTTTGTCTAAGATACACAGTAGCTTAGAAATAAGAAAATTTTGCAAAGCAATGAGAAAAGGACAACAAAGAATAGGAAAATGGGCAAAGGATATGAAGCTTATAAAAGAGAAAATCCCCAAAAGCAAACAGTCATAAGAGCCAGCACTGAGACCTAGCAATCAGAGAAAAGCAAATAAAACTAAGATATCACTTTATACTCTTGAAACTGGTGGTGGTTCAGAGTTTGGGTGAAGCCCAGTGCAGTGGGAACCTGAAAGCTTCTTTTCAGATAGTAGAAGATGATTGATGCAGCCAGTCAGGTACACAGAACCAAGACAATTAATACTGCCTCTGGGGTGTGTGCCCTAAAGAAACTGTCACATAGCCCCATGAGGGAACACATGTATCAATGTCATTGGTCATATTTGTACTGAGTAGAGGCAGTATGAGTATCCCTCCCTGGAGACTGGGAGAATGAGAATAAAGTGTTATATTCCCACCCTGGACACAAGGTGGCAAGTAGAAGCAAAGATCAGATATGTAAGATATATAAAGAGAGCTATCAGGTGGGTCTTGAAAATATAGCACCGAGAAAGGAAGAATGAGTTGCATAACATTCTTAAATTTAAAATATACATACAAAACAAGTAAATTTAAATGTACATACAAAACAATGGCATACTTTACAAGAATGCCTACAAGGGGCTGGGTTGTGGCTCAGTGGTAGAGGGCTTGCCTAGCATGCACGAGGCACTGGGTTCAATCCTCAGCACCACATAAATGTAAAATAAAGATATTGTGTCCACCTAAAACTTAAGAATAAAAAAATTTTTAAAAAAAGAATCCCTACAAATAAGAAGTACAGATTAGATTATTAGTGGAAGTTAGGGGATGTGCATAAAACAGAACAGGAGAGCTGGAGGTGTGGCTCAGTGGTAGAGCACTTGCCTAGCACATTTGAGGCACTAGATTCCATCCTCAGCACCGCATAAAAATAAATAAAATAAAGGTATTGTGTCCATCTTCAACTAAAAAATAAAAAAAAAAAAAACAGAACAAGACATAGTAAGTTTTAAAATCTGATTGCTGGGTATGGTGGCACATGTTTGTAATCCCAGTGACTCGAGGGGAGGAGGTAGGAGGATCATAGATTCAAAACCACCCTGAACAACTTAGCTAGGCTATAAGCAATCTAGTGAGACCCTGTCTCAAAATAAAATATAAAAATGGTTGGGGATGTGGCTCAATGGTTAAGTACCCCTGGGTTCAATCCCTGGTACCAAAAAAAAAAAAAAAAAAAAAGGGCTGGGGTTGTGGTTCAGTGGTAGAGCACTTGCCTAGAATGTGTGAGGCACTGGGTTCTATTCTCAGCATCCATAGAAATAAATGAATAAAACAAAGGCCCATCAACATCTAAAATATATATATATATATTTAAAAAAAGTGATATGTACATGGGTTCATGCTATCTTCTCTTTTTTTTGTATGTTTGAAGTTTTTCATAAAAACATATTTATATATAAAATGTATAACATATACCTGGGTGTGAGCTGAATAGAAGTAGTGTGTAAATACTGAGGGTTTTTAGTGTGAGGCGCTCCTATTGCTCATTATCTCTCTCTTCCTTCCCCACCAGGAGCGTTAAAGCCAGCCACATTCTGATCTCTGTGGACGGGAAGGTCTACTTGTCTGGTTTACGCAGCAACCTCAGCATGATCAGCCATGGGCAGCGGCAGCGTGTGGTTCATGATTTTCCCAAGTACAGTATCAAGGTCCTCCCTTGGCTCAGCCCAGAAGTCCTTCAGCAGGTCTGTGCATAGGGTCCCAAGGAGTCCCCATCAATTCATGATTTCCCAAGGAACCTATAGGAATATCCCACGGATGGGGTGGGATGCTCTGTATTTCTGAGTGGACTAAAGGGATCCTGGAGGGAAGGGGTCCCTATTGGCCAGATATGCGTTGGTACTCAAATTAACATGGATATTATCTACCCACTGCAGATAGATGTTGTTCCCACTTGCTGGGGTCCTATTTCAGCTCCCCCTGGGGAATCCTTCCTACTTTATGTAAGAGTGAGCATTTTGGTGCTCTCGCGACCCCTATGCTGAGCAGGAGCATGGCCCCAGTGCTCCTTCCAGCGTACTACATAGTAGCACTAAACATTTGTTCCTTGTAAAATAGCAGCTAATCTTCAGCAGTACAGGCAAGGAGAGTCATTAGCAGCTGGTTCTGATTGTGGGAAAGGCATTCTTTCCTCCTCAGTTTTGTTCAAACCTTCTTTTTCTAAACGAAGACCGGGACTGCAAATGAAGTCATCTGTGGCTTTTTTCTTCTGATTTAGAATCTTCAGGGTTACGATGCCAAGTCTGATATCTACAGTGTGGGAATCACTGCCTGTGAACTGGCCAATGGCCATGTCCCCTTTAAGGATATGCCTGCCACTCAGGTGAGCCTGTAGCCCAGTGGTTCCCTTCTTACCCACCTTCCTGCCTTCCACAAATGTTTCCTGAATACCTGCTACATAAATGACATAGATTAATGTTAGCTCAGATGAAAAGACACGGTCCTTTTCTTCAAGAAGTCAGGGATGGTTGTGTACTTCTTCGTGTCCTTCTCTACATGATAAATACTATTGTCATGGAGCCCAGTCCAGCGAAGGTGGAGCCTGGAATTAGCAGTGCAAATGGAGGCCCACCTACCATATGTCTATTTAAAATGTATAAATCAAGCCAACCAATTTTTATAAATTTATAAAATATCTTCTACCTATTTTCTGTCTCCTACCTTGAAAGGTCAGTTTCTAATTTGGAATTCTTAGACATCTGAATTTTGTTTTGCTTTGTAGTACTGGGGATTGAACCCAGAGGCACGTTACCACTGAGCTGCATTCCCCAGTCCTTTTTATTTTTTATTTTAAGACAGGGTATCACTAAATTGCTGAATCTTGCTAAGTTGCTGAGGTTGGCCTCAAACTTGTGATTTTCTTGTCTTGGCCTCCTGAGTTGCTGGGATTATAGGTGTGCACCTCCGTGTCTGGCTAACATTTCAGAGTTCTGTGCCGCCTTTCTGACCCACACCTTTGGAACCTCCATTCTGCCAGTTCACCTTCTATTCATTCTCCTACGTATGGCTACCCTTTGGCCCACCCTCTGGCCTTAGAATACACAGCCTGTACCACAGTCTGGTTGGACAGGCCCAGGGAAGAGGCTGATCCAGACCCCGTCAGAATCAGGAAAGTGGACTTAGAAGAGTCATCTGGACAAGGGTTACCTGAGTTCCAAGTGCCTGGAGCATGGCCTAGAATGAGGAGGGGGCAGGCATGAACTCTCAGTAAGCCTCTCTCTCTCCCACCTGCGAACTGTTCCCCCTGTGGGGAGAGGGAAGCTTAGGAATGGCCAGACCAAGGGCTGGGGATGTAGCTCAGTAGTAGAGCCCTTGCTTAGCTTGCATGAGGACTTGAGTTTAATCCTCACTACCACATACACACACAAAACAATATATATGTGTTATATAAAGTAATAATATATGTATATACATACACACATATATTTTTAAGCAATTAATAAATATATTATTATTTCATCTTTAAAAATTCACCTACAGCCAGGTATGGTGGTGCCCGCCCGTAATCCCAGCAGCTCAGGAGGCTGATGCAGGAGGATTGAGAATACAAAAACACTCTTTATCACTGAGCCACATCCATAGCCCCTACTGGAGTACAAAGACGGCCTCAGCAACTTAGCCAGGCCCTAATCAACTTAGCAAGACCCTGTCTCAAAATAAAAAATAAAACATGGGCTAGGGATATGGCTCGGTGGTTAAGCACCCCTGTTTTCAATCCCCTACCTCCCCTACCCCCACAAAAAATTGACCTGCACAATTTACCATGGTAATATGGTTGAATAATATTAGGGTTGGGGGTGTAACTTAGTAGTAGAAAGCTTATCCAGCATGCTGAAGGCCCTGGGTTTAATTCCCAGCACTGTAAAAGCCACAAAAAGAATGACCAGATGAGCCCTCTAGAGGAGGGGACCAGGGAGGCTTTGAGGAAGGAGGCATTTGGGTCAAGCCTTAAAAGCAAATATCAGTTTATTGTGTGAAGAATGGGAACAAAAACAGACTCTTTAAGACTCAAGAGTCAGGAAGGAACAGGATCTTCTAGGCACAGTGCCACATTCCTGCAATCCCAATGACTTGGGAAGCTGAGGCAGGAGGATTATAAATTCAAGGTCAATCTCAGCAATTTAGCAAGACCCTGTCTCAGAATAAAAAATAAAGACCTGGGGATGAAGCTCAGTGGTAAAGTGGTCTGGGTTCAATCCCTAGTACCAAAGAGAGAGAGAAAAGGATCTGGTGAACAACATCAGCAAAATGTTGTCAGTGGCTAAGGTACAAGTGCTTTTGGGGTGGGGGAAGCTGCTTGGTGATGAGGCTGGAGAAAGAAGCAAGGGAAGCTCAAGGGCATCTCATGAAGAGCTTTGTATTCCATTCTAATGTATAATTAGGCTCCTATTGCAAAGCATATGGAGACTTGCTAGAGGGATTGTTTGTTTGTGGTTCTGGGAATGAAATCCAGGGCCTCATACATGCCAGGCAAAAACACTCTTTATCACTGAGCCACATCCCTAGCCCCTACTGGAGGATTTTAAGTATGGGGTGATCGCATCAGACACACATATTTTAGAAAGGTCATTTTAGCAGCTGGATTCGATCTGGTAGATGAGTCAGGGGGGTGTAGAAATGAAGGTAAAGTGCTGGGCACAGTGGCTCACACCTGTAATCCCAGCAGCTCGGAAGGCTGAGGCAGGAGAACTCGGAGTTCAAGCCAGCCTCAGCAACAGTGAGGTGCTAAGCAACTCAGTGAGACCCTGTCTCTAAATAAAAATACAAAATAGGGCTGGGGATGTGGCTCAGTGTTTGAATGCCCCTGAGTTCAGTCTTCAGTACCAATAAATGAATGAATGAATGAATGTAGGTAAAGTCCCAAGAAAAATAATTTAGTAACAGAAGAATGCTCAGGTTCAGATTGATTTATTTATTTATTTATTTTTAAACAGAGAGAATTTTTTTTAATATTTATTTTTTAGTTTTCAGCAGACACAACATCTTTGTTTGTATGTGGTGCTGATGATCGAACCTGGGCTGCACGCATGCCAGGCGAGCGCGCTACCGTGTGAGCCACATCCCCAGCCCTCAGGTTCAAATTTAGGAGCAGCATTTATGCAGGTAGAACTCTGTGCAATGCCTGCGCTTTTCAATATGGCAACCACCAGCCACCTGCAGTTATTAGCATTGAAAATGTGACTAGATTGAGGGGCTAAATTCTAAACGTGATTTAAGTTAATTTAAATGTTAATAGCTACATGTGGCTAGTGGCTACTACACAAGTGCAGCCCTAGAGAGATTCCTAGGTTTCTGGCTTGGGCAGCACATGAAGTTCAGGAGGACAGCAGTATTCAAAGTGGACTCGTTTTACATGTATTTAGTTGAAGGCTTTGGAACAGTCACCCAATCCTGGCCTGCCCCGGCACACTGCTTCTGTGCAGCCTGCCACTGTAAAACAAACCCAGAATATGGTACTATAGGTTCTGCATTGTGGACCCAATTGGACCCACCTGGGTATGGCAAATGGGCTGGGCCTCAGAGAAAGTGACCTGGCTGCTGCCTCTACCCTGAGATGAAGGCTTTACAGTTAAAGAAATTTGATGTCTTGTAAAGGGAGAGAGGCAGTGGTGGCCCTTCCAGCGATGGTAGGGGCACTTCTTGCAACCCTTCCTCTCCTTCTCCTGTCAGCCTAGGTAGTGGGGAGCTGCTGAGTCAGTGGCCAGCATTCCTTTGGAAAAGTTAGACTTATTCCACTTCCGTCTTTTCTCTGTTCCCAAAAGATCATTTGCTTATGGGGAAGAGTTTATTTATGAAGAGACTCCTAGGTCTTCCAAGGCCCCCTCCAGCCCAGGCCCTGGCTCTGTCCTTCCCAGATGCTGCTGGAGAAGCTGAATGGCACAGTACCCTGCCTGTTGGACACCAGTACCATCCCTGCTGAGGAATTGAACATGAGCCCTTCACGCTCTTTGGCCAACCCTGGCCTGAGTGAGAGCCTGACCACCAGCAACCCCCGGCCCTCCAATGGTGACTCACCTTCCCATCCCTACCAACGAACCTTCTCCTCCCACTTTCATCATTTTGTGGAGCAGTGCCTTCAGCGCAACCCGGATGAAAGGTATCCCTCTGGCCTTGGAGCCAGGCTTTGGGGTAGCAGAGGGAGCTCCAGAGTTGGGGCAAGACTTTTTTTTTTTTTTTTTTTTTTTTTTTGAGAGAGAGGAGAGAGAGAGAAAGAATTCTTAATATTTATTTTTTAGTTCTTGGCAGACACAACATCTTTGTTGGTATGTGGTGCTGAGGATCGAACCGGCCGCACGCATGCCAGGCGAGCGCGCTACCACTTGAGCCACATCCCCAGCCCCGGGGCAAGACTTTTAAAAGATGTACCTCTCATAGAATCTATAAGGGGGCTGGGGCTGTAGCTCAGTGGCAGAATGCTTGCCTGGCACGTGTGGGGCACTGGATTCAATCCTTAGCACCACATAAAAATAAAAGTTCTGAAACATTAAAGAAGAAGAATCTGTATGGGTTTGGGCTCCCAGGAAAAATGAGGGGCCAGACAGTAAGAGAGATCAGCTCATGAATTTGCTAAAAAGCCAGCCTGGATAGTTCTGGCTGTCATTTTTGGTGAGCTGAGGGAAGAAGTAGAGGTACCTGAGGATAGGATGTCAGCAACAGGAGGTGGAGCTGGGCATGGGTGATGTGGATCTCTTCACCTTCTTCTCCAGGCCAAGTGCCAGCGCCCTCCTGAGCCACTCCTTCTTCAAGCAGGTACAGTAGCACTGCCTCAGTTCCTGTTTTTTTCTGGCCTGTTGTTCTACTGCCCATGATTCCTTTAGCTGTGGGGTGTTCAGGAATTCTCTATTATTCCTTTTGAACTAGAGAAATGACCAAGTTTCTGAAGCCACTAAAAGGCACTGCTCCTTCCTCTCTATCATATTTTGGCTATGACAGGCCATCTGTCACTGGGCCATTGTTCCTGCTCTGTGTTATCCTGGGGCCTGAGCAGCAGGATCCATCACCCAATTCTCTTCTCCCCAGATCAAGCGACGTGCCTCAGAGGCTTTGCCTGAATTACTTCGTCCTGTCACTCCCATCACCAATTTTGAGGGCAGCCAGTCTCAAGATCATAGTGGAATTTTTGGCCTGGTGACAAACCTGGAAGAGCTGGAGGTGGACGACTGGGAATTCTGAGCCTCTGCAGACTATGCACGTTCTCCAACCTAGGGCATGCAAGGCCCAGGAGCCCTTGAGGGCTGGCACATTCCCACCCTCGTGGGTGCAGACTGGGTAGAAAGGACCTTCTGTCAGCAGAGCAGGCTATGGACTGATTGGAAGGGCATCCAGGAGAGATTTCTGCACTGCTTTTGAAACAAGGGAATCCCAGGCACCAGGGATTGGGAAGGGTCAGAAACCTGACACGTCCTGTCCTACGAACTCAAGCAACATCCTCAAAAGAAAGAAAAGCTGCTCTGGCCTTGAGGCTGAAGTCCAGGGTTTGACTCATTAACTTAGGGAACTGTCACCTCCTCTTCCCATCACTTGTTCTCTTGCCAGCCTGATTGTATTCTTTTCCTCTGCTCTCAGATCCTATTGGTCCATAAAGGGGCAAGTCATTAGCAGTTTGCTTCCCTTGCTCTGAAGCCTCTCCTTAATAACTGAAGGGAAGGGTCTGTCTTTTCAAGCATCAAGTTAATAAAGTTGGGGCAGTCTATCCTTATTCCACTAATCTCTTGGACCTTGACTCCTAAACCTTCCCATGGTTCATCTGTCCAGCTCTTTCCTTTCCCAAGTATCCATCTTTTTTTTTTTTTTTTTTTTTTTAAAGAGAGAGTGAGAGAGGAGAGAGAGAGAGAGAGAGAATTTTTAACATTTATTTTTTAGTTCTCCGCGGACACAACATCTTTGTTGGTATGTGGTGCTGAGGATCGAACCCGGGCCGCACGCATGCCAGGCAAGCGAGCTACCGCTTGAGCCACATCCCCAGCCCCAAAAAAAAGAAATGACTCCAAGTATCCATCTTAACACCTGCCAGCTGCCCTGGTGCTTCTTGCAAGGGCCATAATGTCTTGCCTTGCCTGAAGGCTTAAAATCCTTATGCTGTGTTAGTTTCGTTGTCAGAACAAATTAAAATTTTCAGAGAACCTTTTAGAGAATGGCTTAGTGTTTGCAAGCTCGCAGAAGCTATAGGCTTGCTTACTGGTATTTGTGCTTCCAAGGATGGCCAGGCTCAGGCTCTCCTCATTTCACCCTGGTCCATTCCACCCAAAAATGGGCCTACAAGTGATTGTGGGAGCATAGAAGGGACACCTTTCACAGGTAGATAGACCAGTTTCTTTTAAAACCCATAAGAGATAGTCTCTTAAATACCCCAAATTTTAAGACTATTAATTTTTGCTTGTGGCCATCAAACCACCTGGAGCTGGAAAGGTCTGTGTGCTAAAGACTAGCCCTCTGCAGGACCTCTTCTGGGCCACTGAGGGTCTGGGCAGAAGATACTCACCTTTGGCAGGAAAGGGTGGAGGGTTTTGTCTTGTAACCTGACTTGTGGAGTCTCCCTACCATGGGTACTAATGTCCAAAGAGCAAGAAACCTTAGAACAAGACCTGCCCACTCCTGTCATTTTTCTTTTTTTCAGTACTGGGGATCAAACCCAGGGGTATTTTACCACTGAGCTATATCCCAGCTCTTTTTATTTATTTATTTTTTTAAAGAGAGAGTGAGAGAGGAGAGAGAGAGAGAGAGAATTTTTTTAATATTTATTTTTTAGTTCTCGGCGGACACAACATCTTTGTTGGTATGTGGTGCTGAGAATCGAACCCGGGCCGCACGCATGCCAGGTGAGCCCGCTACCGCTGAGCCACATCCCCAGCCCAAGCTCTTTTTATTTTGAGACAAGGTCTCTCTCACTAAGTTACCCAGAATGGACTCCAAACACTTGTGATCCTCCTGCCTCAGCCTTCCAAGTTGCTTGGGTTATAGGTGTTTGCTCCTGGCCCCGTCGTTCTTGTCAGCCAATGAATGGGAGCAAAAGGATGATTCCAACCTTGGTCTCCTTTGTGGTGCTTCATAGACATGTGCACGTTCATTTGCATGTGTTTGTGCATGCCCAGCACAGTGCTTTTCTGTCTTGCTGGTCCTTTCTGGTGAAGACTCTGGCCCATGCACTGCAAATGTCAGATTAAGGAAGTGCCCCTCCCTTTTCCCTGAGCTTGCTCTGAACTATCAAACACCCTTACTTTCCACTTCCTGAGAAATTTTAACACCAGTTTAAAGAAAACATTTATATTTCTTCCCTTGAGCATTTACAGGAGCTGAGATGAAGTTAGGGGTAGAGGACCTGAAATGCAAGTGAGAAGCTTCCATTACATCTGTTTCCAGCACTTCTCCTAACCCCTACCCAGTTCATTTTTTCATGGAGTCTTAAGTTCCCTTGTTTTGTTTTTTTGGTACTAGGGATTGAACCCAGGGGCATTCTACCACTATCACTGGGCTGCATTCCAGCCCTTTTAAAAGTTTTAAAAAACTTTTAAAAGTTTTTTAGACAGTGTCTTGCTAAATTTGCTGAGTCTGACCTTGAACTTGTGATCCTCCTGCCTCAGCTTCCTGAGTCCCTGAGATTACAAACATGTGCCATTGTAACCAGCCTTAAATTTCCTTTTCTTAACAACATATCACCATATTAGTTTTCTTTCCTTCCAGATTGCCTTCTCCACGCAGTCAGCTCATCCTCAACACCTAACTACTGATCTTGTGATAGTTTCCTGCAACTCAGCCCACAGATTGTCCTGGGCAGAATATGGTCCTCAGGGCTGGCTCCCAGATAGTGCTCTGTAGCCAAGAAGCCTGCTCCTAGTGTCTGGGAGGGCTTCACCTTTCTTGTATCAAACAGCTCCCTTGGATGACAGGTGTGGACACTTTCCCCAGAGACACATGCAGTTGTGGAGGGTTCTCACACCTATAAGGGAATTCTCAGGCCCACAGTGCCAGGAAAACACAGGTTTCTTTATAGGTGAGCCAGAGGGCTGACAGAGAAAACCAAATACAGTGTGGGTGCATCCAGCCAGCCAGGAAAATGTTTGGGGGCTGGGCAGCTCCTTGCTTCCTTGCCAGGCGGCAGGCAGGGAGCTGTTCTGTTCCCTGACAAGTGTGTGGGCCCAATCTGGAGCCACCAGTTCTATTCCTGCCACAGTGTGGGAACATGCTGTTTAGGGCTGTGTTTTGTGAAACAGCCTCCAGCCTGGTTTCAAGCAAAGCCAAATGAGTCGCTGGGACCCAGAAAGCCCCAGCCTCTTTGCAGAGGTCCACAGGGACCCCAGCACAGCTGAGGTTCCACTCGCAAGTGGCACTTTTAGACCTGCTCTGTGCAGGGCACACCTGCAGGAGGCAATGCTCCTGCACTAACTTTGTTCCCCTGAATGTCACCTCAAACTTTTAGGCCTTAGCTCCCTTTTGCAGAATGAGGTTTGGGTGCTCAGAGATTTGCTTGCTGGTGGGATGGAATAATTCTTTCCCTGAGGACTTGCCCCTGGTATTCTTGGAGGGCCAGACGTTAGTGAAACAGACTGAATTAAGGACCTGCTGAATTAAGAGGAACTTCTTCGAGGAGAATGGAAAGGGAAGGCTGCAATCCTCACTCTAAAAGTTGCCAAAGAAGCTGAGAGGGAGACTCCTGCTTGGCCTATGGAGCACAGGCTCACTAAATATATGTGTATTTTGTCCCGTTTTGCCTCTCTTCAGGACAACTAAATCTACATATGCATATCACCTGGCTTTTGTTTCTGTAAGTTGTGGCGGCTTCAGTGTCACGGGCTAGAGAAGCAATCTAGCTGTTTCTTTCCAGTTTGGTCAAACTGCATAAAGTTCACTTTTCCTTTTCTTTTGCCTCTTTCTTATGCGGGCTGCAGCCGAATCCAACCAGCCAGAAAACAGGCAGGGGCCCTGGATCGGGTTGCGGGTAACATTAGTAATGCCACAAAGTCAGGCCACAGAAAGGCTTCAAGACACCGGCCCTGGGACAGTGGGTGCTCTGGGAAACTGCGGCCAGCAGCCTTGTCCGCCCCTGTCTACCGGGCAGCAGAAGGCGCATTGGGGTAGCAACCCTGCCCGACCTCTCATGCAGGTCAGCTCCGTGGCAAGCGGCCAGCCAAGGCCACTGACAGCGATTGCCCCTAGCCCTCCTTGCGGCCCCTAACACTGGCCTCGCAGCCTCGCGGCGGGGCTTGGCGGGACCGCGTGCCGCTGCCATCTTTCTCCGCGGGCTGTGCGGGCGCGGGAGCGGCCCCTGGCGGCGGGAGGACCCCGCAACCCGAGGGGGCACGGGAGCCGAACCCAAGGTCCCTGCCCTGCCTCCGGGGTCGCCCCAGTGGGGTCTCTCAGGCTGCGGGGCCCACACTGCGCGGGGCGGGAACAGGAGCTGCCGGAAACCTGCGACCACGAGGGCCAACGGGCAAACTGAGGCAGCGAAAGGCTCAGGCAAGCTCGAAGGGGCTGTGCCAGCAGCGTCGTGTCCTGAAACCAGAGCCTACACTGGTCCCCGCAGGAGAGGGCGGTGTGGAACCTCGGGCTCCTGTCCCCACCTCTCTTTTCTTCAAGCGCGGCTGCCCACGGCCCGGCGTCGTCGAGAGCCGGCAGACGGGGCGGCCGGTCCCTGGAGCCCGGCAAGCCCGAGAGGCTGCGTGGGGTCGGCGCGGGGGGCAGACAAAGGCGGGGGAACGGCGAGTCGGAGAAAGACAAAGCGCAGAGGGGGGTCGGCGGCGGCGCCCGGGCCCCGGAGGCGGCTCCGGGCGCGGCGGAGCCAATGGGCGGGCGCGGGGCGGGGGCCGGCGGGGGCGGCGCCGCGATAAGGCGGCGGCGGCGGTGGCCGCTTGGGGACCACTGGCAGCGGCGGCAGCTCGCGCCCTCACCTTCCTCCCACTCGAGGCGGCCCCCGGAGACCGACCCCCGCCCCGCGGCCCAGGCCGGGGCCCGGTGAGACGCGCGGGCGCCCGGGGGGAGGGGCCAGCATCCGGCTCTAGGGCCCAGGCGCCGAGGTGGGGGACGAGGGCCGCCTCTGCCTCCGCCCGCGGGGTCCCAACGCCCCGCGACTCTGTGCTTCGCTCTCGCCGTCGGCCCCGAGGCTAGTGTCTGCCTTCAGGGCCGGTCCCCAGCGAGGGTGGGGCCCGCGGGAGTCCCGGGTCTGGGGTCTGCTTCCCCGGGTCCAAGGTGCCGGGGCCGACTTGGGGCTGCGGCGCGGCGGGGCGGGGCGGGGCGGGGCGGGCGGCCGGGCCGGGGCGCTGTCCAGGGGCTGGGTGCCTGGGCCCCGCGCCGGGCAGCGTGCGGCGCGAGTCAGGCTGGGGCAGCGGGTTTTCGCCGGGCCGCGTCCGCCCCGCCCTCCCCTGTCCTCCCCTCACCCCAGGAGGGGTCCCAGTCTGCGGAGCGCACGAGGAGGCTGCGCGGGACCTTTTGTGCCCGGCCGCTGCCCCATAACTTTGTTCTTTTCCCACACATGGTTCCACTCCAGGACCCCTGCCCCTTGGGGAGCAGCGTGGGGGACGGGCAGGCAAGAGGGTGGGTGAGGGGCGGAAGTGGCAAAACCGAGAGCAACAGGAAATGACTTAGGGAAAGTCCCAACCACAGCCCCCCAGCCCCCTGCCTGTAAACACCCCCACCCTGCAGCCTGGAGAAGGCTCGTGGGGCCCCATCGACTGACTTCCCCTTGCAGAACCCAGCCGGTGCCGCGTCTCTGCCTGGGGCCTCCATCACCTCCGACAAGCCATGTTCCAGGCTTCGGGAGCCGCCCAGGCCACCCCCTCTCATGTAGGTGACCAGCCGGGTGGGAGGGACGAGGGGAGAGGAGCTGTGTGTTTGCCGGGCACCCTTTGCCCCCTCTTGACTGCCCCTAGGTCTGGGCTGGGCCGCCTCAGAGCCTGCCCTGACTGTCTGTCTCTCAGGAAGCCAAAAGCAGCGGTGGCAACAGCGCTGTGCAGCGCTCCAAGGTAGGGCCCTAAGGGTGGGTGAGGGTGGAGGAAGGAGTGGGCGCTGGCCAGGCTCCTGGCTGAGCGTCCCTCGAAACAGTCCTTCAGCCTGCGGGCCCAGGTGAAGGAGACTTGTGCCGCCTGCCAGAAGACTGTGTACCCCATGGAGCGGCTGGTGGCAGACAAGCTCATTTTCCACAACTCTTGCTTCTGCTGCAAGCACTGCCATACCAAGCTCAGGTGCGACCCTGCCCTGCCCACCCCTTGCCCTGCCTCTAGTCCTGACCCCGCCTGACCCTGTTGCTCTGCTTCCGCAGTCTGGGCAGCTATGCCGCGCTGCATGGTGAGTTTTACTGCAAACCCCACTTTCAGCAGCTGTTTAAGAGCAAAGGCAACTACGATGAGGGATTCGGCCGCAAACAGCACAAGGAGCTCTGGGCCCACAAAGAGGTGGACCCCGGCACCAAGACAGCCTGAGGCCCCTCTGACCATCCACTCCCTCAGCGGAGGGCCTGGAACTGGGCTGTGGGAAGGGCGGGAAAAAGATTCTCTGGGTTTGAGTAGGGGGCAGGGTGGGAAGGGGGAGGCTTGCTCAGGCAGAAGGTTCCGGGGCAGGGCTCTGCTCCAGGATTCCTTCCTTCTCCTTCAGTGGGGGTCAAGGGGTGGGAACCAGGATTGGGGTTTGCTCACCCTGCTTCCTTCAGCCCACCCCACCTCACCACATGGCCCCCTGGGAGGCCGCCAAGCCCAGCTTCCCTTTTTAGGTGCCTTTTCTCCAGCAAGGAGTCAGCATGCCCCCCTCAGGGTCCCAAGCTCCCTTACTGCCACCTGGGCCATGTTGGCCCCCATGTCTCCCCATCTACCTCTGTCCTTAGCCTGGTCCTGAGCCACAGACTGGGAGGAAGGAGAGTGAGAGTGTCACCTGCTGGACCTCAAGGATGCCACAGCAGCTGATGGGGGAGGGAATGGGGAAGTAGAAGGCAAGGCAGGGCCCACTGCCTTGGGGCTGGGACCCCCTTGCACCATGAAGCTAAAGTCCCCGCCAGGCTGAGCGCTTCTGAGACCTTCGGGGGCCAGCAGCAGCCGTGCCCCCTCCTCTCCCTCATTTCTGCCTTCTGACTGTTGTGATAACCCTGTTTTAAACATGTTTAAACAGATCCTGACTCTTATTATGTGGCCTGTTGTGGGGGCTCTTGTGACAGGATGCCCATTGACCACAGGGAGGGGAAGGGGTTCAGGGTTAGCCCAGAGCACTCCTGGCTTTGATGGAGGGGCAGCAGTATCAAGGAAATACAAGCTGCTTGAGAAAAGGGGTGCTCTCTGCTCAGCCAGGGTGCCGCACAAACAGTGTGATTCTGTAACTGCAACTTCACTCTCCCTTGATCTTTGGGTTGGTTGACTTCCCAAGCCCATGGCCTCACATCCACACCCCTGTTCTGAAGAGAGGAACCAGAAGCATCAATGTCATCTGGTTGCCTTGCTACACCTGGGGGGCAGGGCCCAAGGCAGAACCCTTCAGCAGAGTCTAACCCCTTTCTATGGGCTGTTCCCAGCTGTCAGCTCCCCAATCCTATTCCTTTGCCTTGGAAATCTGCATGGAATGTGGGAACCCACAGACCTGGCAAGTGTTGCTAAAGGTTTCCTTTTGTCCCTCATTTTTGTGCCCCTCTTATTGCTATGTTCTGGGGAGTGGGGCAACCACAGCTACCCCTATCAGGTCATCCAAGGAGAGTTTGTCAGCTGTTGTGAGCCCAGGCACACTGAGAGGCGACAGTGTATATATAGCAGAGAAACAAGGCAATCTTGGAAGATTGGGTTCTGCTGCGCAGACCCAGCTGTCCTGACTTCTCCAAACTGCCTGTGGGATAGATAAGGTGGTGGAGCAAGAGGATAGACACCTCTAGGACTTGCTGCCACTGCCCCATACAACTCAACTTACTAATAAGCAGTGTGTAGGAATTGGTTTCAATTCCTGGTGACAGATGAGCCACTGTGCTCTGTTGAGGTAAGCACTGCTCCTTGAGGAAGTAGACACAATGCTTAGTAAGCCAACAGCACCCAAGGCCTGGATCCTGGGAGCTGTTAAGAGCCTCACTCAGGGAAAGCCCAACTTCCTATAGTGAGGCCTCTGTTGGGGATAAGGACAGTCTCTGCTCAAAGTTAAGCAACAGCAGCAGCTGAGCCAAGGAGAGATGTTGGAGGTGGTTTCTGATAATGCCCTGCAGGATGGGTCCAAGGGGAGCCTCAAAAGAAGACCTTACTAGATGCCATGAGGGTCCCAGGAACTAAGCCACTGGTGATGTTTAGGTCAGAAAGGCCAACAGTGCCTCAGTAAATTGGCCCTAATTTACCACTTTCAGGAGAGGTCCTAGAAAGGGAGAGGGAGTGGAGGAAGGAGGGCACACTGAGGTAACAGTGGTACCTAACCAAGTCATGCCAAGGCCCCTCTTCTTGGCATCAAGTTCTCTCCTGCTTAAGGAACCTTGTTACTAGGTGCCATCCCCAGCCCCTCCCAGGCATACACCTACTACCCCCAACCAAAAGCACCGCACAGGACCCCCCTGGTATAAATGATCCCTTTTATTGTAAGTAATGCGTGACACTGGCCTGGCTTTGCACTGCAAGCCCTCAGTCAAGATACAGTCAAATAACTATGGCTGCAGGTTCTTCTGCACAATCCACAATTCAGACACAGACACAGAGCTGGGAGGGCAAGAGGGGCAGAAGGGTGGCAGCACACGAACTGGCCCAGCCCTGGCCCTTATGTGTGGGGTTGGCCAAGGCAAACATACCCCATGGAATGGTGAGAAAATGGTAGCATGGCCCCTTGCCATGGCAAGCCTGGGGCTGCAAGGAAACTGCCCTCCAGAACTTTGGGGCCCAGGCCATCCTAGAGTCCCAGAATTTTTAATCTTGATTAGTTAATAATAAAAAAAATAAATTAAAATTAAGCAACAGCTTGGTCCTGAGGATGCTGATCCAGCATGTCCACAGTTTTTGGCACAAAAGTCGGTCTTTTTTGATTTGGGGGGAGTGCAGGGTTTGTTGGCTTGTTTTAAAATTTTATTTTAAAAATAATCCCTGTGAGGTAAGACCCCAGGGGTAGGGCTCTGTAAGAGCCTGAACCTGGGTCATGCAGAGTAGCAGAGTCGTCTCACTTAGTCTAATCAGTGGCACCATGCTCTGTTTCCTCTTGGGAAATGGGGACTGGGGACAGGGTATGGGCCAAGGAGTGCTACAGCCATCAGGATGGAGTCCTGGAGAGGCCGAGCTGCCTCTTGGCAGCTTTGGTCAAGATGAGGGGCCAGTCCCCACCCTGGGCAAGGGCCGAGGTAGAGGCAGGAGCATGTGTGCTCACTGGCCTCAGAGGGCAGTGATGGGTAGAAAGTGGCCTGACAGAGGCCCCAGGGGAAAAGGGATGGAAGGGGGCCCAGGCCCAATTGGCACCGTGCAACACACATTCTGCAAAACCAGCTGCTTTCATTTTCTCTCTCTTGAGGCGTCCATCACCTGTAACAGTCTAGAATTGATATATAAAAACCATCAAATATGATCTGAGATATAAATTAACAAGTACAAGGCCTCACATTACATGATGTGAAAAGGCTAAAAACAGCGATAGAAACTACATTCATAAAAGTGCATCGTCAACATACAACGAAGGCTTTGGCTTGTTCTGTGCCCGCGGGGTAGTGGGCATGGCTGGCAGTGAGCTGCCTAGCGCTAATCCCCAGCTCCCTGGAGATGCCCATCCACGGGCACTAGCTTTTTTTTTTTTTTTTTTCTTTCTTTCTTTTATGATAACTCCCAAGGAAACTGGGTGTTGGGAGGGAGGAGCTCTAGCAATAGGCACATTTTGGAGGGGAGGGGCCGGAAGAAAGGACCAGCGCCCAAGCTGAGGTAAATATGGCCAACTCTAAGCTGCTTGGAGATACTGGCTCCCCACTGCCATTCCTCCCTCAGGGGAGGAACAAGAAGGGAAAGAGGCTGAGACCTCACAGGGATGGGCAAGGCTAAGGAAGAACAGAGCTGGTGGTTTTGGACACTGCTGGTTGCAGCACATGGGCTTTCCCTTCTACTAGATGGAGTGGGCTTGGCCTGGCAGGGACATGACTGACAGGCAGAGACAACCCCTGGGCTCTCCTGAACAGCCTTGCTGGGCCCACTGAGTTGTCCACCTTCCTCTCTGCTTCAATGAGGAAACATGCCAGGCCAGAAGCACAAAGGTCATCCCATCAACTCTTTAGAATCCAGCCCAAAGCCCAGGCTCACACAGGGATACTCAGAACCCAGAGGGCACAGTCTCCAGTTTAGAAACTGGATACAGCATAAGAGTGACTCCAACTTGTAAAACAGAGACAATTGCATTGACAAAACTGGGTCTCCCCCCTGAGTGGGGGCAGCCATGTCTCAGGCTCCTGCTTGGGGGTGCAGAGTCATTGGGGCAGGCAGGATATGTTCCTCCTTCCCTGAATAAGGCAGCATAACATTTGCTTCATTCATCTTTGGTAAAGACTAGGACTGGCAAAACTGACTTGGGCCTCTGTCTTCCCTCATTTGTGGGACACTGGGCTTAACCTCAGGCTTGAGTGGGCTCATCCAGCCCAGAGACACCCTGGTGATCTCCAGACATTGGGAGGAGAAACAAAATAACACTCTGAATGAAAATAACACTATTCATACCCTTGAGTCAGTCCTGTACCCCCCACCCCAGGCTTCCCAGTCAATGGCAGTGTCAGGACAACCCCAAGGGCAGGGCCCGCAGCTGCCTTACACTCTTTCCCAGCCCCTTCCCTCCACACTGAGCTTAAGACACTGGAGCTCTTGGGTCTGGCAGGCTGGGGGCTCCCAGTCCTTGAGGCTACAGCCATCCCATCCTAGCTGAGCCCCATTGGCAGAAGGGGCACAGACAAACGCTGGCTGGATTGCAGCTCCAAGGTCCACAGCCTGGTCTGGGAGAAGCAGCAACTTCACTGCGCCCCACAGCAGCCCCCGCCTGTGCAGCACGGGGCAGCCGGCAGCAGTGGCCTTAAGAGCTCAGTATACGAGCTGTGCAAAGTGGTGTGTGAGCAGCTCCTCAGCTGAAGGTCTCTGATGAGCCTCCACAAAAATGCGCCTCAAGAAGTCCCGGCCATGTTCAGAGATGTGGGAAGGCAGCTGAGGGTTGGTGGGCTGGGTGGCAATCTTGAAAATAGCGGCCATAGCTTCATACTCTGCCCAAGGTGGCTTCTCTGTCAGCATTTCCACCACTGTGCAGCCCAGGCTCCTGGAGAGAGAATCTCACGTCACCCCTTGGCCAATTCTAGGCTCCCAGCTGCCTCACCCACCTTTGTGAAAGGAGGTGTCTTCCTCAGATCACACTGAAGTACAGGATGTGCTAAGCTGAGGAATGAGACTCCTTGAATCCCAAGACCAGAAAATTTTGAAACACTCTTTGCTCTTATCTATACAGGCCTCATCAACCTGCACAAATCACTCACCTGGGTACTTACTTCTTCAGACGGGAGAAAAAGGAACCACTGGGCACTGACAGAGCTCCAAGTGGGCTGGGAATGTGTGCTAGAATGCTTGCCTTGCATGTGGGAGATTCTGGGTTCCATCCCCAGCACCATACACACACAAAACCCAAAACCTCCAAGATAATTATATTAATTTCCTATTGCTGCTGTAACAAATTATCACAAACTTAGTGGCATAACTACAACACATACTTATTATCATCCAGTTCTGGAGATCATCAATCTAAAATTAGTCTCCCCAGACTAGAGTTAAGGCATTCATTAGCAGGGCTTGTTCCTTCTGGAGGCTTTTGAGGAGATAATTCATTTCCTCACCTTTCCAGCTTCTAAAGAAGGCCCCCTGCACTTCTCTTTTTCTTTGTGTGTAAGTGCATGCATGCATGCGTGTATACACTCAGATCAACCTGAGCCTTGTGCTCTCCAAGCATGTGCTGTATTTTATAATGAGCTACACTCTAGTCCCACCTGTGTTTCTTGGCTCATGTACCTGCGTGGCTTACTCCAGCCTTGTGTTTTCATTGTCACACTTCCTATTTCCCACTCTGACCTCCTGCCTCCCTCTTTATTTTTAATTTTTGTAGTGCTGGGGAATCAAACCCAGAGTTTTGCACATGCTAGGCAAGTGTTCTGACACTAAGCTACATCCCCAGCCCTTTAGTTTTTGAGATGGGGTTTCGCCAAGTTATCCAGGTTTTCCTGGCCCTTTAAAAAAAAATTTTTTTGTTGTTTGTTTTTGATACAGGATCTTGCTAAATTGCCCAGACTATTCTTTTTCTTTTCTTTTTTTTTTTAAGGAGAGAGGGGGAGAGAGAGAATTTTTTAACATTTATTTTTTAGTTATCGTCGGACACAACATCTTTGTTTGTATGTGGTGCTGAGGATCGAACCCAGGCTGCATGCATGCCAGGCGAGCGCGCTACAGCTTGAGCCACATCCCCAGCCCTGCCCAGACTATTTTTGATCCTTCTGCCTTATCCTCCCCAGTAGCTGGAGTTATGGGAGTGTGTCACTGCACCAACTGAACCTCCTTTTATAAGGACTCTTGTGATTATGCCAGGCCCACCTGGGTAATCCAGGATAACCCCTCCATCTCAAAGTTAACAGCTGCAAAGACCTGCTACCATATAAGGTAACATTTACTGATTCTAGGGATCAGGACATGGGGGGGGCATTGTTAAGCCCACCACAATAACTATTCAAGAAAAGTTCTTGTGACTTCTAGGTCCTTTCTGAAAATAGAAATAAACTCAGGCAAAGGCAAGTCCATCTGAGCACTAGAAGAAAGGGCATAAGTCTGCTTTTGTTTAGAGACAGATTTACGACTTCAGAGTGGATTCTGCTTCTCAAGGGGTTCAGCAAACCCAAGGATACTTTTTCCATGGCTTAAATTTCTAGCACTAACAAGATTTGTTATTTGGAATTAAAACACACCCTATTTGTGCTACTGCAAACACCACCACCGCTGCATACAAGGAGCCTAGCCTATGGGTGCACCAGTCAGCAAAAGGCAGGCCCTCCTTTCACATGCAAGGTTCCCCAAATCATTTCCAATTCAGAGCGACTACAGCCCAGGCAGGGAGACAGAGTCCTGGTATGTCCCAGCACTCACCACACATCTGCTTTCCTTCCATAGCCCTCGCCGCTGATGACCTCGGGGCTCATCCAGTAGGGAGTGCCAGTGACTGAACGCATGCCGGTCCCTGACATGCAAATGGTCTGCAGGCGTTTGCTGGCCCCAAAGTCCCCAAGCTTCACATTCCCAGCAGAGTCTCGGAGGATGTTGGCTCCTAAAGCATGGAAGAGCAGAAACTACCACCTTGGCCCCCCCTTCTATTTTCTATCATCCTTCCTCCAGGTCACAGAGAGCTATGGAGGGTGGGAGCTACACTGAATTTGACATGAGCTGCACAGGGCACACAGGGAAAGGAAGCCTCAAACTTACAGTGTGAAGTCACAGGTCTTCGTGGTCAACATTCACACTGGACTAGAGTATTTCCCCAAATTGTTCAACCGTTCTTCATATTAATCCCACATGGCTGGGGAAGCAACTGGGGGTCCCACTTTATAGAAAGTTCAAAATGGTTCAGTGTTGGCCCACCCAGTCACTAAATGGTAGACTTGAAGACTCCATACAGCCTAAGCCCTGCTCACCCTTGATGTCCCGGTGAACAATCATGTTGCTATGCAGGTAGGACATGCCCTCCAGGATCTGCCGGGTATACTTGCGGGTCACACTCTCCGTCAGAGCTCCATAGGCCTTCAACTGGTCTTTCACTGAGCCCTAGCAGTCACAAGGAGTCACAGGGAGTCCCCTCAGGGGATGGCTGTGGGAGGGGGCAAGGCTATTTCCTGGCCCCAGGCACTGTAGCAAAGCAGTGATTCATCCAAGCTCCATCTGTGATGTGCTGGGCACTTTGCCAGGAGCTGCCAGGCAGCTTGGAGAAAAACATAAATAACAATCCTTCCTTCAAGCAATGGATGACCCACATGCAGAAGAAGGGACCTTTGCTGCAGGTGAAGTCTGTGCTTACTGGACAAGAACCAGACCTCAAGCTCCAACCTTGGGTTAGGCTAGGCTAGGACATTTCTCACCTGACACCTTTACTATAGCCACAGGTAAGGTTCTCCTGAATCCAGATCCTGCCATAACCTTACCTAGCTCCCCCAAACCTCTGGAGCCCCAGGAGGTCACACCCAGGTCAAGAGTGACCCCCCAAGGCCTCACCCCAGATCAGGCTCCTTTTTGTGAGAGATTCATATGTCCAAGGCACACATACCCCTGGCATGTACTCCATGAAGATGGTCAGAGTCTTCTCGGCACGGTCCCGCAGGCAGCCATAGTACTGCACAATGCGCTCATGCTGCAAGTTCTTCAGCAACTGGATCTCACACTCTAGGGCACTCACCTCCTAGGGAAGGGCCAGTGGTCACCCAGGCACTTAGGGGACTGGGTGTGCCTGCCTGGGATGCACGCAGCTTGCCCTAGACTGTGCTTCACAGGGATCTGCCTTGGGAACTTCATATGGAGAAAAGAGGGCCTGTTCGCTGTCTGACCCTTGGCCACAATGCCGGCCAGTCCTTGGGATATGGCACTCCCAGGCCTGGAGGAAGGCAGACAGGGAGAAGGAAGGAGGGGTTGTGGGGGCTTAGTTAAGGTAGCTATTGTATTTGCCTATTCAAACTGAGGTGTCAGTCACATGATTTCTCCTTTAGAGCTGGCCCAAGTAAGTGGAGAAAGGTACTTGGGGAGTGGGGACAGGGAGTACCCTTTCTGGCAATGATTATCACCTCTGTTTGGGTTGCATGGGACTATGAGATGGCCTTAGATCCTCCCCGAGGGGCTTGGTGCTCCTTGGACCATCAACTCTTCACCCCATAGTTAGGACCAGGGTGGATAGCAAGAGAGCTTGGGAGGAAGAGTGATGGGGGAGGCAACCTGTAGCACCTGGAGCTATTAATCTGTGCAGTACAAGACAGGCACTTATATTGAAAGAGTTCTGGAGAACTGGAGGTCAGAGAATGGGAAAGGCAGTACCTTGCTTGTCTCAGGACTGTCCGGGTCAAACTGGACCTGCTTAGAAGCAAGTTCTCGTCCTGTGTCCACATCGTAGCACAAATAGACCCTGCCAAAAGCACCCTGGCCCAGGAGCTTCCCCCGACGCCAATTGATGGGGGCACTAGGCGCTACAAGAGAACATTGGAAAAGAGTGTTATATTATGCACATTCTTTATGGAGACCCTCCTTGTTCTCCAGCCACTTGATCATGAGACCTCTGGCTTAGGTTCCCCCATGCCCAGCACCATCACCTCTTTCAGTACCCCATCTGAAGTAGACCCAGAGCCCTCATCAAAGGGAGCTTAAGATCAGAGTCCTGGGAAACAGAGGACTTGCTAAACTCATAGTCAAATGGTCTTCTGCATGACTTTCAAAGCTCCCAAATACCTTACTACATCAGGGATTAAGAGCATGCTTTTCAATTTAAACATGGAAAAACTAAAGGCTGGAGATTAATGGCTTGTCTCACAGCAGTGGAGTCAGGCCTAAGATCCAGGGTATGCTGCTCTCTCCGAGGATGTCCCTGTGGGGAGAGGATGGGCCAGAGCAGCAGAATGCTGAGCCTAAACACCCTAGTGGCCTGGCTGTCCTCCCAACCCTGAAGCTTGTCTGAGCACCCTTGACAGTCTTCTCCTAGCCAGGGACATTCCTCACACTTAGTTGGCACACTCCTCTCCTGAACAGAGAGGGCATTCTCGCTGTCTGCACTCCGTAGTCGTCCACGAGGGTCCAGGTATTGCACAGCCAGACCCATGTTCTCGCCATTCGTGCTTAGGGAGCGGCTGGAGGGCACTAGGGTGAACAGGTTGCCTTGATGACGCCGTATTCGGGGAAATGTTCTTCTGCCTAAAAAGGTAAGGGGCCAGAGTAGAGCAAGTCAGACCTCTGGCCACAAGACAGAATGTGCAGACCAGCTAGAAGTGATAGACAACACTGGCTTGGGTCTATCCTGTCTGCCCTTCCACTTGACTCATGCCAGAAAGACTGCTGTCCCAAGCACCTTGAGAATCAAGACAAAAGCAGAAATAAAGAAGTAGCCAGGTTCAGGGAGCCATGGCCATAGGGAGTGGGGACAGGGACTGATAAGGCCAATCCCCAGCACAAGTCTCTTTTCTCGTCAGCATCCTACTCCGACCCCCTCTGCCACAGCTCCGCTGTGTCTGCTGCTGATGCAGAAAAGGTCATTGGAGAGACGGCACTCCAGAGTACACCATGGACAAAAAGACGGAGCTCCTAGCAGCAGCTACTTAGTTTGAAAATGCAATACTCCTTATCTGGTTATTTTCTGTCTCTCTTGACTCAAGACTAAGGCACAATTTCCCAGGATTAATGGAAAACAGATCCTGGAGTACCTAGGTCCCACCCACTAGTGGTGGCTTTTCCAAAGCAGAGCATTAAGTATGGTCTTTTGTGAGGCAGCCAGCAGAGGGCAGCATGGAGGCGCACTCACCATCATTGTAGTCCTTGTGGTGCACAGACACGTGGTAGCGCCGGGGATAGGTTCCACCTTTGACCCCTTTGTCATAGAGCTGAGTTTCCCGATCTAAGTAAAACAAGGGAGTCACTGGCTTTTGGGCAGGTCAATGTGAGTGAGCCACGTAAGTCCCAGGTCATTCAAGACCCTAGAGCAGTAAGCCCAGGCAAATTTGTCTACACAGTTTTGGCTTCCCAACTCAGAACTCTCTGGACCCACAAAGACTCCCCTGCTTTGCTAACCCAGGCTCTGTGGAATTTACCTGAGTACTCCTGTCTGTTGTCTGGGAAGCTTTGGGCTCGGGACATTCGTGATTTCCGGAAGGATGGGCTAGAGAGAGCAAAAAGGAATCACAAAATAGACCTCAGTGTACTTCCAGTGCAGCTCAGAAGGCAGAAGAGAAGTCAAGGGCATCTAAATCATCTCTTCTTCAAAGTGCCTCCCATGTGCACAGGTGTGGAAAGAGGAACTGGAGGGAAGTAGCCCTTTCCTTAGTCTAGTCCCCTGCTTTCTCCACCCTTCACATGTCAGAGGCCCAAATGTGACAGGACCCTGGGTGGTAAATGACAGTCCTGCTGAGACCCACCTTGGCTGCATACCCCTTTACTTTACCTTCTTGGCCTTTTCCCCCACCTATGTAACAGGTGAAGAGCTGCAAGAGAATCCCTGGCCCAAGCAGTTACAAAGATAACAACAGCATAGTTTACAGAGAGTGAGCTTTTTCTTATTTAACCCTCATAACTCTGCAAGGTAGGCAATGTGTCTTCGCAGACACCCTACTGGTTTAGGTATGAACATTCTTATTTATTTCCCCAAGGATACAGCTAGGAAGCAACAGAGCTAGACTTCAAATCCACATCTGTGACTCCAAAGTCTGTGTTCCTGCAGTTATACCAAGCATCTTCCTTTCAATTAGTCATTACTATCCTATTCTAGAGAGAGGGACACTGAGGAACTAAGAAGTTAACGCACTTATTTGAAGCTACTGAAATATCTGCTGGAGCTGGGATTGGATACAGGTCTATCTGGCTCCAGGTCTGCCCTTTCCTAAATCCCAAAAAGGGAAGATAAGAGCTCTGAACTCAGGTCAGGCCAGACCTCAATGAAGTCAGTTCAGATCACTGGGTTTCATTCACAAGGAGAAAACAAAGTAAAAAAAGAAGGTTGGAAGAAATACCCAAAACCAGGGAAGTGGGTAAATTCAGCTATCTTTCCCAGCATCCACCTGAATAACCCTTTCCCTGACTGATAAGCAAGTACCTTTTGAAAGGGTCATAGGTCAGAACTTCAAGACAGTGACTTGGGGGCTGCCTTCTTCTTCCCAAGACCTTCCCCAGACCTTCTGTCCTCTCTTTCTATCCCAAAGCTCAGAGGATAGTCCAAAGTCAGAGTCAGTCCCTGTCCTGGCAGAGCCCTCAACCAGTGAGGACTCCTAGCACTTTACTTGTGCCTTCTTGCTACCCTGATTGGAAAGCAAGCCCCAATCAAGGATATATATTGGAATCAACACATATCTATGACTACATTCTATGACATCTAGAGGAAGATCACACTTATCAGTGCTCAGGTCAAATCTGGCCGCAGTCAGAAGATCAGTACCCACATAAACAATCAGATACACAAATTAAAAAAAAAAAAAAAAAAACTAAACTTGCTCTCCATTTTTTTTTGAAAAAATTTTAAGTTGTAGATGGACACAATACCTTTACTTTTACTTATTTATTTATTTTTAAGTGGTGCTGAGGATCGAACCCAGTGCCTCACACATGCTAGATGAGCACTCTACCACTGAGCCACAACCCCAACCCCTGCTCCTTAGCTTCTAACCCCTAAACCCAGTCAGAGGTGGCCAAAACGAGGCTGAGATAAGGGAGCAGTGGGATCAGTGCTGGGGCCAGCTCTAAAGATGAATGTAAGAACAGGATTCCATACATGGGAGGAGGCCTAAGTATTGTTTTCCAATTATCATATCCCTGTTTCTTATTCCACCAGAAACATTTGGACAAAAAAATTTTAAAATGAAAGTAAACCCATGGATGAGAATTTCGTTTTTTTTCCCCCAAACTTCAATAGCCCATTGTTTCTCAGTCTAGATTACAATAAAGACCCCAAACGCCCAAGAGCAGCAAGTATTATGAGTCAAATCAAAACATGTAGAGCACTCAAAACAACATAACAAGCACTTAATAAATGAACTGATATTTTATAGGCTATTGTTATATTCATTTTATTATGCAAGCAAAACATTCTCAAGGTGTTTGGGAAACTAAGGAGAGGGCTTCCCTAGATGCATGCTGTTTTAACCCTGGGCCTGGGACTGGGATTGTGGCTCAGTGATAGAGTGTTTGCCTAGCAGGTGTGAGGCACTGGGTTTGATTCTCAGCACACATATAAATAAATAAAGGTCCATCAACAACTAATAAAATATTAAAAACAAAACAAAAAAACTAACACTGGGCCTGTCAATCTGTGGCTGGATCATAGATGCACACTAGCAAACATTACTTCCTCAACCCATCAGTTCAAAAAATGCCTACGCATTGGTCAGGTGTGGTGGCACATGTCTATAATCCCAGAGACTTCGGAGGCTGAGGCAGGACCGCAAACTTGAGGCCAGTTTCAGCAATTTGGCGAGGGCCTAAGAAACTTAGTGATCCCCTATCTCAAAATATTAAATAAATAAACTTAGGCACTGGGTTCGATCGTTAGCACTACATAATATTAAACATATAATAAAGTTTTCTGTCCATCTGCTACTACAAAAAAAAAAAAAAAAGCTGGGGATGTAGCTGGCTCAGTGATTAAGTGGCTCTGTGTTCAATCCCCAGGACCCCCCCCAAAAAAAAAAAGAAAGAAAGAAAAAATTTAAAAAGCCCATCTAATAACACTCAAGCTACCCACAGCCCCATACCTGTCTGCTGACCTGTCCAAGGATTGGCAGCTTCCTGATAAGGAATTTTCAGCACTGCTCAGGGGATCCAGCATCTGTAAGGCAAGTCATACAATAAAACCACAGTCCCAACCCTAATCCCAGCCAGCCAGGTGACCCAGGCTTTATGACCCAGTTGAGGCCAGCACATGGTCTTTTTGTTTAAATATGAAAGTGCCCTTGTTTCCCCATACAGTGGGAAGAATGGTTAGTAAGGTACCATTCTCCCCTGTAGTCTGAAAGGCAAGTTTCCAGGAGGGAGAAAAATGCTTGGCTGACATCCCAAGGAGTCTTGCCAGGAGGGCAAAGCAGAGACGCAGCTTCTCTAGTTGGCACTTTCTTGGCTTATCAACACTGGTGCCTGGCACTGGAGATGGTACTACCCTGCAGAGGCTTCCAGTGAGTTTGGGTGGGACCCTAATGCTTCTGTTTACACTCTATAATTCATAATTTACGAAAACAAGCGTTGCTTCATTTCACAGATGAGCACTGTAGCCAAAGAAAGGTTAGGAGACTTGTCTAAAGTCATAAAACTAGTCCATGCATAGCTGGTACCAGAATACAATCTCCCAGCTCCTAGTTTCAATACAGAGTTAATAGACGTCTATATAGATTGAAGTATTTCTCTGGACCCTGATCTAATGCAGTTACAAAAAGCCTTCACAATAGTTCACCCCCACTAACTAATCTCGTGAAGGTCCTCCCCTTCATTTTCTCTTTACAGAGCAGAGGTGGCTATGGGGTCTTCAATTTCACAGTATAATCATTCCCTGACATCCACTGGAGATTGGTTCCAGGTTCCCATTTAAATCTGAGGATCCTCAAGTCCCTTTACAAAAGATGGCACAGTATTAGCATATTATCCATTCATATATACTCCTATGTACTTTCAATAATCTCTAGATTATGTATAATGTTTAATACAATGTAAACACTCCATAAATAATTGTTATACTGCATTGTTTAGGGAATGACAAGAAAAAAAAAAAAAGTCCATGCTGGTCACAGTGGCACCTGCCTCTAATCCCAGTGACTTGGGAAGCTGAGGCAGGAGGATTGCAATTTTGAGGCCAGCTTTAGCATCTTAGTGAGACCCTGTCTCAAAAAAAAAAAAAAATAGAGCTATCCACAGTACCAAGAAAGAAAGAAAGAAAAGTCTCTATATAATAAGTACAGACAGAATATACTCATTGTGCAGTTGGTTGAATCTGTTCCATGTCTATAGACATGGAATCCACAGAGGTAGAGGACTGACTATATGCATTACCTGAGCTCCAAAGTTAAACTTCACACAGGGAAGAAAATATTAGAATTATGAGAATTCAATAACATAAGATTTTACATAATTTGTTTCCAACTGAAATCTCTTTTCCCATTTCATACTAGGGTCCATCCCCATCCATAATTTCAAATGTTTTAGGTCATATTATCATATATGATTTTTTAAAATTTGCCTATCAAGGCAAATTAACTGCAAAGTAAAATTACAAATTTGGCCAGGATACAAGATTTCCCAAAGTGGGAAAGAACTGCTCTAAATCCAGCAAGTGTATATTTGGTAAAGTTCGATCAAGTAACCAAAAAGAGAAAATGGATGAGTAAAACAACACAGCAAGTGTGATGGAGAAATATACCAAAGGTTCAAGAGGCCTTGAGAAAAACTGCTGAGTCCCATGAATGTTTTTGCAACAATGACCCTAATTATGATAGTGCTACAGAAGTCAAAGGGGAAGTGAAGGAAGTTACATTGTGCTAGCTAACTTCTGTCAGAAAAATTAAGCCAAAAAATTAACATGAATCATGCTTTGTTCATTCTAAAAATCAGCAAATAGATGCAACTGTTACCTAAATCTGATTAAAGAAAAAACAAAATAAACTTATCTTAGTTTCACTTTTTAAGAAAGTCCCAATGGGATATTTTTTTCACTATATACTATGCTGTTTTGGTCCCTGTGAAGTAGATTTATCTTGAATGGCCTGTTACTAGAAGCAATTTGCTTTGGCTAAAGGGGTGGGAACTGGGGGTAGGACCTTGACAGTCTCCAGCAGCCACTTTCTAAAAGTCTGTAATCAATAAGAGTCAAATTCTCCTGTTTTCCACGGGGAAAGACAGAAACAGAGGCAATGGAGCTTGTTGGCAATCTCTGGGATTTCATACTCAGTCACCTCTAAGAACAGCAGGTGTGCAGAAGAAAAATGGTTAGAGAAACGGGGCAGTTAGTAAAATGCCTAGGAAAAATCTGCAGCTAAAGGCATTCCAAGTCACTGTTCCAAACATGAATTTATCTAGCAGGCAGGAGTAGAGAAGGGAGAAGAGTATAAAGGGCTTCTCATAGACTATACAGTCTCTTTTCTTAAAGAAAGAAAAGTTACAGGAATTGTTGTTGTAAAATTCTACATGTGATGGTACTGGCCCTTCTGTTGGACATTTTGCCCTTAAGAAATTTCCCCTTCTCAAACCAAATTCCAGAAACTTATAAAAGCAGATTTATCTTTGTAATTAAAGCAAGCTCATTTAAAAGACCAGAATGAAGCCAGAGATCTCACCCTTGCTGAGTTCACTAAGTCCCATTGCCATTTTCATCAAGTAAGCCCCAAGATTAAAAAGCCAGTCATTAAAATGGGTAAACCATCATAGTGGACAAACCCCCAAGGTGACCAATGAGTCACAACTGACCCAAGGAAACTAAAGCAATAAAAGTATATGTCATTTAAAGATTTTAAATTTGTTGGAATTTGTTATTTTGTAATAGGTAAATAACACAGCTATTTATCTTCACAGAAGGTCACTCTTAATCAATCCTAAAAGGTGATTTGGATATAGTTTACTTTCTACCTTTCATCAAGATATAGCAAAACTAAAACACAGCTAATGAAAAACTGTGCGGAAATGAAGATAGGCATTGCAAAGATCATCATAAATAGCAAAGTGGTGTAATGTAAGGGGATTGCGAGAGGACTGCAGAAGAGGGAAATTGTCAAGTACTCACCCAAGACCAAGGGTAGGTAGTTTAAACTTCATTTTTGGCAAGAATTAATATTTGGCTCCTAGAAAGGAATAACTAATATTTGGGAAAGCCTGATTTATAAAAGAGTTATTGGATGGGATTTAAGTCCCTGCGGTCTACACTATGCCCACTGAGTACCCCTGGTCATAACCTTGGCCTAACACAGTCCATGGGCATACCCTGGGCCCCCATACTCACGCACTGCTCGCTGGTCTCTGGGATGAATTCTCCTTCACTATTGATGCTGGTGTAGGATCCCTGTCGGGCAATGTGCTGCTGCCGCTCAGGCACATAGCCAGGGGGAGGTGAGCTTCGGCCAGGGTTTTGAGAGCCTAGAGCATAGAAACAAAGCTTTTAACAACAGAGCGTAGGACTTGTGGCTCAAGAGGAGCAGGCATGGGACCAGTTTGAGATACTGAGACCTAGAGGTCAGGGCTGTGACTTGGGTTATGGCACCGAAGCCCAGCATGCTCCAGCTCCCTAAGGCAAAGTCCTTCCTAATGGGAAGCAAGCAGGGTGTGGTGGTGTATGTCCATCATCTCACCTACTTGAGAGGCTGAGGCAGGAGGATGGCAAGTCCCAGGCTAGCCTCAGCAACCTGATGAGACCCTGTCTCAAAATTTAAAAAAAAAAAGGCTGGGGATGTAGCTCGGTGGTAGAGTGCTCCTGGGTTCAATCCCCAATACAAAAAAAAAAAAAAGGAGCATACGCTAGAACATACATTAACTAAGAACCTTAGAACAAAACATAAACCAGAATAAACCCTGGGAAATCATTTTGAGTTGACAATCAGACCAGCTTTGTATTTTCTCTTATTCATGTATATGACTATTCCTTTATAATGCCATACCTCTCTCTCTCCCCCTATAGAGCACCAAAACAATTTCCTCCCATTCTGCAAAGAACCTAGAAAAAGGAACGATACAGTAGTTTCCCATATGTCTGTTCATATATGGTTGGGGCATATATTTTTTTTCCTTTTTATACTTTTTTTTATTGGTTGTTCACAATATTACAAAGCTCTTGACATATCATATTTCATACATTAGATTGAAGTGGGTTATGAACTCCCAATTTTACCCCAAATGCAGATTGCAGAATCACGTCGGTTACACATCCACAATTTTACATAATGCCCTATTAGTAATTGTTGTATTCTGCTACCTTTCCTATCCCCCCTCCCCTTCCCTCATGGGGCATATATTTTAAGACCCCCCAGTAAGATATCTGATGCCTTGGATAGTACTAAACCTGACATATACCGTGTTTTTTCCTAGATGTGTGTGTGTGTGTGTGTATATATATATATATATATATATATATATATATATATATATGCATATATATATATGCATGATAAAGTTCAACTTATAATCAGTCATGGTAAGAGGTTAATAATAATAATAAAATAGAACAATTACAATAACAGTCTAACAAAACTGCCAATGTCACTACTCTGGTACTTTGCAACCATTATTAAATAAGGGTTATTTGGAACACAAGCAATGTTAAAATGTAATAGTTATAAGTAACTAACAGGTAGCATATGAACAAAGGGAAGATTCATACCCCAGGCAGAAAAATGCAAGGTTTTATCTCATTACTCAGAATGGTGTGCAAATTAAAGCTTATAAATTGCATATTTCTTGAATTCCCCATTTAATATTTTCTGACTACAACTGACTAGTGATAAATAAAATTGTGGAAAGAAAAACTGTGGTCTACTGTACATCAGCTTAATTCTCTTGAGCTTTGTTTGGGTCCCAGCAGCACTTTTGGGTTGGGATCCAGGGAAAGGTAACTGGATATACCTAGGCATCTCCTTCTCCTGCCCCATTCCCCCAGTCTGCGGCTCCCCTTACTTGTTCTATATCTGTATCAGGTAAGAAGGCCCCCTGACATTCTGGCCAGCAGCAAGGGGCTGCCTATTTCAGATCTACCACTTCTATCCTTCCTAACTACTATGAATAATCATATTATCTTAATGTTTTACTTTTTGTTGGACATTCATAGTAATTACTTCATTTGATTTTCAACATCCATGTAACAGAGGTTTGGAGAACATTTTCTGAGTCAGGCACTCTGCATAGTACTTTTACATTTGTTACTTGACTTAATCCTTGCAATAATCCTGAAACATAAGCATTTGCTTTACTTAACAGAGGAGGCAACTGAACTCAGAGAGCTTTACATTTCTTAGGAAAATATAAATAATTTTAGGAAGCAGAAATCATCCCTATTTTACAGGTGAGAGGACACAAAGCCAATGTGTGTGGACTTACATCAGCTTGTAAGATGGAATAGTTTATCATTCAAATATCACAGAATGACAAGTGTACAGAGATGCTTTAGAAATCATTGAGCATGGGGGCTGGGGATGTGGCTCAAGCGGTAGCGTGCTCGCCTGGCATGCGTGCGGCCCGGGTTCGATCCTCAGCACCACATACCAACAAAGATGTTGTGTCCGACGAGAACTAAAAAATAAATAAATATTTAAAAAAAAAAAAAAAGAAATCATTGAGCAATGTTCTGTCATAAGGGATTTGAGTTTGGGAAATCAGATTTCTCTACCCCTAGCCTTTTCTGATTGACTCTCTGCTTTCAATAATCAGAGGAGACAAAAGCAAGACTAGAATTTTGCAATTTTTTTCTTTTTTTTTTAAGAGAGAGAGAGAATTTTAATATTTATTTTTTAGTTTTTGGCGAACACAACATCTTTGTTTGTATGTGGTGCTGAGGATCGAACCCAGGCTGCATGCATGCCAGGCGAGCGCGCTACCGCTTGAGCCACATCCCCAGCCCCAATTTTTTCTTTTTCTAAGATCACCAAGCAGGTAACAAATTTATCCAGTCATATAGAAAACCTGAATCAAAACAGCCCTCCCCATATCCTTCCCCATATTCATATCTTATACTCCTTACCTCTCCCCCATAACTCAGCAATTCCGGCACTGGGAATAGCCGAAGTTAAAATCCTCAATGAAGCAGGCTACTTTCCTCAGTGACCAGTTTCTCCAGTCTAGTTCAGAGCTATAGCACTAGGTTTCCTGAAATGGAGCTGCAGGCAAGATGTTTTGTGGGAATGGCTAAGGAAGAGAGAACAAGTATGGTAGCCTGGAGACTTGGGGAAGAATCTAACTCATTCTACTCTGAAAGTGGGGGAACAGCCAATACCAACTCCCTCCTTTTTGATAGAAATCAGTTTCAGAAGGAAAATTTGGGATATACAGAGCACAGACTGTGCTCTGGAAGGAGAGGTGGTATATCTCCTGCAGAAGATGCTAATAAGTCCAGCTAGGCTCTTTGAACACCCTGGAGGGGAGAGTGGGCCTGACAAACTGCTGGGGCTCAACAAAATTCCCTGAGTCAGGGAGGCTCCTTCTACTATCCCAAGGGCCCTCATAAGGGAAAAAGAATGGTGCAGAGGGTTGCTCTTTGAGACAGCATCTAAGAAGCTTAATCCGTTCATCAAGAGACTGACTCCTTTATTATTCTATATGATATCAATTGATCAGACCTATAGTTTATTCAATTATGTAGAAGACACTTGATAAATTTGTCATCAAGAATACTTCCGGTCTGGGGTTGTAGCTCAGTGGTAGAGTGCTTGCCTTGCATGTGTGAGGCACTGGGTTCAATCCTCAACAAAATAAAGTTATTGTGTCCCCCTACAACTAAAAAAATAAAGAAAAAAAATAATTCCAATTGAGCCTGGGTGTGATGGTGCACACCTATAATCCCAGAGACTCAGAAGGCTGAGTCAGGAGAATTGCAAGTTCAAGGACAGCCTCAGCAACTTAGAGAGATCCTGACTCAAAATAAAAGATAAAAAGGGCAGAGGATGTGGCTCAGTGATTAAGCACCCTTGGGTTCAATCCCCTTTACCAAAAACACAAACAAGCAAACAAAACTTCCAACTCTTTCTTGGAGGCATCAATCCAATGATATATCTTGGGCAGGAAGGCTAACATAAGGCCCTCAATAATCTGACTTCCTCACCTGACTCCACGGCAGCTGCCAGAAACATTTCTCCAAAAATAGGAACTCAACATGTCATCACAGGTTAGAGGCCACCAGTTCCGAGGTAAAGCAGTACCTGAACCATTCCTATCACATGATCTCAAACAGCCCAATGAAGTGTGTCTGTTCATGATTTCTTAAACCCAGGCAGAAACTCAAGCAGCTCTGAGTACAAATTTAGGGATGTTGAGATGTGAACCAACAGAGCAATGAAATCAGGCTAGGCAATTCTCTTCTCTCTCGACACTCTGTTATCTCTCATTTAACTCTTACAACACCCCTGCAGCAGAGGTGTATGACTATCACCTACACTGCATGGAAGGAGAACCTGAGGCCCAAAGTCATATAGTGACTTAACAGTGGGATTGTGGCTAGAAAACAGGCTTTGTGACTCCCAATGCAGGTCAGCCAAGGTAATTTTGAGACATTCATTTCCAAAAAGGGCAGGCATGCTGCTTAATATAGGAGCAAAAGGCAAAACTTTTCCTGGAACTGCCCCCCATGAGGATGGATATCCCTTCCATGGGGAAATGTGATAGTCTTCTGGAAGGCACAGGAGAGGCTTGTGTGGGGATTTCTTTTCTTTTTTCACAAGACTTAGGATGGAACCAGGACCTCATGCATGTTAGGCAGGCACTCTACCATTAAGCCACACTCCCAGCCCTTTTTGAAATTATTTATTTCCCAGAACTGTGGATAGAACCCAGGGACATTTTACCACTGAGCTATATCCTTAGTCCTTTTAATTTTTTTTTTTTTTTATTTTGAGGCAGGATGGTCTTGAACTTGCAATCCTCCTGCCTCAGCCTTCAGAGTCACTGTGATTATAGGCATGTGCCATCGTGTATGGCTTCCTTTATAATTTTTTTGGTAACAGGGATTGAACCAGGGCACTTAACCATTGGCCACATCTCCAACTCTTTTTGAGACAGGGTCTCAGTAAGTTGCTTAGGGCCTCCCTAAATTGCTGAGGCTAGTCTCAAACTCGAGACCCTCCCGCCTCAATCTCCTTAGTCACTGGGACCAAAGGATGTGCCACAAAGCCCAACAAGTGTGGGAATTTCTTGACAGTACAGGAGAAACACAGTGTCATGTTTTATATAGCTCAGATTCAAAGTTATTTTGTCCATGATCATTCATGAGGAGGGGGTCAGGGATACAAAATGCCATGTGGCAAATAGAGAACCCAGAGGCAAAGACACAATGGAGGGGAGGGGAAATCTGGACCAAGTAAAAGAAAATGCCTGCACTTCCCAAGTGGCCCAGATGTCAAAGACCAAAATACCTGGCCACTTCCCTCACCACTGTATCACAAAATTCCAGTGTAACCATGAAAAAAGGATGGTTTTCTTAAGCTGTGTTTGTCATGTCCCAAAGCACAGAACATTTAATCTTGCTAATATTTGTGCCCGATTCTTGCTTTTGGCTGTAGATAACATTTTGTAGATAACAAGTTCTGTGGCAATTCAGTCCATATGTTGGTAACATATGTCAGTAGTAGAGGCAACCCTAAGGTAAGAAAGTTGTATCAAAGAAAGTCTAAGCTTTGGGATTACGTGAACTTGGCTTTGCTAACCTATTAGCTGACTGATTTAAACTCTCATCTTAAATTTTCTCATCTGAAAAAATGGAGAGAAGTATCTATGATTTGGGGAAGTCATAAATGTGGTAGCATATGTAACCTATATGACACTACCTCATAGTAGGAACTCGGCAGAATCTCATTTATTTCCTTTAACTTATATAGCAGGTATGAGTTACACTCTAGATCCATTCTGTCTAGTATCTCTTCCTGTTCTTCAAAAGCTATTTAGCTAGTTATATTTCTAAAACTCCTTTTAGGTTCAGCCAAACAAATACACTTGTGTGAGATTTAGAGGCTTCCTGTCATTCCTACTGTTTCTGGACACAGTTACAGAAGTGCAGGAATCCCTGTGTATGTATGTGGTATGGACCAGAACCAAGAGGCACAGGGCTTCTGGACTGGTGGCTTTCCAATTATAGAAGAAAGAGAAGCTCTGTGGTGCATTGGAATCTAGAGCTTGTTTCTTTCACTCTCCCAATGGTCCATTCCATAAGCAGAATGTGCACTAAATCTCTTTTGCCTAAAATGGATACTTTTTTGTGCAACTGAATCCTGATCAATGTGTTCTGGAGTGAAAAAATATTATATATTTTACCTAGAACAAATAATAAACATCTCCTGAAAGGGATTGATTAAAGAGAAAGAAAAACTCTTATTGATGAAATCTCAGACATTGGTCCAAACTATCCCTAAACAGGATGAATTTCCCCATCTGTTACAGAGTGTCTGATGTGAGACCTCCCTGAGATCAAACATTCAGCATCCTCCTCATACCTATCCCCTCCTTCACTAGCTCCTCTGAACTATCTTCTGGTTTTACAGGTGGGATGGAAGTAGCCCATGCAAGGGCAACAAAGAAACAGGAGAGGGAAAAGAGCAAAGGTTTTCTAAGCTTTTACTTCCAGCCAGAGACTTTCACTTTTTCCAATCCACACTATGGCCTGCAGAGAGCCAGCCTTATTATCTGATGGGCAACACGCCAGGGGCTATTGTGATTAGGCCCACAGCCTGGAGCAGGAAAGGGAAGTCTCCCCAAACCAATGGCTATCAGAGGAAGCGAATGGAAAAACCAGGAGTTGGCAGAACTGCTTCAGGGTATTTTCAGTTTTGTTTTTATCTTCATTTCAGAAATTGGGAGCCAACAAGATGCACAACAAGTAGTTGAGAACAAGTGGGACAGGGAACTGAACAAGGCCAGCATATTGGGCTAAGTGCTGTTGGTGGTCATATATTTACCAGTAATGACAGTGAGCTGGATGGCAGAAGACTCTGCTGTGCAAAGCACAGCTCATTCAGTAGATCTCAGGAGGCAAGCACAGGCAGGGGGAGAGGAACAGGTTCTCTAGGCCATGCTTCCCTGGCATTCTACCCTGATCTTGCTGTTCTAGCTTCATCAGGTCATTTATACTAAGGGGCCCATCTTAGCACTGGCTGAAGCAGAAGGGCACTGGAGTAGTCCTCAGTCCAGAGTGTCTCACAGCTTCCCCTGAAAGCATTCTATACATAAGGAGAAGAAACGGGGGTTAGGCTGCTAGCTGTCTGAATTCTTGCTGAGGTATGCTACTCTCTGCTAGCCTCCTTATTCAGAGAAGCAGAATCAGATAACTACCCCCCCCCCCAGGTAGGATATGGATGATTCTTTTGCTTGGGCTCTAAGCTGAAATTCAGGCTCTTGGATTCTGGCCCTTTTCAAAGGAGAACACTCACCAGGAAACTGATGCAGTCAGGAAGTTGCCTCCACAGGGAATTCTAGGGCTTTGGGTCAGTGTTAATGTGTAGGTCAGGTCATTGCAAGTACAAGAAATATTTCTAAATCTTTTTTTTTTTTTCTCTTGGGGGACAAATGATATAGGGAGGGTAATTAAATCTTATTTTTTAAAATTTTTTATTTTTTTGCTTTCTCAATAGAAATTGTAACCAAGCCAGGCATGGTGGTGCATACCTGTAATCTCAGTGACTTTTGAGGCTGAGGCAGGAGGATTTCAAGTTTGAGACCAGCCTCAGAGAGGCCTTAAGCAACTCAGTGAGACTCTGTTTCTCTTTTTTTTTTTTTTTTTTTTTCCTAAGAGGCCAGGCGTGGTGGTGCACACCTATAATCTCAGCAGCTCAGGAGACTGAAGCAGGAGGATTTTGAATTCAAAGCCAGTGTCGGCAATGGCGAGATGGTAAGCAACTCAATGAGACCCTGTCTCCAAATAAAATACAAAAATGGACTGGGGATGTGCCCCAGTGGTTAAACGTTCCTGGGTTCAATCCCTGGTACTTAAAAAAAAAAAAAAAAAAAAAAAAAAAAAGCTGTTTATTTATTTATTTATTTATTTATTTTTAAAGGGACTGAGGACTGGGGCTGGGGCTCAGGCTCAGTGGTAGAGTGTGAGGCCCTGGGTTCGATCCTCAGTACCACATAAAAATAAAAAATAAAAGTACTGTGTCCACCTACAACTAAAAAATAGATTTTTTTTTTTATAAAGATGTGGCTCATTGGTTAGGATGTGGTTCAGTGGTTAAGTGCCCATGGGTTCAAGTCCCAGTACCAAAAAAAAAAAGAATGAAAATTGTAACCAGCCAGGCATAGTAAAGCATGCCTATAATCCCAGTGGTTTAGGAGGCTGAGGCAAGAGGATCACAAGTTCAAAGCCAGCCTCAGCAACTTAATGAAGTCCTAAGCAACTTAGCAAGACCCTGTCTCTAAATATAAAATTAAAAAAGGGCTCAATGGTTAAGTGTCCCTGGATTTGATCCCCAATAACCACCCACACACAAAAAAAAGAAAAAGAAATTGTAACCAATATTTCTCCAAATACTCACCCTGGACTATGCTGTGCAGAACACTGCTTCTAAACATTTTCATCCCACAAGACCCTGAGAACATCTGTGTGTTTCAACTTTCAAATTCCCATTTTATTTATTTATTTTATTTTTTTAGATGTTGATGAACCTTTGTTTTATTCATTTATATGTGGTGCTGAGAATCGAACCCAGTGCCTCACACATGCTAGGCAAGTGCTCTGCCACTAAGCTACAACCTCAGCCCCCCATTTTATTAAGTTGCCATCACCACTAACCATCTACTACGGCAGCAGAATTTATAGTGAAAAAGAGAAAAAAACCTTTGGCAGTGAAGGAGATTGACCATTTTCTTTTCATATGTATAACTACCACTTTTGCAGTTTGACTTCTACCCTCTTAAACCTTTCCTAAGACTGGAAGTTGGTACTACACACAGGGCTCTATAGCTCTCCACTGCCCAGCCATCACTATAATAAGTTATCCCACACTGTCAGCAATCCTTTTCTCCCTTTGCTTCATTATTTCCTCCTCTTCCCTCTGAATCAGAGGCTTTTCTCCTTCTTGCCAAGGCACCACTACATTCTTCCTGGACTGCGATCCCCCTGTGCAGGATCCAGCTTACCCACAGTCTCTTCACATTGGCTTTCCCCTTTCCAGCCATCTTCACTCTCCCTTCACAAACTGCTCAGATCTCTAGCCTGATAATATTTTAGCTGCTCCCTAAGCTATTAGCCCACCTCTATTTTTCTGTTACTACCCAACTTCTTTTAATTTTTGAATATTTATTTTTTAGTTTTCGGCGGACACAACATCTTTATTTGTATGTGGTGCTGAGGATAGAACCCAGGCCGCACGCATGCCAGGCGAGCGTGCTACCACTTGAGCCACATCCCCAGTCCCAACTACCCAACTTCTTGAAAAGACTGATTACCTCCACTCATTTTAGGGGTTGCTGTTTGGCTTGCCTCAACTTGGGATAAAGTGACAAGAAAAAGAGAAAGATGGTGTATGAACAAGCAATGGCACTTAATGAGATACACTATGAAAAACAGGAGTCAGAATACCCAGGGACAAGTCCTTTAATTCTAGCCTGGCTACATGGCTTAAGAGCACCACTCAACTTCATGGAATGCTAGGAGCCACAGCAAAAGTATTATGATACATGGCACTTTTGGTTTAGGTGACTGCCAGCTAGCCATTGAGATGATATGATTATGTTAAGCTTTACATTCATATGGATATTGGACTCCTGCTGTTCACCTCGGCCTGTTAAGGAACTCACATTACGGGACTCCCGGAGAGTTCCCATTGGTTGGGGAAGGATAGTAGGAGGGAACTCCCGGGGGAGGTGGGGGGGGGCCGGTTCCGGTGGGGGGAGACACGTGGGTCGACTGGCTTGCTAGCAGGTCACACACGGGACGCTGGCGGCTTTTTTAAATAAAGCTTTGTTTCCCGCTTGAGCGGCTTGTGTTTTTGTGCCCAGCCGGGTTGCGGCGGTTTGTGTTTCTGTGCCCAGCTCGGTTGCGGCAATGGAAGAATGCTGCTTCAGCTTGGCTTCAAAGATGGTAGAATTTCCATATGCAAAGACAGGAAGGACATCTTCACATAGGGAAGGAAATTCCATTCATCTGTCTGCCAATACCTCCACACACAATCTTTAATAAATAAATAAATTTTATTTATTTTTTAAATTTTTTATTATTGTTGATAGATCTTTATTTTATTTATTTTTATGTGGTGTTGAGGATTGAACCCAGTGCCTCACACATGCTACCACTGTGCTACAACCCCAGCCCTTAATTTTATTTTGAGACAGGGTTTCTCTAAGTTGCTAAGGCTGGCTTTGAACTGCAATTATCATGCCTCAGCCTCCAGAATTGCTGGGATTACAGGCATGCACCAACACTTTTGTTTGTTTTTAGCATGAACTAGTTTAACAGATTGGCTTTTAAAAAGTGGAACTCAAGGTGTGTGTGTTATAATAGGAAAAACAAGGGGCAAACAAGATAGCTGATTTCAAATATTTGAAAAACTATTATTGAAAGATGTTGTCTGAGTAGTCAAGAGAAGGGAATCCATTTTTTCAATTCAATGTAAGGAATAGAGATGTCTAAAATTGACTGGGATACCTAGTGCTTCTTAGAAACCTTGCAGTGGGAGCTGAATGACCTGTACATTGTCCTCTCACAGAATAGTTAGGTGTGCTAATGTTGAAGATGAAGGAGGGTGAAGGGAGAAGAACTGGGTGGGAGGTGAATTGTTAAGGCCTACTTACCAGTGACTTCTCTTTGGACCCCATTTCTACTGCTAGCACTTTTCCTAGAGTCCTTCATGTTATAACCTTGACCCCTCTTTCTTCCTGCTTCCCTTTACTAGAAAGCCTTATACTGTACCTGCTTAAGCAAGTTTCTCTAACTTACCCTTCTGTCCTTTCCAATCTGGCTGGTTCCACGTAAGGCCAATGCCTCACACTTCTAATTTCCTCACCATTTCTCTAGTCATTCCTTTCCTCTGTTCCTTGCAGGTTCATCCTCTCTTCCCTCTAACTGGATCTAAGTGTTGGTTCCTAAGGCTCAGTCCTAGGCCCCTTTCTCTTCTCATTCTATAGTCTGCTTAGTCACTCTGGGATCATAGTTTCAAACAGACGATTTCTTTTCTGTTTTTCCTTCTCCGCTCTGATTTTCTCCCCAGTTTAAGACTTATATATCTAATTGCCCATTTGACATCTCCTCTTGGCTGTCTTAAAGGTACTTTAATATCACCATGATTAAAACATTACTTCTGCCCCTTCCCAGCACCTGAAATCAGGCTCTCTTTCAATATCCCTGCCTTAGTGAAAGGTGATGCCATCTAGTCAGCAACTTACTTCTTTTTCAACACCTGAAAATTTAATCCAATACCAAAGTATTTCCTAAAGTCTTTTGGTCTTAGAATACTTAAACTCTTTAAAACCAAGGATATACATATCTACAACAAGACAGGTTAACAAGAGAAAAGCATAGCAATTTTATTTAACCAAAGTTTTATATGACACAAAAGTCTTCAGAATGAAGATCCAAAGACCCAGGGAAAACTGTCTATTGTTATACTTAGGAATCAATGACAGTAAACCCCAGTGTAGAACTTTGATTAGATAAAATGGGTGTACCTAATAGTAACAGACTGAGGAGGGAAACCCAGTAAAGCTCTGACTGTTCAGATGCTTCTTGGTGTCTCTTTGTGGTATAGGGCATCACCTCTTCTGGAATGAGGGTATTCTGATCTACTATCAGATAAAATAGGTCAGAGAATTTCTTCAAGACCAGCTCTTACACAGACATGCTGGAAAAGGAATGTTTTAGGTTTTATGGCTGGTTATAAAGGAGAAGGGTTAATTTCCATAATGTACATTCAGCTCTTGAGCCCACCAGGAAAGACAGTTCCATCTGCCCTCCAGGAACAGCCATAAAGTTCTTCTCAATTGCCTCCTTGGGGCTCCTAGTGGTGGCTACTGCTTTCCCCGCCTCATAACTTCAAGGAGAAGATGGAGAGACTAGTGTCACTCGAAATAAACCAACACGTGCCTCTTCCGAAAAAACCGCAGGACAGATTTCCTACCTCATCAAGGAAGTCTTCGAAATGAGAAAAGAGCTGTGCAAGAATGATGAGACCTGTATCAAGAGCCATGTGGCAGTGTCTGAAAACAATCTGAACCTTCCAAAGATGACTGAAAAAGATGGATGCTTCCAAACTGGATACAATCGGGACAACTGCCTTGTGCGAATCACCTCTGGGCTTCTGGAGTTTCAGGTCTACCTGAGGTACATCCGGAACAAGTTTCAGGAAAGCAAGAACAGGGACACAGCTGAACATGTGCAGTTCAGTTCCAAAGCCCTAATTGAGATCTTGAAACAAGAGGTGAAGGATCCCAGTAAAATAGTCTTCCCTAGCCCAACTGCAAATATCAACCTGTTGGCAAAACTGGAGTCACAGAATGATTGGCAGAAGGTCATGACCATGCAACTCATCTTGAGCAACTTTGAGGATTTCCTGCAGTTCACCCTGAGAGTTGTTCGAAAAGCATAGTGGGCATCTAAGCTTATTGGTTCATGAGCATTCCTTCCTACGGTCAGAAAACATGTCCTATCAACTGGGTACCTACCTTATCTTGTTCTCTATGAAGAACTGACAATATGAGCGTTAGGACACTATTTTAATTATTTTTAATTTATTGATAATTTAAATATGAGATCTGAGTTAATTTATATGTGATTGATATTTATAATTTTATGAAGTGCCACTTGAAATATTATTTTATATAATGGTTTTGAAATGATAATATAAAAGTCTAGACAATTTGAATATCCTGCTTCAGAGCCAGATCATTTCTTGGAATGCATAAGTTTACCTCAATAAAATTGCTAATTTATACATTTTTAAAAAAACAAATTCCATAATGTGCTTGGGGAAAAGAGAATTCTAATTTCTGTAGCCTGCTGTAGAGGAGAATGGGGAGCAAGATATAAGAAGAGCAAACAAATGTCAGAAATACAACTTTGCTTCTGAGGCCTTACCAATGTCCTTCAGTTCAAAGTACTCAGCATGCCAAAGCACCATACTTCAAGGTATCATTTTCAGAGCCCCAACAAGGTCAACTGATATTTACCATATTAGAAATTAAAGCTCAGGGGCTGGGGCTGGGGCTGGGGCTGGGGCTCAGAGGCACAGCGCTCCCCTAGCATGCATGAGGTACCAGGTTTGTTCCTCACATCACATAAAAATAAAATGAAAATATTGAGTCCACCTATCACTAAAAATAAATATTTTCAAAAAAGAAATTAAAGCTCAGAGTTTTTTTTTTTTTCCTTTGGTGTGTGTGGTTCTAGGGATGGAACCCAGAACCACACTCATGCTAGGCAAATGCTCTACCACTGAGCTACATCCCCAGCCCTTTTTATTTTATTTTAGAAATAGAGTCTCACTAAATTGCCCAGGCTGGCCTCGAACTTTCGATCCAGCTGGGATTACAGGCTGCACTACCACACCCTGCAAACTCAGAAATTTTAAAAACACAATACACAAGTACATATTCCATTAGTCATCAGAAGGATGACATCACCTCAGACACATAACCTCTGGAAAACTCCACTGCTGACTTGTGAGAGAATTGGCATCAGGTCTTAGTATGATTCTGAAAGTAATTCTGACCTTACAGATCTCCTGAAAGGGTATCAAGGACTTCCCAGGGTTCTCATTCCAAACTTTGAGAACCACTGACATGCCACTTTCTGTCAGTTTTACCTCTGGAAATCTCAAATCTTCCTGTTCCTCTACTCCACTACTATTACCAGCCTAATGCAAGCTTCTGTTTTCTTTTACCTGGACTACTGCATTATCCTAGTATGGTTCCCTTGGGTCCATTCTTGACCCAATCTGTTCTCCACTCTACAGCCAGCGCAATCTTATCAAAATACAAATCTGAATATGTAACACCACCCATTCCTCCTCACCTTAAGACTCCTTTTTTACTGCTTTAGACAAAAGGGTTAACATCTTAACCACAGTCCACATGGGTCTGCCTCTCTCTTCAGCCAAATTCTGGCCTCCTTCCTCTGTTCCTAGCTCTCCAGCTATCAGGACTTCTTTCCCTTTCTCTAATCTACACTCCCTCCAGTCATCAGGCTTTTGCATTTGTGGTACCTTCTGCCTGGAACCCTTTGTTTGTGCTTTAGGTAGAAGTATAAGCCCTTCCAGCCCCAGGGTCAGGTTCTATCTCTCATCAAACACACAGTACTATGCATCTTCTGGTCACATATTGGAATTATACATTCATCACATCATAACAAGTAAATGTCTGTTTTCAGGAACAAAGCCCACGTCTTTTTTGTTTTTCATGTTTTTGACACATAGCAGATACTTTGGTAATGAATGAACAAAAATGTAGTTTAATAGGACAGAAATAAGATAATAATGTGATAAAGATTATAATGGTAAAGGGTACGAGGAAAGAAGATTTTCAGCAGTTTCCACTGACTACCAAAAAAAACTAAGCGCATGTCAGGCACAGTGGTGCATGCCTATAATTACAGCTAATTAGGAAGTTCATAGGTTTTTAGCCAGTCTAGGCGATTTAGTGAGACCCTATCTCAAAATTAAAAGGATTGGAGTTGCAGCTCAGTAGTACAGGACTTGTCTAGTATATGCAAGACCCTAGACTTGGGCTGAGGCTGTAGCTCAGTGGCAGAGCGCTTGCCTAGCAAGTGTGAGGCACTGGATTCAATCCTCAGCACCACATAAAAATAAACAAAATAAAGGCATTCTGTTAAAAAAAAAAAAAAAAAAAGACCCTGGCTCAAACCTCAATACCTCACACACACAAAACAAAAACAAAAAAGAAGCATAACTAAGTACAATCAGGGCACCACCAGAAAGCAACCCAGGCATCCTTTCTCCAAATGCATGAACCCATCTGTGAAGGATTGTGAGCTCTCCACAGGCACAGTCTAAAAGCCCTCTCAGCTCATCCTTCTATGGAAATCCTCCATTATCTCTCAAATCTAGCTAAAAAAGCTCCTCCCCAGAAGGCATTTCCCAGGTCATCCCAGTTAGAAGTCCTCTACAATTTTCTGGTTCTGCCCCCTTCTATTGATGCATCTACACCACTCCACATGCTCCAAAGTGCCTGGAGTTCTTCAAGCCCACCATAATCTTTTATGATCACACCTAGAAGGTACTCTTTCCCCTGCCTGGAATGTCTATCTTTATATACAGCGTGTAAGCCCAGATGTTCCCTTTGCTGTGAAAGTCTTCCTCTCCTGGGCAGAATCAGTGATTCCTCCTCTGTGCTCCTACTACCATTGCCTTTGTACATGGTCCACTGTCACATTCACCCAGCCCACCAATTGGTACATAATGCTTGCTGAATGAAGGAAGCCAGAATCTAGGTGGGGTAAGTCTGTGTTGTCCATTTTCTAGAGAAACAGGATCTATATAGAAATCTTATTCTCAGCATTCTTAGCCAGGAAAATAATTTCCATACATGTCCCCTGCAACATGGAGAAAAGGTCCAAATGGCTCAGCATTTAACTCCTGTCTCTACACATTAATCACAGGCTCATGCTTGGGAGAAGACTGAATTCCTACCCCATGTCATACTTCATTGTTCTACAAAGAACAATGCTGCTGCCCTCCATTCCTTTAATCTCTATAAGGTCTCTGGAAAAGAAGTCAAGCTGGCAGAGTTTTCCAGGCTCCAGGGCACCCAGATTCCAGGGATGCTCTGGATAGGTTCTCCTTGGTGGCTCTCCTCAACCAACATACTGAAAACATATCCACCAATTATCTATAATTATCCACAGAAATCTGAAATTCATTTGGAAACACTATCAGTGTTTGCTTGAGTTCCAGAAATTACTCAGTGAGGCAAAATCAGTGCCTCAGCAACATAGTTTTTCCTGCTCTTTCCTCAGGAGACATATTACTCACAGACAGATTTAGTAGCAGGACCAATGCTCAGACCTCTCCAAGCTTAGCTCTGAATCTTCAGAGTAGTTCAGTTTAATGCAATTCTGCTTATATGGAAAAGGGAAAATTTGGCTCCTTAGTAGCACAGGGTCTCAACATTAGGGCAACAGATATAACACAAATATTTGATAAGGCCAGATTTCCCACTTTTTTTTGTTTTTAATGGTACCAGGTATTGAACCCAGGAGTGCTCTGCCACTGAGCTACATCCCCAGTCCTTCTTGTTTTTTATTTTGAGATATAACTAAATTGTTTTTTATTTTGAGGGTCTCATTAAATTGCCCAGACTGACCTTGAACTTGCCATCCTCCTGCTCAACCTCCAGATTTGCTGGGATTATAGGTGTGAGCCCCATGTCCAGCAAGATTTCCCTCCCTCTTGATACAACTCCACAATTCAGTAAATGAACTCTCCAATCAAACTCTGAGGAAAGGGGATCCAGAGGGACATTATGTTACTTGGTATAATTCACAGACCTGAGTTAGGCTTCTTTTCTAGGGAAATTTGGCACCAGCTTCAAATAGCTTTTCCAGTAGTTAGCTAATTGTATATGCTAACACTCTGTCCTTCTCAGACAACTTAGTTTGATTCTCCAAGAGTCTTCTAGCCAGCAACTTCCTTAAAGTATAAGGACTTTTCAGGACTTATAAGCAGAAATTCAAAACTCAAACTCAGACCTGTCTCCTAACTTTAAAAGTCTCTGGTCCTTTAGGAGAAAGAATTATCAAAAATGAGTGTAGACTCCACTGGAGTCTCCAAACAGATGTCTGAGGAGATCATCTTCTCAGGGATATTTAAAAGAAATTTAATCAGATCATTATATCATTATATTTGTTAGATCCTTAAGGATCAGGATAACATTCTAGTCATTTCCCATCTCTCCTCCCCAAATAAAAGCAGAGAGGCTGGGGCTCAGTGGTAGCACACATTGCACTAGGTTCGATTCTCAGCACCACATATAAATAAATAAAATAAAGCTTTATCAACTATATATATATATATATATATAAAATAAATAAATAAATAAAAGCACAGAGGATTATTTGGCACAGAGTAGTAGTTGATACATATTTGATGACTGTTTAATAAATATTTATTAAATTTTAATTATTTTATTTTTTGAGTGTAAAAAAGTAGGATTTTGAGCTAGGGTTGTGGCTCAGTGGCAGAGTACTTGCCTAGCATGTGTGAGGCACTAGGATCGATTCTCAGAACACATTAAAAAAAAAAAAAGGCCTACTAACTACTAACAAAATATTTTTTAAAAAGAGTAGGAATTATTTAACTGAGAAGAGAAGCTCCTGCAGGGTGAGAGGGGACCCAACAGGGGTTGTCCAAATATTTGTTGAATTTTTAAAGTGTGAGCCGATAAAATAAATGAGAGGAGGGGGATAAAGAAGTGAGATACTCACTGACAGAGAGGTGCCTGCTTCTAGGCTCAGGGGGCTGGTAGATGGTATTTATATCCCCTGCAGACTGGGAAGCCTTGATCCGCACCTGCCTGGATACCCCAGAGTGGGGAGAAGAACTGGTCTGTAAGAGAAGAGGAAAAACGCTGAACTAAATCTCTCAGCAGGCAGGCCTATAAGGCTCCCTGACTTCTCTAGGATTCCCTGCTCTCTCAGCCACCTTCATACATTTTTATTGGTAATATTGGGGACTGAACCCAAGGGCACTCTTTTTAATTTCTATTTTGAGACAAGGTCTCACTAAGTTGCTAAGGCTGGCTTCAAACTTGTGATCCTTCTGCCTCAGCCTCCTAAGTCGCTGGGATTACAGGTGTGTGCTGCTACATCCAGCCATGTTCATATTTTAAAACAAATGAGCTACCTGGTTTTCCCTCAATCTGTCTTGACAATTCACTATTTGTTAAATGTAGTATTACAGCTTCAGTGATAAATAAGCAATGAGATCTGGTGCCCAGTTTAATGGGTAATGACCCAGACATGGAGGAATAACAGGCATTCCTGTAAAAAATCTGCCAAACAGAAGAGAGAGCTGTAAATACCCTCTCATAAAATTCTCTAGAGAGCTTTGGAAGAATTGCAGGAAATTATTTCAGCAGCCAAATCACCTGCTGCGAGAGGGTCAGAAAAGAGAACGATGGTAACTTCCCTGCCCAACAAAATTATCATCGCTAAATACTTAACAACGATACTTTAAAAAGTAGTTCAATATGCTCCTTCCCCAATCATAACCACTCCCTGAAAATTAAGGTATAAACATTTTGGTTGCTTCAAAATACCAAGGTTTACACATAAATCATCTTAGGATCACATTCAACCAGGAAAAACTATGGGAGGCACCATTGTGCTAGAGGTCAAGGACCTCAGAATAGGGTCAGCAGCTTTCCTGTACCTACCCCCATGAGGTGCCAACCCAGTCAAGTCAGCAAGGGAGCCCTAGAGAGAAATCAAAGCAATAATGGGGGGCTTTGCACTGAGAAAGCTTAAAACCGATCAGTAGAAGTAAGTGAGAGATGTCAGGGTGTAATTACAAATATATGCAAAAGCACTATTGAAAGTTTGAATGGGAGCTCAGGATTTATCAACAATTTAGGTCAACGTTTCTACTTGCTTCTCTATGTCCTCTACCCATAGGAGAAGGAAAAAAACAAAACAAAACAAAAAAAGTCTGATCTAGACAATCTCTATATCCTGTCCCCCAGAAAAAAAGGTTTCCCGCTCCCAGGGGCATGTCCAGCTGCCAAACAGCCTTCTCTATAGTCTCCCTATGCAAGACTTTATCACATGTAGGGTTGTCTTGACAAATTATCTTACTCTAAGGGGAAGTCTAAACTAAAGGGAAGTGAATATTCTTGCTGAAGCCTCTGAAGTGCAATAGTTCTGCCCAGAGAAAGGTAAAAACAATCAAATCCATACACAGGGGAAAGCAGGTTTGTAAAGGGCAAAGGAGGGCCATAGCTCTGCAGTCAGAAAAAGAAGAGCTGCATGATGAGCACCCCCAGTGCACCTGCTTGGGTGAAGGACTTTACACATTATGAGACTTCACTGAATCTTCGTAGTATAAATTTGAAACGTTCCAAAGAACATCCACACTAAACATTCTGTTTTAAAATTTAAAGGTTGAGGTAGGAAAGTTCATGCCAGCCCATGCTTAGATTTGTGAAAGGAAAGGCTGAAATTTGGCAACAGGCTGAAAAGCAGGTGAAGGGACTGGGTGAAGGTTTCATAGTCATACTCTAATACATATATGTACAAACCGTGGAACCTTGTTAAAGTGCAGATTCTGATTTGGGTAGGTAGGTCTGTGGTAGAGCTCAGACTCTATATTTCTAATGACCTTCCAGGTAATGCTGATGCTGCTGTCCACAGACCACACTATTAGTCGTGAGGTTTCAGGAGCTGAGGCTTGCTTCAATATCAGATAATGCTACTCACCTCTAGCTGCCCATTAGAATTGCCTATGGAATTTACGATGTCTCAGACCAACTACAAAAGAACCTCTAGGGATGGGGCTCAAGCACTGATAATTTTTAGATGTCTCCAGGTGATTATAATAGTCAGCCAAGTTTTGAAAACCTTGATTTAAGAAATAAGGAATATGACATGGTAAACAAAAATGAAGTTGTTGCAAAGAATTACAGAAACTTGAACAAGATTCAGAAATAGGAAAGAGAAAGGAAGAAGGTGGGACAATACCAAAAAAATGACAGGGGACTGTCATAGAGTGATAGGAGCCACAGGTGTGACATGTGTAACTAACAGAACATTCTAAACACAGCAGCTAGAAGGTGGTATTTGATCATTCCATGAAAATTTCACTGAAGGACTCTATGGGAAGCAGTATGACACAAATAATATGAAAAGTTACTAAGAAACTAGATGTATCAAGATGAACAGTGAATGGAAGATAGGAGATAAGCAGAAAAGTTATAAAAGTTGACGCATGAATGATTTCAATAAAAGATTTGGAGATAAGACACAAAAGAACAAGTAGATTCAACTAAGCAGAGGGAAAACAGGAGGGAGAGAGGTTGCTTTAGTTTGGTGCATGAAAATATAAGGGAAGGAATGGCACACAGGATCTTATCCATAGCATCCTGCTTTAATGGTTTAGTTCTGCTCATGAGGCTGAGGCAGGAGGATCACAAGTTTGAGGCCAGCCTCAGCAACTTAGCAAGGTTCTAAGCAACTTATCGAGACCCTATCTCAAAAAAAAAAAAAAATCCATTTTGAAATTACATAATTTCAGAATACAAAGCCATGTTTACCAACTGTTATACAAGTTCTGCCAGTATTTCAGGCACATTCAACTAAATTGAGCCTAGGTGAATAAATCTGTGTGTTCATTATCTATATTCTTAAACGCTTTGATGTTTTAGATTATATTCATGCTTAGACTGTCTAACCAAAGAGTTTCAAGCTTTTTAACTTTTCACATAAAAAAGTGATCCCAACCCCTTTCTGTCTTCTCTAAGATTTTTTCTAGTCAGTTATCTTCTGAGATGTGGGGAATAAAATGATACATTATCTTACAAGCTTTCCTCATAGGTAAAATCATACTTTCTGACTACTAATGATATCCAGCTATAGAGAGGCACAGGCAAGATTTTCCAAGGACTACAGTAATTTTAAGATCTATCTCAAACAAAAAAATAAAAAGGGCTAGGAGTATAGCTCAGTGGTAAAGTGCTGCTGGGTGCAATACCCAGTAACAACAACAACAAAAAAAGACAAATGCCACATCGATGCCTCTTTTTCTAAGGACCTTGTTTTCAGAAATCATAATAAATTCAATATAGGGGCTGGGGTTGTAGCTCAGTGGTATAGCACTTGCCTAACATGTGTGAGGCACTGGGTTCCATCCTCAGCACCACATAAAAAATAGATAAATAAAGGTATTGTGTTCATCTAGAACTAAAAAAAAAAATTTAAAAATAAATTCAATGTAAGTTTTATAAAGTTTAAAATCACCATAACACATTTATTATTTTTATTTATTTCTGCATATGTCTCTTCAGGTTTTGGCCATATGTATATGTATTTATGTTAATGTTTTCATGGTAGTCATTCAATTTTCTAACTTATTTTTCACTTAAATCACAAACATTTTTCTATGCTAATATATAATTTCATAACTGTAATTTATAAGCATACATATTTCTCTTTAATAGATATACCATAATTTAATTAAATAACTAATTTTTGTTGTTACTGTTGTCATTTTATCCATACTGGGGCTTGAACCCAGGGGCACTCTACCACTAGGCTACAACTCCAGTCCTTTTAATTTTAAAACAAGTTCTTGCTAAGTAAACCAGACTGGCCTCAAACTTGCAATCTTCCTGCTTCAGTTCCCAAATCACTTGGACTAAATCTTTCAAACACCTCTGAGTGTTGTGGCAATGTCTGAAACCATGTGCACCCCCTTAGTGACAGGAATGCTGATATAAAGAACCAGTTTTTATGACTTCTTATTAGGAGATCAGAGGATCACAATCACAATCAGGAGTGCTAGCCCTCAGTCAAGCAACCATTCAACAACACTTCAATTCTAGTTTCTTTTGTAAGGAAGGATTTTGCTAAAAATGATCTCTGCTTAACTCTTGCTAACAATTCAAGAAGCACTAACATTTTATTTAGTGAATAGGTGGGGAAGGGCTCCAAAACAATGATATAGTTCCTATTCTTGGGGAGTTATAATCTTGTAGGGCAAAACTTACAACTGTGCAACAACTATATGGCAACAACTGAACAACCTACAGACCAGTGTACAAATTATATCCAATGACTAAAGGAATTAAGAATAATCAAAATGGCCTCAGTCAGAAATGCTGACTACATGATAGCAGGTAAATCAAAGTGGATCCTAAAATAAAAGATGATAGCAATGAACTGGCAAAGAGGTGAAAGGAATGATGGTGGGCTCTGTAGTATGATGAAGAATGTAGGTAGATAAGACTGGGGAGATAAAAGCAGAGACATTCAGTGTTGAACCCTGGATGTTAGACTAAATTCAGATTTTACATGATAGGCAATAAAGAAGGGCTATATAGAGGAGGTAACTTGAACAGAGAAATGAAATATTATATAATAACATAAAATGATACTTTCCCAAAACATATTCAGAAAAAAAAAGATACACTGGGGATAAAAAAGGACTCTTCTTATGCACAGGGACATACCCATTCTCTTGGGTCTCCTCCTAATCAATAAGACATCCTATTACACAAGTCTTTCAGAAAGTAGATGGTCATGAGTACCATTCCACCTAAACTCTACCCTGCCATAGTACATTCATAGTTCTCATGCAGCCGTGTCAGTTGTCCACAGTTGCATATCTTCAAGTGTAAGGAAAGGAAAGAGAGTCAAGAAACTTTCAGGAACACACATCTGAAGAAATCTGGCAGAGGAATTAGAGAAGACGACAAATTCTAACTGCAAGTGTTCTCATGAAATGTAGGCTCTCAGACAATTCAGCAGAAAAAAAGTGTATGGTGTAATTCCCCATTTCTGACAGCCCCTATAGATTGCCTGCCACTTGGTAGGGCAGCAGCTGGCAAGTTACAAGAAGCCCTCCAGCCCATGGCCTTTTTTTCTATTGCACAGATGGAAAATTTGTTCCTACATGTGTCTCAAGGGAGAGGCCAGACTGCTGAGCTGTGGGAGTTGGATTCACAAGATATGATAGTCTCAAGTCCTTGAAAGCCTTTACTAAACATCACCTCTACACTAATCAACTCTCTTGTGGTAGGGGCAAAATCTAATTGAAAACAAATATAGAGAAAAGAATTTTCTCCTTTATCATAAAGTGTTTTCCTTCCTCCCACCCTATTAGCTAAATTACCATTAGTTGTAAATTTGAAACTGAATCTCTATGAAATCAAACACAGAAGGTTTGCTGGCCACCAACAATAGTGGGCTGGCCTGTGCTTATGCCCATACTTTGGCAGAGGCCATGGAATACAAGATTCTGTCAAGCAACAAAGTAAGCCTGAAGGAATGCAAGCTTTGTCTTCAGTTGCTGGCCCATAACACAGGCTACTTACATGGTTTCTGTCCTGGGACAGCAACAATATCCTAAGGCTTTTCATACTTGAGCTTCTATCCAAAATGTCAATTGCTTTATCAAGATCATCTTGGTTTTTCAGCAGGATGGAGAGCTGTGACATGGGACACAGAAAAATTAAATCATAAAATACAACTCTATTTCAATGTTTAATTTGCAAACATAAAAATTAAAAATAAGTTTGGAGAAAAAAATAATCTCATTGGATACTATGGGTCTTAAAAGATCTACATGAAATCGTAATTTTTTTCCTTCAAGTATACAATTCAATATTTTTTAGTAACTTTTCAGAGTTGTGCAACCATTACCATAATTATTTTTTTTCCCCAGAGTAGGGGTTCTAGGGATAGAACCCAGGGGCACTTTACCATTGAGAGATGCATACCCAGGCCTTTTTATTTTTTATTTTGAGACAAGGTGTCACAAAATTGCTAAGACTGGCTTTGAACTTGCAATTCTCCTGCCTTAACCTCCCCAGTTGCTGGGATTACAGGTATGCACCACCACAACTGGTACCACAATTAAATTTTTTATATATATTTTTATTTGTTATTGATAGACCTTTATTTATCTATTTTTTTTATATGTGGTGCTGAGAATCAAACCCAGTGCCTCACACATGCTAGGCAAGTGCTCTACCACTGAGCCACAACCCCAGCCCACAATTAAATTTTAAAAGATTGCCATCACACCAAAATATTTCTTGTAGCCATTTACAGTCACTCCCCCTTCCCACCTCTAGCCCCAGGCAGCTACTAATCTACTTTCTGTGTCTATAGATTTTCTGGACATTTAATATAAATGGAATCATGCAATTTATACATATTCAATTCAACTCAAAGATTTGCAATCATTTACATCTATCTTCTTTCACTTAGCTTAATGTTTCTAAGTTCATCCATGCTGTAGCACATCTCAGTACTTTTTCTTTTTTTTTTTTTTTTTTTTTTTTGGTATTGGGGATTGAACCCAGTGGTACTTAACCACTGAGCCACATCCCCAGTTCATTTTTTCATATTTTATTTAGAGATTAGTCTCACTAAGCTGTTTAGGGCCTTGCTAATTGGCTGAGGCTGGCTTTGAACTTGTAATCCTCCTGCCTCAGCCTCCCAAGCCGCTGGAATTACAGGCGTGTGCCACCATGCTCAGACTCAGTACTTTTTTTGAGATTTTCTGAGAAGAGCGTCCTCTCTAAAAATACCCTTTATTCCAAAGCATCAAATCCTAAACAGTTAAAGGTCCCATATTTTTACCCAAAGTAAGCAGCTGAGTCATGTCCCACCCTATCTCCCATTGTGCTGACAAAAACAGAACAAGCAGGAAGAGAAAGGTATAAGGAGGATGGGGGGAATGGAAGAGAATGAAAATTCATTAAAATAAGAGCACAAGAGCTGAGGTTGTGGCTCAGTGGTAGAGCGCTCACCTAGCAGGTGAGAGGTGCTGAGTTTGATCCTCAGCACCACATAGAAATAAATAAAATAAAGGTATTGTGTCTGACTGCAACTAAAAAAAATTTTAAAAATAAGAGCACAAATTTAATCTGAATGTTTAATATCTTAATGTTTAAAGGCAAATTCAGTGACTAGAACCTGAAAACTACCTACTCTCTTTTCATTCCATTGAAGTATTAAAGAGAAGGTTTTAAGGATACAGATAAGTCTCACTCACTGTTAAATGTAGAGGGCACTGAATACTTAGATGCAAAAATATGCTTTGCCCAGGACTAGCAAATGCCAGATCTCACACATGTCGTAAAAACAAAATCAAGCAAAGTCCATTTAATTTATTCATTTTCCAATTTAAAATACAGATAGATGACAGAATCCCAAATCCTAAACTGGGAAAAACAAATAGTAAGAACAGTGTATGTGAGTGTACTGAGCATCCCCAGCCCTTTTCTATTTTTATTTTGAGACAGGGTCTCACAAAATTGGCAAGCTGTCCTTGAACTTGTGATCTTCCTGCCCCAGATTCCAGAGTAGCTGGGATTATAGGTGTACTCAACTGCAAGAATAGTATTTAAATAAAAATTTCAAAACTACTCATAGAATGGAAGAATATTTTGCAAATCTATCATACTGCAAAATAATTCCTTCCTGGGGGATAGTCAAGATAGGAATAAATAAGAACTGTTTGCAGACAGTATAAAGAGATCATTGGAATAGGTGTTAACTTTCAAAACAGCTATAATTTTACAAATGCGTAAGAGTTTGGTACACATAATACACAAAGAACTCTTAAAATTCAACAATAAAACAACAACCAATTTTTTTAAATGGGCAAAGAAGTTGAGCAGATATATGTCCCAAGATAAACAAATGGCCCAACACACATGAAAAGATGCTCAACATTAGTAGTCATTAGTACAAAGCAAATCTAAACCATGATGACACACAATTTCAATCTACTAAGAAAAAGATGGGCTGGGTTGTAGCTCAGTGGTAGAGCGCTTGCCTAGTATATGCAAGGCAGTAGGTTCGATCACCAGCAAAACATAAATAAATAAAATAAAGGTATGTGTCCATCTACAGCTAAAAAAAAGTTTTTGTTTTTTTTAAGGAGCTGCGGGTATAGCTCACTGGTAATAAATAAATAAATAAAATCAAGGTATTGTGTCCATCTACAACTAAAAAATTAAAAAGAAAAAAAAGAAAAAGAATACCTGGGTTCAAGCCCCAGTAACGGGGTGGGGGTGATATATATAATATATATGTATATGATGTATATATAAATTTTTTTAATATTTAATTTTTAGTTGTAGTTGGACATAATACCTTGATTTTATTTATTTATTTTTATGTGGGGTGCCAGGGATTGAACCCAGGGCTCTGCCTGTGCTAGGCGAGAGCTCTACCATTGAGCCACAACCCCAGCCCCTTATATATATAAATTAAATAAAACCTCAATGAGTTTTTCACTTGGGATTCTCAAATCCTAACAGGGTAGAGTTTAGGAGCAAAACAAAAGAAAGAAAATGAATTTTATTTATTTATTTTTTTGAAGAACAAAAAAGATTTCTTTATTTATTGTCTTATGCAATGTATACCCACTGCTGGTGGTCCTTAGACTGCCAGAGAAAATCCTCACTTGCTTATAATAAATCTCAACTCTGGTAACTCAGGTTTCCACCCTGAATGCAGCATTAAAGCTGTGTTGAAATGGAATAAGCACAGGCTTATCGCCAGATGGACCCATTTTCTAACTCCATCTCTTTCACATAGGGGCTTGCCAATGTAGGCCAATAGTACAACCAAAACAAGGAATTTTAAATTAACAAAATATAAATTGGTCAACTCCTGATCATTGACATTAGTAAAGTATGGACAGCAAAAAATAGTTTAGATGCATGATCTAAAATAATTATCTAGATTTGGCTTTAAATTAACATCTATACAAACATTTAAAATAGGGAATGCTCAATATTCTAAACAGTTGTTAACTGGCGAAAGAGTTTCAAAATAGATTTAGGGACATTTGGGAACATGAGGTATTTTTTTTAGGGACTTTATTTTTTTTTCCCAGTACCAGAAATTGAATTCAGTGCCTTGCACATGCTACACAAGCATTCTTCTACTGTGCGACATCCCCAACTCTACATCTGGAATTCTTTTATTTTGGGATACTGGATATTGAACCCAGGGACACTTAACTTCCAAGCTACATCCCTAGCCCTTTTATTCTGAGAAAAGGTCTTAGTTGCTGAGGCTGGTTTTGAACTTGCGATCCTCCTGTCTCAGCTTCCCATCATTGGAATTATAGATGTGTGTCACTGTGCTCAGTTAATACTCTATTTTTGATAAGTCTGTGCTGAAAAGAAAGATGCACCTATAAAATGTAAAGGAGACAGAATAAGTTCTGGCCCTGGTATCATACCTGGTTCCACCATGAAATATTAGATCTACCTACACTGAATGAGTAGGGGGAATGGAAATAACTATGTTATCTCTCACGTAGTAAAAAAAAAAACCAGAAATCCCAGAGTTGTTAGAATTAAGAAAAGAGGCTCCAGAAAATGAGAACCTGCAGATGATATTAGAGGAACAAACTAAAAAATGTAAAAAAATGCTCAGCTCAGTTAAGCAGTAAGAAATAAAAGTAGGGGGACTGGGGATGTGGTTCAAGCCGTAGCGCGCTTGCCTGGCACGCGTGCGGCCTGGGTTCGATCCTCAGCACCACATACAAAGATGTTGTGTCCACCGAAAATTGAAAAATAAATATTAAAAAAATTCTCTCTCTCTCTCTCTCTTAAAAAAAAAAAAGAAAGAAAGAAAAGTAGGCATCTCTTCCTTTTTTTTTTTTTTTAATTTCTTTAAGCAGCTATTTCTCCTGTCCCTGCACGATTCATCTCTCTTACCTCATTGTTCATGTAATGTAGATCAAGAGGTTGGCCAAATACTGTTGTCACCTTGTGCTCCACATCTTCATACCTCACAGGCCGGCTGAATGCTATAATTCTGAAAAGGAACAGGCAGGTTGATTTACCTATATATTTACAATGTAGGTTTTAGAATGACCTGAACATATTTTCCCTTTCTTCTCAACATAGGATTCTCTTTTTTCTTTCACTGAGTTTGCTTTTTTTCTATTGTTTCCTTTTATTTTCTTATTTATCTTTCCCTTTTCACCCTTCACCTAAACATCTCTCAAATCTGACAATAGCTCTTGCAACCTTTGCTCAATCTCAGTTTTTCCTTCTACTACTTTAGCTTGCACCTTTCTCCCAATGACAGCATCACAGCAGGCCACTGAGCTTAAGAACTATTTTCTAAATACTCTTGTTAGGAAATAAGCTAAAAGAACTCAGAGATCAGGGCTGGGGATGTGGCTCAAGCAGTAACACACTTGCCTGGCATGCGCAGGGCGCTGGGTTCGATACTCATCACCACATAAAATAAAAATAAAGATGGTGTGCCCACCGAAAACTTAAAAATAAATGTTAAAAATTCTCTCTCTCTCTCTCTCTCTCTCTCTCTCTCTCTCTCTCTCTCTCTCTCTCCCCTCTCTTTAAAAAAAAAAAAAAAAACTTAGAGATCAAACCACCAGGTCTGAAAACATGATCTTAAATCCTAAGGGACTCAACTCTTAAGAAGTGAAAGATCTTTTCCATTGTTCATTTTTGAGATGGCACAGAAATCTCAATACTGACTACTTTCAGAATTAGGATTTCCTACCATGGAATTATAAAAATTCCCTTAAGTTTTTGATATACCAGTGTCTTAACCAGTGTCCTATCTGGGCATGAAAGTAGTGTTGATACTGAAGCTTTTCTAGGGAGATTCATTAGGTCAGTACAAACAACAAGTTCTATAAACATAAAATAGAGTAAAAACTTCAGTAAAGAAGTATTAATATATGGTTTGTTATTAAATACTCCAGCAAAATTAAAAAGTAGGAGAGATGAAACGATATTGGCAAAATATTGGTAACGTTATAGCTGGATGACAGGACCATGGGGGTTCAGTATAATAGTCTATCAACTTTTGTGTATGTTTGATATTTTCAGGGTAAAATGTTTTAATCAATGTATTAGGCTAAATTATACAGGGCTGCTATCAGTCAATCATTTTTGATATCCAATAGGTCCAACCCAACAAGGTTCTAAACTAACTGAAATAGGCAAAGAGAAAAATTAAACAGAAGAGAACATCAGAATTAATTTCTCTCCCCCACCGCCGCCGCACACCTGAAAATATTGGACTAAAAAGTAAAATCTTGGCCAGGTGCAGCAACACACATCTGTAGTTCCAGGTATTCAGAAAGCTGAGGCAGGAGGGTCACAGATAACTTAGGTCCAACAGTTCAAGACCAGCCTAAGCAATATGGTGAGACCCCATCTCAAAAAAAAAAATTCTTAGGGGCTGGAGCTATGGCTCAGCAGTAGCGCACTTGCCTGGCATGTGTGAGGCACTGGATTCAATTCTCAGCATTGCATATAAATAAATAAAATAAAGGTCTATCAACAACTAAAAATAAATAAATAAATAAAATTCTTAAGAGTGGGGAAGGTCTTCCTAAGTGTAACATAAAATATAGAAAACAAGGAAGAAGGCAGACTTAAAGACGAAAATTTAAACTTGCAATGGCAAAATAAACCAAAAATTTTGTTTTTTTGTTAAAAAAAACAACAAATATTGAACTTAGAGAAAATACTTAACAAAGAATCAAAAAGACAAAAAATAGAAAAAGAATTTACAGAAGAGTTATGAATGTCTAATGCACACATGAAAAGATATTCCATGTAATTGGTAAAATCTCTCAGTACACTTATTCAGGACAAAAATCACACTAGGGGTAGAGCTGCAGGGCTCAGTTACAGACTCTACATTTTTTGCCATCCTCTATGCTGACAGGAAGAAGTATGTGGCTCTTTCATATCTTCCCTGCTCACCCAGAGTGGGAAGTGGTATAACCAGAGGAAGAAGCAATCAGCCACAGGAAAGATGGATCTAAGCCATTGGGTTTAATAGAATATGACCAGATAAAATTTCTTTAATGTTCCTCTGTACTATACTGGCTCCAAGGAGCAGTACAAAAATCCTTCATCTAGAATTGTTATTCAATATGTCAGTCATTAGCCATGTGTGGCTACTTTAATTAATTAATTAGGGGGGTACCAGGTGCTTAACTTCTGAATCCAGAGGTGCTTAACTTCTGAACCACATCCCCAGGCCATTTTATATTTTATTTTAAGACTGGGTCTCACTAAGTTGCTGAGGCTGGCTTTAAACTTGCAATTCTCCTGCCTCAGTCTCCTGAGCTGCTAGGATTATAGGCATGTACCACCGCACCCAGCTTCAAGTTTAAAGTATTTGAATTAAAATTGGTTTGTCAGTCTCACTAGCCACACATGTCTAGTGGCCAGTATATTGGACAGCACAGATACAGAACATTTCCATTATAGCAGAAAGTTCTACTGGACAACTCTGATAGGATATTACTATACACCATAACCTACCCTTTAGGAAGATACTTTCCCCATAATTTTTCTTTTGGAAGTTATATTGCCAACTATATTCATTTGTCTTCACCGGGAAAAATCCATTCGTACCTCCCCCCATCAACTGTCCCAAGCAGCGTTAGGTACTATCTAGATGCTAGCTAGATATGTTATCTTAGAGGAGTTTTATGTAGCCTTTGGAAAGAATGGTTTTCTTGTCATTCCTAATATCAAATCGTATTCATCTCATCAGGGTCTCAGCAATAAGTCAAAAGGGGCTAGCCTTTCTGTATAAAAATGCCAGAAGTCCACTTAGATATCCATAGCACAGTACTAGAAAAGGATCAGAGATTAAATCTTCCTAATCCTGGTTTGGCAATGAGCAATTAAAAACCCTTAAAAGCTGCCCACAGTCTGGTCAAGTTCAGAAACCAGAACTTTTAAAGATTTGGTAGGGCCCAAGCTGCTGCCATGGCATGCTCTAGTAGGCATTTTTAGGCCTGTGCTTCAACCAGGAATCTATATCCCAACAACAAACCCCATGTTATCTGCCACTGAGGTTTTCAAAGGGAAAGACTCCTCCTTTTCTGCCTCTGGGGCAAAGAGGGAGGAGGGTCAGGAGTCTGGTCCCCACCCTTCTAAAACAAAGGGAAAGTGCAATGACCAACCTGGATACCTGACAGGAATGAATGGGAAAGTTGCTACTTTGTTCCTCTTTTCTGTAAATTCTAATTCTGTAAGGGCCTACATTTAGAAAGATCCAACCATATTCCTTGTAAAAAGTAAAGAAACCCATAACTTTCTCTACAAAATCTTGACATGAAATATTTGCAACTAGAGCTGTCTGGCAAAGAGCAGCTTGAACTTGGCTTCCCCTTGCTCTTTATAAAGTCTTCGATTCTACATATAGTACACAAACAGGGAAATGTCAGCTCAATAAAAAGAGAATACAGTTTTCAAAACCTTGATACCAACATTCTGCCACTTGGGGCTTCAGAAGGCCTGACCACCTTAAATATTTGTGGTTTCAATTTGGCAGCTTCTTTGAAACCAAACATACTCACTTTCTCAGTGTAAGTCCGTTCACTGTAACTGCACACCACTCTGGGAACAGGGAATTCAGAAGAGCATAACTGCATAATTAGGCTCCAACACAATTGAGCTTTTGATTTCATATCTACTTCTGAAAATTCTCTGCTATACCAAATTTGGCCATCCCTCCAAAACCCAGTCAGGTCAGAAAGTGTGAAAAGCAGCAACTAAGAAGTGGCAATTTAACTTCCTTGTTTTTGGAAGAATGCAGAATGAGCAGCTGAGGACCTTCCTTCCTCCAGGCCTGAAATCCACATGGGAGAACAGGACTCTGGCTCCATAGGCCACACTTTCTAGGAGGTTTCTATCAGGTAGTCTCCGCCAACCTTGCAGGCTTGTGATTGGATCTTATTAAGGGAGAATTGCAGCCATCAATCTCCTCTGGACTTAGTGTCAAATTGGGTTGAAAGGTACCAGCTACAGACAACTCCCAGAATGAAGGATGTGTGGAGGTACTAAGGTCCTCTTAAAGTAGGAAGATCTTCTCATTGGCATGCTCTTCACCTCTTCAGATGCTCAAATAAGGGGAAAAAGAGGAATAGCAATGGGAAAGAGAGGGAAAGAGTGGGAAATAAATACTGAAAGGCACCCTTAGACACACTTAGGTACACATGGACCATATGCATACACATAACAGGGTTCCAAATATTGCTCAACCAGAGTTCTGTATATTTTTAAAATGTTTTTCCTTAAATAACCTGATAAAGTAAGTGGAGTCACATTTTTTTTTCTCCACTGAGAGCTTCTACCTTGGCTTCCCACAAAATAATAACAATAATGACAACAACAACTACTACTAAAATATTGACAATGGAAAAGACAGAAGAGTTGAGTAACATTATTTTCACCAATGAGGTAAGATTCAGAATAGACTTTAAAAAACAAAAACAGAAAGCTTTCCCTCTTTCTATGCCCTTAAAGGATCTGAAATCTTTTAAAACTGATGGATTTAGTATAGCTTCCCATGACCTAAAGACACATCATGAAGAAACTTTCAATTCACCCAACTTTCAATGGCCCCAATATAGACAAAGCCAGGGCAATTCTACAGAAGATAGGGATGGCATCATGTCACAGGACCATCCTGACCTCCCTCTAATGCTTACAGGTGGCAGCTGTCTGGAAGTTCCAGTTGTCTGGAAGCCATGACTTGGAATAGAAACAGAATTCTCATTTCCTCCCCTAGTAAAATGGCAGACCTCACAATAACAGAATATAACAGAACATCAGCAATTGAAATGGATTCCAATTCTAAGATCAGAAACAAAGTTCAATTGATAGGTGAAACTTTCCCCTTTATGCCCAATCAACCCTATGCTCCAGCCCAGTGGTCCCACAGGGAACATGACAGGGTATTGCTTCCCAAAGTCAATACTGATAGCTTACATACACATGAACACAACCATCAATCGGAAGGCAACTTACCGTCTCTCCCCGTTGTGCTCAAATTTGATTCTGACATCACTCTGTCAAAAGGAATGATAGATAGGTTAGAGCAGTCTCTGACTTGTGTTCCTCTAGACATTCCCAGGTAAGCCTTGGGCAGTCCTTGGCAACATTAAGTAAACATCACCATTAAGCACACACCTGATGGCTCCTGGTCCAATTTCTCTACCCAGAAAGGCATTCCTTTCCAATGAGTTACAACTTCCAGTACTAACCTCAGGGGCAACAAAGCTCTTGGGATAAAATTCCTAGGTAACTGTTCCAGCTTAACTGCCGTGCTCTGAAACAACAACTTTCTAGGTTCATACACTATTTCTACAAGTGGCTCTGGAATTTCTCCTACCAAATCACCTCCTGACCAAGATACCTTTACTGCTTGGCTGATGCAACTAAATAGAAAAAGAAATCTAGATGCCGATCTTTCTAGATATAGACCTTAGGTAAGTTACTTATCCTCTGTGAGTTTTAGTTTTTCTATCTGTAGAATAGGTCTAAACACATCTTGCAGAGTTGCTTTGAGAATTAGATGAGATAATGTTAGTAAAATAACTGACAAGTAATAGACATGTGACAAATGTTTTTTGTATCTGCTGCTGCTATTGTTACTACTATCATGGATTTCACATGATTCTACCAAGGCTAACCTAGTGGGAGTAAAGTAAGACCCTATACAAATTACCCTAGAAACTGTCCCCAGATCTATCTGAAGTAACTATGCTGGATAGCATGAGAACTCTGGGAGGGCAAGGATCACATTTATCTTGTTCCTGAATCCCCAGTGCCCAACAAAGGGAGAAGCATATAATATTTGTGCTTAATAATATTTGCTAAATGGATGAGTGGACCGAAGAACAGAACTGAGTGTAAATGTCAGAAATAGGGAAAAGTATAAGTGTGAAAATGTTAAAGAATAAATCAAGAAAGAGATAGTGCAGAAGGCATTTTAAAAATGACAGAAAAGGTGGGGCTGGGGCTCAGTGGTAGAGTGCTTGCCTAGCGCATGTAAGTCATTAGGTTTGATCCTTAGCACCATACGTGAATAAATAAAGTAAAGGTACTGTGTCCATCTATAACTAAAAAAAAGGGGGCCGGGGATAAGATATTACAGAAGGAAAAAAATGAAAGAAGAAAAGGAAAGTATGATCATCAGGAAACCATCGAATAACAAATGAAGGAGAGAAAGAATTCAAGCTCAATGAATAAAAATTATATGGACAAGACAAATTAATAGATTGTGGCTTGGGAGGGAAAAATAGGACTTCAGAGTATCTAAAGAAGACAGACATCATGTGCATGTATGAATATGCAACAATAAATCCCAATATTATGTATAATTATAATGCACCCATAAAAATAAATTTTAAAAGATGAAGAATAATTAGTAATCAAAGATGACAGAAAAGGGAGCAGGCTTGAAAGGTAGGAGAGTACACAAAGAACTTCTTTCTCCCTTTAGGGGCTAGAATGCTTTAGGTCAACTGAAACAGTGGTTCTAATTTATACCTAAAAATTATTGAGGACCCCAAAGTACTTTTGTTTCTGTGGATTATATCCATTGACATTTACCATATTAGAAGCTCAGAAAATTTATTTTATTTTATTTTATTTTATTTTTTGCAGTGCTGGGAATTAGAACCCAGGGCCTAGTGCATGCAAGGCAAGCACTCAACCAACTGAGCCATATTCCCAGCCCTAATCTTATTTCTTTTATTCATTTAAAAATAGCAATTAAGACTGGGGGTGTAGCTCAGTGGTAAAATGCTTGCCTGGCATGTGTGAGGCCCTGGGTTTAAGTCCCAGTACCATACACATACACATACACATACACATACATACACACACACACACACACACACATATATATACACAGCAATTAAAATAAAAATATAGACTTTTTGTTAAATATAATATTTATATTAATACTTAATATAGATTTTTACTTAAAAAATAGTATTTTCCAAAAAATATACTGAGAAAATGCAAATCTCTTTAATGCCTTACCTAAGACAGCTGGATTCTCATGTTTGTTTTTGTTTTCACTCTGTTGCAATGACATATATGGCTACTCTGGAAAACTGCACTGTATATTCTTAAGAGAATGAGGGTGAAAAGAGCAAGTAACATCTAGTATTATAAAAAGTTTTGACCCTGAAATAGTCTTAGGAACCTCCCAGAGGATACCCAGACTATATCACTAAATTAGAATATAAGAATACCATCCTCTAGTCCGTTATTTTAAACACAAGGAAAGTGAGGCTCAAATAGCTCAGTATTCCTGGAAAGTACACGTACTAAAAAAGTAGACAGCAAGGCTCCCTTGAGGGACAAGGCCTGTAATGTGATAACTCTTCAAATATAGCCCTGAGCTAGGTACAGTGGCACATGTTCATA